>NC_080181.1:22995180-23598332 GCF_950295315.1 Erinaceus europaeus
TTTGCGCCACATGCACTTAACCCGCTTGTTTATTTATTTATTTTAAAATATTTTATTTATTTATTCATGAGACAGATAGGAGAGAGAAAAAAAACCAGACATCACTCTAGTACATGTGCTGCCGGGGTTTGAACTCAGGACCTCATGCTTGAGAGTCCAATGCTTTATCCACTGCACCACCTCCCAGACCATGTGAAGAATGCTTGTTTGGTATATAATGAATTCTGTAATACAGTATATTTAATGTTTTAAGAGACAGTCAAGGAGGGGGAAGACAAAGACACTACAGTATCAAAACACTAGCGCTTCCTTCAATGCAATGGGGGCTCGGTTCAAGCCTAAAGCAATGCACTATGCAACTGAGTTGGGCTATTCAGGAAAGTGTGTTTCTAATAGATGTTAGAAAAAGTATAATGCCACCCCCATTTGTACATGTAAGTCCAAACTCCTAGTACTTCAGAATGTGACTATTGGAAATAGGGTCACTGCATAGATAGTTAAGATGCAACTATATTGGGTTAAGGTATCCCCCTAATTCAGTATGATCTGTTATAATACCAAGTTTGATGTCAAGCATGCTAACTGCTATCATTATGTGGAAAGATTTCACTTTACAACTCAAAGTAATGAATGTAATTATATAATTGTATTAGGGCATTCCAAGCTACAACAATATAAACATACAATTCAATTTTCAGTAAAGGGTGAAAGGAAGGTGATATGGGACTTTAGGAGACAAGCTAGCTGACAAATAGTGAGGGTCCAGAGTTCCTTTATAGCTGCCTGTTGCAGGGACAGAGGGCCCTCTTCTCCTGAGCGAGAGTCCTCTATAGTTCTCACTGGAGTAGACTTTAGAACCATGGATGTGGAGTCCATAAGGTATCACAAATCTGGCCCAATTCAATGTCCAAAAATATATCATCTTATCAAGATTTCCTGTTAATTTTAAGTTAGGTAGAGCTTTTCTTTTCTTTTCTTTCTTTTTTTTTTTTTTTTAGGTAGAGCTTTTCACACACTCTGTTCTTGCCTTTCACATGCTGCTCTTATTGACAACACAGGCTATCTTTTCTGTTGACCTCTCACCCCTTTGTATCAATGGGGTGGGATGCCACTCCTTTGTTTGTTCTGGACAGTGCCAAAGGAGAGGGGCAGGTACCTTAACTGCTGTTAGCTCTTCCCTAAGCAGTTTAACTTCTTTGTGTTTTGCATCATAATCAAAAAGGATGGGATTTGGCGAGCTGAGCTTCTGGATTGGTGAACATGTGGGAATTTGGGAAGAGTGCTGTGCTTGGAGAACATGGTAACTCTGCATCCTCTGCTCACACACCTTGCCCTGTGCCTGTTTCTCCAGGATTCATCCCTATGTACCTTTTTACTTTGCTGGTTTTTCTGCATTTTCCCCCTGTATTCCTTCATTGTAAGAAAACATAATTTTCTGAGTTTTACTGCCCTTCTAGAAAATTATTGAACTTGAGTGTGAGCTTGGGGACCCCCCCCCACACACACACACAGTTTCCTACTAGTAGTAAGAGGAATAAGAATTTAAATTAACTCCATAAATGAATCATTTGAAACTATTCTTTGGAAAGAAAGACTTAAGGTTGAAGAGAATCTTAAGTGAGGACAACTGAGTTTCACCAGCTATGGCTTGTAGAAGGCCACCCATGGTGGTCTGGGATTTGACAGAAGACATTTGGATGCACATGAATTTGGCTAGAGGAAGACAATCAGTTGAAATAGTTCACCAGTGATGTAGCTGAAGGTTATTTATTTAGAGGTTCATGTCCACTATGGAAAAGAATAACAGCACATCTTCAATGGATCTAAAGTAGTACTTTTAATCAAAAGTAATTATCTCCTTATTTGTTAAACCACAGCCTTTTCTACTGATTGCCTTAAAAAATGTTAGTGGAGACTTGCTCCAGGTTATAAAACAAAAGATGTGTGAAATCCAAACATGCCATGTTTGTGAAGTGCAAATTTATTTGTGTTTAACAAATAAATTTTTGATAGTTATTAAGGTTGCTATTTTCTCAAACAATTGGTTACTTTGGGAGAAGAGAAGTAAAAACATCAGGTTTAATGAATTTGCCAACTGTTCTGTTGGTGAATTTGAATTTATATAAGCTTTTACATAATCAGTCAATGAGTAAAAATAAACTTTGAACTTATTAAAAAATCCAAATTACTTTGAAAGATTTTTAAGTATACTTTATTATGGATACAAACATTTTCTTCTTTGGACAATGTTACAAGTGCCAGTTTTGTGGACTAGTTCTCTTACAGAGTCATTTTGATATCTGAGACTTAAACTGCTATTTTGTATTAAATGAGAAATATTAAACTGATTTGCTAACTAAAGTGTCAATGCACAAATAAGTGCTACTAGTTATTTTTCTGTGTAATAACTACGGTATTCTGTATATAGCTTCTATTTATTTATTTGCCATCAAGGTTAATGCTGGGCTTCACTGCCTGTAGAATGACTTTATTGTTGCCAGAGGCCTTCCTTCCTCTCTTCCTCCTTCCCTTCTCTTCTTCCTCCTCTGCCCTCTCTTCCCTAAAGTCCTCCCTCTCTGCAAAGGCCTGATCATGGGAACTTGTGTGCTCTACTGGGTATGACATCACCCTTGTCTCAGTGTATAGTTCCTTAAATATTGATGGGGCACTTGGGGAAAAGGATTTTCTGGGACTAAATTAATAATACAAACAATGTTACACAAGCCAAAAAAAGGGAAAAGGTAGAATTTTAATAAAAAGCTTTGGGAACTTGGAAATGAAAATGAAAATATATTTCTGACACTGAGGGAAGTGACAGTGTTTATATTCAAAACTACTTCAGAGAGGGGTACAGTGAGGTAAGAGATGGGAGAGGAAAAAGGAATTAAAATGCTTTCTTTCTGAAACTGACCAGGAGTTTGAATTTGAGCTCACTTCAATAGGGGGAGAGAGAAGATAATCTCTTGCCTGGAGGCCTCAGAGTTTGTATTCAGTTAAAAATAGTTTGCAGGGTGGGGGAAATAGCATAATGGTTATGCAAAGAGATTCTCATGCCTGAGGCTCTGAGATCCTGAGGCTCTGAGATCCTGAGGCTCTGAAGTTCTATCCCCTACACCTCCTTAAACCAGAGCTGAGCAGTGCTTTGGTTAAAAAAAAAAATCTGCATAGCGCATGAGGGTGGGGTAGCCACAGAATTGAGAAGAGTAGCAAATCAGGAAATATTTGACAGAATGTGCAATCCATGGGACTTCTAGGAGAGAAAAGAGGAACTCACTTGAAGAGAAGAATGTGACTCATAACAGTGAAAGAGCGCTTCTGATCCAAACCCACACAAACTGACACGTCTCGGCAGGATAATTTGAAGAGGAAGAGTTTATTAAAAGGTAAAGGATTGTGGCCAGTAATTAGACATACACAGACACAAACAAAGAGACAGTTCTCAGCTGAGAAGGCCCCGAGCCGGAGAACCAATATGGACCCATAGCCTGAGACCAAGAAGTCTGAAACTCATCTCCCTTTAAAGGGAACAGGAGTGGGGGTTCCGAGGGAGTCACATGAGTACAATCCTAGAATAAACATTCTGAAACTACCATGCGGGCGGGCGCAGGTAAACAAGCGAGATTACAGAAGTAGAATGTGCAGGTTAGTGATCTAGTTTACTAGAAACTGCTGCCCTTGAGTAGGGTGAGGGGGTAATTCCTTTACTATCTAGTCCTCTAAAGTTTTGCTTTTGACCATGTAGCTTGCTATCCATTATCTGGCCTATCTAGCCCTCTAAAGGTTTGCTATATGGGGGTGGGGTGGGGTGTTGTTGTTTCTAAATGAATCTACTCAGGAAATTTACTCCTTCACACAATTATCAAATGATCTGTAATTACTTGTTTATCCTTCAATATAGATAAGTTTCTCTGATAAAAAATTGATAAAAATCTCAGTCTTGGGTAAGATTCCTGATTTCCATTCTTCAAGTAGGTAAGGGACTGGATACAATTCCTCTTGAGCCTTCAGTCCTTAATGGTGTGGGAGGTGTATGGCAAAGAATAGCCCCACCTCTGGGTTTTTCTCCTCAGTACAGATTCCAAGCAAATTAGCATCACACAGATTAATACAAGAAAAACACTAGACTGCTATCTCTGATGAACATAGATGTTAAAATATTGAACAAAATTCTAGCCAACTGGATACAGCAGTAAATTAAAAAGATTGTTCATCATGACCAAGTTGGGTTTATCCCAGGAATACAAGGTTGGTTTAATATATATGAATCAATCAATGTGATTCATCACATCAATAGAAGCAAGACTGAAAACCACGTGGGTATATCAGTAGATTCAGAGAAAGCCTTTGACAAAATCCGACATTTCTTTATGATCAAAACACTAAAAAAAGGGGGGGGCAATAGATGGAAAATTCCTTAAGATAGTGGAATCCATACATCTACAGCCAACATCATACTCAATGATGAAAACTGGAAGCATTCCTCTTCAGATCAGGTACTAACTAGACAGGGCTGCCCACTATCACTATTACTAATTCAATATAGTGTTGGAAGTTCTTGCCATAGCAATTAGGTAGGAACAAAAAATTAAAGGGATACAAATTGGAAGAGAAGAAGTCAAACTCTCACAGTTTGCAGATGATATGATAGTTGTTAGATGCAGTAGTTTTAAAGTTTTAAGTATAGTTGCTTTCTGCCCTCCTGCCCAGTGAGGTGGAAAATTCCTTGCCCTTTTCCCTTATCAAACAGAACCTAGATAGTGAGGGCCATCAGTTATTTTTGTCTGAAAGATCCTGCATCTGGCAAGCATTATCAGAGCCTTTGCATAGGGTCTGAGGGATGCTGTAACCCAATAAGTTACAGCATATGGCCGGATAAATTGCAAACAGATGGCCGGGTGGTTCCAGCAAAGGACAAAAGAATGAGGTAACCTTTTTTTTGCATACAGGCATGAAATTAGACAAATTCTATAGGTTGCTCAGTGTGTTGAAATGTTTGAAATGATTGGACCGTGTGTTTTCTATAGAGTACCATTTGATATATTATAGAATCCTCATTTTGCATGACCTCCTCCCTTGGAGTGAGCTCTGAAATCCTATAAATAGTGTGGTTTGAGCTTTGTTCGAGGTCGAGCTGGCAGACTGCTGTCTGATGCCACTCAGCCCGGATTCGAATTCATTAATAAACATCTTTTGCTTCCTTGCAGTGGATGGTGATTTGATTTCACTCGATAACAATAGTATACATAGAAAAGAACCTAAAATGGGAGACAGGGGGTAGCACAGTGGTTAAACGCATGTGGTGCCAAGTGCAAGGACCAACAAAAGGATCCTGGTTCCTCTCCACCCCCGGCTCCCCACCTGCAGGTGAGTCGTGCTTCACAGGCGGTGAAGCAGGTCTGCAGGTGTCTGTCTTTCTCTCCCCCTCTCTGTCTTCCCCATCTCTCTCCATTTCTCTCTGTCCTATCCAACAACATCAATAACAAAAGCAACAATAAAAATAACAAGGGCAACAAAAGGGAAAAAAAAAAGAAAAAACCTAAAACATCCAGCAGGAAGCTTTTGGAAATTGTCAGGCAATATAGTAACGTGTCAGGCTACAAAATTACATACAAAAGTCAGGGGCATTCCTCTGTGCAAACACTAAGGTAGCAGAAGAAGAAACCCAGAACTCAATTCCTTTTACTATAGCAACAAAACAATAAAATATCTAGGAATAAACTAACAAAAAAAAAAAAAAAGAAAGACTTGTGTAATGAAAATTATGAGTCACTATTCAAGGAAATAGAAAAAGACACAAAGAAGTTGAAAGATATTCCATATTCATGGGTTGGAAGAATTAACATCGTCAGAATGAATATACTACCCAGAGCCATCTACAGATTTAATGCACTTCCCATCAAGACCCCAAACGTTTTTTTAGGAGAATAGAAAAAAAGCTACAGATGCTTATCTGGAACCAGAAAAGTTGTAGAATTGCCAAAACTATCTTGGGAAGAGAGAACAGAACTGGAGGCATCACACTCCTAGATCTCAAATTGTATTATAGGACCATTATAATCAAAACTGCTTGGTCTTGGGACATAGACACACTAGTGAATGGAATAGAACTGAGAGTTTAGAATTAAGCCCCCACACCTATGGACATCTAATCTTTGGCAAAGGTGCCCAGACAATTGAATGGGGGAAAAGAGAATCTCTTCAACAAATGTTGTTGGAAAAATTGAGTTGAAACATGCAGAAGAATGAAACTTAACCACTAAATTTCACCAAACACAAAAGTTAATTCTAAGTGGATCAAGGACTTGGATATCAGATACTTAGAGGAAAATATTGGCAGAAGTTTTTTCTGCATAAATCTTAAAGACATCTTCAATGAAATGAATCCAATTACAAGGAAGACTAAGGCAAGAATAAACCAATGGAATTACATCAAATTAAAAAGCTTCTGCACAACAAAATAAAACACTACCCAGACAAAGAGACATTCCACAGAATAGGAGATCTTTACATGCCATACATCAGACAAGAGGCTAATATCCAAAATATATAAAGAGCTTGCCAAACTCAGCAACAAGAAAACAAATGACCCCATCCAAAAAATGGGGAGAGGATATGAACAGAATATTTTGCATAGAAGAGATCCAAAAGGCCAAGAAACATGAAAAAATGCTCCAAATCATTGGTTGTCAGAGAAATGCAAATAAAGACAACAATGAGAGATACCACTTCACTCCTGTGAGAAAGTCATACATCAGTAACGGTAGCAGCAAAAAATGCTGGAGAGGCTGTGGGGACAAAGGAACACTCCTGCACTGCTGGTGGGGATGTAAATTGGTCTAACCCTGTGAAGAGCAGTCTGGAGAAACTCTCAGAAGGGTAGAAGTGGACCTCCCCTATGACCCTGCAATTCCTCTCCTGGGGATAGATCCTAAGGAACCCAACACACTCATCCAGAAAGATTTGTGTACACCTATGTTCATAGAAGCACAGTTTGTAATAGCCCAAACCTGGAAGCAACCCAGGTGTCCAACAACAGATGAGCAGTTGAGCAAATTGTGGTATATATACACCAAGGAGTACTGCTCAGCTATTAAAAATAGTGATTTCACCATTTTCAGCCCATCTTGGATGGAGCTTGAAGAAATTATGTTGTGAGATAAGTCAGAAACAAAAGGATGAATGTGGGATGATCTCACTCATAGACAGAAGTTGAAAAACAAGAACATAAGGGAAAACACTAAGTGGAACTTGGATTGGAGTTAATGTATTGCACCAAAGTAAAAAGCTCTGGGGTGGGTGGGAGAGGGTATTCAGGTCCTGGATCATGATGGCAGAGGAGGACCTAGTGGGGGTTGAACTGTTATGTGGAAAACTGGTAAATGTTATGCATGTACATACTATTCTGTTTTACTGACAACTGTAAACCAGTAACCCCTCAAAGAAATTTATAAAAACACTATATCTAATAATATACATATGACTGTGAATTCTAAAGTAAATGTGACAAACTGGGAGGTGGGGGGAATTTATAGCTTGTGCTATAGAATGGGACAGAGGCCTGAGGTGTCAAGAAGATAAGATGATGCAACATGATAAGAAGGGTTTAACTGGGGCATGAACAAAATCACCCTAGACCCTCTGGGTTCTTCAAAGGCTGGACAAATAAGCACATATGGACAGACTGATAAGAGAAGAATTAAGGAAATATTTATTAATAATGTGTACTTTTGTATACATGGGAGAGAAAAAAAATCAAACAAAAAAACCTGAGTAATTCATTACATGATTTTAGATGCTATTTTTAGCTCATGCAGAGGACTTTGGGAAGAGGAAAGGGAAGTCCAAATAGGAATATTACAAAAAAAAGAAAGAAAGAAAGGAAAAAAAAGGCATTGTAAAAAAAAAAAAAAGATCTATAGATCTCAGTTCTGCTTCCTGCCTTCCCCTTGGATTACATCTTCCTGTGAGATGTCTTTTTTAAAAGATTTTATTTATTTATTTTTATTTCATGAGAAAGATAGGAGGAGAGAGAGAAAGAACCAGACATCACTCTGGTACATGTGCTGCCAGGGATTGAACTTTGGGACCTCTTGCTTGAGAGTCCAGTACCTTTCCACTGTACCATCTCACAGACCCAGTGAGATGTCTTTAAAGGAAAGTTTGCACTCAAATATTTCTTTCAAAGTCTAAAATAAATCTAAAAAGAATGGTAGTAGGGCAGGAGAGATAGCATAATGATTATGCAAAGAGACTGTCATGCCTGAGGCTTCACAGTCCCAGGTTCAATCCCCCACACCACGATAAACCAGAGCTGAGCAGTGTTCTGGTAAAAATAAAATAGAACCTGAAATGGAATTGGCGTATTGCACAAAAGTAGAAGACTCTGGGGTGGGTGGGTGGGGAGAATACAGGTCCATGAAGGACGATAAATGACATAGTGGGGGTTGTATTATTAAATGGGAAACTGGGGGATGTTATGCATGTACAAACTATTGTATTTACTGTTGAATGTAAAACATTAATTCCCCAATAAAGAAATAAATTAAAATAAAAAAATAGAACAAGAAAGAAAGAAAAGAATGAAGGAAAAGAAAGAGGAAAGAAGAAAGAGAAAGAGAGAAATTCTTAACATGCATTTATTTTTTTTGCCTCCAGGGTTATTGCTGGGTCTCCATGCCTGCACTGTGAATCCACTGCTCCTGGAGGCTATTTTCCCCCTTTTGTTGCCCTTATTGTTTATCATTGTTGTTTTTATTGTTGTCATTGGATAGGACAGAGAGAAATCAAGAGAGGACAAGACAGAGAGGGATAGAGAATGATAAACAGCTGCAGACCTGCTTCACCGCTTATGAAGTGACCCCCCTGCGGGTGGGGAGCCGGGGGCTTGCGCTTTGCACCATATGCGCTTAACCCACTGTGCTACTGTAAAAGGAAGTAGCCTTGAAATTCCCTTTTTATGCAGTTGTTAAGTGCTTTTAGTATGAGTTGCTTGTAGTATGAGGTGGAAAATTCCTTGCCCTTTTTCCCTTGAAGAACGGGACTAATCAGTGAAGGCTATCAGGTGTTTTGCAGAAGTTCTGTGTGAGGACTAGCCTTATCAGGACCTCTGCACAGCCCCAGCAGTATACTGGTCGCCAGATGGCCTGGTATGACGGTAGGGGGATGTGAGGACCTAATAATACCTGGTCAAGTCTTATTGGTTGTCTGGTTTTGCAAGGTTTGAAATTAGCCCGCGCTTTGCTTTGTTTGACCCCGCTTTTTGCTAAGTTTGAAAGGATTGGATTTTGTGTTTGCTATAGCCTGTTCTTGGATGTAGGTTGATAAGGTGATGTGTTCCCCCTCCCTGAGTGTAGTCTGAATTCCTATAAATTGTGTGGTTTGAGCCCTGTTCGGGGTCGAGCTTGGTAGACTAACACCAGTCACCATCTCGGCCCGGATTGCAATTCGTCAATAAACATCTTTGCTTCCTTGCAGTGAGTGGATGGTGGTTTGATTTATGCTCGCTAACAGCTACCTCCCTGGCCTGGAATGTCACACATTGGATTAAATGGACTCTGAAGCATAAGGTCCTGAGTTAAATTCCTGGCACCACGTATGCTAGAGTGATGCTTTGATCCTCTTCTTTTCTATCTCTTCCATAAATAAATAACTAAAATGTAAAAACATTATATTTCTCCCCTTGTACACAGGGGTTTGACTGACTTCACATACCAAGTTCACATGAACTGGAACAGGCTTTCCCTAGACACTGTGGGAAAAGCCAATCTGAATCTTTTGGGGAGATCAGTCCTAAAATTGAATTTAGCTTGAAATAATCCACAGGCCAACTAATGTATTTTAGGAAGGCTGGTTCTGGACATGTAGGAGAGTCTATCCTTCAGTAGTTCTGTCAGACCTCTGGCTGAGTGCCAACATGTGCAGGAAAATACCTAGAGCCTGTGTGGGGGGGATAGGCTTGCTGTTTGCCTGGCTGCTGCGGGCAGTGAGTCTTCCCTCAACAAGTGAGTCTGGTCTCACCTCTGGGCCAGAAGGTATTTTGTTGAACACCATCCAAACTTAAGTCTCACATCAGTATGGTTTGATTTTATGACATCTGGATCACAGTGTGTGTGTGTGTGTGTGTGTGTGTGTGTGTGTCTGTGCGTGCGCGTGTGTGCGTGTGCGTGTGTGTGTGTGTTGACACACAAAGAGGCTAAGGTAGCAAAGAAAATCCGCAGCATGATAATTTTAGTGACAGTAAACAGCTTCACACACCCTACTGCTGAGTGTCAGAGGTAACAAGACACTTAGAATACTCCAGGTCCTCTGACAATGTATTTCAACACCTCATTTGACTTAGAATGATCTTAATTGTTCTTCACACTTGTGCAAGACAGATCCAGCCATTTGCAGAGAACACATGGACCAGAAAATGCATTAAACAGGCCCAAGGCATGTGCCTCAAAAGAAATGCAAGGCATTTGTCTTAGCATTTCATTCTCAGATCTGGGTAAAAACAGCCCTTCTAAGGAATGAAGTTACTAAGGAATGAAGTTGAGGTTCAGTTAGAGTGTCTCACTCAGGCAGCTAAATGGACAGTTCTAAGGCCATAGCAGTTCACGGTAACCATGAGAGCTCCTTACTATGGTAACAGTGAACAATAGATTTGGTGCTTCATGCTGAGGAAGAAGAACTTGGAGAGGTGGAACAGATGGCCTGTTGTCTGCTTCCACTTTGGGCATGACAGATGAGCAATGGATCCAATTATATCACTAGAAGGGAAAAGCCATCTATGTGGCTGACTGTAGAGCCACAGAGCTACACCAGGTGCATTCAGGCAGCGCTTGCCCAGAAGTAGCCATGGTAACTGTAGATGTGCTCCAAGAGCCATAGCCTAGAGCGCACACCACTTGGGAAAGGAAATGTGTGGATGGGAGGGACTGCCACCAAGCCTAGCAGGTGATTCCTACTGTCTTGTGCAGACAATGTGAATATGTATACTTTTTCTTCAGCAAAAAAGACTGCACTGAAAAATAATGCTTTTTTTGTCTCTTTGTTATGTGTTGATATTAGTTCTAGGATTAGTTCTAGGATTCTTCAAGCATTTCCCAAGAATGTTGACAAGAAAGATGACTATCTCAAAATAGATCATCTCACAAAAGTAGATGATAGTATATGTTTTTTTAGTACATTTTTTAAAGCTTTTATTTTTATTTACTAATGAGAAAGATAGGAGGAGAGAGAGAACCAGACATCACTCTGGCACATGTGCTGCTGGGGATCGAACCCAGGACCTCATGCTTGAGTGTCCAAAGCCTTATCACTGCGCCACCTCCCGGACCACAGTATATGTTTTTTAAGAGAGCTGTATCTAAAGTTGGATTTATAGAAGATTTTTTTTCATTCTTGGCAAAACAAAATTTCTTTTAGAAAACAGATATTTCTGCTGATCACCTGAGGATGATGGGTCCTGAAATTGGCGCAGCCTGGAGTGTTCTAGTCGTGACCACTGAATGTGAGCTCAGACCGGTGACTTGGTGGGTTCCCAAAGTAGTTCTGATCCTGTCTTCTTGTGGTCCCAGGCGGTCTCCTTTGATATTCTTAGCTGACTGGGGAGAAAAGAGGAGAGGAGAAGCAAGGAGAGGAGAGGAGGTAGATTTATACAAGATTTTAAGTGTAACTTGGTGAAAGATTTATTTTTAAAGAAATTGGATTCAAAATTAAACAGGCCTTTTCACCACAGAACTCCACAGTCTTTTATTTAGGATATGAATTATGGGGATCCCTGCACAGCATATAAAACATAGTATTCCCAAAGCTTGTTTGACAAAGGAATACTTTCTGTGAGGAGTTATTTGACTGAAATTGGATGAAGTTATTATTTAGATTAGTGTTTTATGGAAATTCCTATGGAAAAAATTACTTTGGAGCCCCACAGGAATGTTTAGAGTAAAGTTGGTGACAAATCATATAATTTAACACTGTATAAGTGGTTTTGATTTAATAATACTATTTAAAACTGTGATGAGTTCTTTATATCTTTATTTGCACTTTCCCTATTGACAGTGAGAATAATACCCGAGTTTTGATTTTTCCATCTTTGAGTCATCTGAATATTTTCAGTTTCCACGTATATGGTTCAGTATTATTCTGGATTTCTTCATTTTTCTATTTTGTTCTTTCAAACATGAGGATGAACATTATAAACGCACACTACACACACATGTACACACACATTAAATTTCATATTATTATTTTTTGCCTCCAGGGTTATTGCTGGGACTTGGTGCCTGTACTACGAATCCACTGCTCCTGAAAGCCATTTTTCCCATTTTGTTGCCCTTGTTGTTGTTGTTATTGTTGCCACTGCTGTTGTTGTTGTTGGATATGACAGAGATAAATGGAGAAAGGAGGGGAAGACAGAGAGGGGGAGAGAAAGATACCTGCAGACCTGCTTCACCTCTTTTGAAGTGAACCCCCCTGCAGGTAGGGAGCTGGGGGGCTTGAACTGGAGTCCTTATGCCAGTCCTTGTGCTTCAAGTTAGTGTTATTTTAAAGGGCTTGTATTCTAAAAGCATTTGACAGTCTTTAAAACTTTGCTAAAAAAATACCTTATTCTAAGAAACAGGGTCTGTCCTCCGTTCAATTAAGTAGTTAATGTGTTCATCCCTTAGTAATCTTTTGCAGCAATAACATCACACATTCCCAGTAAGAAACGTGATGAAAAAGAAGTTCTGGCTCAGGAAGCATATCCTGAATAATGTAGGATTAATGGCACTATAATTCCCTCCATATATGCTAGGTAAATATACTCTATTACATATGTTTTCGGACCACTAATAGTCAAATCATCCCAGAAATTCTCCTGCTTTGTTTGTATTCTTGTGGCACCAAATTGATAGCAGAATATTTAATGAATATTCTCAGGAAATATTCATTGATAATGAAAAGGCCATTGGAGCCTGTAGTGCAGCAAGCTCATAAGCCAAAATACCGCATTTAGACTTGATGAGCAAAATCTAAAAGGGAACATGCTTATTTGGAGGCAGCTGGTAGTAAAAATGTTCTGTAAGTGAACAGGGAACCCCTGTGTTTGCCAACCCTTCGGCAGTCTCAGGCCTTAGCTAGTTGTCCTTTTAGCACTGGGTTCTGCTGTAGCTTCTCAGGCAGGGGCTTCTCAGTGAGGAGAGGAGGAACATGATCAGATTGAGCAAGGGGACGCTGCACAGTAGCATGGGATGCTCAGAATGGTAAGGGGTGGGAATTCAGACTCTGTTCCAAGTAGACTGCCATGCATCATTCCCCTGGGTAGTGTCTGGGCTTAGAATGCCTGGCCTTGTCTCCCACTGCATCTTATAAATCACAATGCCAGTCAGTCTCAGGGATAGTAGGTTTGCTGATATGCTCTTATATATTATATTGAGAATTGTCCACTCAGATAATCTCCACAAATCTTGTTAGTTGGAGGTGATTGTTGCATTTGGGGGGGAAATTAATCATCCAATTTAAGTAAGAAGATTCTGATCTGATTCAATAAGCACATTTTTTAAAGGGGGAGGGAGAATTGATGGACGGGGATTATCACTCCTATATATGTGTGACTCTGCAAGTGGAAACTCAAAACTGGTTATTTCTCATTGTTTAGTGTTGTGAATACTAGTTTCATCATAACTCTATAACAAATGAAGGGTGTCTGCTGGAGGTCAAGAGTTAAGGAATAAACAATCAACAGACCTCATGGGTAACAGTCTTAATTTCACATACTGCTGACACAGAAGCCAGTGCTTCTCTCAAAGTCTGGAAAGTACAAAGGTGATCTGAGGATATTCACAATATTTTACATGGCACTAAACTATATATGATGAGTGACGTTTTAGAATAATGCCCCACGTAGTCAGACAATAAGCATCCTGATGTATGCATCCTGACATTGACCATCCTGATGTATGCATCCTGACATTGACCATCTTTATATATGTAACCTTTGATGTTCCTTGCTACATGATTTGATGTAATGCATAATTCTGTCAATAAGTTTCATGAAGAATGTCTGTTTGGGGTCATATTCGGTGAAATCCCATCACATAGGACTTTTCTATCTTTTAATTAATTTGTTTATTTTATTTCTTTTTATTTTATTAGTGATTTAATATTGATTTACAAAAATAAGGTATATATGAATATATATACCCATTTTATCTTATTTTTGTAAATCATATAAATATATATATATCTCCATTTTTCCTATGGACCTGCCTTCTCTTCCTTTTTTCTGCCTTGTTTTAATTAGTGATTTACAAATTTGTAAGATAAATAGGGGTACAATTTCACACTGTTCCCACCACCAGAGTTCTGTGTCCCCATTTCTATTACTGGAAACTGTAGTGGTTTTCCCAAGGTCACAGATAAGATTGTCCATTATTTCTAGATCTGTCTGTCTGACTGTCTGTCTGTCTGCCTGCCTGCCTGCCTGCCTACCTATCATATTTTTGTCCATTTTTTCTATGGTCCTGCCTTCTCTTCCTTTCTAAGTCACACTTGTACCTATTACTACTTCTGAGTGTCCTTCCTTTTTAATATCTCTTCTCTTTCCAGGTCTTCATGGAATTGGAGTTCAGAGCCCTGTAGTCATCTTCCCATAACTTCAACCCCTCTAGGAGTATGGGCCAAAATTATTTTTGGTGCAGAAGATGAGAGTTCTGGCTTTTGTAATTGCTTCTCCGCTTGACACTGACTTTAGCAGGTCAATACTTACCCCCAGCCTTTTTCTGCCTTTTCCTAGTGGTGCAGGGCTCTGGAGAGGTGAGATTCTGGGACACATTGGTAAGGTCATCTGCCCAGGGAATTCAGGAAGTCATAGCATCTGCAACTTGGTGTCTGAAAGGCAGTAAATTATGAGGCAGAACAAAATGTTTAATAAATAGGAACCAGAAGTACAAACAGAGTAGGTTAGAATAGGGATTTTTAGTGCTAAGAAGTTAGGATGTCTATTTTAGTTGTGTTCTTAGGGGCCCATGACTTCAGTGATTTTTGCCTGAGCAACATGGAGGTAGGCTAAAAATATTGTCTGGGAAGATATGTCAGAGTTGAGAATAGAACTATAAAGCTGCATTAGGGCTCCCAAACTTGAATAAAAAATGTGTGTATATATATATATAGATAACTGTTTATTCCATCAATCTGATCCAGGGCCCATATATATTAAAGTTCATGCCAGAATCCTTGGAACCCAGCGGACAGGGAGCTTTAGAAAGGTTAGAAGTTTAGAAGAACTTAGAAGTTCTTCTTAGTCATTACATCTTATTTTGTTTCTTTGCCTGAAAATGCTAGATTCTTGTTTGAAAGGTTGTTATTGTTTTCTTTTTGGTATCTGTGTCTTTTGAAGTGCTGAATATGATGGTTCTGCAGTAAATATGAGGCATCATGGCAATGCAGTGCTTCACCGAGTAAAATCTTCTATAATTTTTCATGGATCAATGTCCATTAATTTCATATTGTATTTTTGATCGCTATAACTAATTTGTTGCTTCAACTCAGAAGTTTTTACCTGGATAGAAATAAATGTGATGATAAGCAAGACTTCATTATTAAAACACAGAATTCAATTTTCACGTACATGCTGACACTTCTAGTTCTTTAAAAATAAATAAATTAATTTATTTATTGGCTACAGGCAGGGGAGGGGGAAGACAGAGAGACACCTGCAACACCACTTTACCACTTGTGACGCTTTCCCCCTGCAGGCGGAGACCAAGGTTTGAACCCAGGTCTTTGTGTATTATAGCACTTAATGAGGTGCACCACCCAGCCCCCTGACAATTTTAGTTTTTATGTACCTTATTTAAATTAATTAGATTTTTTTCTCATAAAATATACTCATCCACGGCTCTAAATTAAAGATTTGTTAGCTGTTTGACCACATTGTAACATTCATCCTTTCCTGTCAGCCTGCCAGGACAATGTATTCCTCCAGGCACCTGAATGTCAAGCAGACAGGTACATAGTTCTTAATTGCAAGTTCAGATGGTGGTGATTGGCAAGACAACTCTCAGAACATACTGACACCTCCCAAAAAGGGATTTGATTCTGGAGAAGTAGAAATGTTGCCTCCATAAAACTCTAAGTCTGAGCATTCCATACAGCAAATATGTGTATTTACTATCACTTCTTTGAACAGATGAACTATAATTGCATTGAATGCCAGAAAGTAGCCAGCTTTCTACCTGCCTGTAGCAAATGATGACTTATGCCAGCTAAGTAGTAGAAAATGCTGATTTAATTAATTTTGTCACCAGGGTTTCTCAGCAAGGAAGGACAAATTGAGAACAGACAAGTAAGATATTTTGGAATATTTATAATAACAATTAAAATAGCCTACTGCATCTTTATGATTGTGACTTATTATCTATCTTCAAGTTATGTAATCAGTTTGTCTACTTGGACCATCATTAATTCAAGTCAGTGAACTCATTATCTGACTTCTCCAATTAAATAGTCCTGATTCACTTATATACAGACTTGAGAGCTACATTGTTATTACTATTATTATTATTAAAGATTTTTATTTTGAGAGAGGGTTTCACATAAGAGAGAATGAGAAGGAAGTCAGAGCAATTCTCTGGTACATGAGGTGCTGGGAATTAAACTGGGAAATTCAGAAATGCAAGTCCTATACTCTACCAGTTGAGCATAGACATATTTGCCTACCTATGAATTTTCCTATTTTAATGTTTAAAATTTATTTTATTATTATTATTTATTTGTTTATTTATTTACTTCCTTTTGTTGCTCTTGTTGTTTTATTGTTGTAGTTATTGTTGTTGTTGGCTAGGATAGAGAGAAATAGAGAGAGGAGGGGAAGACAGAGAGGGGGAGAGAAAGATAGACACCTGCAGACCGGCTTCACTGCTTGTGAAATGACTCCCCTGCAGGTGGGGAGCTGGGAGCTTGAACCGGGATCCTTGCGCTGGTCTTTGTGCTTCGTACCATGTGCGCTTAACCCACTGTGCTACTGCCCGACTCCGAAATTTATTTTATTTTTATGATATTTGATGGGACAGAGAGAAATTAAAACAGGCAAGGTAGATAGATAGATAGATAGATAGATAGATAGATAGATAGATAGATAGGAATTCAGAGAGACACCTACTATAGCACTGCTTCATCATTCATGAGGCTTGCCCTCTGCACATTGGGACCAGGACTTGAACCTGGGTCCTTGAGTATGGCAACATGTGCACTCAAGTAACTAAGTAGTTCTATTGTTAAATAGTCACTTGGTGCTGTGGGTATGATGATGAACCAAGTAGACAAAATTTCCCTTTTACTAAATTTTCTAGTCTTTGCATTGTCAAGAAATGAGGAGGTTTCCAAGAAAGTGGCACAAACAGTATAGTGCACACATTACCATGTGAAGGACCCAGGCTCAAGCCCTAGGCCCTCCTCTGCAAAAGGGAAGCTCCACAGGTGACAGAGCAATGCTTCAGGTGTTTCTCTTTCTCTTTGTGTGCCTAGGATGAACAAAATGAAAAGGGGAAAAATGGCCCCTGAGAACCTCTGGGATCAATGGAGTCACTGAGTAGGCACCAAGCCCCAGTGATGACCCTGGTAGCAATAAAAAAAAAAAAAAGAAGAAGAAGAAGAAATAAAGAAAAAAGAAATGGCAAAAACAAAAGAAAAAGGATACACACACACATATATATGTCATGTATTTCTTGGTCAGAATAAGTGCTTTGAAGAAAATGAAGAAGAGTAAGGGGGATAGAGAGTGAGGGAAGGCTGTACTATTTTTAAATGATTGCTAAGAAAGGCATTTCCAAAAAGATGACCTTTTAAGCAGAAATTTTAAATGACATAATCTACATGATTATGTAAAGTATGTATGTCTACATAAACTTGAAGGGCTGGAATCTACATGAATATATTTGTCTTAGGGATTCAGTGTGTAGTTTAATTCACTCTTATTTATTTATTTATTTTCCCTTTTGTTGCCCTTGTTTTTTATTGTTGTTGTTAATGATGCTGTCATTGTTAGATAGGACAGAGAAATGGAGAGAGGAGGGGAAGATAGAAAAGGGGAAAGAAAGACAGACACCTGCAGACCTGCTTCACAGCCTGTGAAGTGACTCCCCTGCAGGTGGAGAGCCAGGGGCTCCAACTGGGATCCTTACACTGGCCCTTGTGCTTTGCGCCACGTGCACTTAACCACTACCACCTGACTCCCAGTTTAATTCTCTTATTGGCACAACTCAGAGGAGCTAGCTAAATTATTATCCAGGTAAAGGATTAGGACTAGGACATAAGGCAAAATGAACAGTTCCTGAGTCACAAGTTGGTAATTCATGGTTATTTTTCTTAAGACTTATAGGTCTATTTCATTGCCATGCCAGATGCATTGGAAATGTTAGAATGGATGTCCTTGGGGTTAGGCAGAAACTTAACAATCCACTGAGTCTCAGAGGGATCGGTGCTAGTTTGGAGCTCTCCTCAGTGGAAATAATGAGGTACTGTTTCTAGGTTTGTTAAGGGCCAGGGCTAAAGTTGTGTTCTCCTAGTGGGAAGGACTGTTTCATTCCCTGAGGTTCAGCATATAGATGGCTCAGTTGCCTAGACCTTCAAAACACACACACACACACACACACACACACACACACACACACACACACACACTTGCCTCCTCTCCATCTCTGTCTCTCCCTCTCTGTCTCTTACTTTCTATCTCTCACCCTCCCTCTTCCCCTCCTTCTCCCCTTCCCCCTTCCCTTTCTTCTCCCTCTCCCCTCCACATAGACAATACAAAGGACTTTTGGGATACTTTTCCATCCATCAGTTCAGTAAATAATTATTGAATGGCTATTTTGTGTCATATCTGGAGATACAAAAATAAATAAGTTGGTTCCTGGGACTTACAGGAACTCCTACTTTATAATCCAAGCTAAAGTACCTTCTTCAGTTCTTTTTTGATTATACAAGGATCACATGCTTCCCTGCTGGACTTCCTGCCATCTATTAGGACTAGCACGGCTGCTCCTGAAACTCATTTGTTATCTTTTTGGGTCCTTTCCTACGAATATATATTTTTCTCCCTGTTTTCAGATCAAGGTTCTCAGACTCTATTTGAAAGCTCTCCTTCTAAGATTTCTCTCTGTTCTTTTTTTTTTTTTTTTAAAGATTTTATTTATTTATTCATGAGAAAGAGGAGGAGAGAAAGAACCAGGCATCACTCTGGTACATATGCTGCTAGGGATTGAACTGGGGACCTCACACTTGAGAGTCCAGTGCTTTATCCACTGCATCACCTCCTGGACCACAGATTTCTCTCTACTCTTTTTCTAAGACTCTCTATTCTTTTTTTTTTCTCATTAAAATTAGGTCATACTTGATCCATTCATTCCACCAGGAGCATCTAGCCACTTGGAAATTTAAAGCATCCCACTGAAAGATTCCCCAAACTCTTGAGATTTCTAGCTGCATTTCAGCTGTCCCTTTAATTCTCAATCTTGTATTTTAGGAGTACTAAGAGAAGGAAAGAGATGTCTGTTCACACAGGTTCTTAATAGAAAATATATCCATGAGTTTCAAATTTAATATAAAAGTTATGACAAAAGTCATTGAGCAAAAAGGAACTAATTTAGTCAGTTTTTCCTGTTACTATTATAGAAAGTTGAAACAAGTTTTTGAACTCAAAGAAAATAAGATTGTACTTCCTGTGGCATCTTGGAGAGGGAAATGAAGATAAATAATATTTACTAATCACTTGCTGTGTGCCAAATATTTTATATACACTTCACATATTAATCCCCCAAGATAGTTAAATAATTTGCCAAATATTGTACAACTAATTAATAGTAAATTGGGATCTGAATTGAACCCTTTGTGATGGTGCAATTGCATGTCCTCAACCTTGCTTGCCTCAGCTTCAAACACCCAGGGAATGATGGGATTAGACCCAGATTCCTGAGATAATTTCCGGTGAAATCTCAGTGTTGAGCTATTGTTGCCATGTTAACTATAGACACTGTTTGGGAGTTGTTCATTAACATTTTTCTGAACTCAAGTACATTTTTTAAAGAGGAAAGTGACGTATTTCTTTTATTTTGTATATTTAGGATAGAGAAAGAAATTGAACTGGATAGGGGAGCTCGATAGGGAAAAAGAGAGACTCCTCCACTTGCCCAGCATGTGGGAGCATGGGGTTTGAACCCAGGCGCTTGCATGTGGTAATACCTGGACCACACAGTGCAAGGCATGTGCTTTATACAATAAGTTATCTCTTTGGTCCTAAACTGAAATATATTTAAATAAGAAATAGTTATCAACATTCTGATCAAATCCCTGCTGCTTTGTTCTTCATTTAAAACATACGTTATTTATTTATTTAGTTTGGATAGAGACAGACAGAAGTTGAGAGGGAAAAAGGTGTTAGGGAGAGAAACACACACATTTGCAGACCTGCTTCACTACTCATACAGCTTTCCCCCCTGTAGGGGGGGACCAGGGGCTTGAAACTGGGTACTTGTGCATTACAATGTATATGCTCAGCCAGGTGCACCACCACCTGGCCCCTTGTTTTTTATTTTAATTTTATTTATTTTTGGATGAGATAGAAATTGAGGGGGAGAGAGAGGGAGAGCGAGAGAGAGACTTGCAGCATTTTTTCACCATTTGTGAAGCTTTCCACCCTGTAGGTGAGAACTGGGGGCTTAAACTTGGATTCCTTGCTCATTTTAACATAAACACCCACCTGACCCATTTTCCTTCCCCCCCCCTTTATAATATAAAGCTTCATAGTCTGATCATTTGGGGCATTTTTTTTTAGGGTGGTACATTTAAAGTCTTTTGAAGGCGACTTTCTCAACATCTTATCTCTTTGACTACTAAGGCAGCTTAACTAGCATCCTTGAAAATAGACCTTCACTAGTCAGGTTCAAAAGGAGGAACAGGGTTGACCATTTGAATAGCAATATGAAGAAAAAAAACCAAACTTGACAGATTTGTGAAGTGTCTCTGCCCTACCTAGCAATTTTCTAAAATTAGCCAGCAGATCAGCTAGTCAACAGATTAAATAATCAATGGGAAATTAGAAGGGTCTGCCTAAAAAAAGATGACTTGACACAATGTTCTAATAACTTAGAGCAACCAAAGCACTTTAAAAATTAATGTGAACTCCATCATCGATCATATTAGGTCTTTATGGCTGAGGAACTAACTGCATTTGTATAACTCAACTGCTCAATTGCATAGCAATATTAGGTTTCAGACCTAGAGAGCAGGAGTTAGATGGAATGACCTTTGTTGAAAATGAGAATCAGCATTTCTGGGCATTTCTTGTTTCACATTGTTCTTAAGTAGACAGCATTATAATGAAAAACAACTGGATATTGATGGAAATTGCTTATTTTGACACACTGACTGTAAGGTTTTCTGATTTGAGGTTGCTGAGTTCTAGTTTTAAAACTAAATAATATTTTTATAAACTAATCTTCAGTGGAGATACATGCAATAAATGCTTCAGATTTATCTATAAAATTTCCCTGTTCCAGAGATCCAATTACATGAAAATTAAGGTCATCTAACTATGCACAAGAAAAAGACGATCGATCAGAGGCATAACAGCTTCTGACAGAAACACCAGACAAATCTGACAGTTGCCAGCAGCATACACAAATTGGTCTGTCAAAAGTCAGTTCCTATCAATTATTATTATGGGTATGCCATGACATATACAAATACACACGCACACACACACACATGTATGCACACGTATGCACAAAGGGAGAGACAGAGACACCCCAAGACCAAAAAAAAAAAAAAAAAAACGAAGTGTAAGGCAAGAACTCCAAGTAAGCAATACTTGCATGAACAGAAACTGCTAAGGGATTTAAAATCAAAATCATCTCAAAATTGAGCCAGACAACCCCATATAAATCTGTGCAAAGTAGATTATGTGCTGTCTGGTGGTCAGTGTCATATTCAAGGTCTGCTCATCCCTATTGTGAGAACCAAAGTTGTTGCTTTGTACTCTAATCTATTACACATTGCATTCCTCCACTCCACCAGAGAATATCCCTCCTCTACAGGAGAGGAGAGAGCAAGGGAGGGAGATAGGGGGCAGCCTCTGACAGAGAAATGGCAGGGAAATGCTCATATTGGCAAGATAGTTATTTATTTAGCCTCTCTTTCTGATACTTCTTATCATCATGAGTTTATCTTCTATGCTTATGTGCTAAGGCCTCATTGTTTGAGCTTTCTCTTTAGAAAGCTAATATTAATAGGTATTATTGGTATCACTATTGCCCTTTCACACAAAGTTCATTAACTGATTCAAGTTATAAACCTTCTCCATACCAAAACACCTTCCATTGTGAAGGATGTTATATCCCATGATGTGATTTTTCTGTAAATTTTGAGAGCAACATAGAGAAGTAGATCTGAAGAGCTGACTCTTCCTCTGGGCAAGACAGCAATTGGAAACAGGACCCCATAGAAATAGAATAGTCTACCAGGTGGGATGTTGAATCCAGTAGACACAGCTTACTGTGGACATACTGGCTAGGTGGGGAGAGGATAGGGATAGGGAACCCAAGCTTAGACATTATAGATGATGGGCTTGAATACTAACTCCAGTACTTACTAGAATGTATGAAATGTAGGACCTAATTGTGTTTGTCCCTGTATTGTCATATAGACAGAGCTGTCCTAAAATAAGCATTTTAGTTTATCCCAAAAGATAATCTACCTGTTGTCACTAGTCAGTGACCCCAGATATTAACCATGATCTCTCAGTTTATTCTCTTCCTTGGTGTTTTCACCATTCTGTGTGCCTTCTCTACTTTGCCAGTAACACCACTGCTTCCTCCTATTTCCACCTCATGGCTTTGGTGTGGTAGTCTGCCTATAGCCGCATGGTCCATCACTTCTGTAGTTACAAACAACTCGTGACCTGGATGTGCAGCTGAGTTAAGGAGCAGAGTACAGTTCCTTTGGAGCCCTTAGGGTGTGAGGGCTACTGAAGAGGGCTGGTGAGGTGACAGTAAATGAAACAACAAAATATCTCCAGGTCCAGCGCTCATAAAAGTGGTTACAGAAGGGGTGAAGGTCTTAACAGGCTATTCTGTTTTCCTTTTTTCTTTTTTAAAATTAATTAATTTATTTATTCATGAGAAAGATAGGATGAGAGAAAGAACCAGACATCACTCTGGTACATGTGCTACAGGGAATTGAACTCAGGACCTCATAGTTGAGAATTCAATACTTTATCCACCGCGCCACCTCCCAGACCATGACTATTCTGTTTTGAAAAAAAATATCTTTTGCTTTCCCTGGGAAAGCAAACTCTTCATCTGCACTGTCTAGCCATGTAAATTGCACTGAAGCTTACTTACTTATATATTGAGTAACTTGCTAATGAATCGAAATAATTGATGTCACTTCTGAGAATCTCTGGCAATTAGCATGTGGCAGTCCGTGTTCTCTCTGTGTGTGCCATCTGCCACAATAACCAGTACTGATCAAGGGTAGAGACCATTTTATTGACCCGAATCTCATAGCAAAGACAATAGGGGCTGAAACTGTGGAACATATGTCTGTCTGTCTATCTAGATAGCTAGCTATGAAAGATTAAATTTCTGTTGCAAGACACTATGATTTAGGAATCAATGTGTATTCTTACTTTAACCTGATTTAATCTATTACTCTGGTAAAAGAGAATACCAGACACAGTTCTATTTGTTGATCAATAATAATATTTAGGAGGTATGCAGGTATGTGTGTAGACATGTGTGAAGTAGAATAGTGTACAAGAAAAAGGTTAGTAGTGGAGAACTGATAAGTAAAAAGAGAAAAGATGAAAATTTGATTTAGCTTAATTGCATAGTAATACTGATTCCTGTTATTTTTGTAAACTGCCTACCCTTTGAGTCTAATTTGGAAGCTGCATAATAAAAATTATGCATGGAATTATAATATACACCTGACTGATGTTGTTGCACGTTTCGTTTGATTACAATAATCTCTGTATGTGTATATTCAATTTTTGTAATTTGCTGCTATTTACCAATTTAGAATAATATGTGAAAACATTTTCATTAGAAGGGTGAAATTAGGAATTATGCTGTGGGTGAATGTAGAGAACAAAAGGAAGATGTTTAACTAGGAAGAGAAAATGAGATTTTGAGTATCTGAGTAAACTATGTCTAACAGTGGCCAAAACTATCTAAATATATTTTGTTGCACTCTATTTCCTCTTGACTGACTTACAGGCCTCTCAGCATTCTTGTCAATATCATCCATAGCCATAATTTTGAGTACCAGCAATAGATTAATAAATTCCAAAATTGTTTCTTGCATGACTTCTACAAACTATACAAATTTAGTTTCCTACTCATTATTTCCACGGCAATGTATCTTTCACTTGTTCAGGGTTCAATCCTGTTCTTTCTTTTCATAAACTGGTTATGTTTTCCCACTCTTTCATTTTCCTTCTTCCAACTCAATCAACTACTTCTGATTTTATTCTCTAAATGATTTTACTCCACCCCCTCCCTTATTAGCCATGTGTTCACTGCTTTAGCGCAAGTTAACCTCCATTCTGAAAGAGCCTAGTCTGCCTACACCTACCAATTTACTGTCCACATTCAGCTAGAGTGAGTTGTACAGATCTGATTATTTGTTTTAAATTATCATTGTTTAAAATTATTTGTAGTAAAGACCAGAATGCTTCCTATGCCATAGCTCTACCTACTATGGGTATCTGTTAGGTAAACTTCTCTCTTCTTCCTCACTCTTTACATACAGAAATAACAATCTGACTTGTTATCCTTACCCAGGTCTGTTTTTCCTGTCCACAAGGAGTGTGTGGCTCAATCTGGCACATTGCTGAGAGTCCTTTAGTGATTGGTCCTGTGTCAGGCATTATATCTGAAAAGTATATCAAGGAGGGTCATACTTTAGCAATTGATACAAATCCTAGAAGAAGGAGGGCCTCACATCTTATGTATAAGAGCTCGAAGGTCTCTCTCTAGAATTAGTCTTTTCTTGGAGGTAAGATGGCGACGGCCTGAGAAGTCGCTTAACAGCGAGTGCTCTGATAGCATCGCCGGCAAAGGTAGGATTTTCTGCCTTTAGCAGGCCAGTCAATAAGGGGGAGGGCACCAAAGAAGTTATTACAGTTTAATTTGGGTTAACAATTAGAGCAAAGGTGACACGGACTAGCGGGGCTCCAGAATTCCCAGGCGGCGCCAGGCAAGGCAAGTGCGCCGGGCATTGTCCTCCGCCCGCCCGGGAAGGCGGCTCCTCCGCCGGTTGCAGAGCGCGGCGGGCAGAGGACCCGGAGAGAGCACTTTAGCTCGGGGGCTGCCTCTTGGGAGTTGCCAGGGTCCACCGCGACCCTGAGGGTGGATCCAAAGACTTCTTGAGTATAGCTCTCATTGGATCAAAGGACTTGGAGCTAGTGTTCATTTTTGAGAAATCCTTTAAAAAAGTCTGGAGGGCGGGGTTTCCCGGAAGATGGCGCCCGGAGAAGCAGAAGCGGTTAGCCTTTGAGCTCCGGACACATCTCGTGTAAACAATAGGATTTTCTGCCTTTAGCAGGCCATCCAATAAGGGGCCATAACGGTCATACCAAGGATGTTTCTATAACTTAATTTGGGTTAAGAATTAGAGTAGGGGAAAAAATTCTTTTTTCTTCCTTTTAATTTTCAAGCATACATCCTTCCCGCCGCCCCCCCTCCCCCCATAAGCAGTGCCTGGGACCAGCTACTAGCAGGATACCCCATACCACCAAACAGGGTTTTTTTTTTTTTTTTTTCCTTTTTCCTTTTTTTTTTTTTTTTTAATTCACTGATACACATTTGGGAAGTTCCTCGCACTGCTCTTTAATTACAACTCTTCTTCCTATCTTCTCCCTTTTCTCTCTCTTATCTCTCTCAATCTCTCTCTTTTTTTTTCTTTTTTTTTTTTTTTTTTTTTTTTTTTTTTAATCTTGTCATACACTTCTTTCTTCTTTGCCTTTCTGAATTTCTGAATTACTTTGGGGAAGAAATCTGACCCAGAGTGGACTCTCTATGTGTGTATCTCTGCTCTAGTTCCCTTTACACTCTTGTTACCCTTAGAATATACACTGGATAGTAGATTTGCATAACTGTCTATTCTTGCTATCCTCTCTTCCTTTTCTCTTTCTTCACTGGGATTTGGTTACTATTTTTTCACGGACTGGAGAAATTGTTTGGCTAACTGGTAACGATTAAACTCCTTCAATACTTACTTCAGTTGCTACGGTTATTCCGGAGGTTGGTGAGTGCAATTGTCATAAAGGTATTTAGTACAGTGTTACTTGTGCTCAAAACACAACAACTGAGGAACAACAGAACATTAAAAAAAAAAAAAAAAGAGAGAAACACATAAATTAAAAAAAAAAATGGGTAGATTAAAAACAAATAAAACTGCTACCCCAATGAATGAAGACAAGAGCCCAGAAGAAACCACAAATCAGTCAGAAGTAACCATAGATAAGAAAAGTATGCAAGCAATAATAAACTTATTAATCACAGAAATGAAAACAACATTGGAGGAAAGAAATGGCAGTATTAGGGAAACAACAGTTGAGACCCCCAAGGAAAATACTGATTATCTTGAGACAATTAGAGAACTGAAAGCTGAAATAGCTGTAATGAAGAAAGAAGCTGAGGCAAGGGAAAGCAGACTAACAGAAGCAGAAAACAGAATTAGTCAGACAGAGGATGAGTTAGAGAAAACTAAGAAAGAGGTGAAAGAGCTTAAAAAGAGATTGAGAGACACTGAAAACAACAACAGAGACATATGGGATGATCTCAAAAGAAGTAACATTCGTATAATTGGCCTGCCAGAGGAAGAAAGAGAGGAAGGGGAAGCAAACATCCTAGAGGAAATAATACAAGAAAATTTCCCAGACCTGAATAACAGAAAGGATATCAAGGTGCAAGAGGCCCAGAGAGTACCAAACAGAATCAACCCAGACCTGAAAACACCAAGACACATCATAGTCACAATGAGAAGAAGTAAGGATAAAGAAAGGATCCTAAAGGCTGCAAGAGAGAAACAAAAAGTCACATACAGGGGAAAACCCATAAGACTTTCTGCAGATTTTTCAACTCAAACTCTAAAAGCCAGAAGGGAGTGGCAAGATATCTATCGAGCCCTGAATGAAAAAGGGTTTCAACCAAGGATTATATATCCTGCTAGACTTTCATTCAAGCTAGATGGAGGGATCAAAACCTTCTTAGACAAACAACAGTTAAAGGAGGCAACTATCACCAAGCCGGCCCTGAAAGAGGTATTAAAAGACCTCTTATAAACAAGAACATCACTATAATACTTGTAATATATCAGAGCAAACAAATTGTTTCTTAGAACAATGGCACTACAATACATTAAATCCATAATATCAATAAATGTCAATGGCTTAAACTCACCCATCAAAAGGCACAGGGTGGGGGGATGGATCAGAAAACATAACCCAACCATATGCTGCTTGCAAGAATCACATCTGTCACAACAAGATAAACACAGACTTAAAGTGAAAGGATGGAAAACTATCATACAGGCTAACGGTCCACAAAAAAGGGCAGGAACAGCCATTCTCATCTCAGACACGATAGATTTTAAATTAAATAAAGTAATAAAAGATAGGCAAGGACATTACATAATGATAAGAGGATCAATCAGCCAAGAAGACTTAACAATTATTAACATCTATGCACCCAACGAGGGACCATCTAAATACATTAAACACCTATTGAAACAATTTCAAAAATACATCAATAGTAATACAATAATAGTGGGAGACTTCAATACCCCACTCTCACACTTAGACAGATCAACAAAGAAGAGAACCAATAAAGATATAAGAGAATTGAATGAAGAGATTGACAGACTAGACCTCTTGGACATTTTCAGACTCCTCCACCCCAAAAAACTGGAATACACCTTCTTTTCAAATCCACATAACACATACTCAAGGATAGACCACATGTTAGGCCACAAAGACAGCATCAATAAATTCAAGAGCATTGAAATCATCCCAAGTATCTTCTCAGACCACAGTGGAGTAAAACTAACTTTTAACAACAAACGGAAAATTATTAAAAGACATAGAATTTGGAAACTAAACAACACGCTCCTTAAGAACCACTGGGTCAGACACTCACTCAAACAGGAAATTCAAATGTTCCTGGAAACTAATGAAAATGAAGACACAACCTATCAAAATATTTGGGACACAGCTAAAGCAGTACTGAGAGGGAAACTTATAGCTATACAATCACATATTAAACACCAAGAAGAAGCCCAAATGAACGAACTTACTACACACCTCAAGGACTTAGAGGAAGAGGAACAAAGGAACCCTAAAGCAACCAGAAGGACAGAAATCACTAAAGTTAGAGCAGAAATAAACAACATCGAAAATAAAAGAACCATACAAAAGATCAATGAAGCCAAATGTTGGTTCTTTGAAAGATTAAACAAAATTGACAAACCCCTAGCCAGACTCACCAAACAAAAAAGAGAGAAGACTCAAATTAATAGAATTGTCAACGATACAGGAGATATCACAACTGACACCACAGAAATCCAGAGAATTCTGCGAAACTTCTATAAAGAACTATATGCCACCAAGCTAGAGAATCTGGAAGAAATGGAACAATTCCTAGAAACCTATGCACTTCCAAAACTGAACCAAGAAGAACTACAAAATCTAAATGCACCAATCACAGACAAAGAAATTGAAACCGTTATTAAGAATCTCCCCAACAACAAAAGTCCTGGACCTGATGGCTTCACAAACGAATTCTACAAAACTTTCAGGAAACAGTTAATACCCATACTTCTTAAGCTATTCCATAAGATTGAAGAAACAGGAATACTCCCTTCCACCTTTTATGAAGCCAACATCACCCTGATACCAAAAGCTGATAGGGACAGAACAAAAAAGGAAAACTACAGACCAATATCTCTGATGAACATAGATGCCAAAATATTAAACAAGATCTTGGCCAACCGGATACAGCAACACATCAAAAAGATTGTTCATCATGACCAAGTGGGATTCATTCCAGGAATGCAAGGCTGGTTCAACATCCGTAAATCAATCAATGTCATTCATCACATCAATAAAAGCAAAGCCAAAAACCACATGATTATCTCAATAGATGCAGAGAAAGCCTTTGACAAAATCCAACACCCATTCATGCTCAAAACTCTACAAAAAATGGGAATAGATGGGAAATTCCTCAAGATAGTGGAGTCTATATATAGCAAACCTACAGCCAACATCATACTCAATGGAGAGAAGCTGAAAGCATTCCCCCTCAGATCAGGGACTAGACAGGGCTGCCCACTGTCACCGTTACTCTTCAACATAGTATTGGAAGTTCTTGCCATAGCAATCAGGCAAGAGAAAGAAATCAAAGGGATACAGATTGGAAGGGAAGAAGTCAAGCTCTCACTATTTGCAGATGATATGATAGTATACATAGAAAGACCTAAAGAATCCAGTAGAAAATTACTGGAAGTTGTTAGGCAATATAGCAAGGTATCAGGCTACAAAATCAATGTACAAAAATCAGTGGCATTTCTTTATGCAAACACTAAATCTGAAGAAGAAGACATCCAGAAATCACTCCCATTCACTGTTTCAGCAAAATCAATCAAATACCTAGGAATAAAGTTGACCAAAGAAGTGAAAGACTTGTATGCTGAAAACTATGAGTCGCTACTCAAGGAGATAGAAACTGATACCAAGAAATGGAAAGATATCCCATGCTCATGGATTGGAAGAATAAATATCATCAAAATGAACATTCTCCCCAGAGCCATATACAAATTTAATGCAATACCCATCAAAGTTCCACCAAGCTTCTTTAAGAGAATAGAACAAACACTACAATCATTTATCTGGAACCTGAAAACACCTAGAATTGCCAAAACCATCTTGAGGAAAAGAAACAGAAATGGAGGCATCACACTCCCAGACCTTAAACTATATTATAAAGCCATCATCATCAAAACAGCATGGTACTGGAACAAAAATAGGCACACAGACCAGTGGAACAGAATTGAAAGCCCAGAAGTAAATCCCAACACCTATGGGCATCTAATCTTTGATAAGGGGGCCCAAAGGATTAAATGGAAGAAGGAGGCTCTCTTCAATAAATGGTGCTGGGAAAACTGGGTTGAAACATGCAGAAGAATGAAATTGAACTACTTTATCTCACCAGAAACAAAAATCAACTCCAAATGGATCAAAGACCTAGATGTCAGACCAGAAACAATCAAATACTTAGAGGAAAACATTGGTAAAACACTTTCCCATCTACACCTCAAGGATATCTTCGATGAATCAAACCCAATTGCAAGGAAGACCAAAGCAGAAACAAACCAATGGGACTACATCAAATTGAAAAGCTTCTGCACATCCAAAGAAACTATTAAACAAACAGAGAGACCCCTCACAGAATGGGAGAAGATCTTTACATGCCAGACATCAGACAAGAAACTAATCACCAAAATATATAAAGAGCTCAGCAAACTTAGCCACAAAAAAGCAAATGACCCCATCCAAAAATGGGCAGAGGAAATGAACAAAACACTCACCACAGAGGAGATCCAAAAGGCTAACAAACATATGAAAAACTGCTCTAGGTCACTGATTGTCAGAGAAATGCAAATTAAGACAACACTAAGATACCACCTCACTCCTGTAAGAATGGCATACATCAAAAAGGACAGCAGCAACAAATGCTGGAGAGGATGTGGGGACAGAGGAACCCTTTTACATTGCTGGTGGGAATGTAAATTGGTACAGCCTCTGTGGAGAGCAGTCTGGAAAACCCTCAGAAGGCTAGACATGGACCTTCCATATGACCCAATAATTCCTCTCCTGGGGTTATACCCCAAGGACTCCATAACACCCAACCAAAAAGAGGTGTGTACTCCTATGTTCATAGCAGCACAATTCATAATAGCTAAAACCTGGAAGCAACCCAGGTGCCCAACAACAGATGAATGGCTGAGAAAGCTGTGGTATATATACACAATGGAATACTATGCAGCTATCAAGAACAATGAACTCACCTTCTCTGACCCATCTTGGACAGAGCTAGAAGGAATTATGTTAAGTGGACTAAGTCAGAAAGTTAAAGATGAGTATGGGATGATCCCACTCATCAACAGAAGCTGACTTAGAAGATTTGAAAGGGAAACTAAAAGCAGGACCTGATCAAATTGTAAGTAGGGCACCAAAGTAAAAACCCAGTGGTGAGGAGTAGACATGTAGCTTCCTGGGCCAGTGGGGGGTGGGAATGGGCGGGAGGGATGGGTCACGGTCCTTTGGTGATGGGAATGGTGTTTATGTACACTCCTAGCAAAATGTAGTCATATAAATCAGTAGTTAATTAATATGAGAGGGGGAAATCAATTGTATGTCTCAAAGGTTCTCAAAAGACAAACTGAATCTTTTTAATAGATAGGCTACGTATTTGATATGCGGACTCTCTCAAAAGCCTAGACCAAGTAGATTAGAAGCTTCCAATAGCACAGCTATATACAAGATACTGGGTACTGTACAGCAAACCATAACAAAGGGACTTTTCAAAGTTAACCCAATTAACAAATAATGTGTGGGTAATATTAACTATTGATTGTCTTTTTGAACCCTAAGACAGCAGGAACCTCACATCTTCACTATAGAGCCCCTACTTCCCCCAGTCCTGGCACCCTTGGATAGGGCTCACTTTCCCGTATGCTTCTCCCATTCCATACCAAATAATATTGCATCCGCCGATCACAACCTAACCAAAGCAACGATTGCCATCTCAACATGCTTCACCTCAGAGTGTATCCAGAGACTTCACGTGTGGAGTGACAACCCTTCAGCTTCATTACTCGGGTGAGACCTTTCCTTTTATAGTACACTCTAATTTCATCTCAGGTAGTTCACTTTCTAACAAAGTCCCATAACCTAGACATATACCAGTTTCTGTGAGAGAGAGCGTATGTGCACACGTATCCATAAACTACTGCAAAATATATACCTGAAAGCAGCATTACACTAGAGTTTGCAGTGAGTACCTCCCCAACACTTCCTCTCCACTATTCCAATCTTGGGATCCATGTTTGCTCAACAAATTGATTGGCTTTGTATGTTAACTCTCTTTTCAATCACCAGGTTCCAGATGCCACCAGGATGCTGGCTAGGCTTCCCTGGATTGAGGACCCCACCAATGTGTCCTGGAGCTCAGCTTCCCCAGAGACACACCTGACTAGGGAAAGAGAGAGGCAGACTGGGAGTATGGACCGACCAGTCAACACCCATGTTCAGCAGGGAAGCAATTACAGAAGCCAGACCTTCTACCTTCTGCAACCCTCAACGACCCTGGGTCCATGCTCCCAGAGGGCTAGAGAATGGGAAGGCTATCATGGGAGAGGGTGGGTTATGGGGATTGGGTGGTGGGAATTGTGTGGAGTTGTACCCCTCCTACCTTATGCCTTTGTTCACTAATCCTTTCTTAAATTAAAAATTTAAATAAATAAAAAAAAAAAAAAAAAAAAAAAAAAAAGAATTAGTCTTTTCTTTTTTTAATTTGTTTTCCCTTTTGTTGCCCTTTTTTTAATTGTTGCAGTTATTATTGTTGTTGTTATCGATGTTGTTGTTGGATAGGACAGAAATAAATGGAGAGAGGAGGGGAAGACAGAGAGAGGGAGAGAAAGATAGATACCTACAGACCTGCTTCACTACCTGTGAAGTGACCTCCCTGCAGGTGGGGAGCCAGAGGCTCGAACCGGGATCCTTACGCAGGCCCTTGCACTTTGCGCCACCTGTGCTTAATCTTCTGCGCTACCACCGGACTCCCGAATTAGTCTTTTCTACTATTTAAAGAAAAGCTGCCTGACAATGGTGCTAATAACAGATGAAAAGTGAATCAAGGTCTGCAATAAAAAGACTCATGACTGCAGCATTTGTGTATGTCACTAGTGAAAGTCAAAGAGGGGTCTTGGACTTCTCACACTGTCACTCTACTCTTAGATGTAAGTTCATTAAATTGAGTTAATATGAAAACTAAAATATTTTCTCTTATTCCTAAAGCATATATTCTCCCTTATCTTATACAAATTTAATTGCTTTGCAGACCTGTTTAAACTATAGTTTTATATTTAATTAATTGAATTTTTATTTATTTGTTTGTTTATTGTTATTGCTGGATTTTCACTGCTCTGGCTAAGTTTTCAGATAGAAAGAGAAACAGCTGCTATGAATGTAGGTATACACAAATTTTTTTGGATGGCTGTGCTTAGTTGCTTAGAATATATCCTCAGGAGAGGAATTACAGGGTCATAGGATAGGTAGGTCCATTTCTCGCCTTCTGAGAGTTCTCCAGACTGCTCTCCACAGAGTTAGGCCAATTTACATTCCCACCAGCAGTGCAGGAGGGTTCCATTCCCCCACAAGATATCCAGAATTTGTTGTTGCTATCCTTTGTAATGTATTACGTTCTCAAAGGAGTGAAGTGGTATCTCATTGTCTTTATTTGCATTTCTCTGATAATCAATGACTTGGAGCATTTTTTCTTATGTCTGTTGACCTTTTGGATCGCTGGTGAATATTCTGTTCATATTCTCTTCCCATTTTTGTATGGGGTCATTTGTTTTCTTGTTGCTGAGTTTGGTCATCTCTTTCTATATTTTCGTTATTAGCCTTTTATCTGATGTATGACGTGAAAATTTCCCATTCTGTAAGGAGTCTCTTTATTTGGGTGATGTTTTGTTTTGTTGTACAGAAGCTTTTTTAATTTGATGTAGTCCCATCAAATTAAAATTATTTTTGTTTTAGTCGTCCATGCAAGTAGAATATGCCTATAAACTTTAATGGAAAAAAATGCTGCCGGGAGTCGGGCTGTAGCGCAGCGGGTTAAGTGCAGGTGGCGCAAAGCACAAGGACCGGCATAAGGATCCCGGTTCGAACCCCGGCTCCCCACCTGCAGGGGAGTCGCTTCACAGGCAGTGAAGCAGGTCTGCAGGTGTCTGTCTTTCACTCCTCCTCTCTGTCTTCCCCTCCTCTCTCCATTTCTCTCTGTCCTATCCAACAATGACAACAACAATAATAACTACAACAATAAAACAAGGGCAACAAAAGGGAATAAATAAATATTAAAAAAAAAGAAAAAAATGCTGCCAAAGTTTTCCTCTGAATATTTGATAGTTTCTGGTCTAACACCCAAGTCCTTCATCCATTTGAAGTTTGCTTTTGTGTGTGTTGAAATGTAGGGGTTCAGTTTTATTCTTCTGCACATTTCAACCTAATTTCCCAAATGCTATTTGTTGAAGAGAGCTCTCCTTTCTCAATTTAATAGTTTGGGCCCCTTTGTAAAAAATTAGATGTCGATAGGTGTGCATATTTGTTTTTTAATATTGACCAATGACTTTCTTGTCTACTTTTTAAGGCATCCATTAGTAGAAGTAAAATGAGATGAGAGAATGAGAACAACTTGGAGAGGAGGAGGTAAGACAGACAGACAGACCCTGGAAAGCCAGGTGGTGGCACAGCTGGTTAAGCAACACATTAGAGTGCACAAGGACCTGGGTTCACACAGGTTATTTCTCTGCCTCTCTCCTTCTTTATATCCCCCTTCCCTCTCAGTTTCTCTCTATCTTTATATAATAAATAAATAAAAATATTTTTAATTAGACAAATTCTATCTGTTGTCATTAATTTGTAATGCCTGTTATCTTAATCACTTGTAAACTATTCCCAACTCACGACACCTCCAGTAGCCCAGGATTTTGCATGCTGTAACGATCTGACAGCGATAGGCATTCAGGGGACCTTAGCTTAAACCTAGTGATGCTCAGCAGTTTAGTACACCTACTGGTAATAGTATTTAGAATAGTATTTACAGTAAATATTAAATGCCCATTCTCAAGAGAGACAGACTACCATGGCCGTGCTAAGTGGTGAGCAACACTGGTAACCTTTATAGTACACCAACGTCCAGATGACTTGTCTAAATAACATCCTGATTCAGTGAGTTTGGGGTGATGTCCAGGCAATACTAGTCTGCTGTCAGGATTAAGCACCACTAACCTCAGCTGTCTTAAGGCTGGAAGATAATGTGACTTCCTAATGCTGACCTTTGGCAGAGTGCTAAGAGCTACCTATAACTGCCATGGGTGTAGGAGCTTGTCTTTTGAAAAACTTCTTGCTTCTTGGATCTTTTATTAGCCATTTAGGGGAAGGAAAGAGAGCTGAACATAGTTACTAAGGGATTGGTGACATGCGTAGGGGGTAAGGAACACCTACAGGCTGTTTGGAACTTTGGGTTTTAAGAAATCTGAATTTGACAAGAGAATTGGTGGATGGCTTCCCCACTGCACAGGCAAAATGACACCGAGAAGCACTTGGATGACTATAAGAACTTCATAATGGTTTTATTTTTGCTCTCCTCCTCCATGATCGTTTTCTGGGGGAGGATAGAGCTCTCTCATTGACATCAAAAGTGGGAAAAGCAAGCACATGGGAGGCAAGGGTTATTAATATGGCATTATGGAGAAAGAGCAAGGGTGAATCTGTCAGCTATTTAAAATACATAAATTCAGAATGAGCTTGGAGAATATGTAGTTTGGAGTTAATAAATGGATAGAGCAGACCTCTGATTGTTCAGGCCATCCATCACTGTAGCCATATCAGCACCAAAAGCACCAACCATTATTTAACTCCCTCACTAAATGAGAAGAGAATGCAAAGACAATTTTTTTCTTATTTATTTATTTATTTATTTTTCTCCAAGGTTATTGCTGGGGCTCAGTACTGGCACTACGAATCCACTGTTTCTGTCAGCCTTTTTTTTATTGGATAGGACAGAGAGAAATTGAGAGGGAAGGGGAAAAGAGAGAGGGAGGGAGAGAGGGAGGTAGACACCTGCAGACCTGCTTCTCTGCTTGTGTGAAAATAGGGACTCAAACCCAAACCCTTGAGTAGGTCCTTGCTCTTAGTACTATGTGTCTTAACTGGGTTGTGCCACCGTCCAGCCCCCAGCAAAGATAAAACATAAACATTGGGGGTCGGACGGTAGCGCAGAGGATTAAGCACACATGGCACAAAGCACAAGGACCAGAGTAAGGATCCTGGTTCAAGTCCCCAGCTCCCCACCTGCAGAGGGGGTCGCCTCACAAGTGGTGAAGCAGGTTTGCAGGTGTCTATCCTTCTCTCCCCCTCTCTGTCTTCCCCATCTCTCTTGATTTCTGTCTGCCCTATCCAACAACAACGACATCAGTAACAACAACAATAATAAACAAAACAAAGATAAAACAACAAGGACAACAAAAAGGAAAAATAAACCATAAATATTTGTAGCGCAAGTAGAGCCTTTGCTTAACATTGATAGTGTTGCAGACCACACACTTCAGAAAAAAATCTCACTTTGGAAGTTAAACTGATTGCTGTAGAACCGTGTTGCCACAGTCATTGCTGGGCTGCCTTTCTAGCAGACATTGCCAAAGGAAGTGCCATAGCCTTCTTGTTCTTTGCCTACTTGCCTATTGGCTTATTAAGAGTATTTTAAAGTCTGGGTGGTGGCACAACCAATTGAGCACACATATTACAAAACTCAAGGCTCCAAATAGGCTTTTTTTTTTTTTTTCCTCCAGGGTTATCACTGGAGCTCAGTGCCTGCTGGCACTATGAATCCACTGCTCCCATAGGCAATTTTTTCTCCATTGTTGTTGCTGCTTTTATTATTCTTGTATATGACAGAAAGAAATTCAGAGAGGAGGGGAAGATGGTGAGAGAAAGATACCTGCAGACCTGCTTCACTGCTTGAACCGAAATTCTTTTATTTATTTATTTATTTATTTATTTATATTTAAGAAAGGGTTAATTAACAAAACCATAAGGTAGGAGGGGTACAACTCCACACAATTCCCACCACCCAATCTCCATATCCCACCCCCTCCCCTGATAGCTTTCCCATTCTCTATCCCTCTGGGAGCATGGACCCAGGGTCTTTGTGGGTTGCAGAAGGTAGAAGGTCTGGCTTCTGTAATTGCTTCCCCGCTGAACATGGGCGTTGACTGGTCAGTCCATACTCCCAGTCTGCCTCTCTCTTTCCCTAGTAGGGTGTGTCTCTGGGGAAGCTGAGCTCCAGGACACATTGGTGGGGTCTTCAATCCAGGGAAGCCTGGCCAGCATCCTGGTGGCATCTGGAACCTGGTGATTGAAAAGAGAGTTAACATACAAAGCCAAACAAACTGTTGAGCAATCATGGAACCAAAGCTTGGAATAGTGGAGAGGAAGTGTTAGGGAGGTACTCACTGCAAACTCTAGTGTACTTCTGCTTTCAGGTATATATTTTGCAGTAGTTTATGGATATGTGTGAACATAAGCTCTCTCTCACAGAAACTGGTGTATATCTAGGTTATGGGACTTTGTTAGAAAGTGAACCACCTGAGATGAAATTAGAGTGTACTATAAAAGGAAAGGTCTCACCCAAGTAATGAAGCTGAAGGGTTGTCATTCCACACGTGAAGTCTCTGGACACAGTCTGAGGTGAAGCATGTTGAGGTGGCAATCGTTGCGTTGGTTAGGTTGTGATCGGCGGATGCAACATTATTTGGTATGGATTGGGAGAGGCATACGGGAAAGTGGGCCCTATCCAAGGGTTCCAGGACTGGGGGAAGTAGGGGCTCTATAGTGGAGATGTGAGGTTCCTGCTGTCTTAGGGTTCAAAAAGACAATCCATAGTTAATGTTATCATCACATTATTTGGTAATTGGGTTAACTTCGTTGAGTGCACATGTTGAACTGAAATTCTTACACTGGTCTGTGCTTTTCACAATATGTGTGTTTAATCCAGTGCACTACTGCCTGCCGCCACCCTCCCAAATAGGCGTTTTAAAAATTGCAATCCAGGGGCCTGGGCAGTAACGCAGCGGGTTAAGTGCATATGGTTTGAAGTGCAAGGACTGGTGTAGGAATTCCGGTTCAAATCCCCAGCTCTATACCTGTGGGGTGGGGGGGTATGTCTCTTCACAAGCAGAGACAGGTCTGCAGGTGTCTATCTTTCTCTCCCCCTCACTGTCTCCCCATTCTCTCTCCATTTCTCTCTGTCCTATTTAACAACAGCAATAACAACAAGGGCAACAAAATGGAAAAAAATGTCCTCCAGGAGCAGTGGATTAATAAATAGTTCAGGCACTGAGCCCCAGCAATAAACCTGGAAGCCAAAAAATAATCATAAATAATAATAAATTGCAATCCAATACTTTAACAATGTCATTTGTGTGCTCTTTTTCCACTTTGCGTTCATCTATGTAATTTTCTTCTCAGATTTACCATCTGCTGAGAAAGACATACACCAGTTTTCTGAGGACTATTTTAACCAACATTTCTTAAGACCAAAGACATTGCAAATTCTGAGCTGGACTTTTTCAATTCAGCTGACTGCTGCTGTCTACCCTGATTCCCATCTAAGCACTGGGCATGTAAGCTGACTTTCTGGCCTCCAAAGCCATGAGACAGTCTATATTAATTCAGGCATTTTAGAGGAAAACACCAATGGCCCTCAGATGGAGGTATATAAAATCACGAAGCAGATGTCAACACACAAGGTGCACAACTAACTTTCAAAAGCCATAATTTTTCTCTTTCATTTTCAGTAAGTTATGCCCCTGAAGCCCATACTTGACTGAGCAAAGCAGAACATGTACACATAATTCCTGCCTTAGTGGCTGGATACTTTGATCCTAAGAGGTGTATGGAGATTTTGTTCTTTTCATTGACTGAATTTCATACCACAAATGTTTTCTTCTTAAATTTTAACTTTCTTTGGCTTCAGTGGGATTCATCTTTCCCTCCTGCTCCACTCTAATGGTTTAGTAGTTTATAACTTTTATTCTTTCTTTTTCTTTTTTTATTTTACTTTTAAGTCCTTGGAAGAGAATATCCAAAGGCTGTCTTTCAGTTTTGCCATTTTAGGAACTAAAAACCTGACAGGTCACTAGGATGTGCTTTTCTTATAACATTTTCTGTAACTGATTCTGTGAGCTCAGCACTAAATCTCTCTACTCACTTCAAGCTCTTTTACAGGAATCTTAACCCATAGCTCAGCACTAAAGCTCCCATTTCTAGGAACCTTCACTATAGTTCCTTTCTGGAATGTTGAATTTGCTAAGGCTGGAGAGTCTGTTAATATAGTGGTATTTCAATCTATAGGGCATCTGTCCATGCCAGATATTTTACATGCAGGAACTTAAAACTCTGACTTCAAGTTGAGGTTGTCTTATCATTGTTTATGGATGAAGAAACTGAGATTCACAGAAAATATTGAAAGATTTCCCTAAAGTTACACAGTTGCCCCCAAGTAATGATTCTAAGCTCCCATCTTCACATTGTATGTGTGTGTATATATACATACATACACACACACACACACACACACACACACACACACACACATATATATATATATATATATATATATATATATGGCATGGGATGTGATTAAGCAATGGGATATATGGCATGGGATGTGATTAAGCAATCTTGAGATTTCCTAAATGTCAACTACAAAATCTAGGGTTGTGCAAAGACATTTGATAAGAAACCTGGAAGCAGCTGGGAGCTATGGGAGTTAGTAATCTACACCTAGTTAGTATGAGTGATTATAATGATCATAATGAAAAAAGAAAAAAAGTTTCTTGGTGATAGTGTATCTGAGTTGAGAGCTTGATGTTCTTTTTTTTTTTTTTTTTTTCCTTCCTCCTCCAGGGTTATTGCTGGGCTCGGTGCCTGCACCATGAATCCACCGCTCCTGGAGGCCATTTTTTTCCCCCTTTTGTTGCCCTTGTTGTAGCTTCGTTGTGGTTATTATTGCCCTTGTTGACGCAATTCGTTGTTGGATAGGACAGAGAGAAATGGAGAGAGGAGGGGAAGACAGAGAAGGGGAGAGAAAGACAGACACCTGCAGACCTGCTTCACCGCCTGTGAAGCGACTCCCCTGCAGGTGGGGAGCCGGGGGCTCGAACTGGGATCCTTACGCCGGTCCCTGCGCTTTGCGCCACATGCGCTTAACCCACTGTGCCACCGCCCGACCCCCGCTTGATGTTCTTTTAAAAAATAAATAAAATTAAGACTCAGCATGACAAGGTTGACACTTGTAGTATTAGATACTCTGTACAGACATAATGCAACTGATGTCTGTTAGGTTCCTCGAACATGTCTGTTTTACTACACATATGGCTGAGAGGCTGAACTACTGGATTGTCAGAAAAGCCATCTCGACTGTCAGGACTCAGCTCACAGCCTCCCCATCTTTGGCATACATTACTGAATGTTTCTCTGGGTATATTCTTGGGACCACTGATGTCAAAGTCACTTGGGTGTTTCTTGAAATGCAGATTCTTCAGTTCCATTTTAGATTTACTAAATCAGGATATCTGGGCAAGAATCCAAGGCATAGTCATTTAAAATAATTTTTCCAGGCAATTCTTAAGTATTACAATATTTAAATATCACTAGTTTTATTAGAAATGCGAGCCTATTTCTTCAATGAACATTTTATAAATCTAAGTGAAGATCTAAGGAAAAATAAGATTATTGGGACTAAAGCTAAAAATATGTTCCTCCACTTGACAGAACTATACAACAATGTAATTTTCTGAAAGAAATTTTCTGAAGTATGTTAGATGTTAATTGAGATAAGCCAAAAAGAGAAGAACAAATACCAAATGATCTCACTTATAGGTAGAACTTAAGAAGCAAGGACAGAAAGGGCAAACATAAAGAACCAAGTGGACTGGGTGTGGTGTATTGTACCAAAGCAACAGACTCCGGGGAAGGAAGGGGAGAAATGGGGTGGAGACAGTGTTAGAGTCCTGGTGCATTATGGTGGAAAGGATGTAAGTTGGGGGTGAGTGTTTGCAGACACCTATCATGGGGAGATGGAAAATTACATTTGTCTATCAACAACTATACTGCAAACCATTAACCCTGGATTTTAAAAAAAGCTAAAAACGTTTTTAAGTGAATACAAGAATAAAAGGAAAGATGACTTAGGAAATAAAAAATTCAAACCAAAGGCTCTGGGGTGTATTATTTCTTCATAATGTACATAACCCTCACTTTTTTTTCCTTCCCTCCCCTCCCCTTCTCTTCTCTTCTCTTCCCATCCTTCTCTTCTCTTCTCTTCTCTTCTCTTCTCTTCTCTTCTCTTCTCTTCTCTTCTCTTCTCTTCCCTTCCCTTCCCTTCCCTTCCCTTCCCTTCCCTTCCCTTCCTTCTCTCCTCTTTTCCTCCTCTCCCCTCCCTTTCCCTCCCTCCCTTCCTCCCTCCCTCCCTCCTTCCTTCCTTCCTTCCTTCCTTCCTTCCTTCCTTCCTTCCTTCCTTCCTTCCCTACCTCACTTATGAGTGGATCTCAGTGCCATTTATGGAGGCCATTTTCCTACTTTTGATAGTGAGAGACAGAGAAGGCAATGTACTGCAGCACCACTCCACTGCTCGTGAAGCTTCCCCCGCAGGTGCTCCCGTGTGGCTACCTTGTACATAGTAACATATGTGCTCTACCTAGTGAGTTATCTGTCATTCTTCTCACTGTGTTACTCAGACAGGCTACCTTGAGCCATATCCACAGGGTTTATGCACTAAGACTGAACAGCATCATGCTCAGCAACCACCACTCTGTTTCTGGTTCCATACAGACCCCCAGTGGATTCTGTGGCTGTTATGTAACCCTTGTTCCTGTAGTCAATCCAAATGGAAATTTAGACATCTCCTTGTTATAAAATAATCGATTACAGAAAAGAACAAATTCAGCGAGTGACTTTGAGTTCTCACAATAGCAAGGTTAGAAAAAATGTCCCAATCTGTTTGGAAATGAGCTTCAGTATCTGTCAAAATTGATATCTGTCAGCCTTAAGAATGACTTACATTCAGACATTTGGGAGTCATATGAGCTGACTCTGAAGAAGAAAACACACTTCACCTTATATGAATGTGGCATTTGCCATAGAGATGCCCTTCATGCAAACCTGTCAGGGTCATCGTCAGAGAACAGAGAATTAATTGCTTAGGCAGCTCTTCCAGCCAACACTCACCCAGGCTTTCTCTCACAACTTCCTGATTGGCCTCCACCAGCTCTCTATGTCCCATCTCCTTGACCTCTCTAGTCACCAACTTCTACCCTGAAACCATGTCTTCTACCTGGTTTCTGTGCTGCTGCATTATTGTGAAGTCATCTTCATTGCTTCTGCTTTATGACCTATTTGTTCTTTTAGAATATTTTATCTATTGGATAGAGAAAAACATAAAGAGGGGAGGGAGAATTAGAGAGAGAGAAAGAGACAGACACCTGCAGCACTGTTTTGCTGCTCAAGAAGCTTTCTGCCTGCAGGTAGGGGCCACAGGCTTGAACCCAGGCCCTTACACATTGTAATGTGTACACTCAACTGACTTATTTGTTCTTATACCTCCTAAACTTTCTCCATAGATCTGCCCCAGGCTTCCTGGGAATCTCTGAACACACTCTTTCCTCTCTGTCACATGACTCCTATAAGCGTCCCTGCCTATAGTTACTCTAGGGTTCTACCCTGAGAGTCAGTACCCCCAGCCCCCACTTCCCTAATCCTGTTTTTACCTAGTCAGCAATTTCTCTGTGCTCCCTTTCAAATCATATTCTGCCAGCCATTCCTAATTTCAGAGGCTAACTTGTTCGGAGGCTAAATTGTCTATTTTCTGGTAGGGTATTACCTTCTTTTTGTTGGCATGTACTCCATTCCAGTGCTTGGAGATGGTTGTCTCCCACATTTGCTTAGTTCCAAGTAGTGGTTCCTCCTGGTACCACTTCTAGATATGCCCCAAACCTGATATTCTCTGTTACCTGTTAAACTTTTCTTTGTAATACTCTGTAATACTGAGAATGCTGTCTTCTGTACACAGATTATCCACAGAGAAGTTGGTATTCACTGCATCAGTATAAAAAAGTAGGTAAGGGGTGGGGGTAAGAGGGGTATGGAGGCTTCCAGAAAGAAAGAAGATAAAATAGGAAATATAACCTTATTTGGTTGATAAGAAACCATACTAAAGTGTCTGTGAGAGTTGATTTATTCATATGGTGATAGAATATGGGCAAGTTTTTGGATCTGTGTCAAGCACGTGGGACTTGACATATCTATCCCTTTCTTTTGACTAGTATTTTCACTTAGTTACAAAATTTGTCTTTTAACATTATCTCTATTAGAGAGAACAAAGTGTCATTTTAGCATTTTATGAGGTCTTGAGGATCAAGCCCAGGGTCTCATAGCTGCAAGGCGTGCACTCTTATCATTGAGTCAACTCCCCCACTCCACCAATTGTTTTCCTTTTAGCACTTTGCGCCATGTGCACTTAACCTGCTGCACTACCGTCCGACCCCCTTATGTTTCAATCATAGTGTTTGCAACTTGAGGGAGAGAGGGAGAGAGGGAGACAGGGAGACAGGGAGACAGGGAGGGATGGAGGGAGAGAGGGAGGGAGAGAGAGGAGTCCCTGTGCCCCATGCTCTTAGCTATGTGGGACACACATCAATGTGGGTAGAAATTTTGTCTGCCTATCTACCACTGTATGCATAGTTTCTTCGCTTTCTAGAATTTCACTTATTCCAAATTTTCTTCTTGTTAACTCCTTCTCAATTAATATCTCAATTGATATTCTTTTTGGAAATCTTGAGGACAAGAATAAGTGTTGTCTCCTGGGCTCATGAAACAACCACTACAATTCTCATGGCACTGCAAAGCAACCTTTTTTGGTGTTCGGTTCTACTTTACTTGCTTGTAATTAGTCTCCCATGAAAAGAGGGAGAAGAGCTCCATCTCTCTGCTGCTGGAAGGAAACTCTATCTTCTCTTCCTCTAGGCCAGGTAGATCTGCCTCCAGAACCTCCTTCTTTAGGGGCCCAAGAGCACCTTTATGGGAAAAGGCTGTCTTCCAGCCCTGAGAGAAGCAGGACTTTGTCTTTTCATTCGGCAGCCACTGTCATGGTGTAGTCTGCAGTCTCTGGGAGCAGTAAACATCACTGAGCTGTGAAGGGAAGGAAGAGCTGCTGTATAACAACCCTGCAGCTACCATAATGACTTAAATTAGAGCAGAAGGAAACTCTAGTTATTTTTTAGTCTGTCAGTTTTTCTATTATCCTTAAGAATGAGCATGAAACATTCATTATAACACGTCCTTATTGATTCGACTGATGAAAATGTATTGGTATTAATATCACAAGACTCTCAGGCACTGGGGATAATAAAACAATTGATTGCAAACATAATGTGTCTCAGAATATGTTTATGTTATGCATTTTGTTTCTTTTTACTATCCCAGCAAGTAGGTGATTCAGGCATCACATCATCAAGCTGTATAACCATTTTTATTTGGTACTTATATGATTATCTAGAGGACATACTTTGATTGGCTGTTGGTATCAGTTTAATTTGAGTTGAAATGAAAAAAATCTGTTTGAAATGACTAGCTTGTTAATGAGAGGCATGGAACTGGGGTTTTAAATGGCTTAAATATGGTCATTAAAATGTTGATTTGGAGTGTTTTCTAATAGTGTGTCCTCTTAGAATATTTCAAAAACAGACCTTCCTTAATTTTTGTATGGGGTCTAACTTGGGTTCTTACCTCTTAGCATTCAGATTATTTTGATTGGGTGTGAGGAAGAGAACTTTCTGTTTTCAATTGCACTCAGCACTTTGACCTGAAGAGACACTCTTGCTTGACCATTTCCATGCTTCCTGTTACTCAGTAAGTAGCTATTGTCAGTTTTTGGCAAGAAAGATATCATTGATAGTATAATGTCAAAATTTACTATTTTAATATATTGCACAAAATAGTTATAAAAATCATGAATCTTAAAGTAAAAGAAAAGCCATATTTTACTTCCCTCCTCCTAATTGCTATCATTATTCCATGTCTACATCTCTCTCTCTTTCACACACACTCACACACACACACACACACACACACACACACACACACTTAGAATGGCATTTATAAATGTTGTATTTACTTTTATTATTTTTCATTTATCATGAGCATTTTCTAATTTTATGTTAATTTTATAATGGCTGCAAAAATTTTATACTGGCCCATAGTAATTTTCATTTTCATTTTGTAAAAAAAAAATTCCACAAAAGAAATATCCATGTTTACAGTTTTTTTTTCACTATTTAATATAGTTCTATGAATGGTCTAATTGGTTAAAATTATATGAATTTTAAAAATCTTATAAAATGCATTAACAAATTATTAATATTCAAAAATATTGTATTCATTTTTGATGTAAACAGTAATCTAGAGGAAAGGGGAGGTATACACACACACACACACACACACACACATATATATATATGGAGAGAGAGAGGGAAGGAACTGCTTCACTGCTTTTGAGCCTTCCCTTCTGGGGTGGGGGGGGATGAAGACTTGAACCTGGGTCCTTGTGCACTGTAATGTGTGCATTCAACCAAGTGTGCCAACACTTGGCCCCCATTTCCAAATTACTTATCAGGAAGGTTGAACAAATTTAAATAGTCCCCTGTCAATTTATTGGATACATGCATAAAACTGTTTGAGCAAGAGCATGGATTTTTCACTGAAAATATTTATTATTAACAGATGGAAAACAATTCTAAATTTTGTGTGTGTGTGTGTGTGTTTTTGGAAGTTTCAGAAAGTTTTTTTTTTTTTTTTTTTAAGATTCTAGAGCTGTATTTATTTATTTGGAATGGAAGAGAACCCAGCGCATACTCACCTGCTGCACACAGTGTTCTCAGGGTTGAGAACCTACAGCCTGTAGGGATCAGGCATGCCGGTTCTGTGCATTCACTGAGGGATCTGTTAGTCTCTGAGACTATTTTCCTAAATACGTGTTATGAAATTGTGTTTCCTTTTGTGACAACTGTTTTTACATATCCTTTGCTCATTTACCCTTTGTGTCTGTACTTTTCTTGTCAATTTCTATTGACCCTTGAGTTTGTGGCAAAAAAGCTTCTTAGATTTCTATTTTTTAGTTGTGCTGTTGTTCATTGTAACAAGACTTTAAATATTAATGCAACTGAATCTATTGGTTAATTCTTTTTTAAAATGTTGTCATTCCTCTAGAGGTGATATAAGTTTTCTAATCCCGTGGTCCATTGTTTTTTTTCTAATTTAATTTTTATTTATTTATTTTTAACCAGAGCACTGCTCAGCTCTGGCTTATGGTGGTACGGGGAATTAAGTCTGGGACTTTGGAGCCTCAGGCATGAGAGTCTGTTTGCATAACCATTACGCTATCTACCCCACACCCTCTATTGGTTTTCTTTGAGTAGGTTTTTGTATTTTCCTCTTTCATCATGTAAAATTAATTTTGCTGAATGGATGAGATTATTTTGCATTCTATACCTTAATTATTATGTCAGTTATCAAATAGCACATGATCACTGAAAACACTGTTTGCAGTATTGTAATTTTGAAGCTAATTCAGTTATACATATATTTGAGCCAGTGTTCTAGGCACATTCTAATGGCACCATTTTAGTCATTAAGGAGTTCAAAATTTAAGCAAAGAAACAGTGCAGTGATCAATAACAAAAAGCGACATTCTGTTACTTTACATTGAATCACTATGCTGGGAAGCTACTGCCTTTTATTCCTTTTGGGGTCTGTTTGTTCTTGTCTGTTTTTTGTCCCCTCTGTATCCCCAAGGTTCTTTGGTTAATTCTTTCATTTTGTCCTCCTCTGTCTCCATCTTTACAGTTTTTCCTCTTACCCTTCCCCTTTACTCCAGTCTCTCCACTCTCCTTCAGGACTTCTTTCTTCCTTTCATCTTCTTCTCTTCCTCCATCTATCCTCAGCTCAGATGTAATCCATAAGGGGAGTTTTGTCTTTTTCTGGGAAGACATGTATTTCTAAATTAATGACAAAGCATTAGTGAAAACGTGGACTTAAGAGCTAAACAGGTTTTATTTAAACCCTAGTCATGTCTCTGCTTTTTGTATCAACATGAGCAAACTGCAAGCAGCCTTTTCTTTGTATAGTTCCAGTACACATAAAGTTTTCACAATTTAAATAATACTGGTTCGAATTTCAGTAATGGCAGTTCACTTACTGTGAATGATTGCTGATAGCATAAACATTACTGCTAGCTGTTAGTCCACAAATCACTATATAAATAAAATGTGGGCATCACAATCAAGGTCTAATCACTTCACTTCTCTGAAAGACTATAGGCAGTTTATCACTACAAATCTCTCTGATTAAACTTGTACACAGACAGCAAAGTGTTGTATTACTTTCTTATGTCCTTGTGATAATCTAACACTAGATTTACAAAAAATGATTAATCAGAGAGAATTATCCAACAAAGTTAAAAGTACAACAAATGAAAAATGATACTGCTAGAGGTGAATTTAAGTTAAGCATAAATGAGTTTGTAAAAAAAGAAAGAAAGAAAGAAAGAAAGAAAAACAAAACAGGTGACCCTGGGAATACTGACACTACAGTTATTGAAGAGATTTAGCTAGGCAGCTGAGGAAGGCCAAGCTGTGAACATAAGTGCAGAGAATGATTGTGACAAAAAAAAAAAAAAAAAGGATGAAAGTATCCTAGCTGAAATGATTTCAGAAATAAAATCTACATAAAAGGGGATCTTTGAGATATTTCACAACATTCAAAGAACAAAGGATGACATGTTGGAAGTTTATGACTATTTGGGAGGCATAGAAAAGGTACTACTCATTATGGATCATAGTTGTATGACAAAAAGGCAAGCACTATTCAAACATTAGTTTCTTTGTAACTCACTTTTTAGATTCAGGAAGTTTAAATCTTTTTTGTTCAAAATCTGAAATTTTATTTGTGTTTTTCTTTTGTACTGAGGAATGCCAGTATGCGGGAGCCCAGAAGTCATTATTAGAAAAGATGGAATTATGGGTGTTATAAATAATCAGATGATACTCTATGGTATTTCTATGGGAGTTAATAATTATTCTTTAGTTGATTTGTGCCCAACTATTTATAAAAATGTGGTTTGGTGAATACAAAGGAAAAGGAAGTTTATTAAAATCAATGTCACTTTAGCTATTGTTGTCAGATGTTTTCCTGCTCAGAGTTTTTCATAGCAAGGTAAATATGGTTGATTTTCTCTTCTATTTTACTAGGGATTTACAAGATTATAGGATAATAGGGATAACAGTTCCAAACCATTTCCACCACTAAAGTTCTATGCCCCTCTCCAACCCCAAGGGTTAACCACCATAGCTGGTTGATTTATTTTCTAAATGGTCTTCCTACATTAGTCTGAAACCATTACCTAGAAATAAAAAAACAACAACATAGTTTTCACAAAGCAATGAAAATATAGAACACTTCATGAACTCTCAATTTAGATTACAACTGAATGGTTCCCATAGACTGTGATGACCAAGAAGTGGCAGAGTATGATTTTGGAGATTATAGTTTAGGCACAGTTGAGGGAAAACACAACACTACCAGTTCTTAGAGAGAGAGAGAGAAAGCAGTAAGATTTATTTAGAATCGTTCAAAGAATGGGAGAACAGAGTTTCTCAAATACATTCAACTAGGAAGATCAGATGCAAGGTGCATCATAGGACTGGGAAATGAAGAGGAGCTCCAGGATGGAGGAAAAAAAAAAAAAAGCCATTCCCATCTCACATAGTTGACATCTTCTGCTTTTCAGACCTCAGGAATACTAGGTTTCAGGGGTCCCAGGTCAACATTTTCACTATTTTGAAAAATTCATATGGGTGGGCAGAGGGAGACAATACAGCATCACAGTATGTGTGGTCATCTAACTGTTCAGAGAGAAATAGGTGGAGTATATGTAGGGCAGAAGACTCAGTCATGTATAATTTTTCAGTCTTTTTCACCTTAACAAACCTAAATTTATATCAATAAGGGATGCAAGAGGCTCCTCAAGATTTCCCTGAGCAACATATGTATTCAGTAGTGGTATTATATTTGATGGAACAGTAAAATGAAGTTATTGTTTTGCATTTAAAAACAACAGAAAAAAGGGGCGGGGTGATGGTGTACTGGGTTGGTTAAGCACACATATTGTGAAGCACAAGGACTGGCATAAGGATCCCAGTTTGAGCCCCTGGCTCCCCACCTGCAGGGGTTCACTTCACAAGCATGAAGCAGGTCTGCAGGTGTCTTTCTCTCCCCCTCACTTTTTTCCCCTCCTCTCTTAATTTCTCTCTGTCGTAGCCAATGATAAACATCAACAAAGTGGGGGAAAAAATGGCTGCTAGGAGCCATGTATTTGTAGTGCAGGCACAGAGCCCCAGTGATAACCTTGGAGGCCAAAAAAAAAAAAAAAAAAAAAAAAAAACCAGAAAAAATACATCATAACTTTTCTGACAACCCAATGCAATCAGATACCAATCTTGTCATAAACTCCACTTGGCCTTAAAGGATTTTTAACTTGCCCATCAGTCAAGCCCCATTTAAATGGTGTCTGCCTGACATTTCACACACCTGTCAACCACAGTAGAACCATCAAGCTGTGGCCCTGCCTCATGTCAAGGTGATTAGACCATGTACCTTTCTAGATATTACAGCTACTGGTTTTATCAAGAGCATTGCCTCACTGGATTGAATGTCCATGACATTAGGCTACAGTGCTAAACTGGTGGGATTACTCAAGACAACAGAATGGAGGAGATAAGTGACACTAAAATAGAAAGTCCATTTGATGAAATAGAAGAAAGGGAGGGATGGAGGGAGGGAAGGAGAGAGAGAAAGAGAGAGAGAGACAGAGAGAGAGAGAGAGAGAGAGAAGAAAATGACCTTCTTTTTTATGTGTTAGTAGTCTGTGCATATGAATGTTTATGTTTCAAAAAGAGACTGTTGCTATTCTAAGACACTTGTAGGATAACCTTACAAAACTAAAATCATAATTTCATTTTCTTTTGCTAGAAGCTATTGGAAACAAATATCTTCTGATTTATGAAGTCACTCCAGGTCCTCAGAACACGAAGTCATAAGGTTTAACATTGTTAGACAGCTTCTCAGACATGTGACAGTGTAAAGCTTGTTCGCAGGTCAATCACTGTTTCTATGAGCATGTTCATATAGAAGCAAACTGGAATTCTGAAAGGTTCCCAGCAATTTCTAAGCTGTCACTTGGCACGAATCCCTGCTTATCCAAAAGAAATCCAGCCACACTTCAGCTCATTCATATTCACTTGGTTCATTGCAGCTATCAAGCAAGGCACAGCAGAAGGAACTGCTTATAACGCTCTTTTTGAAAACTGATTATAATTCAAGGAAGGCAGTGAAAATTCTCCTATAGCATAAGAAACAGCAGCAGTAACCTTTCTAATTACAAAGAAGACTAAAACCTTGACTAAGGAAGTCATTGGAAAGAACTGCTGAGCTGTTCTCAGTTGCTATAGTTGCTCAGAAAGAGAGTAGTTATAGAATACATCACTTTGTGATAAAACAGTAGGGAGTTTGAGGGAAGCCCAGTCTGAATGAAATTTGGAGTCCAGGAAAGCAGTCAGGAGGTACATATATAGATTTGAAGCTTGGCAAAGTGTCTGGACTCAGTAGAACCTGATGCTAATTCTAAGGTGGATAGCCAGACAGAGAAGAGCCATAGTTCTCAACTGGCTTTCTGAGAAAGTGTATATCTTACTGCTTCAGAGTTATGTGCTTAAATTTTAATTAATCTGTAACATTTGGCTTTCTTGAAATTAAGGATATAAGCAGTTTGGATATGTAGAGAATACCTACACAGAACGCTGAGTTATACGGTCATCTAGCAAACATAGAGGGGTATGAAGCTATTTAGCTCATTCTAGTAAATATTCAATCTCTCTTTGTTGTTGGCTCATCTTTCCCTCACTCTAAAAAATATTTACTTTCAGGCCAAGCAATGACCCATCTGGTAGACCACACACATTAGTGTGCATAAGGACCCAGGTTCAAGTCTTTGGTCGCTGCCTGCAAGGGGGAAGCTTCAAAAGTGGTAAAATACTGCAGGCCGATATCTTTCTCTCCCTCTATCCTTGTCATTCCCTCTCAATTTCTGTCTTTATGAAAAGAAAAAAATAAAAGAGAAAAAAGATGGCCACTGGGATTGTACTTTCAAGCCCCAGTCATAACCCTGGTGGTAATAATAATAACAATAATAATAATAAACTGGAAGTTAAATAAAATAACTTACTCATAAATTCTTGGCCCCTTATCTTATATATCATCTTTTCTTTGTTCATGACTTCTCTGAGCCCATGGCTTTACTTAGTACCCAGACACAGATAAGTTCTCCGAAGGACTTGAGTTGTGATTCTGCTACTTACTACCTCATTGATTAAGAAAAAGCTGCCTTCTTTAGAAAGTAGGAATCATAATATTTGCCCCACAGAAATGATATGAGAATAAGATAGAGTAGATAAAACACCTGCATATACTCAATACTGTATTTGCTAGCCAATACTAGTGTATATTGCCAGTAGTAAGCATGCCTCTAACCTAGCTTCCACCCATCTCAGATTCACCCATCTGTCTGTCTGTTGGACATTTCCACTGGGCATCTTATTATGCACATTGCCCAATATTTAACTCATTTTTTACTTAAACCTTCTCTTCGTGAATTCTCTGTTATTAGCAGATGAATCTGTCATGAACTTATTAGACATCTGAGGCTCACTCATGATTTTCTGTTAATTACTGAATTATCAGTTAACTATTCCCATTCTGTTATGTGTCTTTCATTTTTTAATATTTATTTATTTATTTTCCTGTTTGTTGCCCTTGTTTTTTTATTGTTGTAGTTATTATTGTTGTTGTCACTTATATGTCGTCATTGTTGGATAGGATAGAGAGAAATGGAGAGAGGAGGGGAAGACAGAGAAGGGGAGAGAAAGATAGACGCCTGCAGACCTGCTTCACCGCCCATGAAGTGACTCCCCTGCAGGTGGGGAGCCGGGGGCTGGAACTGGGATCCTTACGCCGGTCCTTGCTCTTTGCCCGACTCCCTATTTTTTAATTTTCTTATTAATTTTACACATAACAGTTATATGAATTAATATATCTTTCTAATATACTTCTTTTCTTCTGAGTCACTTTGGGATAATGTCTACATGTAATGCAAACTTTCTTTCCGCTCACTTCCCAGCTATTCCTCCTCTCCTTTCAACCTGGTCTTCTCTCTTTCTTGCCAGTTGTGTGAGCCCACTCTTTCCTGATGCTGCATTCTGTGGAAGCTGCTTGGTCCTTGGCTTTGTGATAGTGCTTGTCACACTTGTCTATTTCATTCGCTTTTTAAAATTATGTTATTGGGGAAATAATGGCCAGTTATAGGCCAGTTGTTGAACGTGAGTACAGTGTTTCTTTTTTTAATCTCCCCACGCTAGGTATCTGAACATCTTTCCTATCGCCAACCCAAGTCTTTCTTCACCACCATGTACTTGACTTTTTAAATTAGTGATTGAATATTGATTTACAAAATTACATGTCAACAGGGTATAATTCCACGTGGTTCCCACCATCAGAGTTCTGAATCCTCAGTCCCTCCATTGCAAGCCACAGTATTTCTCCTAAGATTGCAGACATGGGTTAACTGTTATCTCTACAACTATCTGTCGACCCTCCTCTAGCAGCTCGGCCTAGTCCACAAGACTTTGCTTTGCTGCAATACATCCCACCAACTCCTTATTTCCTTCACCTTGTGTTTCCCTTTTTTGCCTTGCTTCTCATCATCTGCTAGCCTATTCCATTATAACACCTTCTCTACTGTGCCTCCATGACACCTTGCACTCTTGACTTTGCATCTACTTCTCTGGATACAACTACCCCTGTTTCCTTAGGGTTTTTTTTTTTTCCCCTTCAACAATGGGCATTCCACAGGGTTCTTGCCTTACTTATAGTCTCCCCCAGAGAGGTGGGTGGGTCTCATTTTTTCCTACCATCTCAATGGCCACTTGTGCACTGATGTTTCCCAATCTTTGTCTATAACCAATATTACTTGTCTAACTTTTAAACCTTATAGCCAGTTGCCATCTGGACATTTGTTGAATGAGCAAAGTATATTTGATCTCTGTGGATAACACATTTCCTTAATAGGAAATAGAGTTTCCTTATAGAAACTTCAGTTTCAATTTTGACTCCCTTGTTTTCAAAACACATCAAATCAGTTATCTTTTCATTGATTTCACTTTCTAAAGAATTTGCAAATATATATATATATATATATATATATATATATATATATATACTTTCAGCCTGATACAATTTTTTTGTTATATGCTTTGTCAAATTAGACCAGCTGGAGAGTAAAAACCCAATTACAATCTAAGCCCCTCTCTTGTAGTCTGTCTTTATCTCCAGGCAAACAAACCAATTTTATTCCTAAAAAAAATTCCAAAAGACCACATGGTACTTGATTCCAGTACTTGATTCTGGCCTGTGAAATTTCATTTGTAATATTTACTGTAGGAAGTAGTAGTAACCATATAGTTTCTCATAAAGTAAGTTAAACACAAAAGTCATCAGTTTCATCAAATTACTTCTTTAAATCTAAATCTAGTGGGAGGAGATTCTTCTACTTTACATGTCTTCTTTGCCTGTAATTCGACAAGAGTATGAGCCAAATTAACTTTTTAGTATAAAATCAAATATTTATCTTAAGATTCTTTTAAAATTTGTTTATTTATTGGTTAGAAATTGAGAAGGGAGGGGGAGATATAGGGAAGAAAAGACACACCTGCAGCACTACTTCACCACTTGTGAAGCTTACCCCTGCAGGTGGGGACCAGAGGCCTGAACCTGGGTCCTTGCACACTGTAACATGTGCGCTTAACCAGGTGTGCCGCCAACCAGCTCCTCTATTAAGATTCTTAGAGACCATGAACAGAGAGAATACCAAAGAGAACCTGTAAAATAATGGCTAACATGTAATAAGCATTAATTATACATCAGGAACAGAATTAATCCTTCATATGCTAATTTGTATAATTCTTGGAACACCATATAAGTACAAGTAATCCATATAAATGCAAGTATCTCTGAAATCTAGGGCACTGGATGATTATGTAATCTACCAATATGCTGTCCAGTAGGCAGTGCAAAGAGGGATCTGAGTCAGTCTGCAGCGGAGCATCAGACTTGGAAAACGTTGCAGCACTTTTTATGTCACTGTTTTCTTCCAAATCATGTCATTGGTTGACTTCCTGCTTATTATTTTTTCTCTAACAAAACAAGCTAGATAACATACCCAAGAGACTTAAGAGACTGGTTTGACAATCACAAAGAAAGGTTATTAATTTAAAGTACTCTTTTCATAGTCCACAAAGCAAGCAACATTCACTATTATTTTTTATTCTTTTTAAAATTTATTTATATAAAGAAAACATTGACAAAACCATAGGATAAGAGGGGTACGACTCTACACAATTCCAACCACCAGAACTCCATATCCCACCCCCTCCCCCAATAGCTTTCCTATTCTTTAACCCTCTGGGAGTATGGATCCAAGGTCATTGTGGGATGCAGGTGGAAGGTCTGGCTTCTGTAATTGCATCACCACTGAACATGGGCGTTGACTGGTCGATACATACTCCCAGCCTGTGGCGGGTGGAGGGTGGAGTTCTGGGGAACTGGCGCTCCAGGACACATTGGTGGGGTTGTCTGTCCAGGGAAGTCTGGTTGGCATCATGCTAGCATCTGGACCCTGGTGGCTGAAAAGAGAGTTAAACATATAAAGCAAAACAAGTTGTTGACTAATCATGAACCTAAAGGCTGGAGTTAGTACAGATGAAGAGTTTGGGGGTCTCCATTTTGTAGATAGCTAGTAGGCATATTTTAGTTATATTCCAAAGGGTCTGTAGCTAGACTAGTTTCTTTTTTTTTTCCCTGAGCCTGAAATCTGATATGCAGGTGGATCCAAGTTATTGTCTGGGGAGACAATGTTAAGGCTGAAAAAAGGACCAGAAAGCTGGATCAGGGAAGAGAGTAGCTCCCTAATATGGGAAAGGGGCATAAATATTGTTGACTGTAAACCCCACTGATTTGATGTGATCTGGTGTACGTATTCAGCTTAGGAGCCTATGTGACCTCTGCATCCCTGTAGATCTGAGTTCACATTCTGTGGTCATGAGTAGGAATGTTTCAAGCTGCCCCAGTATCAGGACCCATCTTCCTCAGGTGTAGCATAGAACATGTCCAGCCTCCCTTCAGAGGATGGAACATTCTCTACCATTGTTGATCCAAACTGAGGGCAAGGTCCTATGGGGGCCCACAAAAGGGTCTATTTTGTTGTTCCTGACAGAGATGACCAGTAACAATGGAGAGAGGGATTTATTTGAGGTCTAGGCCCATCATGTCTGTTTGGGAATCTCAGGACTCCCCGATTAGGGCCTGAGCTGATGGGGTGGCCTGATAGTGACTAAAAAGTCATCATTAAGGTATGCCAGTCTCTTGCCCTTATTCAGCTTTTGCAGTCCTTGCTTTGTTAAGGATAGCTTGGGAGTGAGTGAGGGAAGTATGATAGGAAATACGTGAGGAGGGTATCTAAGTCTAAGTAGACACTATTTTATTATGAACTTTATACTGACTCAACTGCAGACTATTGTGTACTTTTGCTTTCAGGTATATTTTTTGCCCTAATTTATGGATACATGTGAATTTATGGATACATATGCCCTATCACATGGGACCTGGTCTATATCTATGTTTTGAGACATTGTTAAGAAGTGAACCACCTGGAATGGAATTATAGAATCCTATGAAAAGAAAGGTCTCACCCTAGTAATGAGGGTGAAGGGTTGAAATTCCATTCCTGATGTCTCTGGACACAGTCTGAAGTGAAGCATACCAAGGTGGTACTCCTTGCATTGATTAGATTGGGATCGGCAGATGCAATATCATTTGGTATGAATTGAGAGAAGCATGCAGGAAAGTGAGCTCTACCCTAGAGGTTCCAGGACTTAGGGAAAATATAGGCTCTGTAGAGGAAGTGGGAGGTTCCTGATGTCTTAGGGCTTAAGAAGACAATAGATAGTTATTGCTATAATCACATTAGTTGCCAATTGGGTTAACTTTGAAAAATCCCTTTGTTAGGATTTGCTGTATCAGACACACCATCACCATAATTTATGCCTTTTGACATTTGTATATAGCTGTGCCACTGGTTGCTTCTGTTCTCCCTGGGCTAAGCTTTTAAGAGAGTCAACATATTTTTTTTTCCTTTTCATGAATATGTTTTCTTTTTTTTTTTTTTATTTAAGAAAGGATTAGTGAACAAAAGCATAAGGTAGGAGGGGTACAACTCCACACAATTCCCAACACCCAATCCCCATAACCCACCCCCTCCCCTGATAGCTTTCCCATTCTCTATCCCTCTGGGAGCATGGACCCAGGGTCGTTGAGGGATGCAGAAGGTAGAAGGTCTGGCTTCTGTAATTGCTTCCCCGCTGAACATGGGCGTTGACTGGTCGGTCCATACCTCCAGTCTGCGAGAGTCAACATATTGAAGACTCAGCCTATGGTCTGTGCATTAAGAAGTTCAAGTCATTCAATTTTTCTCCTCTCATATTAATTAAATAGTGATTTATATGACTAGAAATTAATCGAGTGTACATGAACACCATTCCCACCACCAAAAGACTGTGTCCCATCCCACCCACTCCCCCATGATGCAGAACATCCACCTTCACCCTCAACCCAGAGTTTTTACGTTGGTGCCCTACTCCAAACATTCACTGTTATTATGTCACGAGCATTTTGGTACACAACTAGAGTTATATAAAGATTAGAAACAAAATCAAAGGACTTATTAGTTCCTTATAATAAGAGATAATTGGCCACCATATTCCTCTGCCCACTTTTGGTGTTCTCTTTTTGAAATCCCACAGTTGGCACAGAGAAGGGCAGGCATGCCCAAATCTCAAGTGGCCCTAGTCTCTTTAGCCTATACATTGCTCAGTATGACTCAAATACTAATTACTTATAAATGTCAACCTAAACTAGTGAAATTATGTAAAATGAAATTTATTAAACCTGCTTCACAAAAGTTTCTGAGGTTGGGTGTAGATAACATAATGGTTATGCAAAGAGACTCTCATGCCTGAGGCTCCAAAGTTCCAGGTTCAGTCCCCCATACCACCATGAGTCAGAGATGAGCAATGCTCTGATGAAAAAAAAAAGGGGGGAGGGGAGTCAGGCGGTGGCGCAGTGGGATAAGCGCAGGTGATGCAAAGTAAAAGGACCGGTGTAAGGATCCTGGTTCGACCCCCCCCCCCCCCCCCGGCTCCCCACCTGCAGGGGGTCACTTCACAAGCAGTGAAACAGGTCTGCAGGTGTCTCTCTTTCTCTCCCCCATCCCGTCCTTTCTTCATTTCTCTCTTTCCTATCCATCAACGATGAAAAGAATACTAACTACAACAGGGGCAACGAAAGGGAATAAATAAATAAATAAATAAATAAAATTATTTTTAAAAAAAGATAAGAAAAGAAAGTAAGGAAGGAAGAAATAAAAGTTTCTGAATTGGTTTCAGTTACTAAAAAGATAAGCTTCAGTATCTTTGATATGTCACTGAAATGTAATGCCATTTGTAATTCAGCCCTAGTCAGCAGGCCCTAGTCAACATTTGCAGCGCCACCACCTCCCACTTTCTACCATCCCTGCCAAAATCCAGTGCTCTGGCTACTTCAACATCTGGTACATTGTGACAGTTATCTTTCAGATTTCTGAAATATTTTAGATATTGTTTTTTTATCTTAAAATATTGTGTCTAGTAAAAAGGTATCCTCTAGTGATGTAAATATGATTAATTTAGTTACAAAAATGATTAATACTATCAAAATTATTTATGTATTTACTTACTGTGGAGCTGGGGCCTCATGCATGTGCATATGCAATTTAACTACTCCCAGACCTATTTTTCCTTCAGGTAGAGGGACTGAAGTATCCCCCAATGCCTTAGTACACCAAATGTGATGTTGGGATTTGAAACTAGGCCCTACACATGGCAAAGTTGCTTTTGTTCCAGGGATAGCCAAATTAAATATGCAGTTCCTGAGTAATGTTATTTTTACTTCCAAATGCTCAGTTGCCACACATATTGGATAATGCAGTTGCAGAACATTTGTCATCATAGAAAGTACCATGAACAGGGTCAGGGAAGTGATACAATATGTTAAAGCATCAACTTGCATGACTGAGGCCTAAGAGGCTGCAGGTTCAGTCCCTGGCACCACCACATGCCAAAGCTGAGCATTACTCTGTTTACTCTGTTCTCTCTCTCTCTCACTCTCATTCACTCACTCATTCTTGCATGCTCTCCCCACCCCAGAGTAAACAGATAGGTATTTTAATTTAAAAAATGAAGTACTGTGGACAACCTTAGTTTAAAGTGCTTTGATTTATGCTTAACCCTCTACTTCTCATATTTTCAGTCTTACTCATTCTCAGGTTTGCCACTTAAATGTCACCCATTTCACAAAGTCTTCTTTGATGATGTCTCCCTGTGAACTACTTCCTGTTGTATTTTTCTTATACCTCTTAGCTGTAGATAGTATCATCCATCCCCTTGGATGTTAAAAACGTAAGAAAAGGATGGTATTTTCACTTTTTTTTTTTTTAACCATAGCACTGTTCAGCTCTGGCTTATGGTGGTGCGGGGGATTGAATTTGGGACTTCGGAGCCTCAGGCATGAGAGTCTGTGTGCATAACCATTATGCTATCTACCCTCCACCCTATTTTCACATTTTTATCCTTGTCACAGTTTTTGAACAAATGAATGGTTTGGGATTGAAAGCCAGTCACAATCTGAGGTGAGTGAGAATACCTCATTTGTTTCTCTTTGTTTCTCTAAAGGAAGAATGAAAATACTGTCTAATATTTCTGTGATATTTCATGGAAGATGGATAAAAAGCAGAAAGCCATCTCTGAATTAATTCCTAAGGCATACTGGGCCCAATGGACCCGAGCTCATGCCTACCTGTAGCTCTTTCTTGATCTCTGACAAGTGAATGTGGAGGTGGAACTGAGGTTGCTCAGTAATTATACTTCCAACCCGCGTCCTTAGATCTACATGTCTAGTGCTTCATCCAAAGATCTGAAGCCCAGCCTACACAGATTTGCAGGGGCATTGCACCTACATACCTGATAACAATTCACTTCTGCAAATACCTTATTTCCTTGAAATTTTGAAAATGAAAAAGATTAAATTTTGTGAATAATATGGAGCAATGTTGTAGCAAACAAAAATTTCTGAGACTATAAAATTATGCTGGTGTGCTTTTAGAGGGCATAACGTTTAGTTGTTTTTTATTCCAATAATCAATAGGAACAGAAACATAAAATGTCTAAAGGTTAGGAGAATAATTTTCTGACCCGGTGATAGTTCAACACTAGAAGACTACGGGAAGCTGTGAATAGACCATGAAAATTATTTCTACACAGGATAAATCCGTATTGCATGATTTCAAGGAGTCTCTTGTACAAACCAGTTAAAGTAAAGTAGCCTGATATAGCAGAAAGAAAGGAAGCAAGGGACAGGAGGCCCAGTGTTAAAATCGCAGTCTAGCTAATGCATAGATCCACTGTTTCTTGGGAAATAAATATGACAGAAATAAGATGGGAACATTAAATTTTTCTGTTCAATTAATTAGACAAGGGGAAATATACATCTCTAAAGTCACACTAGGATGAAAACTTTGAGTAACTTGAAAGTGTAATCTGTGAATCATTTGTGGCAGAATTACCAAGGGCAGTGGGGGTGGTTGTATTGATTTCCATGATAAAGTACCAAAAACCAAGTGACTTTAAAAAAAATAAAAATTTATTTTCTCATATTCTGGAGACTAGAAGACTGACATCAAGATGTGTGTGTATCGTTTAATGTACATATTACCAAGTGCAAGAACCCAGGTTTGAGACCCTGCTTCCCACACAAGCAGTGAAGCAGGTCTGTAGGTGTCTTTCACTACCTCAATTTTCCTGTCCTCTTTTCAGTTTCTCTCTGTCCTATCTAATAAAAAAAATCAGGGGAAGAAAAAAAAAAAAAGGAAAAATGGCTGCTGGGAGCAGTGGATTTGTAGTACTGGCACCAAGCCCCAGGTGACAATTAAAAAAAAAACAGATGCAAGGGGCCCAGGCTCTGTTTTTACTTTGTGTGGTGCAGCTCCAGTCTCTGCCTGTCTTACATGGGTTTCAATGGTTTGTAGTTTACACCTGTCATTTTGTTTTCTTTCTTTATTTATTCCCTTTTTGTTGTCCTTTTTTTTTTAATTGTTGTAGTTATTATTGTTGTAGTCATTGTTGGATAGGACAGAGAGAAATGGAGAGAGGAGGGGAAGACAGAAAGGGGGAGAGAAAGATAGACATCTGCAGACCTGCTTCACCAGTTGTAAAGTGATCCCTCCCTGCAGGTGGGGAGCCCGGGGCTTGAACCGGGATCCTTATGCTGGTCCTTGCGCTTGGTGCCACCTACGCTTAACCCACTGCGCTACCACACAACTCCCCTATTGTTTTATTGTCATATTGTTTTAAAGGACCACCCTATTCCAGGATTACTGTGTCTTGACTTTTGTCAGGATTATGTTTGCAAAGGTTCATTTTAAAAGATATTTTATTATTTAATGAGAGAGATACATAGAAAAATATATATGTATATATGAGAGAGAGAGAGACACTAGAGCTAGAACTCTGGACAGCTCTGATTTATGACAGTGTTGGGGAGTTGAACCTGGGATCTCAGAACCTTAGGCATCAAAGTCTTTTGCATAATTATTATGCTATCACCACAGCCCTCAAAGACCCATTTTTAACTAAGTTCACATTCACAGGAAGTGGAGATTAAAATATCAACCATATTTTTTTATGGAGGCCACAGTTCAACTCAAAGTTCATAATTCACTCTGCATATTAAACATTCAGATTCCTAAAGTCTACAGTAGATCTACTAAACAACCCTCCCTGACATTTCTGCTGAAGTCTTCAATGCACCATAAGGTTTTGGAAAACAGTAAAGTGTTGGGATGATGGGTTGTATGCAAAACCAGATGTAAAATTTAAAGGATTGCCCCAAATTCCATAATCAAGACAAATAATATTTTATATTTTAAGTATCTATTTTACTTATTGAGAGAGAATTCTGAAGAACACTCTGCCACATTCAAAGCTTTAGGCATACATGTCCCATGCTCAACCTGCTGAATTATTTTCTGAACTGCAAGACAAATAATATTTCAAATTAATCAAAGTTAATTCAAAATGTCCATGATAAACAAAATATTAAAATTAAAAACAAATACAGAATCAGTGGGTTCATCATGTAGGCATTGAGCCCCAGTGGCCAAACGAATAAAAAGTTTATATTAACTTTATTAGTGAAAAACTGGGGATCAAACCTGGGGCCACACACATGGACGTCTTTGGTTTGCTTAACATATTTCTGGCAACATCCCTGCTTGAAACATTTCACTTTTTAAGGGACTAAATCAGGTTAACTGAATTCACTGTTCTTTCAGTCACTGGAGACTTAGGTAAATCTCTTATTCTTTTAAATAGGTTTGATGATAATATCTGAATTTCTTGTCTTAGAGGGAAGTGTAATGGCTAAAATAAATATGTAAATAATCATGATTTTTTTCTTTCACAATTTTAATCTTGCGTTTATGTTTTTACAGTCAACAGTAAATACAATAGTTTCTGAATGTATAACTTTTCCTAGTTTTCCACATAACAATTCAACCCCCACTAGATCCTCTGCCATCATGTTTCAGGACCTGAAACCCATACCTCCCCTCCGCAGTCTTTTAGTTTGGTGTAATACATCAACTCCAGTCCAAGTTCTACTTAGTGTTTTCTCTTCTGATCTTGTTTTTCAACTTTTGCCTGTGAGTGAAATCATCCCATATTTTTAAATATGTTTATTTTTTACAGGAGCACCACTCAAATCTGGCTGTTGGTGATGCCAGGGATGGAACATAGGACCTCTAGCATGCAAGTCTTACCTGTCACTGTGCTGTGATATCCCTGGCCCTGTAAGTGCTGATAAATAAATCTGTATTAGCCAGGGTGTACTTTTAGCGTCTATATCCAAGAGTCCCCTGAAGGAAGAATCCAGTCTTGAGTAGTTGTTTATAAAATGGATATTTGGCTAAAAAAAATATCATTTCTATCTTTATTGCAGGACGTTTTCTATAAGCTTTCTTTCTTTTTTTTTTTTTTTGCCTCCTGGGTTATTGATGGGGCTCGGTGCCTGCACTACAAATCCACTGCTCCTGGCAGCCATTTTTTTCCCCACTCATTGCCCATGTTGTTTATCATTCTTCTTCTTCTTCTTCTTATTACTGTCATTGTTGTTAGGACAGAAAGAAACAAGAGAGATGGGGAAGACAGATGGGGAGAGAAAGACACCTGCAGACCTGCTTCACTGCTTGCAAAATGACCCCCTTTCAGGTGGGGACCAGGGGCTCAAACTGGGATCCTTGTGCCACTCCTTGTGCTTTGCAGTCATGTGCTCTTAACCCACTGTGCTACTACCCAACGCCCTGTATAAACTTTCCAAACTACCTCATCCAACATACAAATTAATTCTACATTCAATTCTACACTAGAAAGTTATTCTGAAGATCTCTACCTTCCTCCCCCCTCTCTTTATATATGTATGTATAATGCCCACACAATATATATATCAAAAAAGATATCATTACCAAGAATAGAGGACTATTCCATTGCAAATCACTAAAGCATTGGAAATATTTTTCTGAAAGTAAGTTAGACAAGTATTTCAAGGAGTTTCTGTTATATATATTTTAGCTGTCAGGAAACTATGAGATAATAAAGTGAGTGGACTATGCTGCTCCCAAAGGCAAAATCCAATTGAAAATTGACTATCCTTTGGGAACTTTCAACTGGAACCAAACTGTAAATGCAAAGTGATAATCCATCAGTGGTGTCTCAGTTTACTGACAAGATCATACTCTACTTACATAGCCACTTATGGCTGGGGGAATGGTACAGCATTTTTCTCAATCAAATAGTTCACTATTTGAGGTGGGGGTTGGCATAATGGGTTAAATGCACATAGTACAAAGCACAAGAATCCAGGCAAGGATACTGGTTTGAGCCCCCGGCTTTGCACCTGCGGGCAGTGGGGATGTCTCTTCACAAGCAGTGAAGCAGGTCTGCAGATGTGTATCTTTCTCTCCCCCTCTCTATCTTCCCTTCCCCCTCGAAATTTCTCTCTGTCCTATCCAATAAAAACAGGGAAAAAATGGCCACCAGGAGAAGTGGATTCATAGTGCTAGCATAGAACCTCAGTGATAACCCTGGAGAAAAAAAATTTTTTTTCACTGTCTTACTGGGTTGACTGAATTTTTTTTGTTGTCTGTAACCCAAGGGAAAAATGAATGCTACAGAGCAAAATAAACCTGGATGCCAACATGAGGAGTTCAATTATGGTTAACTAAGACTCAGTCTTACACATTGCAGAATTATAGCACAAGAAGCCTTCGGATTAACTAAACACTGTAACATTCAGAAATTCAGAGATATGACTACTTAATTGGTAATTTTGTTCATTCTGTTCTTTGTATATACTTTCCAACACAGTATCATGTACAATCAGGTGTTTAATAAAGATCATTAGCTTTATCAGATGAATGAATTCTGGCTTATGACGCTTCATAAATAAAAGTCACATGACTCCAGAAAGCTATCAAGGGAGGGGATGGGATACGGAGTTCTGGTGGAGGGAATTGTGTAGAAATGTACCCCTCTTATCCTATGGTCTTGTCAATATTTCCATTTTATAAATATAAAACACAATCTTATTATGGGAAATATATGTTGACCTGGCTTACAGTAATGTCAGCGTTTCATATGGCATCATTTCATTTCTCTTCACTGTCTTAAAGATGGGTTCTTTTTTTTTTTAGAATTCATTTTTAATTTATTTATAAGAAGAACACATTTACAAAACCATAGGATAAGAGGGGTACAACTCCACACAATTCCCAACACCAGATCTCTGTGTTCCATCCCCTCTCCTGATAGCTTTCCTTTTCTTTATCCCTCTGGGAGTATGGACCCAGGGTCATTGTGGGATGCACAAGGTGGAAGGTCTGGCTTCTGTAATTGCTTCCCAGCTGAATGTGGGCATTGATGGTTAATATATACTCCCAGCCTGTCTCTTTCCGTAGTAGGGTGGGGCTCTGGGGAAGCAGAGCTCCAGGACACATTGGTGGGGTTGTCTGTCCAGGGAAGTCTGGTCAGCATCATGCTAGCATCTGGAACCTGGTGGCTGAAAAGAGAGTTAACATACAAAGCCAAAGAAATTGTTGACCAATCATGGATCTAAAGGCTGGAATAGTGCAGATGAAGAGTAGGAGGGTCCTCTGTTTTGTAGATAGCTAGTAGGCATAGTTTAGTTATATTCCAAAGGGCCTGTGGCTATACTAGTTTTTTTTTTCCCTGAGCCTGAAATCTGATATGCAGGTGGATCCAAGTTATTGTCTGGGGAGATGATTTCATAGCTGGTAAAAGGACCAGAAAGCTGGATCAGGGAAGAGAGTAGCTCCTTAATATCTGAAAGGGGTATAAATATTGTTGACTGTAAACCCCACTGATTTGATTTGGTCTGGGCCCATATTCAGCTTAGGAGCCTATGTGACCTCTGTATCACTGTAGATCTGAGCTCACATTCTGTGTTCATGAGTAGGAACATTCCAAGCTGCCCCAATATCGACCCATCTTCCTCAGGTGTAGCATAGAGAATATTGTCCAACCTCCCTTCGGAGGATGGAACATTCTCTACCGTTGTTGATCTAAGTTGAGGGCAAGGTCCTATGGGGAGCCAACAAAGGGGTCTATTTTGATATTCCTGATAGAAATGACCGGTAATAATGGAGAGGGATTTACTTGAGGTTTAGGCCCATAAAGATGTTTTCTATGGTCTCTTAGGGTCACTATAATTTAAAGGGCTTTGCTTCTGCCAGGTAAAGGACATAATACTTCCCTTCAGGGTTCTGTGTAGCTCTGACCTCTGTGTTAACACCTTTATGTATTTTATTTCTATGTCCCTGAAATCATGTTTCCTTCCTTTATCTCTGACTTTCAGGACCACCCAAATCCCTAGTTCTCATCCCTATATCAAGCTTACTGCCTAAATTATTTTGAAATATACTTTGTACTGCCATTATTCTAAAATGAAATTTCACCCATAATTAAAAAATCAATTATAGGCCTTACTTAAAAATAGAACAAGGAGGAGACATAAAAGAAAATGCAATTATGTAAGTTTATTGTACTATAACGTATATTTTAATATGTGTGGTTGGGGGATGACTACACTAGAAAACAAAATGAAGTAGTCAGATATACTAACATGAAGGACTGCTGTGAATGCAACAGCTATAAATAAACTCTTATACAAGTTTATTTTGTTAGTTTCTCAAATTCCATCAATGGTATTGTTAACCATGCACAATTCTATCAAATGATGAAAAATTCCTGGTAAAGTGCCAAACAAAAACAAAGTATACATTTCATTCAAGTTGCATAGTGGTTCTGTTCCTGGAAATTTAATATATTTTATAATGAAACTGTGCAAAGTGTTTTGAGTTTAGAAATAATAGATTCTAATCTTTAAAAGTTACCAATATCTTTTTTTTTACTTTAATGAATATCTAATGGGACATTCAGAGTTGTGTTGTATGGAGCTGCTCTATGTCTTGCAGATTGTCTCCTGACCTCTGTTCACTAAAAGCTTTTAGGATTTCTTTTAGTAGACTTGACAATTACAACACCTCTACAAATATCTCTGACTGATTCCTTAAAGAATCAATGATTTAGAGAAGCTAAACAATTAAAATTGTCTAAGACTAAATAGGAGGTATTTCTTGAAGGTGATAGTAGGAGCAATGTCATTTTTATGTTCTTTTTAAATCCAATCATAAAAATGGATAAGAAAGGAATGTAGATAAAGAATAAACACTAAATAATGAGGGTGGGTAGGAGAATGGAAAGAACATGTGGAGAGACTACAATTACAAGACTGATTTATGTTGATTGTTAAGAGTAAATGGGGGGCCAGGTGGTGGCACACCTGGTTGAGCGCACGTGTTACAGTGTGTAAGGACCCAGGTTCAAATCCCTAGTCCCCACCTGCAGGGGAAAAGCTTTGAGAGTGGTGAAGCAGAACTGCAGGTGTCTCTGTCTCTCTCCCTCTCTGTCACCCCCTTCCTTCTCGACTTCTGGCTGTCTCTATCCAATGAATAAACGTTAAAATATTTTTAAAAAAACAGAGTAAATGGTAATTAATTCAATAAGAGTCTGAGAAAGGAGGAGGGAAAGGAACAGAAAGAGTTGTAAGTCAATTTTAATATATTTATGATGGAGTCACTCAATGACAAAAAGTAGAAAAGAGGCTTCTTTGCTAGTTTTGGTGCCAGCACTGTGAATCCACAGCTCCCAGTGGCCATTTCTTCCTTTTTCTTTTATATTAGATAGGATAAAGTGAAATTGAGAAGGGAAGGTGAGACAGAGAGAGAAAAACACCTGCAGACCAGCTTTACCAATGGTGAAGCTTCCCCCTGCAGGTGGGGGCTGGAGGCTTAAACTCAGGTCTTTGCACATATTAATGTGTATACTCAGCTTAGGTGCACCACTGCCCAGTCCCCAGAAAAGAGGTTTTAAGATGATGAGTAATTATATGCTGCTAAGAATTATATATTGTAGGGGCCAGGAGGTGGTGCACTGGGTTAAGTGCACATAGCACGAAGTGCAAGGACCCGCTCAAGTATACCAATTCGAGACCTGGCTCCCCACCTGAAGGGGGGTTGCTTCACGAGCAGTGAAGTCGTTCTACAGGTGTCTTTCTGTGTCTTTCCCACTCTATCTCCCCGTCCTCTCTCAGTTTCTTTTTGCCCTATCCAATAAAATAAGAAATGGCAGCCAGGAGCAATGTATTCGTAGCCCCACCAAGCCCCACCAGCCCTGGAGGGGAAAAAAAAGGGGGATTATATTGCACCATCATACATACTAATGTAAATAACCATTGAAACATAAATGCTAACTTGCCCAAATGCCAAAATAAAGTAGCAAAGAAGGAAACATACAAATATTTGGAAGAGGGGATAGGGTGGTGGCAAACTTGGTTAAGCACACCTATCACCATGTGCAAGGACTGGGTTCAGGCCTTTCTCCTCACCTGTGGGGGGAGGGGATTTGTGGGGAGGCATGCTTCACGAGTGATGAAGCAGGTCTGCTTGTCTCTCTCTCTCTCCTTCCCTCCCATCTCAATTTATCTCTGTCTAGTCAAATAAAAAAAGATAAAAGAAAAGGGAGAAATGGCTTCCAGGATTGATGGATTCATAGTGCAGGCACCCAGCGATGAACCTGGTGGCAAAAATAAACAAATAAATATTTGGAAGACATAGATTTAGACCCATCATTCATATCAGTAAGAATGAAACTTACAGAATATCTGAAATTTACGATAAAAAGTTTTAAAGACCCAAAAATTAAAAATAAAATTTATCCAATTATGAGATATAAACTAATTTCTTTATAATTCCAAGAATATAGAAAAGATTTATGTAAGAATTTAAAATCCAAAAGCAATAAGCAATTTGTCTACCTTAATTAAATGACGATAAACATACTGGAAAGGTAAAAATAAAAAATGAAAATATTTATAATTTTATATCACAAAGTGTTAACATATTTAATATGAAAAGTTTTCAAAAATAAAAAGCATCTTTATGAAAATAAGCTAGAAAAACAGGATTCAAAAAGAAATAAGAAATAAAAAAATTCCCTTAATCATGAGAAAAATTATTAACCTCACTCACATCACAAAATACATACAAATTGAAACCTCACTGAGAGACCATTTATCACTGATTGTATTGGTTAACATTTAAAAGTTACACAACACAATCTTTTCTAAGGTGGTGAGGAAATAAACACTCTCATTTATTGCAGTGGGGATTGAAGATGGTACAAACATTATGGAGGGCAATTTATCAGTACCCAGCAAAATAACAAATGCATTTACTCTTTAGCTCAATAACAAAATTTCTAAAACTTTATTTCAGAGATGTTCTGGAAGAAATATGAAAAGATGTAAGACCAAGACTAGTCATTACCAAATTATTTATAGAACAGATCTGAATCAGCTATAAGTCCCTTCAAGGGGCAACTGCACAAATAAACTACGGTACATCCACCTAATGGATTACTACACAGTTGGAACAGAAGCAGAGAAATCATAGTGCTACTGTGGATATTTCCTCCAATTATATACTTGTGTGGAAAACAAGCAAGGAAATAATTTAATGCAAAGTGTAAGCATAATACAAAAAGAAAGAATATGATTTTTTAAAGCAAGTATAGTATAAATATAAAATAAGTTACTTATGGAGGGGAAGTGATTAGTGTGGGTCAAATAAGAACTTATTCGCAATATTTTTTCTTTGTTTTAACAAATCCTAGGGTCTCATGAATGTGATTTCATCATAACTGTACCAACACTTTTCATTTTCATTTCGTTTATTACAGCCAGAAAGGGACCACTGCACTGGATATCTACCCGACAACCCTCTTTCCCCTCCTTGTCCCCTCCTTGTCATTGCACTCCTTCCTGTGTGCTGCTGGGACTCGCAGCTCATCTCCTCCCATGGCAAGGCACACACCCTACCAGGTGAGTTATTTCCCCACTCCAATATATAGCATTAAAAATAATGGAATTCTTTGTATAGAAGAAGAATAAAATATATATATTAAGAAGTAAAGTAAAATCCTCTATTCTAATTTGATTAGAAGTATGTATAAGGATGAACTTTCATGTGCACCATTTGTGTTTTGTAGCCCTACTTACTAGAAAGACCCAGGAATAATGACTATGTCATATTGATATCAATTTTAACTCTCAGATTATGGTATTGAAACACTTGGTTGTTGGAAAAGTCAAGATATATTTTTCTGTCTTTCTATGCAAAAATATGTCATGACTTGTCTGACAACCCAATACAATTTCCCATGTAAGCAAAACAAAACAAAATAGTGCTTGTTAGAGAACTGATTCAAGGATTGTGGCAGAAAATGTACCAGATGAATCAGAAACATCTTGACATTATGGAAAACAAGACAACTAGCAAAGACTATAAAGTCAATATCAAAGGATTGAGGATAGAACTGACTAAATTGGAAAAACTATCAATCAGGATAAGCTATGTACGATTGAATCATATCAAATTATACGTAAATCCTTGAATTCACAGTGATACTGAAAATACACTTCCACTTCTAAAAAAATTACCATTGATAATTATTGGGAAGTTAGTGAACCAAATCAGTACTTTTTAAAAATTATATTTATTTTATTTATTGGATAGAAACAGCCACAATTCAAGAGGAAAGGGGGTGATAGGGTGAGAGACAGAGAGACACCTGCAGCACTGCATCACCACTTGCAAAGCTTTCCCCCTGCAGGTGGGGGCTGGGGGCTTGAACCCATGTCCTTGTGTACTGTAATATGTGTGTTCAACCAGGTATGCTACCACCCAGGCCCCCAAATCAGTACTTAGAAAGCTAAAAAATTAGATAAAGAACAAAACATTTATCCTATCACTTTCATTAGAAGTTTTCTATGACATGAATGAAAAATTATGAAATAAATTTCCATTTTGAAATTTTTCAGATAGTATAAAAAAGAATCAAAGAAGTATAATATTACTATTGCCAATCTTTACTAATTTAATGGCTCTGAAACTTTTTCATTAATGATAGCTAACAGCAAAGTAAAGATTTAAACACAGACATAGATATAAATATAGATATCACCAAGTGGAAGAACAAAACATAACCTATAAAATAGTCTTGCCAAAAAAAATACAGAGTTTAACTGCCTATTTATATCTAACTTCTTACTTAAGAAACAAAGCAAGGGAGCATATTAAACAAGATAATGTGAATACAGTGAGCAAAATGTAGGAGATTTTATAAAACAAATATGTGGTTTCTTCAGCAATTAATTGAAAGGAAAAATAATGAGTTAGAAGGAGAATGAATAGGTTAAAGAGACTTAAAAGATAGGTCATCAATCTCTTTTTAAAATTTTTAAGTATTTTATTCATTTATTTTGGATAGAGACAGAATAATTAAGAGGGCATAGGGAAATAGAGTAAGAGAGATAGAGACACCTGCATCCTTGCTTCACCATTTGTGAAGCTTGCCCCCTGCAGATGGAGACTGGGAGCTCAAACCCAGGTCCTTCCACACTGTAGTATGTGTGCTAAACCAGGTGTGCCACCCCCAGCTCCTAGGTCATCAATTTGCAGGGAATATTTAAATATTAACTCAAGAAATAATAAAAACTAAAAAGTAATCATTAACACTTATGAAATGATAGAAAATTCAAGTACTAATATAACATTAGGAATTAATGATATATTTTGGATGTGATAAGAATATTATTGTCATATATCTTAAATATATTATACTTTAGAAATCCATCCTGATGGTGCACTTCCTAAAAAATTTACAGAACCTAGATATAGACCAGGGCCTATGAGATAGGGCACATGTGCTCATGTGTCCATAAATTAGGGCAAAATATAGACCTGAAAGCAGAAGTGCGCAATAGTCTGCAGTGACTCAATAAGTGCAGCAAGCAAGTAGAAAGACCTAAAAAAAAAAAAAAATCGTAAGGTACTTAATCAAATAGTTTATATTTAGACCTAGATATCCTCCTCACTTACTCTCTATTTCACTTCCCTCAATCACTGTTAAGTCCAACTGTGTCAGATAAAGTAAGGACTACAAAGCTGAATAAGGGCAAGAGACCAGCACACTTTAATTTTGACCCTTTTGGTCACTACTAGTCCACCCCATCATTTGGGGGCCCTACTTAGGGAATCCTTGGATTCCCATGTCGACATAATGGGCCTAGACCTGCAACAGATCCCTCTCTCCATCATCACTGGTTATCTCCAACAGGAACAACATCATAAACCCTCTTATGGGACTCTACAGAACATTGCCCTCAATGCAGAACAACGGTGGCAGAAACTGCCCCATTCTTCAGAGGGAGGCTGGGTCAACATACTCTGCCACTCGAGGAAGAGTGGTCCTGAAATGAGTGCAGCCTAGAATGTTCCTAGCTATGACTCTTAGCCCACCTGCATGTTTTTTTTCTTTTTAATTGGGTAGAACCAATAGATTAAAGTTCTTGTTTGAAAAAATGGTGAATTCAATGATTTCCTTCCAACTTGAACAAAAGAACATTCTCTAAAAGACTGAGCACAAGATTTTCAGTTCATTTTATTTGTCAGTGATGAAAAAAAATCCTCTGAGAAAAAAATCATTAACAAGTCATATAAAATGATTAGGACTTGCATTTGCTGTGTATTTTCTTGACACCAAGTATGCAAGTAATATATGACTTAGGAAGTAGTTCAGCTTCTCTGACCAAACCCTTCTGTAGGAAACATCAACAGTAAAGCAAAAACCTTCCTTCAGCGTCCCTTCTGTCTATAGTAGTTGAGATGAGGGACCTTCAAAATGAGGTCGTCTGATAAAGAAGAAACACTAAGGGGGCACTGAATCTCCCCACCCTGTCACCCACCGGAGTGCACTAGATTTTGGGGCTCTCACTGAACACCTACCAGGACCAGAGCTGGGGTGTACTTTCTGACATTTTCCTAGCAATAGCCTGGTTGATCACTGCAGATAAATAGCCAGATCACTGAGAAAGGTTTTTTCTTTTCCTTTTTTATGTCTACTCATGTAAACTTGGTTGAAAGTTGTCCTTGATCAAAGGCTGCTGACAGAGGACTTTTATTATGTATTATTTATAGAGCATCACAAATGTTACATAGCAGTTTGCAAAACATAAAACACTAAAGAAAAGATCCATGATGTGAAGAAGTGACAATGTAAATAAGTTGTAGACATTATAAGAATATCAGTAAGACTCTTGAGAGATAGATATATGGATTCTTTAATTTTGGGAGTGGATTCTGTGCATTTAGATTCTAAGAAGAACCATCCTGCAAACTTGGTTGCAAGATACCAATAAGCATGTATTCTAGAAACAATATGTTAGTTAAAAGTACAGCTGATATGTAAAGTCAGTGCAATTTTTTGTCATTAAATTATCAAAGGTTTAAAAACTGACACTGTGTAATTCTAAAGGTGCTGAAATGGTGTTATAATTCATTTCTTGAGGAGGTATTGTAAATCAGTGGAACATTTTAGGAAAGAGATTTAACACTGTGGTATGTTAGGATTCTTATGTAAGACTTTAATCCTTTTGCAGTATTTATAACTTAACATATTGCAGAAGACAGTTCAGTATAATTCAGTCTTTATGTACTACACAGCAGTGAACGTCCTGTTATTCCTATTATCAAGTGCATTTCTTCTCTCTATTAGTTATAGCACACTTTTAGAAACTTATCTGTCCTCATCAGCCTTTATTCATCCCAAGTTTCTTTTTGTAGCATTATTATCTCCCAATAATTTCAAGAGATAAAAGTTATTTTCCTTTTAAGCCTGTATTTCAATTTCTAGGATCACACTCTAAAGAAATAAAACAAAAAACAAGGAAAAATCTCTATAGATGAAGATATTCACACTATAATATAAAAATAGAAATAACCTTATTTTTATCAAGTGGAGAATTCAGTATATAATTACGACACATTCACTTGATATAGTAGTTTTATAGTCCTTAAATAGCAACTCTGCGGATTATATATAATAATGTGAAAATTACTAGGGACTGGTGAGATAGCTCAGTGATAGAACACATGCTTTAAGTGTTAAGAGGCCCTGTGTTCTATACCTCGCTTACCAAAACAAAACAAATTGTCTAGAACACAATACTAGCAGATGTAATACAAGAACAAAAATATCAAAAGATATTTAATGTTACTATAAATAAGTTAAAAGAAACACTAGAGGAAAAAGACAGAAGTATTACCCTAATCTGCTAAAGCAGTCTAATATTTTTAAATATCAGACAGAAATATATTTAAAATGTAACTATGTTTTTATAAAATAAAATGAATAAAGGAAAACTAGGTGTCAGAATAGAATTATATTATCTTTGTTCTAAATATGTAATATACCTGGTCTAAAAAGAAGCTAATTAAATTGTGAAAGTGGCCAGAGGAACTCTTCCAAGCCTTTGTGAATAATTGTGTCTAGAAAGCCCTTTGTAGAACCCAAGGGAACAGACTTCACTTGAAGAGGAATCAGATTTTTCCTATATCCTATCTACCTTGACTTCACCAAAAATGAGAAAGATGAAGCTGATTGAGGGCACACCCAGTTGAGAGCACACATTACTATGCAAGAATCTGGGTTCAAGCCCCCCCACTTAAATCTTCAGTCTTGGTGCCAGGAAGAAGTTCACTGGGTGTGGTGGAATCATGTACAGAGCCCCAGTGAAACCCTAGTTAGACTCACTTGTAAGAAACACCCTGCATTTCTGTATCTCCATTGACAGTGATTCTTAGGGATAGACTTGTTTCACTCTTGATTTCCAATAAGGTCAAATCTTCAACTGATGCATTTCCACCAATCCACTCCCACTTGCTTCCCAGCTGACTCTGTCTATAACCACTCTGGACTGCTGTGCTCCACTTGCAAGTTCCAGCCCCCCAAAACTCCAGCCAGCCCTTTACTTGGCACTTGATAATAAATCCACACATGTATGCCAGCAGTATCTATCTTTCCCTTGGGAAGCAGAAATATTCATGACACCAAAGAAAGCTGGTATCTGTGTGATGATGATCAGTTGACAAATCAGTTCTCCTTTCCTCCCACTTTAACTTATTATCACCTCCTGGCGAAGTGGATAGGAGGCGGAGGTTCTGGCATCTGACTGTCCCGGAAGATAGTAATAATTATAAAATGCTTAGTGTCTGGAACTTAGTAAACACTCATCCAGTGGATGGTACTATGCTCTCTTTACATCCTCTTTAAGATGTGACCAACTGACATTTATTTCTATAGAAAGGTCACCTAGTGCATCTTCCATGAATCTCTTTACTACTCTTACCTTTTCTTCTCCCATTCCTGAGTGTTACAGGTGACCTAGCTACCAGTCAGTTTACCAGTGTGGAATTTTAAACTTCCCTGAAAATATGAAAAACACCTCTGGGTCCTTCATTTTTCATATAACTTCCAGAATTCAAAAGACTACTAAATATCATCACTGGACCTTAGAGCATGAGCTCCAGGTTTAAGGACTAGTTTGCTGAGTGAAGACATTTTTTTTTTTCACAAGGGTTATTGCTGGGCCTTAGTGCCAGCACTACAAATCTGCTGCTCCCAGTAGCCTTTTTTTTTTTTTTTTTTTTTGGCGCCTCCAGGGTTATTGCTGGGGCTCTGTGCCTGCACCATGAATCCACTGCTACTGGAGGCCATTTTTCTCCATTCGTTGCCCTTGTTGTTGTGGTTATTATTGTTGTTGTTGTTGTTATTGTCGGGTAGGACAGAGAGAAATGGAGAGAGGAGGAGAAGACAGAGCGGGGGAGAGAAAGATAGACACCTGCAGACCTGCTTCACTGCCTGTGAAGCGACCCCCCTACAGGTGGGGAACCGGGGGCTCAAACTGGGATCCATATGCTGGTCCTTGCGCTTTGCACCACGTGCGCTTAACCTGCTGCACTACTGCCCACCTCCCCCCCCCCGTAGTCATTTTTTCTTATTATTTTTCTTATTATTCTTCTTTATATTTTTATATTTCATATATATATATATATATATATATATATATATATATATATATATATGAAAGAGAGAAATTGAGAGGGGAGAGGGAGAAATATAGACACCTGAAGACCTGGTTCACCACTCATGAAGCATCCCCACTATGTGGGGATTAGGGGCTCAAACCCAGGTCCTTGCATGTAGTACTGTGTGTGTTAACTGGGTGCGCCACCATCTGCCCCCCTGAGTAAAGACTTTTTTAAAATTTTTTTATTTATAAAAAGGAAACGTTGACAAAACCATAGGATAAGAGGGGTACAGCTTCACACAGTTCCTACCAGCAGACTTCCTTATACCATCCCCTCCACTGATAGCTTTACTATTCTATAACCCTCTGGGAGTATAGACCCAAGATCATTGTGGGATGCAGAAGGTTGAAGGTCTGGTTTCTGTAATTGCTTCCCCACTGAACATGGGTGTTGACAGGTCTATCCCAGCCTGTCTCTCGTTTTCCCTAGTGGGAAGGGCTCTGGGGAAGCGAAGCTCCAGGACACATTGGTGGGGTTGTGCATCTGCTAGCATCTGGAACCTGGTGGCTGAAAAGAGAGTTAACATACAAAGCCAGACAAATTGTTGAACAATCATGGACCTAAAGGTGGAATAGTGCAGATGAAGTGTTGGGGGTCCTCCATTTTGTAGATAGCTAGTAGGCCTATTTTAGTTATATTCCAAAGAGCCTGTAGCTATACTAGTGTTTTGTTTGTTTGTTTGTTTGTTTTGTTTTTTGTCTGAGCCTGAAATCTGATATGCAGGTGGATCCAAGTTATTGTCTGGGGAGATGATGTTATAGCTGGTAAAAGGACCAGAAAGCTGTATCAGGGAAGAGAGAATATGGGAAATGGGTATAAATATTGTTGACTGTAAACCACATCAACTTGATGTGACCTGGGGCCCATAATTAGCTTAGGAGCCTGTGTGACCTCTGCATCCCTCTAGATCTGAGCTCACATTCTATGGTCATGAGTAGGAACATTCCATGCTGCCCAGTATTGACCCATCTTCCTCAGGTGTAGCATAGAGTATGTTGTCCATCCTCCCTTCAGAGGATGGAACATTCTCTACCATTGTTGATCCAAGTTGAGGGCAAGGTCCTATCGGGGCCCACAAAGGGATCTCTTGTTTTGTTCCTGATAGAGATGACCAGTAACAATGGAGAGAGGGATTTATTCGAGTTCTAGGCCCATCAAGTCTGTTTGGAAATCTCAATACTCCCCGATTAGGGACCCAGCTAGTGGAATGGCCTGATAGTGACTAAAGAGTCATCATTAAAGTATGCCAGTCTCTTGCCCTTATTCAGCTTTTGTAATCCTTACTTTGTCTGACAAGGTTAGCTTTGGAGTGATTGAGGGAATTTAAATTGGAAGTAGGTGAGGAGAGTATCTAAGTCTAAGTGCATGCTATTTCATTATGAACTTCATACTGACTCACTACAGAGTAAAGACTTTTTTAAGTATTGCAGATTACCCTGATATAATGTTTGTTAATTTCTCCTGGTAATTTTTTTGCCACCATGGTTGTTGCTGGGGCACAGTTCCTGCATGATTCTATTACTCCTGGCAGCCATTATTTACTTTCAGAGATAGAGGGTAAGAGACAGCGACAGCTAGAGAGGGAGAGAGAGACCTAAAAGAGAAAGAGACACACTATGGTATCACTCTAGCACTCATAAAGCTTCCGCTCTTTAAGTGCTCTCATGTGGTGGCCACGGATTTAAACCAGGTTCCTTGAGCATAGGAAGGTATATACCCTACCAGGTAAGCCACCTCTGGGTGCCCTTGGTGCCTGTATATTTCAATAAAATGTAAAGGGTTGCTTTGAAAGAGGTTAATCAAATTATGTAAGCTAATAAATTCCAGTCTATATGATGAATTGGATTAAGTTGTGAAAGTAGCAAGCATATTGATCAGTGGCATCAGCTTTACAGAGAGGCTACTGTGTCCAGTGCTGCCACGTACTATCATCTACATCTTACTTACCTCACATCTCTAGTCTCTATTTTTTCATCTACAGAATAAAGAGAAAAAATCCTACCTATGGAGTTATTTAAACGATTCCTGATTAAGACAAAACATAAGAAGTCCCGTGCCTGAGACAGGGTTTCCTTTCCTTTCTTTCCTTCTTTCTTTCTTTCTTTCTTTCTTTCTTTCTTTCTTTCTTTCTTTCTTTCTTTCTTTCTTTCATTCATCCTTTCTCCCTTCCTTTTTTCCTTCCTTCCTTCCTTCCTTCCTTCCTTCCTTCCTTCCTCCCTCCCTCTTTCTTTCTTTCTTTCTTTCTTTCTTCCTTTCTTTCTTTATTTCTTTCTTGCCACCAGAAACTGGGTTACAGTGTTTCAACCACTCCACCATTCTCAGTGACATTCTTTTCTTTGGTAAAGGGTGAGAGACAATGAGAGGGATACGGAGAGGCGAGGCATCTGTAGCACTGCTTTAGTGCTCAGAAATTTCCCTTCTGCAGGTGGAGTCCAGTTCTTCATGCTTGGTAACCTCTACCCAGTGCACTGCCATTTACCCCCCATATAGCATTTTTCAAGAGGTGTTAACTACCATTAAAAGACAAATCTGTCTCCTTCTCCCATTTGAAATTACATGTGAAATTGTTTTATTTAACAATAAGGAATATCCTACAAAGTTTTTTTCAATGAACAAGCACAAATTTAGGAACAATAGTGAAGTATATCTATATCCATCCTTTCTGACCTCCCTCACACTATACCCCTCCATAAATTGCGATAAAGCATTTGCTTAATCTAAGGAAACTGACTTTGAGGACATTAAGCCTTATAGGACTTTAAGCCTTTGAGGACTTTAAGGCTTACATACTTTCATACCTAGATTTATAAGCTTCTTACCATTCTGTGTTTATTTAATGGACTGCAGAGGCTACAATATTTGCATAGCAAGAAGGAAGATCATGCTGTATTCAGCATTCATTTACAGCTAACCAGCTAAGGCCCATAGTGATAACACTTCTTCAAATTATTTTATTAGAGAGATAATGCTCTACAGCACAGTCGTTGGCACATGGACACGATTTCTTCTCTTCCTATGTTAGGTGTCTGCAACCTGCTTTCACTGCCAGCTTAGGTTTTTTCTACCATTATGCACCCAGACTCGAATCCCCTCTCCACCTCTTCCCATTTTCTTCTCCCCTAGGCTTCCTTACTTTGGTAATACACCACACCTAGTCCAAGTTTCACGTGTGCTTCCCCTTTATCTCCTTCTTTCAGAAATCACACCTATAAGTGAAAGCATCCAGTACTTCTCCTCTTTTTTGATGTATTTCCGCTAGCATACCTTCACACTTCATGCATGATGAGACAAAGGAGATAACTTCATCATTTTAACAACCAAGTAGCATTTCATTGTACATATAAACCACACGTTTCTTCTTTAAAATAATTTTTAAATGCTTTTATTTGTTATTAATAGTTTGTTATCAGATTGTAAGATGACAATATACAGCTCCACACCACGCCTATCACCAAAGTTCTGCATCTCCATTCTCCCACCTCCCAAAGAGAACCACAAGAGTTCTCACAAGTCCCGCAAGCAGTTTGCATACTTTTGTTTTGTTTGCATTTTTTGGCAAGTTGATGTAATTCAGAATTATAGATTCCACATATGTGTAAAAATTATAGATTCCACATATGTGAGTTGTCTCTCACCTCCAGTTCCATCCATTTTGTCCCAAAGGACACAACATCATCTTTGTCATTGTAGAGTAGTATTCCATGGAATATATATCCCATAACTCATTTAGCCAATCATCTCATGATGGGCACTTAGACTGCTTCTACTCTTTGGCTACTGTGAATAAAGCAGCTGTGAACATAGCTGTTGTTGTCTTCCTGGTTCCTTTCCAATACTGATTATCTCCTTAAAGGTTGGAATTCCTTTGCTTCTTCTTTTCATGGGGACTCCTCGCAGTAATTCTTGCAAGGCAGGCTTGGTAGTGGCTAATTCCTTCAGTTTCTAATGTTTGCAAAGATCTTTTTTTCCTCCTCATGTTTGAAGATAATTTAGCAGGATAGAGAATTTGTGGCTGACAGTTCTTATCTTTTAATACTTTGAATATGCCATTCCATTCCCTCCTTACCTGTAGGGTCTGTGATAAGAAATCTGATGAAAGCTTGATAGTTCTACCTTTATATGTGACTTTCTTCCTTACCCTGGCAGCTTGCAATATTTTTTCCTTGTCCCTGGTTCTCAATAGTTTTACAATGTGTCCTGTTGTGTGTCGTTTTGGATTCAAAATTTTAGGTGTATATTCACCTTCTTAGATTTCTATATTTTGAACACTGCTAAGGTGTGGAAAACTTTCAGCTAAATCTTCTTTTAATATGTTCTCTACTTCTCTCTTCTTCCTCAGGGATCCACATAACTTAGATTTTCATCTTTCTGATGGAGTCTTCTATTTTGTATAGAATTGCTTCATTTTCCCTAAACTTTTCCTCTCCAAGAGATTTAATTTTACAGAGTGTGGTGGTTGATTTTCTCTCTTCCACCTGATTAAGTCTATTTCTGAGGCCTCTTACCTCAACCTGAACTGCATTCAATGTGTTCTTTAGGTTCTACAGTTTTGTTCGGAGAGAGAGAGAGAGAGAGAGAGAGGGAGAGAGTGTATGTATACTTTGTAATTCTTTGGTAAAATGATCACTGAGTTCTTGAATCATAACTTTAGTTTCTTGAATCAATTTCATAATGAGTTTTCTGAACTCTGTCTTCATCATTTTTTCTAGATCTGTTTCTGTTTGATCATTTGGGGTTTCTGTTATTGCTCTCTTTGTGTTTTCTCATTTAGTTTTGTTTTATTGTGCCAGCAGGAGGTGCTGTGGCTAATGTGTTTGATTCCCCTATTTATATATCTTAGTGGGAAAGGGGAGATTTTATTCTGAGTAACCAGCCCAGGTCAGTGTCTCTGATGTCAATTAGGATCTCTCAGGGGTCTGGGCGGTAGTGCAACGGGTTAAGTGCACATGGCGCAAAGTACAAGGACCCCGCGTAAGGATCTCCCTGCTCCTGTCCCAGCCTCTGTGGGGCAACAGCATTGGAAACTTAAGAGGTCATATTTGTAAATTGGTGAGTTTTTAGATAAATTTTTCTTTTTAACAGTTCTTTAGACTTCGACCTGGAAGTGGTACCTCAACTACAAATCTCCCCATTTGGTGCCAGCCGTCCCTAAACACTAGTTTTTAGTCCTGAGAATTGCTTCCTCACCCATTTTCTGCCCACCACATGTATCTTTGCCTACCTGTGGCTTAGGTGATTTTCTTTTTCTCTTTCTCTTTTTTCTCCCGCCATTCCTTCCTTCCTCCCTCCCTCCATCCCTCTTTTCCTCCCTCCCTCTCTTCCTCTCCCTCTCCTTTCTCTCTTTCTTTCTTTCTTTCTTTCTTTCTTTCTTTCTTTCTTTCTTTCTTTCTTTCTATCTTCTTTCAGTTGTTTCTGTGCCTCAGCTTCCATGCTCCCACTTTGGCTAAAGCTATCCCTAAGGTAAGACCTTTTCGTTTTGGGAATTTCTCTCTCACACATACATGTCTGAACTGCCCATAGATGTCAATACATGTCTGAACCTTTTCTGTCCATACATGTCTGAAAATTACCTGTGGTTTGGTGGATATCTGAAGAAATCTTGGTCATATTTTCTTGAGTTTGATTTTTGTTGCTTTATCTAGTTGATTGGGGAGAACAAGAATGAGTCTGCTGCTTCTTCTTCTAGCGTTTGCCCTTCTTCCGTAGCCAGTCAACAGCGTCAGGTTGAGCCTGATGTAAAGTTTCGAGACCTCCTTTGAATGTGGAGAGGTGGCAGTCGTTGACTATGTGGGTCATAGTCTGTCTGGAGCCGCAGGGGCTGTTCGGGTCGTCTCTGGCTCCCCAGCGATGGAACATAGCGGCGCACCGGCCATGGCCTGTTCGATAGCGATTGAGGAGGGCCCAATCATAACGTGCTAGGTCAAAGCCGGGTTGACGCTTGCAGGGGTCTGTGATGAGGTGTTTGTTCTTTACCTCAGCTGACTGCCAACTCTGTTTCCAAGAGTCTGGAACAGAGAAGTTCAGTGTAGGCGTAGGGGACCAGATTGGATGACGAGACGTCAAGCGTTGAACAGGGTGGGTGAAGATATCCGCGTATATTGGCAGGTCTGGTCGAGCGTAGACGTGGGAAATGAACTTAGATGATGCCGCATCCCGACGAATATCTGGCGGGGCGATGTTGCTAAGAACTGGCAGCCATGGAACCGGGGTGGAACGGATGGTTCCAGAAATTATCCTCATGGAGGAATATAATTTGGAATCGACCAAGTGGACATGGGGGCTACGGAACCATACTGGGGCACAGTATTCTGCAGTGGAATAGCATAATGCCAGAGATGATGATCGTAGTGTGGAAGCGCTCGCGCCCCATGAGGAGCTGGCCGGTCTTGCAATGATGTTATTCCTCGCGCCCACCTTTGCTGCAGTTTTTATGAGATGTTTGTGAAGTGACAGAGTGTGATCGAGAGTAACGCCAAGATAGACTGGCTGGGCTTCATGCCGGATTCTCGTATCGCCAAGCTGCACATTAAGCTCACGTGAGGCCGAGGCATGGTGTAGATGGAAAACAGATGATACCGTTTTTGCAGTGCTAGGGATTAGTCGCCATTTTTTACAGTAATCAGATATCAGAGACATGTCTTTCGTGAGTGTTTCCTCGAGGGTGTCAAACTTGAATGCCTGAGTTGCACAGCAGATGTCATCAGCGTAGATGAACTTCCTTGAAGAAGTTTCTGGGAGGTCATTGATGTAAATATTAAATAGCGTAGGAGCCAGAACAGGGCCCTGGGGGAGGCCACTTGAGACAAGTCTCCATCTGATAGACTTGTCACCCAGATGCACCCGGAATCTTCTGTTTTGGAGAAGAAACGATATAGTGTTGGCCACCCTTGGAGGCAGGCATCTTGAGATCTTGACTAGGAGACCACGGTGCCAGACCGTGTCATAGGCTGCTGTGAGATCAACAAAGACAGCACCCATCTTTAAATTCTTCTGGAATCCATTTTCAATGTAAGTTGAGAGGGCCAGGACTTGTTCGCAGGTAGATCTTCCTGGGCGGAAACCAGCTTGGGCGGGTGATAGGAATTTCTCTGTAAGAGGAGAAATTCGTGACAGAAGCAGCCTCTCAAGGAGTTTGTAACACACGGAGAGGAGAGAAATTGGTCTATAGCTGGCGGCCAGTGTTGGGTCTTTCTTTGGTTTCAAAACTGCTATTATCTTCTCATGACGCCAAATTTTGGGCATAGATTCGGATTCCAAGATGTGGGACAGGAATGTAGTGAGCCACTTCTTTGCCGCGGGGCCCAAGTTAAGAATGAGTTCTGGGGTGATGTTATCATAGCCAGCAGCCGTTCCCGGTTTAACCCTCTTCAAAGCGTCTTCCAGTTCAGACAGTGTAAAGGGAGAGAGTTTTGGAGATGGACAAGATAAACGGAAGTGGGATGACCACTCATGGGGAAATTTCCTGCTGCTTATCCATAGCCATGCCTCTGAAAGTCCTAAACCATAACTATCTTAGCCACTCACCTACCTGGAAGCAAAGTGAAACCCAGTTTCCATGTGTAGCGCATGTCCATATCTGAATGAATCAATATTTCTCATAGTCTTGTGGTGATCCCTATATGCATACTCAGAAACACTCTACTATGTGTTTTCTAGCTCTTGGAGAAAATATTATTAAGGAATTTCATTTCATTTGTAAAAACCAACATAAATATTCCTGTGACTCAGAAGTAAACTTTATTCTTAGGGTAAATGACTTTACATCTAAGTTAACTTGAATTTCAAAAAAATTTTCTGAGGTGCGATAAGCCATAAATAATTGTGAATTTTGTATTGATGAATTTAAAAATCATTAAAAACCATTCAGGGTAATTTACAACTTGACAAGAAAACAGATTCTGGGGGCCAGCAGTAGCTCACTGGGTAAAGCACACATAGTGAGGAGCACAAGGGCTTGTGCAAGGATCCCAGTTCAAGACCCCAGCTCTCCTCTTCCAGGGGAGGTCGCTTCACAAGTGGTGAAGCAGGTCTGCAGGTGTCTGTCTTTCTCTCCCCCCCTCTCTGTCTTCCCCTCCTCTCTCCATTTCTCTGTGCCCTGTCCACTAACAGCGACAGCAGCAGCAACAACAACAATTACAGTGACAACAACAATGGAAAAAGATGAGCATCAGGAGCAGTGGACTTGTAGTGCTGGCACTGAGCCCCAGCAATAACCCTGGGGGCAAAAAAGAAAAGAAAAGAGATTCTATTAAAAGGGAGTATTTTTTTTTCTCCACTGAAGATAAACGAAGGCTCAAGATAGGATAAGAACAGGAAGAATATAAAAATATTGCAGCTTTAATATTCAAGTTGAGGATATGTTTTTCTTCTAGGTGAAAAAGTGGTTCCCACACCTTTCAAATGTTTTATTTTCCTTTGAAGTATTTGATGTTTTCAGGAACATTGGGAGGTCAATTTCTTTATATTTGTTCCCTAATTTTCCTCATTTTGGGTTGTATTTTGACACAGAACTAAACTATAGTATCTATAGAGAAAATCACTTTAGAGCTCATACCAGGTTCTAATAAAATAATCAGTGTTCATTTCTGAAATCTGCAAACCATTATGTGAACTCAAATGCTAAATTTGTGCCTCAAGTCATCCATTTGCTTGGTTGTCAGACCCTACAGGATACTACCCCACTGTGAGATACCCAGGCTATATATTTAATCCAAGTAAGACATTAATTTATCTGTAGTTTGTCCAGCCTACACTTGATTACAGGCCAGACTCCTAAATGCTACAGAGGCTCTCAAAGGAGAAAAAAAAATGTTTAGCCCAGTAATCAGTCTTTTCCTGAAATCTGCTCTTGCTGTTGGCATTCTTCCATTCTTAATTACCACACTTGTCACTTAGACCCTGGTAGGATGAATGGCACAGCCCATAACCAAGCTGCAGAACACAGTCTCTGAAAATACTCTGCATCAGAAGTACAAAGAATCTAAAGAGAGAATGTCAACTTCAAGCAGGAGACGGAAAGACTGCTTTAAAATAAGCAAAGGAAGCCCTGTTGGCTTTTTCCTGGGTCATTGAATCTTTCCAGGGGTTTTAGATCCAAGGGCATTCACATCTCCTCCACAAGCCCAATCTCTGCATCTGCCCCACTGATGCATGAAGGCATCCTGCATGATTCACTTGTGTCTCAGTTTAGTCCTGCACAGAGCCAGTCCTATTTCTTCTGCTCTTAAGTTTGCTAAAGTAGGTCAAAATGGCATCACAGCCCAAGTTGGCCAAAGAAAACAAGAGTCCAAGTTTTAGATGTCTACAGGCCACATATGTCTATTTATTACTTTATATTTTTTTTTGTTCAACTTTCCTTTCCTTTTTATCAGTTCTGTCTCTGCACTACTCTACTCTGCTCATTTGTAGTCACTATTACCCGTTTCTGGAGGACAATCACCTAAACACATAGTAGAAGAGATGGGTTTGCTTATCCAACTCCTCATGTTTAAAAAAGCAATTTTTAAGAGCAATTTTAAACTTTCAGAAACAAAGAGGACATTACAGAGTGCCCCATAAACCCACCAACCCATACTTATACAACCTCTACTATTATCAAAGTCACTCACTAGAGTGGAACATCTGTTATAATCCATAGATTTATAATGACATATCATTGTTAACTAAGGTTCCTAATTTATATTAATATCCACTCTTGGTGTTGCACATTTTGTAAGTTTTGACAAATGTATAATGTCATATATTCATCATTGTTGGGTCATGCAGAATATTTTCAGTGCCTTAAATATCCTCTGTGTTCTCCCTGTTCATCTCTCCATTCCTGCTACTCTTGGCTACTGTTATACTTTATCTTTTATAAATTTCCAATCATAGTCATTGTCTATATCAAGAAGTAGGCATCACTTTTTTAAAATTATATCCTCAACTAATCTTAAAAAAAACTGGGCCTGGGTGATAGTATACCTGGTTGAGGGCATACACTACCATACTTGAAGACCCAGGTTTAAGTCCCGTGTCCCTGCCTGCAAGCGGAGGACTTTATGACAAGTGGAGCAGTGCTGCAAAATCCTCTCTCTCTCTTATCCCTTCTCTACTTCTGTCTCTCACCCTTTATAAAATAAAAGGAGAGGGCAACAGGCAGTAGTGCAGTGGGTTAAATGCACTTGGTGCAAAGCACAAGGACCCGAGTAAGGATCTAGGTTCAAACCCCCGGCTCCTCACCTGCAGGGTGGTCGCTTCACAGGTGGTAAAACAGGTCTGCAGGTGTTCGTCTTTCTCTCCCCCTCTCTGTCTTCCCCTCATCTCTCCATTTCTCTCTGTCCTATCCAACAACAACAACAGCAATGGTAACAACAATAATAATAATAAAACAACAAAATGGAAAAATGGCCTCCAGGAGCAGTGGATTCATAGTGCAGGCACAGACCCCAGCGGTAACCCTGGAAGCAATAAAATATAAAAATAAAAATGGAATCTATGGCCACAGGGAGTTGTGAAGTCCTCCTGTATTGTAGACACTAAGCCCCAGCAATAGCCCTAGTGGCAAACAGAAAAACAAAAGCCCATCCATGAATGTTTGTATTTATTCACTTCTTCATTCCCATTTGCTATAACTGAAATTCTTGAAGCATCATATTTTATCTTACTGGGTATAATTTATATAATTGCATCATTTTACTTTTTTTTACTGTTTTCAATTACTATAATTGGAGCAGAGCAGATATATAGCTAGAGGCATGATATTATGAAACTAGCTAGGACAAATTAATAGCAATTAACTAAGATCATATGGTTCAAGTTATATTTAATGGTATCTATGCCCCTGTAAAATAAATTTGCAATTAAAGTATCAAATACTGAATTAACCATTAATTATATTCAAGCACCATGAATTTGGAAAGTGTCAAGTTCATTCTGTAATGTTGTATATACCCAATTGATTCTAATAAGAAAAATCTTAGTGACTTTTATAATATAATGCATTATTACATCTCAGTGATGTTTTACTGTCTCGACATATACATTATTCTCAATATCATTCAACTATTTTAATTTTTTAAAGCATAATACATTTCATTAGAAATATACAGTTGACCCTTGAACAAGACACATTTGAACTGCCTGTGTCCAATCAAATGTGGCTTATTTATTTATTATTATTATTTTCTATTGGTGATTTAATAATGATTAACAAGATTTCAGGATAAGAGGGATACAATTCCATAAAATCCCCACCCTAGAGTTCTGTATCCTATCCCCCTCCATTGGATGGTTGCTTATACTTTATCCTTCTGGGAGTATGGACCAATTTTTTCTTTTTTGCCTCCAGGGTTATCACTGGGGCTCAGTGCCTGCTCTACAAACCCACTGCTCCTGGCAGCCATCTTTTTTCCATTGTTGCTGTTATTTTTGTTGTTGTTGTTGCTGCTGCTGTTTGATAGGACAGAGAGAAATTGAGAGAGGAGGGGGGAAAACAGAGAGAGGGAGAGAAAGTTAGACACCTGCAACCTGGTTCACCACTTGTGAAGTGGCCCCCTTGCAGGTGGGGATTTGGGGGGGCTCGAACCTGATGTGCCACTGCCTGGCCCCTGGAACAAAATTCTTTATGAGGTACAGAAGGTGGGAGGTCGGGCTTCTGTAATTGCTTCTTCAGTGAGCATGGACTTTGACAGGTGGATCCATACCCCCAGGCTGTTTCTATCTTTCACTAGTGGGATAGGGCTTCCAGGACATATTGGTGAGGCTGTCTGCACATATTGGTGAGGCTGTCTGTCAGGAAATCTACTTTAGGGATATCCCAAGAGGCCCATGACTTTAGTAGTTTTTGCCTGAGGCCTATAGCTAACATGCAGGTGGTCTAAATGTACTGGCTGGGAAGACGGTGTCAGAGTTGGGACTAGAACTAGAGAGCTGGATCAGGGCAGAGAGTAGCTTCCAAATACGAGGAAATTATATAAATGCCATTAACTGTAAACCCCACTGATCTGACCTAGGGCTCATATCTATTCATATTTAGCACAAGAGCCTATGTAACCCATAGAAGACCTTTTAAAATTCCCTTCTCCTCCATCTTTGTTGTAATCAATGTGAAAAAGGCAAAAATAGAAACTTTTTAAGAAAATGTTTTATTGAGGAAACAATGATTTATAAGACAGCTGTCACATGAGTATAATTTCTATTTTTAATCAATTAATTTTACAATTTATTAATATTTGATAGGATAGAGAGAAATTGAGAGGGAGAAAGAGAGAGAGAGAGAAAGAGAGAGACAGAGAGAGACACTATTTATATACTTTTCCCATATTTGGGAGCTACTGTCTACCCTGATCCAGCTTTCTGGTACAACTCTTACACAATCCTCCCAGACAATACTTTTAGCCCAGCTGCATGTTAGCTGTCCAGCCCAGGCAAAAATTAGTAAAGTCATGAACCCCTCAGAATATACCTAAAAAAACACTCCCTAACTCCTTCCAACACGAAGACCCCAAATCTCAGCTGCTATATTCTTACCTTTAGGTTCCTGATTATTAAACAGTTTGTTCTATCTTTTTTTTTTCTTTTTAAATATTTATTTTTCCTTTTGTTGCCCTTGTTTTTTGTTGTTGTAGTTATTATTGTTGTTGTTATTGTTGTCATCGTTGTTGGATAGGACAGAGAGAAATGGAGAGAGGAGGGGAAGACAGAGAGGGGGAGAGAAAGATAGACACCTGCAGACCTGCTTCACTGCTTTTGAGGCGACTCCCCTGCAGGTGGGGAGCTGGGGGCTCCAACCGCATCCTTCACGGGTCTTTGCGCTTTGCACCACCTGCACTTAACTCGCTGTGCTTAACCCACTGCGCTACCGCCCGGATCCTCTATTTTAATTTTATTTTTTTAAATAGTTATTTATTGCCTTTTGTTGCCCTTGTTGTTTTCTTGTTGTTGTCCCCTATTTTAATTTTTATCAGAGCACTGCTCAGCTCTGGTTTATGGTGGTGCCGGAGATTGAACCTGGGACTCCATTGGAACCTCAGGCATGAAAGTCTGCATAACCATGATGTTATCTACCCGTGCCCAATCTATGTATTTTTTGTTCTACACAAGTCATTTCACAACGTACATTACTATTTCAGTAATATGGTAGGAGTTACCCAATGTTACTCATTCCTCGTAGTGTTTTATTGTGGGAACATGTTACCTTTTGTTAATTAATCCTTTCTTAAAAAAAAAAGACATGTAAACAAAAAGTTTGTTCTATCTTAATGCTTTTCAGCCACCATATTGCAAATGGTACCGTGACACCAACCTGACTTCCCTGGGCAAACGACCTCACCAGTATGGCCTGGAACCCCACCTTCCCAGAGCCCTACCCCAGTAGGAAAAGATAGAAACAGGCTGGGAGTATGGGCTGACCAGTCAGTGCCAGTAGAGAAGCAATTACAGAAGTCAGACCTTCCACCTTATGGACCTCACAAAGATCTTTGGATCTTTATCCCAGAGAGATAAAGAATAAGGAAGCTTCCACTGGAGTGAATGATATGGGATATGGAACTCTGCTGGTAGTAATAGTACCCCTCTTATCCAAAATCTTGTAAATTATTATTAAATTACTAATAAAAAAAGAAATCAAGCATATGACATACAAAGAATGTGGTAATTGACTATGTTACTGGTCCTGCTTCAACAGCAGATAATCAGTAGTTAGGTTTGTGCATAGTCAAAATTATAGTTGGATTTCCATTTTTATAGCCCCTGTAATGTTAAGGACTATAATTCTGAAAGAGTTGAGGGAACTAACTTCTGTCACACCCTTATTATTTCTATATGTTTTATGTACACGATATGATAGGATTCTATCAGAGCCATTTTTCTTTATTTTCAGTTTTCTCGATATACTTTGATTTCTATTTCACAATTATTATCATTTTCCAGATAGCAAAATTTGAGGTTTAGAGTAATTTGGTAATTTTCACTGCTATCAGGTGATGGGCCTGGATCAAAACTTAGGTCCCTCTAGCCTAAATCAGAGCCTGAAAATTCATGTCCATTGTTAATGCTACTAACCAAAATTTTGATGTATTAGGGTTGATAAATTCCATTAGGTTTAACTTGTAACTATGTGTTTCATGGTTTATTATGTTTGAATGTGGGGTCTGTGGCTCTAGCCTCTTTAAAAGTCAGGTTGCTGAGTCATTTATCTCTGTTGGAGAACTACAGGGATTGATTACATGTATTCAAAGAAAGAGCTTCTGGTTGGCTTAACAGGCAGCTCAGGCACTAAGATGGAAATACTAATTCAGAGGTTTATGCTTTCAGGAAGAGAAGAGACAGAATGATAAAGAGAAGCCAGTCAGTAGCACAGCAGGTTATGTACACATGGCATGAAGTACAAGGCCCAGTGTAAGGGTCCTGGTTGAAGCCCCCGGCTCCCTACCTGCAGGGGGTCACTTCACAAGCGGTGAAGCAGGTCTGCAGATGTCTATTTTTCTGTCTCCCTCTTTGTCTTCCCCTCCTCTCTTTATTTCTCTCTGTCCTATCCAACAACAATGACAGCAATAACAACAGTGATAAACAACAAGGGCAACAGAAGGAAAAAATGGACGCCAGGAGCAGTGGATTCGTAGTACAGGCACCAAGCCCCAGCAATAACCCTGGAGGCAAAATAATAATAATAAAAAAAGAGAAAAGACAGAACAAGTAGATTAAATATTGTCATTTGGTAATTTAAAGGAAATACAAGGTACATTCTTTTGGCAACTTGTTCTATTTGATTGAGAATAAGTTTAGAAAAACTCAAATAAGATGATTAAAATTGAGTTAACGAAGAAACAGAAGTAAAAAAATAAGATTGAAAAAAATGCTTCAAAATGTTTAAGACATTTTTGGGAGTGTCTCTCTCTCCATACACACACACACACACACACACACGCACACGCACACACACACACGTATGTATATTGGGGGGAGGTTAATTGTTTACAGTACAATTGTTGGCACATAGGCACAACCCCTCATCTCCCCATAACAAGTGATTGAGAGACACTCACTCCCCTAACCTAGCATTCCCTACCCATACACAAGGATCCCAGTGTCCCTTTATCCCATCCCTTTCCCTCCTATTCTAGAATCTTCTTTGCTTCAGTGCAGTACACCATACCCAGCCCAAGTTTCACTTTATGTTTGCCCTTACTGTTCTTTTTCCTTAAGTCCCACCTCTGAGTGAGATCATTTGGTATTGGTTTGTATCTTACTGGCTTATCTCACTCAGTCTTCAGAATCTGACCAATGATTTTGCAATGGAAATGACCTTTTTTTCCACTTTAGCTCAATTTGTACATTTTATTTCTCCTTCTGGAAATAGGAATTATACAAACTTGAAGCTTAAATATAAATAACCTATTTTTACCAAAATGCAGCACACTAAAACAACTCACTTAAACAAATAAAATATTCAAAGTCTAGTTCTTTCTTCTTCTTTTTTTTTTTTTTTGTCTGTAAAAAGAACCTAGGGAGTCGGGTGGTAGCACAGCAGTTTAAGCGCAGGTGGCGCAAAGTGCAAGGACTTGCGGAAGGATCCCATTTCGAGCCCCGGGATCCCCACCTGCAGGGGAGTCGCTTCACAAGCGGTGAAGCAGGTCTTTCTCTCCCCCCTCTGTCTTCCCCTCCTCTCTCTATTTCTCATTGTCCTATCCAACAACGACAGCAATAACAACAACAAAAATAACTACAACAATAAAAAACTACAAGAGCAACAAGAGGGAATAAATAAATAAATAGATAAATAAATAAAATGAACTTGTGTTGAGTGGTACTGAACCACAAGTGACTAACAGGCATGACAAGTAGCTATATATGAGAAATTTTTAAATAAGAGAATAATACATAGTATGTACCTTCAGGTGGTTAATGTTTATAATTTCATGGGGTAAAGAAGGTGGGAGGTCTGGCTTCTGTAATTGCTTCTCCACTGGACAAGGGCATTGATGGATTGATCCATATTCCCAGCCTGTCCCTATCTTTCCCTAGTGGGGAAGGGCTCTGGAGAGGTGGGGTTCCAGGACACATTGGTGAGGGTGTCTGCCCAGGAAAGTCAGGTTGGCATCGTGGTAGTATCTGCAACTTTGTAGCTTAAAGCATTAAAGTATAAAGCAGAACAAATTGTTTAATAATGAGAAACTTAAAGGTAAGAATATAACAAGTGAGATTTGAGGTCACCATGTTGGAAAAAGCTAGGAAGTATATTTTAGGTATACTCCAAAGGGCCCATGACTTTACTAATTTTGCCTGAGCCTGATAGCTAAAATGCAGGAGGGCTAAAGGTATTATCTGGGGAGATGGTATCAGAGTTGGAAATAGGAATAAAAAGCTGAATCAGGGAAGAGAGTAGCTCCCAAATATCGGAAAAGTATATAGATACCATTAATTATAAACCCCATTGATCTTATCTGGGACCCATGTTCAACACAGGAGCCTCTGTAACCTCTGCATTCCTGTGGTCTGAGCTCAAATTTTGTGGTCATAGCTAGGGATATTCTAGGCTGCACTCATTGCAGGACCAGTCTTCCTCGAGTGGTAGAGGATGTTGAACCAGCCTCACTTCAGAGAGTGAGGCAGTTTCTACCATTGTTGTTCAACATTGAGGGCAAGGTCCTGTAGAGGCCTACAAGAGGGTTTATGATTTTGTTCCTGTTAGAGATGATCAGTGACAGTGGAGAGAGGAATCTGTTAGAGGTCCAGGCCTATCGTGTCTATGTGGGAATCCAGGATTTCCTAATTAGGGCCCTGGATGATGGGGTGGCCTAGTAGTGATCAAATGAGCCATCATTAAATTATGCTGGCCTCTTGCTCTTATCCAGCTTTTGTTGTCTCTATTTGTCTGACAAGGTTAGTCTTAGAGTGATTGAGGGAAGTTGGTATTTCTATCTTTTCTAATGTGTGGCATTCACAATGTGAAGTATAAAGTGGTATTCTGTTTGTTTGCTTTTCCCTGATTATCAGTGACTTTGAGTATTTTTTATTATATCTGTTGGCCCTTTAGATCTCTTCTTTGGAGAAGATTCTCTGCTCATATCCGCCCACCATTTTTCAGTGGGGTTATTTGTCTTTTTTATTGTTGAGTTTCGTGAGATCTTTTTGTAATTTTTGTATCAGCCCTCTGTCCAATGGATGTATGACACAAAGATTCCCCCCCACTCTGTGGGGAGTCTCCTGTTTGTTATGCTGGTGTTTCCTTTTGCTAAGCAGAAGCTTTTTAGTCTGATGTAGTCCTATTGTTTTATTGTTATGTTTAACCTTACAGATTCTTTCTACTAAATTTATACTATAAGCAGGTTTTAGAATTACACAGCATTGTTATTTTATTATAGATGCTATTGATAATAACCTTGGTAATATAGCATGGTGGTTAAATACTTTGGAAACTGAATTTTTAAAATATTTATTTATTTATTTTCCTTTTTGTTGCCCTTGTTTTTATTGTTGTTGTAATTATTATTGTTGTCGTTATTTATATCATTGTTGTTGGATAGGACAGAGAGAAATGGAGAGAGGAGGGGAAGACAAAGAGGGGGAGAGAAAGATAGACACCTGTAGACCTGTTTCATCGCTTGTGAGGCAACCCCTCTGCAGGTGGGGATCCGGGGACTCGGACCAGCATCCTTATGGCAGTCCTTGAGCTTTGTGCCACCTGCACTTAACCCACTGTACTACCGCCTGACTCCCGGAAACTGAATTTTAAGAGCAAGCTTTTTAATTGCCACTGGTTAATTGCTGGGGTTCAGTGCCTACAAAATGAGTTCACTACTTCTCAAAGCCAATTTTTCCTTTTTCTTTATTTTTTACTTTTGATAGAGTCAGAGAAATTGAGACGGAAAGGAGAGATAGGGAAGGAGCACATGCAGCACTGCTTCACCACTCCTGAAGCTCCCCCTGCAGGTGGGGATGGGGGTTGGAACCTGGGTCCTTGCATGTCACTATATGTGTGTTGTACCTGGTGTGCCACCAACTCTCCTCTTAAAAGCAGTTTTAAAACTTGTTTATTTTATGACTTTGGGAAAGTTGTATATCCTCCATGAGCATCAGTATTTTAATCAAATGATTCATCAAATAAAAATTGTTATAGTGGGGGTCGGGCTGTAGCGCAGCGGGTTAAGCGCAGGTGGCGCAAAGTGCAAGGACCAGTGTAAGGATCCCGGTTCGAGCCCCTGGCTCCCCACCTGCAGGGGAGTCACTTCACAGGCGGTGAAGCAGGTCTGCAGGTGTCTGTCTTTCTCTCCCCCTCTCTGTCTTCCCTTCCTCTCTCTATTTCTCTCTGTCCTATCCAGCAACAAACGACATCAACAATGACAATAATAACCACAACAAGGCTACAACAACAAGGGCAAAAAAAAGGGGGGAAAAGATGTCCTCCTAGTATTCAAACAGCTCATTTTTTCCCTTCTCTTCCACCCTCCAATAGCACAGATATCTACTGAATATAGTCAAGGTGTATGGAGAGAGTAGAGAGTGAAATAATTTTTACTACAATTACTCATGACAAATATATCACTTTTAAAATTAGCACCTGGATAATCTCTCAAGTTTCCAACGATTTTTTTATCTTTATAATATTTTAGATATTCTTAGAAAATCACATTAATCTCATATATTATTTTGTTATGAATAGTGCTAATAGGTATAATCAATCAAACATCAGCTGTGCTAGGCATGATGTATAGAATACTTATGTTATATAATACTATGTTATAGTGTTTATCCTTTATAATAACCTTCTGAGAAGTTTAGTAATTTGCCTGTGGCACAATGACTTGTGCAATTATGGTTTATCAGCATCTTGGTTAAGGCTTTAAACTTAATCACTCTACTATTTCTAAGTAGTTAAAAGATAGGAGAGTTGGCTGACAAAAGGAAATGGCCTATCATGCATTAAGGTTGGATTAGTGTTAAGCATATTAGCAGCTGGAAGCCTATGTTCTATTCCCTTCTATAAAATGGAATTGATTTGATGTTCTTATGAGTGCGTGAATAGGCACATGATACACAAGAATATTTGCCTGGGTTATGTTCTATTTGTTGTGTCTAATTTCTTCTCTAAAGCTATGTGACGGATAAATTTCTGAACAGTATTAAGAACAAAATGATACTTCTCCTTTATTGAGAGCTTCAGCTTTTTCATTTCTAAGTTCTTTCAAATGAATAAGACCTCTTATCATACTAAATTCTTGAATATTTGAGCTTGTGAGTTAAGGTACAAATATGTTTGAGCTTCCTTTGCTCCAGCAGCTCTTCTTTGATACACACTGAAAATTATGAAACAATCATGTTGGACATGTAAATTTCAATCATTCTGGGTCCAAATAAATTTGTGGAGGAAACTAGCTAGATATTCTAGACATCACTAGGTTTGTTGCTCCAAATCATTGCATAAAATTTATTGCTATCTTTTAAAAAAATATATTTCCTTTTGTTGTTTTATTGTTGTCGTCATTGTTAGATAGGACAGAGAGAAATGGAGAGAGGAGGGGAAGACAGAGAGGGGGAGAGAAAGACAGACACCTGCAGACCTGCTTCACTGCTTGTGAAGTGACTCCCCTGTGGGGGTGGGGGAAGCCGGGGGCTCAAACCGGGATCCTTATGCCGGTCCTTGCACTTGGCGCCACGTGCACTTAACCCACTGCTCCACCGCCGACTTCCTTCTTCTTTTTTTTCCTTCAGGGTTATCGTTGGGGACTCAGTGCCAGCGCTACAAATCCACTGCTCCTGGAGGCCTTTTTTTTTTTTTTACTATGATAGGACAGAGAGAAATTGAAAAAGGAGGGGAAGATAGAGAGGGGGAGAGAAAAATTGACACCTGTGCAGACCTGCTTCACCATTTGTGAAGCAAACCTTCCTGCAAGTGGGAAGCCAGGGGCTTGAGTCAGAATCCTTACTGGGTCCTTGTGCTTGGTACTAGTTGCACTTACCCTGGTGTGCTAGCACCCGACCACCTATTGCTATCTTTTTATTTGCTCTTGCATTTAATATCTTTTTCCCAGCTGTAATTAAAGCTAATTATGTTTTACTTTAAATTTCTGGTGTGTGTGTTTATTATACATATCTAAAGTCTTTCTATATAAATGTATTATCCTGAAATATATATGTATATATATATATGTGTCTATACACACACACACACACACACACATATTTGCCTCCAGGGTTATTGCTGGGGCTCGGTGCTTTCACTACGAATCCACTGCTCCTGGAGGCCATTTTCCCCCCATTTTGTTGCCCTTGCCACTGTTGTTATTGTTGTTATTGCTGCTGTTGGATAGGACAGAGAGAAATGGAGAGAGGAGGGGAAGATGAAATGGAGAGAGAAATATAGACAGCTGCAGACGTGTCCCTTGTGAAGGGACTCCCCTGCAGGTGGGGGCCCAGGTGCTGGAACCGGGATTCTTGCCAGTCCTTGTGCTTTGCACCATGTGTGCTTAACCCCCAGCCCCCAACCTGGAGATTTTATGTGGTTAATTTTTTCCCTCTTGATTTTTTAAGTTACTTTTCTCTCTAATCTTGTCCAAAAGCACTGTAAAAATGGCTTCTTGGGGGCCAGGCATAAGCACACTGGGTTAAGCGCCATGCGCAGGGACCAGCATAAGGCTTTTGGTTCGAGTCCTCCACTCCCCACCCGCAGGGGAGTCGCTTCACAGGAGGTGAAGCAGGTCTGCAGGTATCTATCTTTCTCTCCTCCTCTCTGTCTTCCCATTCTCTCCTAATTTCTCTCTGTCTTATTAACAACAACAGCAGCAATAACAACAATACAATAACAACAATACAGTAATGACAACAACAACAATAAAATGGGAAAAAATAGCTTCCAGAAGCAGTGTATTCGTAGTGCAGATACCAAGCCTCAGCAATAAACCTGGAGGCAAAAAAAAAAAAAAGGTTTCTTACTCAATTCTTAAATTACTTCTGGGGCTAAGCATAACATTAAAGTGGGAGGTGCATAGGGTATATATTGTTGAAATAAGGTGATTGAAATTCTTTCAGACCTTAAGGGAAAGCTGAATATGAATCAAAAGGCATCTTTAGTGACTAATTCTTTCATCCCAGGTAAATAAACTAAAACCCAGCTCACAAAGACTCTGAATTATATGGTAGATTTCACCCAAGTGGTCTCAGCAACTCCAGGGAGATAATATAAGAGTAATGGGGGGGTGGAGGGGAGGGGGCTGGGCAGTAGCACAGTGGGTTAAATGTACATGGTGCAAAGATCAAGCAAGGTTTGAGCCCTGCGGCTCCCCACCTGCAGTGGGGTTGCTTCACAAGAGGTGAAACAGGTCTACAGGTGTCTATCCTTCTCTCCCCCTCTCGGTTTTCCCCTTGTCTCTTGATTTCTTTCTGTCATATCCAACAATAACAATAGCTATGACAACAACAACAACAACAAAGGCAACAAAATAGGGGAAATGTCCTCCAGGAGCAGTGGATTCTTTTTTTTTTTTTAATTGGGGAATTAATGTTTTACATTCAACAGTAAGTACAATAGTTTGTACATGCATAACATTCCCCAGTTTCCCATATAACAATACAACCCCCACTAGGTTCTCTGAATCCTTCTTGGACCTGTATTTTCCCCACCCACCCACCCCGGAGTCTTTTACTTTGGTGCAATACGCCAATTCCATTTCAGGTTCTACTTGTGTTTTCTTTTCTGATCTTGTTTTTCAACTTCGGCCTGAGAGTGAGATCATCCCATATTCATCCTTCTGTTTTTGACTTATTTCACTCAACATGATTTCTTCAAGCTCCATCCAAGATCGGCTGAAAACGGTAAAGTCACCATTTTTAATAGCTGAGTAGTATTCCATTGTGTATATATACCACAACTTGCTCAGCCACTTATCTGTTGTTGGACTCCTGAGTTGCTTCCAGGTTTTGGCTATTACAAATTGTGCTGCCAAGAACATATGTGTTCACAGATCTTTTTGGATGGGTATGTTGGGTTCCTTAGGATATATCCCCAGGAGAGGAATTGCAGGATCATAGGGTAGGTCCATTTCTAGCCTTCTGAGAGTTCTCCAGACTGTTCTCCACAGAGGTTGGACCAATTGACATTCCCACCAGCAGTGTAGGAGGGTTCCTTTGACCCCACACCCTCTCCATCATTTGCTACTGTTACCTTTTCTTATGTATGACATTCTCACAGGAGTGAAGTGGTATCTCATTGTTGTCTTTATTTGCATTTCTCTGACAATCAGAGACTTGGAGCATTTTTTCATGTGTTTCTCAGCCTTTTGGATCTCTTCTGTGGTGAATATTCTGTCCATGTCCTCCCCCCATTTTTGGATGGGGTTATTTGTTGTCTTGTTGTTGAGTCTGGCAAGCTCTTTATATATTCTGGTTATTAGACTCTTGTCTGATGTATGGCATGTAAAGATCTCCCATTCTGTGAGGGGTCTCTTGGTTTGGGTAGTGGTTTCTTTTGAAGAAGCTTTTTTAGGAGCAGTGGATTCTAGTGCAGGCACCGAGCCCCAGCGATAACCCTGGAGGGTTATCGAAAAAAAGAGTAACCTAGGTGTTTCATACAGTATTATAGAGCTCATAGCACATTTCCACTTATGTTCTGTGTGCTACAGCAGTGTCACAGTTAAATCCAGTTATTTTCATTTATTTATATTTCCTCATGCTTTTTATTCCCATACAAATATTTCACATGATAGTCATGATGAGAACAATTTGTGTTTTCTGTTCAATAATTATTATGTTCCTTATTCAGTATGTTTTTCTAAGTCTTTAATTTTTAATATCTTTAGGTTAATAGTTCTTATCTTATGCTGTTCTGCTTTTTCAGTATTATAACTAAAACTTAAATAACCACATACTTAACAGTAGGCTTTATGCTTTTAATTCTTTATTTAAGATAAATTCATAGAAGCTGGTGTTCAGGTTGAAAACATGAATTTTTATGGCTCTTGTAATTAGCTGTCAAATCTTTTTATTTTTGAGAAGTAAGGAGTGTAACTCCAATTCTAGATACATAATATATAATTTCGTTCTCACATTCTGTGTAGTGACTTTTCACTTCTGAATGGTGTAATTTAAGGCATAAAATATTTCAGTTTTGATGATGTTCTGTTCACCTGCTTTATCTTTTATGTCTGTGCTTTTACTTAATTTTTTTTTTTTTTTGCCATGAGGATTATCACTGGTGTTCAATGCCTCCACCATGATTCCATCACTCCCTGTGGTCATTTTTCTTTTCTTTTTTATTGACAGACAAAGTTACAGACAGATGAAGATAGGGAAAAAGTGGCATGCTTGGTTGAGCACAGAGTCACCATGCACGAGAACCCTGGCTTTAGCCCTGACCCCTCCACAATGGGCATTGTGCATGACCAGTGAAGCAGGTCTAAAGGCGTCTTTCTCTCTTCCCTTCAGTTTTTCTTCATCCTATCAAATAAAATAGAAATATATATTTAAAAAAAAAAAGGAAAAGAGGGAGTTGGGCTGTAGCGCAGCGGGTTAAGTGCAGGTGGCGCAAAGCACAAGGACCGGCATAAGGATCCGGTTCGAACCCCGGCTCCCCACCTGCAGGGGAGTCACTTCACAGGCGGTGAAGCAGGTCTGCAGGTGTCTATCTTTCTCTCCTCCTCTCTATCTTCCCCTCCTCTCTCCATTTCTCTCTGTCCTATCCAACAACGACAACAACAATAATAACTACAACAATAAAACAACAAGGGCAACAAAAGGGAATAAATAAAATAAATATTAAAAAAATTAAAAAAAAATAAAGGAAAAGAGGGCTACCAGGAGCAGGGGATTTCTAGTGCAGGCCCTGAGACATTTGCAGCACTGCCCCACCATTCATGAAGCTTCCCCTTCAAGGTGGGAATTAAGGGTTTAAACCCTAGCCTTTGCACATGGTAATGTGTGCACTTGACCAGGCAAGCTACCACTTGCTTCCTATTTCTGTTCTTTTACTGTCATATATAAGAAAGTTGTTTCTAAATCCAACATCATAAAGCTTTTGCTTGTGTTTTCTTCTAGAAATTGAAATTTTGTAGCTCTTATATTTATGTGTTTGATCATTTTTTCAGTTAATTGTTATATATGGTTACAGAAGGGTTCCAGTTCCACCCTTTACATATGGACCTCTAGCTGTCCGTGCATCATTTGTTCAAACGATTTACTTTCCTCATTAAATTGAATTGGTATCCCTGTCAAAAAAATAGTTGTATTCTTTTTTTTTTTTTTTTACTCTTGCTTCCATTCTAGTGATCTATTCATAGACCAGTGTTACATAGGACACAGTTTTGATACTTGTAATTCTGCAGGAATTTTTCAAATGGGGTGTGGGGGCCCTCCATCTTAATTTGCCTTTTTTTCAAGATTGTTTTGGAAATTTTAGTTTCTTCACTTCCATATGAATTTTAGGTTCACCTTGTGAATTTCTGCAAAAAAAAAAAAGTCATCTTGAATTTTGGTAAAATTTTTAAATGATTTTGTAGATTATTTTGGGTGTGTCTATCATATATAAATACTTTCAAAGTATCCAATAACTTTATATTGGATTAAATTATCCAATGACTTAAGATTAAAGTAGTCAATACCATAATAAAGAATATTATATGGCTTTCCATTTATTTAGGCCTGATTTTTTAATGCTGTTTTGAAATTTTCTGTGTACAAGTCATACACTTCTTTTGTTGTTTCAGTTCTTTTTTATCTTAATATGATGAAGTTACTAATAGTAACTTAATAATGATCAACAAGATTGTTGGATAAGAGGAGTACAATTCCTACCAGCAGAGTTCCATATCCCATACCATCCCCTCCACTGGAAGCTTCCTTATTATTTATCTCTCTGGGAGTATGTTCCAACGATCTTTGTGAGGTCCAGAAGGTAGGAGGTCTGACTTCTGTAATTGCTACTCCACTGGCATTGACTAGTCAACCCATACTCCCAGCCTGTTTCTATCTTTTTCTAGTGTGTTAGGCCTCTGGGAAGGTGGGGTTCCAGGACACATTGGTAAGGTCATGTGCCCAGGGAAGTCAGGCTGGTGTTATGGTACCCATCATCTGCAATATGGTGGCTGAAAGGCATTAAGATATAAAGCAGAACATATTATTTAATAATCAGGAACCTAAAGGTAATAATATAGCAGATGAGATTTGGGGTCTTCATCTTGGAAAGAGCTACATAGTTTATTTTAGGTATATTCTTTTTTTTCTTATTATTTCTTTTCCCTTTTGTTGCCCTTGTTTTTTGTTGTTGTAGCTATTGTTGTTGTTATTGATGATGTTCATTGTTAAGTAGGACATAGAGAAATGGAGAGAGGAGGAGAAGACAGAGAGGGAGAGAGGAAGACACCTGCAGACCTGCTTCCCTACCTGTGAAGCGACTCTCACCTGTAGGTGGGGAGCTGGGGTCTTGAACCAAGATCCTTATGCTGGTCCTTGCACTTTGCGCCACATGTGCTTAATGCAGTGCGCTACCGCCCACCTCCCTTTTAGGTATATTCTGAGGGCCCCATGAGTTTACTGATTTTTGTCTGGGCTGGACAGCTAACGTGCAGCTGGCTAAGAGTATTGTCTGGGAGGATGGTGTAAGAGTTGGACCAGAATCCTTTGGTGGTGGGAATGGTGTTTATGTACACTCCTATTAATTTGAGGGAAAAAAAAGAGTTGGACCAGAAAGCTTGATCATGGTAATCAGTAGCTCCCAAATATGGGAAAAGTATATAAATAGCATTTCCTGTAAACCTCATCAATCTGACCCAGGGCCCATGTCTATTAATATTTAGCACAGGAGCCTGTGTAACCTCTGCTTCCCTGTCAGTCTGAGCTCACATTCCATGGTCACAGCTAGGAACATTGTAGGCTGCACTCATTTCAGGACCTGTGTTCCTTGAGTGGCAGAGTATGTTGACCCAGCCTTCCTTTGGAATGTGGGACAATTTCTACCAGTATTATTCTACATTGAGGGCAATGTCCTGTAGAGGTCCACAAGAGGGTTTATGATGCTGTTTCTGTTGGAGATGGATGACCAGTGATGGTGGAGAGAAGGATCTGTTGGAGGTCTAGGCCCCTCATATCTGTGTGGAGTCCTATGAGTTAGGAAAGGTCTCATCTGAGCATTAGAGCTGGTGTTTCTGGGCATAGTCTGAAATGTTTCACTTTTTTCCTTGTTTGTCTTAAATGCTTTATTTTTTCTGATGCTTCTCAAAATTGAAATATTTTGCAATTGTGTAAGAAAAGAACCAATCTGTACACATTGATCTTTCATCCTACAACTTTACTGAATGTGTTTATTAGCTCTAGTAGTCCTTCCTTGGGTTCTTTCAGATTGTCTATATCCAGGACCATGCCATCTGCAAGCAGGGATACTTTTTCTCTTCCTTTTCATTTTGGATTCCCTTTCATTTTTTCCCCTTGGCTAATCACCTTGAGTAGGACTCCAGTTCAATGATGAGTAGAAGTAGCAGAAGCAGATATCCTTTCCATATTTCTACCACTGAGTATCTTAGTTAGATGTATATTTTTATAGATGCCACTCATAATGTCAAAGGGTTTTCCTTATGTTTCTAGCTTGATCTATTTTTCACCATTGTATTTATTCTTACCCTCTCTCATACCAGATGACAGTAAATCCTATTACTGCTTATGTTTCTCTGGAGGCAAGTGGATATCTTTCAATGGTATACTAGTGATTACATCAGCTGTGATGTCCTCTGCCTTACCTAATGTAATTATTATTAATAATATAATTTACTGGTGTTTATGTGGGCAATTAAAAACTATCATAATTATCAATAAACACTCTAACAGTAGCCTTTCTTTTGTAATTCTTCATTCATGATATTGCTTTGGTTTATATAGTTCCCCTAATACTACCTTCTCAAACTAACCTCTTTTAAGATTACTTTTATTGTTAAATAATTATTTATTTATTTCCTTTTTGTTGCTCTTGTTTTTTTATTAATGTCATCATTGTTGGATAGGACAGAGAGAAATGTTGAGAGGAGGGGAAGACAGAGACGGGGAGAGAAAGATAGACACCTGCAGACCTGCTTCACCACCCATGAAGTGACTCACCTGCAGGTGGGGAGCCGGGGGGCTCGAACCGGGATCCTTACGCCGGTCCCTGTGCTTTGCGCCACCTGCGCTTAACCCACTGCACTACCGCCCGACTCCCTTAAGTTTACTTTATTTCCCATTCTTTTAACTGTTTAGTCTTTATCCTTTTCTATTTGTTACATACTAATTTTACCCCGGTAGTTTTTTTTTCTTGACATTTTTTTCAGTTCAGTAGTTTCCATTAAACTTAGTATTAAACAGAGTTCAGTGGAAATCCTCATTTTGACCATGCACACATTGCATTCTGAACTTAAAAGTCAAGCATTTTCTGGTTTAGACATCAGGAAGGATGGTTTTAAAAATGGCTTTTGGCACATAAATTTATAACTGTGGGTGTGTTCAAATTCTCTGAGCATAGCTTCCTGTATCTACCTTATATGGCAGCTGGAATGATCAAATAGACTTTGATATACAAAGTTTCTGTTACACTGCCTTTCATGATCAAGTGCTTCATTAAATCTTAACTTCCTTTTCTTAGTTGCTAGTATGCAATGTGGGTTATTATATGTTCTTCTATGCTGCTTTTCTACTGTGCCATCATGCCAGAATTTATATGCATCAATTTACTGACTTCCCAGTAATTGTCTTTGACTTTTTTCTAGGAAAATTTAAAAGTTCCCCTATAGTTATAACTCATGTAGGAAAGTAGCAGTGATCTTGATGGTTGTAAATAAATCTTTTGGTTCATTTTCCCTGAGAATTTAGTCTGTGGTTGACTCTAAGCACATTGTACCATGACTTAGAAAATTCATTGAATTTGCTTTCTCATGTGGTGTTCGCTTTGTTGTGGTCTGCTCACCATACATTCAACCTTTTCTTTAAACTCAGTATCAGCACTATCATTGAGTATCCATCTCTCATGCTTATTCTTGTAGGAATGCTAGTCAACATTTGATTTGCATGCCTTAGAACTGAACAGGACCAATAATGATGTGATTTCCAGGTTTCACCTCTGTGTTGGCCTTTTCTGTTCCACTGAAAGTTACCTTTGTCCATTAATTATAGTTTTAAAGCTACTGTTTTTTTTTTAATTTAAAATGTTCTAGTTGTTTATGGTAAAAATTCTAGACAGCATGGAAAAGGAAAATAAAGCATAAACTTTTTAACTGATACTCACTATCCTATAGCCTAGTGTGTAATGACATTTTAAAAGCATTTTTAATCTTGATGCAAGTCAGGAAGTATAAACCTACAAGTCTGTGTGGAAACTACCTAAATATAATGTGAATTGTTGAATCATTTGTCAGATATTCAGAAAAATTGATGGAAAGGAATTGGATCCTAATTTCTTCACACATTTTTAATACACAGGCCAACACATAACTTGCTACAAAATGGAGTGAATCAGGTTAGCTGTTTAAAGTTCTTTCTCTTCTAATAATAATGTGTTGTTTATAACACATTTAGTAGTTTCTCTTCAATGTTCTTATAAGATTCCTGTAAATAATAAATATTTTACTTGAGAATGTTTGTAGCTAAGTTCTAAGCTGAAGATTAAATTTCACAAAATTGGAAAAGATCAGGACTATGTGCCTAGGACATTTGATGTCACTTTTGGACTTGGCTTTGAAGGGGCGGAATATAAAAGGCTATTTTTTTCTTAAAAAAAAAGGGGGGAGTTGGGAAGTAGCACAGCTGGTTAAGCACAGGTGGCATAAAGCACAAGGACCCGCATAAGGATCCTGGTTCGAGGCCCCCAGCTCCCCACCTGCAGGGGAGTTGCTTCACAGGCGGTGAAGCAGGTCTACAGATGTCTATCTTTCTCTCCCCCTCTCTGTCTTTCCCTCCTCTCTCTATTTCTCTCTGTCCTATCCAACAACGATGACACTAATAATAACCACAACAATAAAATAACAAGGGCAACAAAAGAGAATAAAATAAATAGATATTAAAAAAAAACAACCACTGTTCTATTAATAGATGGATGGTGGGGCCTGACCTTGTCATATAATAATGAAAAATACTGTTGCAGGTATAATGAAATGAGTCAACCTGATCTCATCAAACTTTTATGTTTTCTATTAAAATAATTTATTGTTCTTCCAGACAAAACAATGAGTATTAGCATATATCGATTTTTTGCTGGGGCTTGGTGCCTGCACCATGAATCCACTACTCCTGGAGGCCATTTTTCCTATTTTGTTGCCCTGGTTATTGCTATTGTTGTTGTTGGATAGGACAGAGAGAAATCAGGAAAGGAATGGAAGACAGAAATAGGAGAGAAAGATAAACACCTGCAGTCCTGCTTCACCACCTGTGAAGCGACTTCCCTGCTGGGGGCTCGAACCGGGATCCTTGTGCCAGTCCTTGAGCTTCGTGCCATGTGCATTTAACCTGCTGTGTTCATATATAGATTTTATATATTTGTGATTTTGAGCACAATTTAAAAAAAATACAAACACCTGGCAACACTTTATATTTTTCTTCACTGTAACAAGTTTTTAATAACTTCCTAATCTCTGACTATTTTCTTTTTTAAAGTTTTTTTAAATCGTTATTATTGGATAGATACAGAGAGAAATTGAGAGGGGGAGGGGAGATAGAGAGGAAGAGAGACAGAGAGACACCTGCAGCCCTGCTTCACCATTTGTGAAGCTTTCCCTCTGCAGGTGGGAACCAAGGACTTGAACCTGGGTCTTTGCAGACTGTAATGTGTGCGCTTAACCAGGTGTGCCACCACTCAGCCCCCTCTTTGACTATTAAAGAATTCAGAAGAAACTGCTTTCTTGTCTACCCAGAATATTCACAGTAGTGATTCTCAACCTTGATAAGACGTTAGAATCACAGAGCTTTATTAAATTCCAGCCATAGAATAGTTAAAGCAGAATTTTGTGAAGTGAAACATCGCTGCATAATTTTTCTAGGGCTGCTATAACAAATGACCAAACAATTGACTTAAAGCAAGACAGTCTCTTCTTTCACAATAGTAGTCTGAAATCAACACATTGGCAGGGTCTTCTCTCTCTCTCCAGGCTCCAGGGAGGATTCTTCCTTCGCCCTAACTTCTGGCAGTTGTCGGCATTCATTGGCACTCTGGCTTGTAGTTGCATCACTTCAGTCCTTGCCCCTGTCACTATATGGTGTTCTTCCCTGTGTACGTTTCTCCAAATCGCACTCTTCTTTGCCTTTATAAATATCATACAGAGCCCACCTGGTTCAACAAAGGCAATCCCATTTTAACAGAACTACATCTATAAAGACTCTATTTCAAATTAGGTCATGTTCACAAGTATTTTGGGAGAGGACCTGAGTATACATTTTGGGAGTGTATTCATTTCACCACTCAAGGGACCAGCAATTTTGAGTCCTGGGTCATTCTCTGGTACAGTAACTGATGACCGAGTCATTTCTTTCAGAAAGGTGTTTCCCAAGCTTTAACAGGTTCATGAACTACTTGGGGATTATATTAACACACAGGTTCTGACACACACATTCTGAAGTAAGGTGAGGTCCTCAACCCTGCATTTGTCATGGTCTTCTCAGTGATGCTGGACAGTGGGTCACAATGCAAGCCGTATGTGAACGGAATACAGGCTTTGGAGATTTCTTTATGGCTTCACTTCAGTCTCCTTTTCCGGATTTAGGAACACCTTTGTATTAACAGGCCGTTGCGTGAAACTATCACTCGGTCAGACATTTAATTCTGGCTGGTAAAGAGATTAATTTTTTCTTCTAAGTTACATTCTCTGGTCCCTGCTTGCATTCTCCTTTCTAGTGGAAAAACTTGTATGTGAAAAAAGAAAATTGCACAATTCCCATTAAGTGTTCATTCTTTTATAAATGAGAGTTTTTTCTTTTTTTTTCCTCTTAAATCACTGCTTCCCTCTTCTGCTTATATAATACAAATCAAGGAATTCCAAATTATTATAGATTTAAATATATATGATTTATCAGTCATTCAACTTATCCAATTTTCTTTTCTGCCTCAAGAGTTATTGCTGAGCCTCCGTGTCAGCACTACGCATCCACTGCTTCTGGTGGTGGCTGCTGTTGTTGGATAGGACAGAGAAATTGAGAGGGGAGGGGAAGACAGAGAGGGGGAGGGAAAGACATCTACAGACCCGATTCACTGCTTGTGAAGTGACCCCTCTGGGGGAATACTGGGGCTCAAAACAGGCTCCTTGTTTGGATCCCTGCACTTTGCACTATGTGTGCTTAAGAACCAGTGTGCCACCACCTGGCCCCTTATCATCTAATTTTTAAAGGGTCTTTTTTTCCTTAGGCTAATTCAAAAAAAACAACAAGCACTGATTTAAAGGAACCAGGCAGTGCAACTTGTAAAGTGCACAAGTTATCATGTGTCAGCACCTGAGTTTAAGCCCCTGATCTCCACCTGGAGCAGGAAGCTTCACGAGTAGTGGAGCTGGCTACAGGTATCTCTCTCTCCATATCTCTCACCCTATTTCTCTCTGTTTCTATCATTAATTTATTATTTTTCTTAAAAATTGTTATGATTATATTAATTTATTTATCGGATAGAGACCACCAGAAATTGAGAAGGGAGAGATGGAGAGACAGAGAGACACCTACAGCACTGCTTTACCACTTTTGAAGCTCTTCCCCTGCAAGTGGGGACCAGGGACTTGAATCTGGGTCCTTGCTCATTGTAACATGTGAGCTTAACCAGGTGTACCACCACCCAGTCCCCCTCATTAATTTTTTAATGGCTATTGGGAGTAGTAGATTTGTTATGTAGGCAACTAGCCTCAGTGATAACTGTACACAAAAACAAATTTAAAAAGCTCATTTAAACATAAGAAAATAAAACTTGATTGAGACAGACATCGATAAGGATAAACCCTACTGGGGTATGTCTCTGAAAATAAATGTAAACCTCTATAATGGGGATTAAAAATAATCAAGTGATATAACCTGCTGAGTACAATACAGACACAAAATAACTAGCATATTAATAGATTATTTTCTGACTTTGGATCAGATGTCATATTTGTTTTATATGACTCTCCTCTGTAATATTGCCAGAAACAGTATTGTAGGTTTATTGAAACAACTTTGGCCAATTAAGGAGTAATCATAAAATCTACTTAAGAAATTTGTGACGGGTGCTGGTACATGGTGTTTTTCTGCTGAGCCAAATATAACACTTATCAACATGAAAAGTTGAGAATGTGTTTCCTAACTATTTTGGAAAATGTCAAATCTACATTGTTAAAGACTGGTACAATGATGCTTCATATATGCGCCTCAGCTACATTCCCAGCTTAACAATATTTTACCACACTTGCTTTTATACCTTTCCTATTTCTCTTTTCATTTCTATGTGTGCTGAACAGTCTGAATATCACAGTCATCAGAGTACCTGTATGTATTAACCCATTTCACCAGTGAACAAGAACATTCTCCCATATAAACACAATGCTATTATCACATCAAAGAAATTTGACATATAAATGTATTATACAGACTGCAGTTCCAATAAGGGCAAGGGACTGGCATACTTTAACGATGACTCTTTAGTCACTATCAGGCCACCCCATCAGCTCTGGCCCTAATCAGGGAGTCCTCAGATTCCCAAACAGACATGATGGGCCGAGACCTCAAATAAATCACTCTCTCCATTGTTACTGGTCATCTGTATCAGAAACAACACAATAGACCCCTTTGTGGGCCCCCATAGGACCTTGCCATCAATTTGGATCAACAATGGTAGAAAGTGGTCCATCCACTGAAAGGAAGATGGACAACATACTCTATGCAACACCTGAGGAAGATGGGTCAATATTGGGGAAGCTTGGAAAGTTCCTACTCATTGACCACAGAATGTGAGCTCAGATCTACAGGTATGCAGAAGTCATATAGGCTCCTAAGCTGAAATATGGACACCATATCACATCAAATAGATGTGGTTGACAGTCAACAATATGTATACCCCTTTCCCATATTAGGGAGCTACTCTCTTCTCCAATCCAGCTTTCTGGTCCTTTTTCCAGCCATGACATCATCTCCCCAGACAATAACTTGGATCTACCTGCGTATCAGATTTCAGGTTCAGGGGCAAAAAGAAAAAGGAAAAGAAAAAAAAATTAGTATAGCCACAGGAGTCGCTGCACAGGCGGTGAAGCAGGTCTGCAGGTGTCTGTCTTTCCCTCCCCCTCTCTGTCTTCCCCTCCTCTCTCCATTTCTCTCTGTCCTATCCAACAATGAACAACATCAGTAACAACAACAGTAATTTTTTTTTCTTTGTACTTGCACAATCCCACCACAAGTGGTGGACTCTCTTTTTTTTTATTTTATTTTTTTAAATTTATTTTTTTATTTTTATTTAAGAAAGGATTAATTAACAAAACAATAGGGTAGGAGGGGTACAACTCCACATAATTCTAGACCAAGTAGATCAGAAGCATCTAATAGCACAGCTATATACAAGATACTGGGTACTGTACAGCAAACCCTAACAAAAGGACTTTTCAGATTTAACCCAATTACCAAATAATGTGATGATAACATTAACTATCCATTGTCTTTTGGAACCCTAAGACAGCAGGAACCTCACATCTCCACTATAGAGCCTCTACTTCCCCCAGTCCTGGAACCACTGGATAGGGCCCACTTTCCCGTATGCTCCCAATCTATATCAAATAATATTGCATCCACCAATCACAACCTAACCAACACAACGATTGCCACTTCAACATGATTTACTTCAGACTGTGTCTAGAGACTTCACGTGTGGAATGACAACCCTTCAGCTTCATTACTCGGGTGAGACCTTTCCTTTTATAGTACACTCTAATTCCATCTCAGGTGGTTCACTTTCTAACAAAGTCCCAAAACCTAGATATACACCAGTTTCTGTGAGAGAGAGCTTATGTTCACACGTATCCATAAACTACTGCTAAATATATACCTGAAAGCAGAAGTACACTAGAGCTTGCAGTGAGTACCTCCCTAACACTTCCTCTCCACTATTCCAAGCTTGGGATCCATGATTGTTCAACAAATTGTTTGGCTTCATATGTTAACTCTCTTTTCAATCACCAGGTTCCAGATGCCATCAGGATGCTGGCCAGGCTTCCCTGGATTGAAGACCCCACCGATGTATCCTGGAGCTCCGCTTCCCCAGAGACACACCCTACTAGGGAAAGAGAGAGGCAGACTGGGAGTATGGACCGACCAGTAAATGCCCATGTTCAGCGGGGAAGCAATTACAGAAGCCAGACCTTCTACCTTCTGCAACCCACAATGACCCTGGGTCCATGCTCCCAGAGGGATAAAGAATGGGAAATCTATCAGGGGTGGGGGTGGGATATGGATATTGGGTGGTGGACTCTCTTTTTTGATAAAAACTGAAAGACAGAGACACTGCAGCACTGCTCTACTGCACATAAAGCTTCTCCTCTGCGTAGTATTCCCACATGGTAGCCAGTGGCTAGAACTCTGGTCCCCACGCATGGTAAAGTGTGTCCCCTACTAGGTGAGCTATCTCTTGCCATCATTAAAAAAATCTAAGCAGGATTTTCAAAAATTATTATTATGATAGAGGCAGAGAGGAATTGGTCAAGAGACGGGGAGATTGGTCAAGAGTTCCACCACTTCTGAAGCTTCTCCTCTATAGGTGAGGGTTGGAGACTTGAAACTGGGTTCTTGGACATGGTAACTTGCATATTTTATTTGTTGCATCACCACCCAGCCTCAGTAGCCCCAGTAGCCCCGTAAAATTGATTTAATAACGTGCCAGGTGGTGGAACATCTGGTTGAGCATACATATTATGCACAAAGACCCCCTATTCAGGGAGAATGGTTCACGAATGGTGAAGCTGTGCTGTAGATGTCTCTCTGTCTCTCTTTGTCTCCCCCTTTCAATTTATCCCTGTCCTATACCATTAAAATTAATTAATTAGGGGGCCGAGGAGTAGTGCAGTGGGTTAAGCACATACGGCACAAAGCACAAAGACAGTTGTTAGGATCCCAGTTCCTAACACTCACCTGCAGAGGAGTCACTTCACAGGCAATGAGTCAGGTCTGCAGGTGTCTTATCTTTCTCTCCCCCTCTCTTTCTTCCCCTCCTCTCTTGATTTCTCTCTGTCTTGTCCAACAGCAACAATAACAATAACAACAACAATAATAGAAAGAACCAAAAAATGGGGAAAATAGCCTCCAGCAGCAGTAGATTCATAGTACAGGCACCGAGCCCCAGCAATAACCCCGGAGGCAAAATTTCTTAATTGATTAATTAATTAAAACAAATCTATTTAGCAATACTACAACTATATTAAAATCCATGCTGGGGTTCTCTGGATGCCAGGGAGTTGAGTTTCATTCATGCCTCAGGGGTGAAAATAAACTTCATTACACCATTAGTAACAAGCGCAATGAGGTCTTACGGTGTGACTCCATATCTCACACTGAGGTTCTACTGAGTGCTCCCATGTTTCCCACATGAGGTTCTGCCAAAATGTCTCCTGCACGTGTGTCTGCCTCCTTGAGTGAGTTCACTGTCCCACTGTGTATTGGGAATGTGTGCACACAGCCATGCAGAGTATAAGCATCTTAAAAGTATACATAAATATAAACGTCTGCAGGCTGTACATAAAGCATGTGGAGGGTATTACTAATTGAATAATTTCTCTCGTAGTTTGTAGACCACTCTATCAGACTGCTTTTCTCCAATTCTCATGATTATATTTTATTTATCTATTTCTTTATTTATTGACAGGACAGAGAGAAATTGAGAGGGAAGGGGACATAGAGAGTAATAAAGGTAGACACCTGCAGACCCGCTTTACTGCTCATGAAGCTTCCCCACTTGCAGGTGAGGAGAGGGAGATCAAACCCAGATCCTTGTGCATAGTGATATGTGTGCTTAATCAAGTGTTCCACTGCCCAGACCCCTACCAGATTCTATTTCACCCTGCAAATACTGACCTTCCCCCAAGCATGTGGACATAATGCAGGGATATCAGATAAGGCGGTTTCATGTTTGTCTGAAGTCTTATTGACGTGAGTACCCATTTATTGGGGAAACTGACGATCCTTCCTAGCCGACTGAATCCACATGGATCCCAGTCACTTTCAAAGCCAGCAACAAGCAGACATCAGGCTCAACCTGACGCTATTGACTGGCTACGGAAGAAGGGCAAACGCTAGAAGAAGAATTGACCACTATCTGTTGTTTACACTGCTGTCTCCAAAAAATCCTAGGGGCTGCAGATAGAACTACAGAGATAACAGAGAATTTGACAGGGCTGGTATAGTGTGAATCTGTCAGTTATTAAAAGTAGTTCAGCAGAGAAATAAGAGGCATTATAATTCAAGGGTCTACTAATAAATCTGAGGTTACCCAACATAACTGATTTACAACTAGATACGATTTTACACTTTTCTGAAAGTATATAAGACTCACTGTTCCTGCCACATCTTCCCTTATTTCTTGCACAGTTAAGGTCATGGACATTTTTCTGAATCATTCTCCTCTTCTCTACAATATTTTTATCCTATTATTGTCCAGCCCTGTTCTTTGAATATTATACTATTTTTCTTCTCTTTTCTTTTTTTTAGCTCTAGGATTATTGTTGAAGCTCAGTGCCCGCACTACAAATCCACTTCTTCGGAGGCCATTTTTATTTTTTTTATTTTTTGGAAGGGACAAAGAGAAATTAAGAGAGGAGAAGAAGATAGAGGGGGGGAGAGAAAGATACCTGCAGACCTGTTTCACCACTTGTGGAGCAATCCCCCTGCAGGTGGGGAGCTGGCGGCTCAAACTGGGATCTTGTGCAGGGCCGTGTGCTTTGCACTATGTGCACTTAGCCCGTTGTGTTACCTCCTGGCCCCTGAATATTGTGTTTCTTCAACATACATTTTCCAAATGAAATTCAGCAGAATTTTTTTTTTTTTAACCAGAGCACTACTCAGCTCTGGCTTATGGTGGTGCAGGGGACTGAACTCGGGACCTTGGAGCTCAGGCATGAGAGTCTCTTTGCATAACCATTATGCTGTCAAACCAGCAAAATTCAGCAGGATTTATAAAATCTTGTCAAGGATTTATGAAGTTGGTAGAGTGTATGCTTTGGTAGAACATGCATACATGAGGCCCTGGGTTCTTTCTCTGACACTGCATATGACCAACTGGTATTATTCTGCTCATGACATAAATAAATCATTTAAAACTAAAAAGGACAAAATTTGCAATTCATAACATACTTTTACTAATTCATCACAGAACTTAGGAATCATCTTGAGAGAATTTTCCTATTTCTCTGATTATGTCAGTCATCAGAAGGTCAAGATTTTTTCATTCTCATTGTGCTTCTTACACCCCACATCCAACCAATGAATTATGTTTTCTAAACCTCAGTGTAATTTTCAAAATTCCCCTTATCCTGAGTTCTCTCTCCATTCTTGTCACAATTGGAATTTAGTTATGATTTCCAGAATTCATTTACCACTGGACCTAGAGATGGAGTAAGGTGTTTTCCTTGCTTTTTCACTTTCTTGCTCACTCCTGAAATCCAATAGCTTTGAAACTTACTACGTACACTTTTACATCCAGCTCCTCTCCTTATTGTATGACCTCAAAGTTATTCCTCCTTTTCCCATGAATATTTTAGCTCCTACTCATCATATTGCTTTCTTCGGGCTTTTAAACTCATCTCTAATGGAAAAAATTCAGGGTTGGATCTATACCCAGAATGTATCATGTATTTGGAAATGGAATTAATACCAATTATTGGTCAGTCACTCAGGAGATTGTGTATCTCATTATTTTAAAAGCTAGAGGAACTTGAATAGCTCAAATTAATTTGGACATTTAAACAATGAAATTAGACCACTCATATTAAAATACAGAAATTGCTTTATATTTGAATATTGAATAGTAGCAGTAAAATATAGTTGATTGAGATAAGCAGAATAAATGTAATACAAAGAATTGGCTTCAGGCAAGTACTTATGTTCTTATTTCTTACTGACAGAGAACAATGAAAGAAATTGATGAAGACCTAGAAGTAAATGAGGACAAATAAATGTAAGTAGACTTCATATGTCAATTATTCTTTAAACAGCATGTTTGTATGCATATATAGCGTTCCAGGTTAATGTTCTAAAACCTATTGACAAGGAGTTTAATTTTTATTCAAAGGTTAGTTTACAGAAATATTATTGATTTAGAAAAGTACTGTTTAAATTTAATCCCCAAGAAATTGAGTACCATAAAATGTACACAAGTGAGAAATCTGTAACTATAGTTTATGTTTTTTCCAGAGGGGTGAAAATATAATGGTACCAGAATATTATTCCTTATGTAACTATTTTTTTCTTTTTAAAATTTCTTTATTGGGGAATTAGTGTTTTACGTTCTACAGTAAATACAATAGTTTGTACATGCATAACATTTCCCAGTTTTCCATATAACAATACAACCTCCACTAGGTCCTCTTATGTAACTATTTTAAGGGTACAATAGAAAATGCAAGGGAGTCGGGCTGTAGCGCAGCGGGTTAAGCGCAGGTGGCACAAAGCACAAGGACCGGCATAAGGATCCCGGTTCGAACCCCGGCTCCCCACCTGCAGGGGAGTCGCTTCACAGGTGGTGAAGCAGGTCTGCAGGTGTCTGTCTTTCTCTCCTCCTCTCTGTCTTCCCCTCCTCTCTCCATTTCTCTCTGTCCTATCCAACAACAACAACAATAATAACTACAACAATAAAACAACAAGGGCAACAAAAGGGAATAAATAAATAAATAATAAAAAAAATAAAAAAATAAAAAAAGAAAATGCAGGTAGTGTTTAATTGTCCTCCTACTCTACTCTACTCTTCATTGTATACATTTCAGTACATCAGTTCCTGGTCCCTAGACTGATCATTAGAATATTTTAAATTATTTTAAAATTATCTTTATTTATGGGATAGAGACAGCCAGAAATCAGGAGGGAACGGGAAGATATAGAGAGATAGAGAGGCACCTGCTACACTGCTTTACCACTCACAAAGCTTTCTTCCTACAGATGGGGACCAGGGGCTTGAACCCAGGTCCTTGCGCAACATATACACTCAACCAGGTGCACCACTACCCACCCCCAAATATATTTTTTATGGTGACTGAAACTATGAGTAAATTTGTGTGTGTATAGAGTGTTAGCATCATACATGAAAACACAGACACAGTTCTCTTTTCAATTTAGGAAGACATGGTCAACATAAACAACAGATAACTTCATTTCTAAGACTGGATAAACAAAAACTGAAAAACTAATATCACTGCATTGTATCTTACATTCTGTCCAAAAGAAGGCATTGAGGTGTGTATTCCTGATGAATTTCTGCTAGGCTATCTCTTTCAGAGTTGCTAAAGGCCAATTTAATCTCCTCTAGACCTAAATTTTTGGCCAAGATTTTTAAGACTCCCAAAGATAAATATTATTGATACTCTTGATATTTGGGTAGGAAGAAGACTTGATAAGGTGAAGTTAGTCGAACATTTCACACCTTTTGAGGAACTTGGATTTTAAATCCATCGTGTAATATTGTTAAGTATTTGTAAGTAGCCGGTAGAGGTAGTCCAGTTAAAAATAAATAATAAGTAAAGGAATTATTGACTCACACATGTGGAAAATACAGTGATGTCTCTAATTTTAGGAATGATAGGGTCCAGAGGCTCAAATATTGATGTGAAAATACCACTTATCTGTCTACCTCTAGGCTGTTTGTCCTTCCTGTATGATGACTTAATTCTGAAAATGAATTTTGTCTATTATTATTTTTATAAATAAATTTTGTTACCAGAAGTTTCAGGTTTATAACTTTATTAACCCCCAGTGGAACACACACACACACACACACACACACACACACACACACACACAGACACACACACCAGGTTTAATCCTTATCAGCCCATCTTGGGATATGTACACATACCCAAACTAGCCAGAGTGGTTAAGAAGATAGTGTTCTCATCATCATCTGAAGCTCAGTTATCATATTCATTAGCTGAAAACAGAGAAGAGTTACTCAAAGAGAATAGCAGCAAGAAGCATAATTTAATGCTCAAGGACCAGGGTTCAAGTCCCCACACCCCACCTGTGGAGGGGGGATGTATTTCATGAGCAATGAAGTAGGTCTGCAGGTGTCTTTCTCTCTCCCTCTTTATCTCCCCCTCCCCTTTCAATTTCTTTCTGTTCTATCAAATAAAATAGAAAGGAAAAATGGCCATGGGGTGGTGGATTCATAGTATCAGTGCTGAACCTTAGCAGTAACCTTGGTGACAATAAAAAATAATAAAAAAGAAAAAGCACAATTTAAGTTCATCGTTTGGCTGGGAAAATAGCTCTGCTTTTATAGCATGGGACTTGAATACTGGGACACTTGGTTTGATTCCCAGTGTTTCATGTGCCAGGAGTGACATTTTCTTCTGACTCCTAAGCTTCCTCTCTCTTGTGTGAAGTTTACTGTCTGTGTCATATGAAATAAGTAAAATAAATTTTCAGTGGATGATATATTTTTTAAAATAAAATTATCTTTAATATATAACAGCATAAAATGGGTTGGAGTTGCCCTTGAATAAGGTCTGGTCAGTCTCTTTGCAAAACGTAATGTCTAATTTGAATATTATAACATAAAACTGTTAACTTTCAGATTTTCTATAAGATAATGCTTATCCCTTAGGCTGAACCACAAATAAAAACATTTGAACATTTATAGAACCTCTGAACATTTGTAGAAATCAAGATGATAAGGCAAATAACTACAACATAAATTTATGTGTACTAATAAATGACTGTGCATTGTTCAAAATAAGCATCTTTGTAGTGCTTTATAGTTTACAAAAACTTTTAGTATATATTATTCCTCAGAAGCTCATGTGAGTCTCTTTATATATCTCAGAAATAAACCCTGTGAAGACACCTAGACCCGTATTGATTTTTATATTCTGTTCCTTGTGTTTTCTACAACCTCAAAATGCATTTCTTCCATAATTATTAGTTCTGAGATGTACTAAAGAATGCTTAAGTGTTTCATGTTGTCAACACTTTATGCTTTACAAAGCACACTTACATGCATACTTTCATTAGTGCCTTTCAGATTATAACAAAAGTATATGCTAGATACATATTTATAAGTGTTCTCAAACAATCATTAAACAAAGATCTCCATCAACCCCAAGTTTCATTCAGTTTCACACAGCTATAAAACAAAATGATTTTGCTCTTTTTGTTCAGTGCTACTTTCTGCAGAGCTTTGTCAGGAGAGTTCCTGTTTCTACATTATAGTGTTTTTCATAGTTAGTTATACCCACTAGTGGAGACATAGGCTTATTTAATCTGGCATACCTTTTGGAAAGGTATTTTTCCTTTTTTGGAAAAAAAAGTTATCTTCCTCTGATGCCTTTATTTCTGTCCTTTCCACTGGTTTCAAGGTGTACTCATTATGTTCTGGTTTCTTTCTTTGGTGCTTCTTTTTATTTAATCATTTTATGGGAGGAGGTAATGGTTGGTTCACAGTACAGCTGTTGACAACATGGGGAAATGTTCTCATCTCATCATGATAACTATCTGAAAACACACCCCCCATTAGGTACTTTTCACCAGGACCACCTCCTCCCCAGCCACTTCCCTCCACTCTTTTCCCAAAGTCCTCTGCTTTGTTCAATACTCTTTCAAACTCAGTCCAAGTTTTACTTTGTGTATTCCCTTTCTGTTCTTATTGCTTAAGTTCTGCCTACAAGTGAGATGATCTTGTATTCATCCTTCTGTTTTTTGGCTTATCTTACTTAACATGATTCATTCAAGCTCCATCCAAGATGAAGTGAACGATGTTACTTCATCATTCTTGATAGCTGAGTAGTATTCCCTTGTGTTTATATACCATAACTTTCTTAGCCACTCATCTGTCATTGGACACCTTTTGTTTTGGGTTTGGTTCTAGGCCAGCAGAAACCTGTTAATCATCACAGTGATAAAAAAAAAAAAAATCACCACAGTGTTGCACAGACCCCAGAGGAGGCAAGGAAAAAGCAGTTTGAGAGGACTATGCATATCTGGAAAATTCTGCTGTTGTTCTTATAAATAATAAATAAAGTTGGAGTGCTATTGGAATGGAATTTAGCTAATAGTGCTCAGACAGGTCAGAGATGATTCTTTTAAAAAGGACACCAATACAACAGCAATGACAACAAGGGCAACAAAAATGGGGAAAAAACGGCCTCTAGGAGCAGTGGATTCAGAATGCAGGTACCAAGCCCCCCAGCGAAAAACCTGGAGGCAGAAACTTAAAAAAAAAAAAAGGGGGTCCGGCGGAGGCGCAGTGGGTTAAGCGCACGTGGCGCTAAGCGCAGGGACCGGCGTAAGGAACCCGGTTCGAGCCCCTGGCTCCCCACCTGCAGGGGAGTCGCTTCACAGGTGGTGAAGCAGGTCTGCAGGTGTCTATCTTTCTCTCCCCCTCTTTCTCTGTCTTCCCCTCCTCTCACCATTTCTCTCTGTCCTATCCAACAACAAAGCAACGTCAACAATGGCAATAATAACTGCAACGAGGCTGCAACAACTAGGGCAACAAAGGGGGGGGATGGCCTCCAGGAGCGGTGGATTCATGGTGCAGGCACCGAGCCCAGCAATAACCCTGGAGGAAAAAAAAAAAAAGACTCCAAGGTAACTATATAAATTGGATCATGAAGAATTAGTTACAATAGTAGTTATTATTTTTCAATTTTTTTCTTATCTTTATTTATTTATTGGCTAGAGACCGCCAGAAATCCAGAGACAAAGGGGTGACAGAAAGGGAGAAAGACAGAAAGACACTTGCAACACTGCTTCACCATTCATTATGCTTACCCCCTGCAGGTGGGGGCCTAGGGCTTGAACCCGGGTCCTTGCACATTGTAACATGTGCTCAACCAGGTTTACTACCTGAACTCCAATAGTAGTTATCAAATGTTTTTCAACAGTTTTACTGAGGTGTAATTAAAATAACTATAAACTTCACAAATTAACGTATATTTTTGTGGAGTTTTGATAGACATATGATAGGTAGATAGAGATGTACATATTTATTCATAATGCCATTACCAAAGTCATATATAATAAAATATCTATTCTCATAAGTTTTCTTGTGTCTACCATTAGTAAGAATATGTTTAAGTAAGATACTTCTTTGTGTTTTGTTATATGATCCATTCCATAGGTAACCCTGCAAAAGGACAATTGAGTCTTCGATTATGCAAGTTTAATTGATCACTTGACTTAAAGGGTCATGATTGAGCTAAGTCCACTAGTCCTGTCTGTTTATTTGATTTCTTTCCCCGAATGTCCTTTCCTTAATTTACATAGATACATGTTGATTCTCTTCAACCATTTAAAAAACTTTCACAGGTTTATTTTGTTATGTCATAATCTTCCCTTTCTTCTGGGCTCACTTCCAGACATTGTCTGTGGAATTGGCTTCTAAATTTTAATTAAGAACACTTTCTGTTTGGGTCATAAATTATAATGTTCTGAGTTTCTTTTTCCAGTGTCAGGTTTGAGGAAGTCAGCTGCATGGGAGGCACTAGAAAAGAGGAAGAATCTCTGAGCTGTATAACTGCCTCCTTTCACTTTAGAGTCATAAGTATATAGAACATGAATTCATGAAGTTTTAATGTCAAGTGGTCTCTTCAAGAGATTGATGAAATGATGAGAGAACGATTACCTCCCCCCCCCCAAAAAAAAAGACAAGCTTACCTAAGGTCACACAGCTTGCTTGTGGCAGAATTTTTATTAAAAGCTTGATTCCTTGACTGCTTAGCTTTCTAAACTTGCCATTGTTTAAAAAAAAAAAATGACCCTTACCGAAAAGAAATCCTATCCCTTCTTATCCTATCCCTGCACACTGTTTAGCTTTGGTTTATGGTGGTCCTGGGAATTGAACTTAGAAGCAATGAGTCTCAGGCATGGCATCATGCTACTCAGGACTTTATTTATATTTTTCCACTGGCATTTTCACTGGGACTCGGTGCCAGCACCATGAATCCACCTCTCCCACCAGCCATTTTTTCCTTTTTTATTTTTTCTATTTTATTTGATAAGGCAGAGAGAATTTGAGAGGTGAAAGGGGAGATAGAGAGGGAGAAAGAAAGACACATGCAGACCTGCTTCATAATTCTTGAAGCCCCTCCCCCCCGCAGATGGAGAGTGGGGGCTGCTCGAACCCAGGTTCTTGAGCACAGTAATAAGTACACTCAGCTAGGTGCACCACCACCTGGCCCCCAGATTTTACTCTTAAAATGAGATAGTAAGACATGAACTCTGGGGAAGGAGGGCAGGAAGGCGGTGGGCGGCTCCCTTCAGGCCCTGGTACACTATGATGGACCTAACCTGGGGATGAGAATATTTTACAGACACCTATCTTGCAAAGATGAGAAATTGTACCCATGTCCCAATAACTGTACTGTCAATCAGTAACCTTCCAATTAAAAAAAGAAAGAAAGAAAACAACAGCTAAAATAAGCAAAGGCAGACATGAATTTTTTTCATTCTTTTTATTTATAAAATGGAACACTGACGAGAATGTAGGATAAGAAGGGTACATTTCCGCACAACATCTACCCCCAGAGCTCCCTGAACATGCATTTATTTTTTTTTAATTTTTTATTTAAGAAAGGATTAATGAACAAAACCATAAGGTAGGAGGGGTACAATTCCACACAATTCCCGCCACCCAATTTCCATATCCCACCCCCTCCCCTGATAGCTTTCCCATTCTCTAGCCCTCTGGGAGCATGGACCCAGGGTCATTGTGGGTTGCAGAAGGTAGAAGGTCTGGCTTCTGTAATTGCTTCCCCGCTGAACATGGGTGTTGACTGGTCGGTCCATACTCCCAGTCTGCCTCTCTCTTTCCCTAGTAGGGTGTGTCTCTGGGGAAGCAGAGCTTCAGGACACATCGGTGGGGTCTTCAATCCAGGGAAGCCTGGCCAGCATCCTGGTGGCATCTGGAACCTGGTGATTGAAAAGAGAGTTAACATATGAAGCCAAACAAATTGTTGAGCAATCATGGACCCAAAGCTTGGAATAGTGGAGAGGAAGTGTTAGGGAGGTACTCACTGCAAACTCTAGTGTACTTCTGCTTTCAGGTATATATTTTGCAGTAGTTTATGGGTACGTGTGAACATAAGCTCTCTCTCACAGAAACTGGTGTATATCTAGGTTATGGGACTTTGTTAGAAAGTGAACCACCAGAGATGAAATTAGAGTGTACTATATTTCTTAAGGCAGCACTGAATGCTGCAGGTAAGACATTTACTTGATTAGAAATTTTTTGACATTGAGTAAATGTATTATCATTACCACTACAACAACTACTAACTCATATTTTTCTTTAGGGGGGGATTAATCATTTACATTAAAGTTATTGTCACAATTAATTCACATTTATTGAGTGTTTACTAAGTGCCTAGAAATATATTGAGCCATTTATCTGGGTTGACTCATTTAGTCATCACTAAAGCCTGTTGTTGGCATTCAGACACAGTCTGGCCAGATAACTCTCTCAGTGTCACAAAGGTCGTATCAAAAGCTGTGCACAGCTTTGGGGAGTATAAATATTTTTATCATAGTTGAACTATGCTAACTATGTAGTTGATATATATATATATATTACTTTTACCTGAGAGATTTGGAAGAAAAATTATATTTAGTTGATCTAAGAGCCCCCCCCAATGGTAAGTATCCTTCATTGATCAGAACGGTGAAAATTGGTGGAGAGGAGCTAAAAACAGGGTGGCATCAAATCAGCTCTTGGCTAAGCATTGTCCCAAAGGATTTCCATGTAATGTAAACCTCATGGTAACCAGCAAGATAAATATGCATTGTTAACCTTTTTAATGCTTAATAACATTTCTTTAAATGTTTAATAACATTTTTAATAAAGAGTCTAAAGTTCAGAGAGATAGTAGTATAAGTTCTCAAACTAAGAGAGAGTTACTTGGAATTCATTCCTGACTACTTCGAATTATCTGCTCCCTCCACATTATTCCGTCTTTTTTAGCGATCAGAAGGAAAATAAGAGAGGAAAGGAAGTGTTGGTCCTAAGAGCAAAGTACCTGGGGCATTCTGAAGATACTATTTTAACTTCTAGCCCCAGGGAATGAAGGACAAAAGAGGAGCAGGAATGAATTCTATAAATCAGAAAGGTCTTATGCAAGTGGAGCGATACAAGTCAGAGAGAATACTCAGAGACTAAGGACTGGCATTGATGATGAGAGAAGGTAGGGACTGAGGTCCTGTAAGAGACTTTGTAGCAAAGGAAATTTTGTATAGAATGCATTTATTTTAAAAAGCACATGCATATTCTTACTATAATTATATCATACATCTGGATGATAAAATAACTTAAATATTTAGGAAAAACTCAAAAACTTTTTTCACTTGATAATTGTTGTAGCATCCCCCCTTTGACCTCTCTGTCACATACATACATACTGATTCCTTTAAATTTAACATTCGCCTGCCAACACCCATCGTTGTCCCTAGCTCCTAATCTCTGTAAGCCTCTACATACACAGAATCCAGGCTGTGACAGGACTGGTGTTAGGACTTTCATTTACAAGACTGCCTCCCACTCAGGGCAAAAACACATGGTCCTGCCTGCAGTGCTTTCTACCTGGTGCTCCATGGGTGCTTACCTATTTTTGATTTCTGTAAACAAAACATGGGGCCAGGTGCAAGAAGGTGCCAATTCCCAGAAGACAATGAATTCAGTACTTAACTACAATCAGCTAGAGAGCTCAGCCTTTCAGCTGAGCCTCTGCTGACTGATAAAAGCAGAAATAACTCCATCAAGACAGCAGACCATGTTCTCCATCTATTGGGGCAGCACCCCACTAGTGGGATGTCATATGTAATTGCAGGGAGCAAAATCAGAATTAAAAACCTCATATATATATATATACTGCACTTTTCCTGAAGTGTCTTAGGAAGAGGATACTTTAGAAAGTAAGTTTTCATGCACAGAACTAAATGTGTTGTTCCTAGAACTTATATAACATATGCATGCTCCTTTAAGAACTTCCTTGAGGGGACTGGACAGTGGCACACCTGGTTAAGCACGCATACCACCATGTGTAAGAACCTGGGTTCCAGCCACCACCCTCCACCTGCAGAGGGGTGCTTCAAAAGCAGTGAATTAGAACTGCAGGTGTCTGTCTTTCCTCTATCTCCCCTATCCTCTCAATTTCTCTGTGTCCTATCAAGTATAATAGAATAAAGGGGGGGGGGGAAGAGAGAGAGAGACAGAGACAGAGAGAGAGAGAATAAACATACAAAATGACCATGAGAAGCAGTAGATTTGTAGTGCAGGCATGGAGCCCCAGCAATCACCCTGGTGGCAAAATAAATAATACATAAAAGAATTCCCTTGAGTTTAGACTTGAATGCTGGTTTCAGTGGTGTAGTAAACTCTGTCTTTGGCTTTGTTTGTTTGTTACTTTATGGCAGTGTCAGCAATAGAGAGGGACAGACTGGCTGTAAAAAAAAAAAAAGATACTTAGTCATCCTCTGATGACTGGGGTCAGGTTTGAGGTTTGAATTACTGATGTCTACTTGCTATTATGAAGCTAATAAGAGGCAAATTTGGGGGGACTGTGCACAGATATAAATAAACTATGATTGTGTTTCCCATATTTGTTGGGTGTTCAGAGGCTTATCAATTAACAATACCTGAGTGGAAACCGCTTAATAAGAGCCTTTAGACAGCACTGTTTGGGACAAGGAGTAAAGACCTTTTTTTTTAATTTAGGGGGTTGGCAGTAGTGCAGCAGCTTAAGCTCACAAGGCACAAAGTTCAAGGACCAGCATAAGGATCCCGGTTCAAGCCCCCAGCTCCCCAGTCTGTAGGTGTCTTTATTTCCCCCTCTGTCTTCCTGTCCTCTTTCGATTTCTCTCTGTAGAGAGAAATGGAGAGGCAACAAAGTGACAGTTTTGGTAGCAGTGAAAATTCTGTCAAGCTTGCCAAGAAATAAAGAAGAATGGGATTCTTCCACATGGCAGTTGTTCAGTTTAAAAGGGAGTGGGCTGACAGCTTACCTGGTAAAACACACACTTTTGCAATAGACAAAGTCCTGGGTTTAAGTCTCTGACCACCACATGGCAACATTACTCAAAAGGAAAGTTTCATCAACAGTGAAGCAATGCGTTATAGTTCTCCTACTCTTTGTCTTTTTCTCTCTGTCTTTAGTCTTTTACCTAAAAACAGACAAACAAAACCAATCAAAGAGAGAAAGAAAGGAAAAGAAAGGCCAGATGGTAATGCAGCTTGTTGAAGCACACATTACCATTCTCATTGCCATTGCTTTATTACCAATAATAAAGCTCTTTGTGGCATTTTCTATGTGAGTTATGCAAGTCCTAGATATTGAGTGAAACCTGAATAAAGATTCAGTGCAATTATCTTGAATTTCCCTAAGTGAGGCCATTCTGATACATTTCTAGAGGACCACTCCCTAGGTATCCATTTTCAATTTCAATAAATTCAACCCATAGTTTCTGGAGTTAAAACTCTAAGTGCCTGTCCTTGCATGATAATGCACTTGTCTGTTAATGCCAAAGTATTCAATATTTTAAGAAAAACAGCAGACATTTATTAATCCCCAAATTTATATAGAAAGAGTGGTGGTATAAAGGGGACAAGAAACTGAAAAGAATTGTTGTATCTGGGATAACTTTCAGGATGAGAGGATCCCAGCAACTCTAGAGAACACAAAAATATCTCATCTCTACTTTCAAGCTCTCACATTTATTATAGTGGTTCAGTATCCTCAGTTTCTTCATCTGAAAAAAATAGAGATAATAATAATAATATACATATGTATCATAGACTTTCTTTTTAATTTATGTTCTTTATTAGGGGATTAATGTTTTACAGTTGACAGTAAATACAATAGTTTGTACATGCATAACATTTCTCAGTTTTCCACATAACAATACAACCCCCCTCCTTTTCCAGGACCTGAGCCCTCCCCACCCCCCAACCCACTTCAGACTCTTTTACTTTGGTGCAATACACCATCTAGTACAGGTTCTACATAGTGTTTCCTCTTCTGATTTTGTTTTTCAACTTCTGCCTGTGAGTGAAATCATCCCATATTCACCATTCTGCTTCTGACTTATTTCACTCAACATGACTTCTTCAAGCTCCATCCAAAATGGGCTGAAATCACCATTTTTAACAGCTGAGTAGTATTCCATTGTGTATATTTACCACAACTTGCTCAGCCACTCATCTGTTGTTGGACACCTGCGTCGCTTCTAGGTTTTGGCTATTACAAATTGTGCTGCTATGAATATAGGTATACACAAATCTTTTTGGATGGGCATGTTGGGTACTTTAGGATATATCCCCAGGAGAGAAACTGCAGGATCATAGGGTAGGTCCATTTCTAGCCTTCTGAGAGTTCTCCAGACTGTTCTCCACAGGGGTTGGACCAATTGACATTCCCACCAGCAGTGCAGGAGGGTTCCTTTGTACCCACAACCTCTCCAGCATTTGTTGTTGTTATCTTTTCTGGTGTATGACATTCTCACAGGAGTGAAGTCATATCTCATTGTTGTCTTTATTTGACATTCTCTGACAATCAATGACTTGGAGCATTTTTTTCATGTTTCTTGGCCTTTCAGATCTCTTCTGTCTATGTCCTCTCCCCATTTTTGGATGGGGTCATTTGTCTTGTTGTTGAGTTTGGCAAGCTCTTTATATATTTTGGTTATTAACCTCTTGTCTGATGTATGGCATGTAAAGATCTCTCATTCTGTGAGGGGTCTCTTTGGGTATTGGTTTCTCCTCCTGTGCAGAAGCTTTTGAATCTGATGTAGTCCCATAGGTTTATTCTTGCCTTAGTGTTCTTTGTAATTGGATTCATTTCATTGAAGATGTCTTTAAAATTTAGTTGGAAAAGAGTTTTGCCAATATTTTCCTCTAAGACAGTTTCTGGTCTAACATCCAAGTCCTTGATCCATTTGGAATTTACTTTTGTGTTTGGTGAAATATAGTGGTTCAGTTTCATTCTTCTGCATGTTTCAATGCAATTTTTCCAATACCATTCATTAAAGAGACTCTCCTTTCCCTATTTAATAGTCTGGGCACCTTTGTCAAAGATTAGAAGTCCTTAGGTATTCCACTGGTCGGTGTGTCTATTCATGTTCCAGTACCCAGCAGTTTTGATGACAATGGCCCTATAATACAATTTGAGATCTGGGAGTGTGATGCCTCCAGTCTGTTCTTTCTTCTCAAGATTGTTTTGGCAATTGTAGGTCTTTTCTGGTTCCAGATAAATATTTGTAGCATTTGTTCTAGTCTCCAAAAAATGTGGTTGGGAGCTTGATGGAAATTACATTAAATTTGTATATAGCTCTGGGTAGTATATTCATTTTAATGTTGTTAATTCTTCCAACCCATGAACATGGAATATCTTTCCACTTCTTTGTGTCTTTTTCTATTTCCTTGAATAGTGACTCATAATTTTCAGTATACAAGTCTTTGACTTCTTTGATTAGGTTTATTCCTAGATGTTTTATTGCTTTTGTTGCTATAGTGAAAGGAATTGATTTCTGGATTTCTTCTTCATCCAACTTAGTGTTTGCATAAAGGAATGCTACTGACTTTTGAGTGTTGGTTTTGTAGCCTGATACCTTACTATATTGCCTGATAATTTCCAAAAGCTTTCTGCTGGGTTATTTAGGTTTTTCTATGTATACTATCATATCATCTGCAAATAGGGAGAGTTTGGCTTCTTCTCTTCCGATCTGTATCCCTTTAATTTCTTGTTCCTGCCTGATTGCTATGGCAAGAACTTCCAACACTATGTTGACTAGTAATGGTGATAGTGGGCAGCCCTGTCTAGTACTTGCTCTGAGGGAAAATGCTTCCAGTTTTTCACCATAGAGTATGATGTTGGCTATAGATTTGCTGTATATGTATTCCACTATCTTCAGGAATTTTCCATCTATTCCCATTTTTTGTAGCATTCTGATCATAAAGGGATGTTGGATTTTGTTGAAGGCTTTCTCTGTATCTACTGATATAACCATGTGTTTTTTGGTCTTGCATTTATTGATGTGGTGTATCACATTAATTGACTTCTGTATATTAAAACAATCTTGCATCCCTGGGATAAACCCCACTTGGTCATGATGAACAAACTTTTAAATATACTGCTGTATCTGGTTAGCTAGAATTTTGTTCAATATTTTAGCATCTATGTTAATCAGAGATATTGGTCTGTAGTTTTCTTTTTTTAAAAAGAATCTCTGTATCTCTGTCTAGAGAGACAGAGATATCTCTGTCTACTTTTAGTATCAGAGTGATGCTGGCTTCATAGAAGCTGGAAGGGAGTATTCCTGGGTCTTCAATCTTCTGGAAGACTTTTAGAAGTAGAGGTATTTGCAAGGACTGGCGTAAGGATCCAGGTTTGAGTCCCCGGCTCCCCATCTGCAGGGGAGTCGCTTCACAAGTGGTGAAGCAGGTCTGTAGGTGTCTATCTTTCTCTCCCTCTCTCTGTCTTCCCCTCCTCTCTTCATTTCTCTCTGTCCTATCCACTAACAATCAATAACTACAACAATAAAACAAGGGTAACAAAAGGGAATAAATAAAAAAATAAATAAATAAATACTTTATTTAAATAAATAGTAGAGGTATTGACTGTTTATTGAAGGTTTTGTAGAATTCATTTGTAAAACCATTTGGTCCAGAACTTCTTGGGATGTTTTTAATAACTGTTTCAATTTCTTTGGCTGGTATTGGCCTGTTCGTATTTTTTAATTCCTCTTTATTTAATTCTGGAAGTTTGTAGTTGTCTAGGAACTCATCCATTTCTTCCAGGTTCTCTAGCTTGGTAGCATATAGTTGTTCATAGAAGTCTCGCATGATATGCTGAATTTCTGCAGTGTATGCTGTGATATCTCCTCTTTCATTTACAATCTGATTTATTTGGGTCTTCTACCTTTTTTTGTTTTGTGAGTCTTCTCCTGAGTTTCCTGGCCAGTTCTCTGTACAGCAATGTCAGCATGGGGCCTCCTTGCTGCTGTTGCAGCCTCTGAGGGGCAGTAGCAATGGAGACTCACAGTTGTATTTGGTGAGCCTTAGGGGAGTCCTCTCTTCCCCTCAGCCATCTTTTTGTTGGTAAAACAGACTGGATGTGCTGTGGTGCCTCAGCTGGCAAACTGCCGGACTGTTACCAGCTACCCAAGAGTAGATATGGGCGTTAGCCCCAGGAATCCCTCCTTAGGCTCTTCTGTGTTCACGAGCCACACATGTTTACACTCACTGATGATTTGGTGGGTTCTCAAAGTAGTTCTGATCCTGCCTTGCTTGTAGTCCCAGGTTATCTCCTTTGATATTCCTAGTTGACCAGGGAAAGGAGAGAGGGAGGGGATGGGGGGAGGGGAGGAGAGAACAGCAGCTGCTATTCTCCATTCTTTCTTTTTAAATTTATTGTTGGATAAAAACACAGGGAGAAATTAAGATGGGGAGACAGAAAGGCAAAGAGACAGAGAGACAACTACAGTCCTGCTTCACCACTTGTGAACCTTTCCCCCTGCAGGTGGGGACTAGGGGCTTATACCTGGTTCCTTGCGCACAGCAATGTGAGCCCTTAACAAAGTGCACCACCCACCATCTGGCCCCACATCCCTCCCCCCTTTCTCTCTCTCTCTCTCTCTCTCTCACACACACACACACACACACACACACACACATTTTTCTGTTTACTTGCTTTTTGCTTTGCTACGGTTACTCAGATTTCAGAGGTCAAGGTGAATTTTTTTCCTGATATAGAGGGTGAGAGACAGGAGAAACAGGGAAGAAAGAGAGAATATGATGGGGAGGGGAGACACCATAACACAGCACACCCCCACTACTAGTGAGCTTCCCCTTTGTGTGGTGGTCGGGGCCTGAAAGTTAGTCCTCCTACCTGGTAAAGTTGAAGTCTACTAGGTGAACTATTTCATAACCCATATATTTATGTATCTTACAGAGTTGTTATGAAATTAAATAAGTTACTATATAAAGTAGTTGATATTTCTTTCTTTTTTTTTTTTTAGGGAGAGAGTGTAAGAGAGACCACATAACAGAAGCTTCCTTCCATTCCATAGGGGTCCAACTTGAACCTGGGTTGCACACAGGGCAAAGAAGTACACCGCCCAAGTAAGCTATTTTGCTGGCCCTGCAACTAATATGCCTAGTGATGCCTGGCTATATAAAGTTTTGCTAAGTCAAATACTCACAAATAGTTAAAATATTAATTGGTAGATAGCTTTATGCAGTTATTCCTAAAATATTAAAGAGTGAGGTACTTTATTCTGTTTTGATTTTGCTACAATAAAAAAGAGAGAAATGAACTCAATAACCTAGACACTAAATATTAACTTCATGGATCAAGAAGTTAAAGATGTAATGTCTACCAGTGACATTGTTCACTGTTCAATTTAGGAATGACACCCTTTTTTAGTTTCTTTTCTGTTTTCTTTTCTTTTTCTTTTTTTCTTTCTTTTTTTTTTTCTTTGCCTCCAGGGTTATTGCTGGGGCTCGGTACGTGCGCTATGAATCCACTGCTCCTGGAGACCATTTTTCCCATTTTGTTGCCCTTGTTGTTGTGCTTGTTGTAGTTATTATTGTTATTGTTATCATAGCTGTTGTTGTTGGATAGGACAGACAGAAATTGAGAGAGGAGGGGAAGACAGAGAGAAGGAGAGAAAGATAGACACCTGCAGACCTGCTTCACTGCTTGCAAAAGGACTCCCTGCAGGCGGGGAGCTGGGGGCTTGAACCGGGTTCCTTATGCTGGCCCTTGCACTTTGTGCCATATGTGCTTAACCTGCTGTGCTACTGCCCAGCCTCCTTTATTTTTAAATTTACCTATAAAATAAAAAATAGAAAATATTGACAAAACCATAATAGGGGTAAAATTCCACACATTTCCCACCACCAGGGTTCCATATCCCACCCCCTCCCCTGGAAGCTTTCCTGTTCTTTATCTCTCTGGGAGTATGGACCCAGGATCATTATGGGATGCAGAAGGCAGAAGGTAATTGGTTTCTGTAATCGCTTCTCTGCTGCACATGGGCATTGTCAGGTGCATCCATACCACCAGCCTGTTTATCTTTCACTAGTGGGTCAGGGCTTCAGAGAGGTGGGGTTCCAGGACACATTGGTGGGGTCCTCTGCCTGGGGAAGTCAGGTTGGCAGGAACGACACCTTTTATAACTGTGGATCACAGAGAAGGATACATAATAATAGCAATAAGGATTATGTTCTTTCAATGTCTAGGGATTAGAGGATAAGAAATATTGACTATAATGGGTGCTAAGTCTGTTATCTTCAACAGAATCCTAAAATTTCTTTTTGTATATTTTATAGTTTTCATAATGAGCATTACTCTACACAAAGTTCTAATAAAACAATACGTTTTACTTGCAAGCACATTTTGTCAACCCAGTTCCTGTAACTTTTGTTTCCTTAGTGGGGTACAGGATGGCCTAGATCAGCACTTCTTTTTTTATTTTTTTCATTTAAAAATTTTTTTATTATCTTTATTTGTTTATTGGATAGAGACAGTCAGAAATCAAGAGGGATTGGGGAGATAGTGAGGGAGAGAGACAGAGAGACACCTACAGCCCTGCTTTCCTCCTGCAGGTGGGGGGTGGGGGCTTGATCCTGGGTTCTTGTGCACTGTAACATATGCACTCAGCCAGGTGCGCCACCACCTGGCCCCCGATCAGCACTTCTTTTAATATAGAATAAAACAGTAAGACCGATTCATTCTTATGTTCACAGCTTGGCTTTAAAAATGTGTTTAAAACCACCTTTACAAATATTTGTCAAATTAGTCATGTACCTGATCCAAGTTTGCAACAGTTTCCAAAGTTATTGTTCTGCTCTAGAAAGTTGCTATGCTACTCCATGGAAACTGTTGTTCAAATTCCTAATAAAGTAAGTTTGAGCATAGAGGGCAAAGAGCTAAGTCTTAGAGAGAGGAGGTGAATCTCTTCTAAGAAAAGAATCGTTGAAAGATTAGAGAAAGAGGCATTTTCCTAAAATCAAATTTTATTCTCACTGTTGAGTTTTTGTTTTTGTTTTTGTTTTTTGCTTTAGAGACCATGGGCATATCCATCACTCAGGTTATTCATGCAAGACTTGGAAAACTCAAAGGACCCAGCCTGTAAAACTTGCTGCCTTTTCTTTTTTTTTTTTTTAAATTTTTTATTTAAGAAAGGATTAGTGAACAAAAGCATAAGGTAGGAGGGGTACAACTCCACACAATTCCCAACACCCAATCCCCATAACCCACCCCCTCCCATGGTAGCTTTCCCATTCTCTATCCCTCTGGGAGCATGGACCCAGGGTCATTGTGGGTTGCAGAAGGTAGAAGGTCTGGCTTCTGTAATTGCTTCCCCGCTGAACATGGGCGTTGACTGGTCGGTCCATACCCCCAGTCTGCCTCTCTCTTTCCCTAGTAGGGTGTGACTCTGGGGAAGCTGAGCTCCAGGACACATTGGTGGGGTCTTCAATCCAGGGAAGCCTAGCCAGCATCCTGGTGGCATCTGGAACCTGGTGATTGAAAAGAGAGTTAACATATGAAGCCAAACAATTTGTTGAGCAATCATGGATCCCAAGCTTGCAATAGTGGAGAGGAAGTGTTAGGGAGGTACTCACTGCAAACTCTAGTGTAGTCCTGCTTTCAGGCATATATTTTGCAGTAGTTTATGGATACGTGTGCACATAAGCTCTCTCTCACAGAAACTGGTGTATATCTAGGTTATGGGACTTTGTTAGAAAGTGAACTACCTGAGATGAAATTAGAGTGTACTATTAAAGGAAAGGTCTCACCCGAGTAATGAAGCTGAAGGGTTGTCATTCCACACGTGAAGTCTCTGGATACATTCTGAGGTGAAGCATGTTGAGGTAGCAATCGTTGCTTTGGTTAGGTTGTGATCGGCAGATGCAATGTTATTTGGTTTGGATTGGGAGAGGCATACGGGAAAGCGGGCCCTATCCAAGGGTTCCAGGACTGGGGGAAGTAGGGGCTCTATAGTGAAGATGTGAGGTTCTTGCTGTCTTAATAGCTAAAACCTGGAAGCAACCCAGGTGCCCAACAACAGATGAGTGGCTGAGAAAGCTGTGGTATATATACACAATGGAATACTATGCAGCTATCAAGAACAATGAACCCACCTTCTCTGACCCATCTTGGACAGAGCTAGAAGGAATTATGTTAAGTGAACTAAGTCAGAAAGATAAAGATGAGTATGGGATGATCCCACTCATCAACAGAAGCTGACTAAGAAGATCTGAAAGGGAAACTAAAAGCAGGACCTGATCAAATTGTAAGTAGGGCACCAAAGTAAAAACCCAGTGGTGAGGGGTAGGCATGTAGCTTCCTGGGCCAGTGGGGGGTGGGAGTGGGCGGGAGGGATGGGTCACAGTCCTTTGGTGGTGGGAATGGTGTTTATGTACACTCCTAGCAAAATGTAGACATAGAAATCAGTAGTTAATTAATATGAGAGGGGGAAATCAATTGTATGTCTCAATGTTTCTCAAAAGACAAACTGAATCTTTTTAATATATAGGCTGTGTATTTGATATGCGGACTCTCTCAAAAACCTAGACCAAGTAGATTAGAAGCTTCCAATAGCACAGCTATATACAAGATACTGGGTACTGTCCAGCAAACCATAACAAAGGGACTTTTCAAAGTTAACCCAATTAACAAATAATGTGATGATAATATTAACTATTGATTGTCTTGCTTCCTTTTCTATCTTACTCAAACCTTCTACACCCCGTAATGACCCTGGGTCCATGCTCCCAGAGGGTTAAAGAATAGGAAAGCTATTAGGGGAGGGGATACGGAGTTCTGGTGGTGGGAACTGTGTGGAATTTTACGCCTCTTTTTTTATATATTTATTTATTTCCTTTTGTTGACCTTGTTGTTTTATTGTTGTAGTTATTATTGATGCTGTCGTTGTTGGATAGGACAGAGAGAAATGGAAAGAGGAGGGGAAGACAGAGAGGGCAAGAGAAAGATAAACAACTGCAGACTTGCTTCACCACCTGTGAAGCGACCCCCCTTGCAGGTGGGGAGCTGGGGGCTCGAACCTGGATCCTTAACGCTGGTCCTTGAGCTTTGCACCACGTGCACTTAACCTGCTGCGCTACCGTCCGACTCCCCTGAATTTTACCCCTCTTATCCTATGGTCTTGTCAGTGTTTCCATTTTATAAATAAAAATTTAAAAAAGGAAAAAAAAAAAGAAACTTCTGCAAATTCAATAAAGAATAAACATATGCAAAGATTTTAAGGTGTTCTAGGGTAATTCTAGGAAATCATCCACCTATTTTTTTCATTCATTTGTTCAGTATTATGGGACCCTCTTAGGTAGAAGTCACTGGACTGGACACAGAATAAAATGTGTGACTAAGGTCACAGAAGCAATAAAATTCAGCAGAAGTTATGATCCAGGTCTCATAGATTTACAATGGGGATACAACTACACCTTTCTCTAAATTCCCTCAAATGTTCCAAGATCCTTAAAGCAAATTACACCTTCTACCTTTCATGGTATTTTAAATTTGATTTTCATGTATTTTTTAATATTACCAGAGAAGTGGAGTAACATCCACTCAGTTTCTGGGAACCTTCCTCCTATTCTTGGAAGGACAGCTACAATGGCCTTAGATGAGGGGCATTTTCCCTTACTTCAGTGGAGTCTGTAACACCCTTACCACCTCCACCTTCAACCTATTACTGTCCATTATGTGCTAGGTCTGGTTATCAACACTAAAAACATTATTTCCTTTAATCCTTACAAGTGCTAAGACTATTTGTTGTATATTATTCCATTGGTTCCTGAGGAAAACTAGTTTGCTTTAGGTGACAGAGGAGTGGGTGACTCAGAAGTGATTGGGCTTGTTTATGAAAGCAGGTCAGTGTGATGGCAGCCTCTGTGACTTCTCTCTTTAGTAAGCCAGAGCCCTGAACAGAGAGTACTGCTACCCAACTCCACCACATAGCCTCCCTGATCCTCTGGCCCCGAGTATCAATCTTGCTGGAAACTAAAGAATGCTGTCAACCAAAGTTGTCACCTCTTTCTGAGAGTATGGCTGTTTTTATTTATTTATCTTATTATTTTATTTTATTTTTGATAGAAGGTGAGGCAGAGAGGGAGATTTGGGAGATAGAGACATTTGCAGCATTACTCCACCTCCTGTGAAGCTTCTTTCGCTGCAGGCAGGGGCTGAGGGGTTGAACCTGGGGCCTCACACATAGTAACATATGTGTTCTTTTGGATATCCCACCACCTGACCCCTTCATGGCTGCTTTTAATGAGAGTGAGACAAATAAAGGTAAATAAAGGTGAGGAGAGAGTGGCAGTGGTGGTGTTGGGGGAGCAAGCAAAACAGCAATCTACCATCTGTGGAGTTGTATTATTTTAGTTTTTGGTGCATTGTCATATGGAGCTGGGGGTCGAATCCTGGGCAACATGCATGCTAGGCAGGCAGTCTACCTCTGAGTCACCTCTCTGGTCTTTATATCTGCATATGTGCTGCTCTTCTAATCCTACCACTTATTAAATACTCCTGACCCACACTCCTGATTCAGAGTTGCTTTTCAAGGACTAGAACAGCCTGTCCAAATATTCACCAATGTTGGGGCAGTGGTAAAGCCAATCAACTCCAGTGAAATCTGCTGGAGCAGCAGCGCCCACTGAGCACTCATGGCACGTGGCGACACCATGAGTAAAAATGGTGAGTGATTGATAACAGGTGGAATGCCCTGCCTGCCTCAGCCCCTCTTGAGGGCTCATGGGTCTGCCTATTTAAACTGAGCCAGTTTGAAACCGCCCAGCATTGATGCTGGATGCCTTCCCAGTTCACAGAATGAGTCCTTCTGGAATCTACCAGCCTATCATGCCGGCTTCTGGGGCTTCTCCAACACTCTTCTCTAGCCACTGGGTCTGTGTCTTCCCGCCACCACACAAGGTACTGATTTACCTTCTACTTTCTGAAAATGTGCTGATGTATCTAGTTAGTCAAAAGTGTGCCCTGCTTGCTTAAAATATCCTTATGTAGTAAAAAAAAAATATTTGAAGGGCAAGTTTTATGTACCCTTAAGCTAAGTCTCACACTCCAGTCTGGGCACTTGGCACAAAAATGAAACAAACATCATGCAGCTAGTGCTCAGTTACACAGGAGTTGGGACCAGAAGCCTCAATTTTCTTGTTATGCCATATAATTTTTTCCATATGTCTCTGGACACACATAGTCTTGTCATCTCTGCTGAAGGGTAGAGAATAGAAAAAGCTTATCTATCAACTGTATTGTTATCAAAGGAGCTAAAGATGCAGACAAAAGAGAATCAGATGACTAAAGGAAGAGCAGAAATTTCAGGTGTTGCTCTTTTCTATGGTCCTGTCTCTGTGTTTCCGTGTTTTCAACACACACACACACACACACACACACACACACACACACACACACACACACACACATTGTTTTTCATTCTGTCTTTATTTTCAGTACTGAGCTTTCAGAAATTGAGTTTATTTATGCCACTTCAGACTTAGGAAATATGTTAGCTGGAAAAAGGGCAGAGCTAGAGACAATGTGAGGTAATCATGTGGCTAATCTCAGGTTTGAACTAAAGGTTATAAACTGGCTGAGTCAGGCGGTGAGCAGGTTTTCTAGGGTGTGGACTCCTTGGAAGAGCCCCTTAGGGTGTTGGGGGGAGGTGCTTGTGGGGGACTGAGGGGTGAGATTCCAAGAAAGAATCTACAACTCCACACCAAGCAAAACAACTACATGAACTGTGGAGCTGTGCCCTCGTATTTCCAGTTCCCTTGCCTCTGTCCCCTTTTTGTTCCCCCATCTCTCATCTAAACCTCCCTCTGTCTGTCCTCTCTTCCACCCCCACCACTGCTCATGCCCCCACACCTCTCTGGCACTATCTGAAATTAAAGGGTAATAAAGACTTGATAGGGAGTGATGGAATCATACGGGTGTCAAGAAAAAAAAGTATTTCTCCATAAGGGGAGGCTTTCCCTAGTGGTCATTGAACACTTGAAAAACTCAACATAGATAACTGTTTACTTGCTTGAGGGGTCGCGAGAAGAACAAGCTTATGAGCAGATTTAAGGCCCCACAATCTTTCAGGTGGGAGAACTCCTCCCTCTCCTTTGAGATGGCCCAACTCAGCCTCTGCTTTTTCTGGGTGTGGGACATACCTTCTCTGCTTAAACTTTAGACTTTCATTTGGTGTAAATATCTTAACTATCAAGGAGTGTGTCTGTGTCTGATATGATTGATTTACAGACTAAAAGGAAGAATGCAAAGAGTGAAGGCAAATATATATCTGCTGTGTTTTAAGACTTGTTGGCTTTATATAAAACTTGTGTAAAATATTTTATATGGGAGATGGGCGGTAGCATAACAGGTTAAGCACAGGTGGGGCAAAGCACAAGGACCAGTGTAAGGATCCCGGTCCGAGCCCCCAGATCCCCACCTGCAAGTGAGTCGTTTCACAGGTGGTGAAGCAGGTCTGCAGGTGTCTTTCTCTCCCCCGCTTTGTCTTCCCCTCTCCATTTCTGTCCTATCCAACAATGACATCAATAACAACAAGAATAACTAAAAAATAAAACAACAAAGGCAACAAAAGGGAATAAATAAAATTTTTAAAAATATTTTATATTAGGGCATCGAAGATAACTAATGCTTACACAAAAAGACTTTTGTGTCTGAAGCTTCAAAGAACCAGGTTCACTCCCACACAGCACTATAAGCCAGAGCTGAGCAGTGCTCTGGTTAAAAAATAAAGAGGTGGGGGCTGGGTGGCAGAGCACCCTTGTTAAGCTCAAGTAGCTCGAAGTGCAAAGACTGGCACAAAGATCCTGGTTAGAGCACCGGGCTCCCCACCTGCAGGGGGTGTTGCTTCACAAGCAGTGAAGCAGGTTTGCAGGTGTCTTTCCCTCCGCTTTTTGTCTTCCCCTACTGTTTCTCTCTATCCTATCCAACAACAGGAGCAACAATAATAATAGCAACAATAACAATGGAAAAAGATAGCTGCCAGGAGCTGTAGATTTGTAGTGCAGGCACAGAGCCGCAGCGATAACCCTGGAAGCAAAATAAATCCGTAAATAAATGTAGGGGCCAGGTGGTAGCGCATGAGCTGTGAAGCAGGTCTGCAGGTGTTTCTGTTTCTTTCTCCCTCACTCTCTCCCCTTCCCTTTTCAATTTCTCTGTCCAATCAGAAAACAAAATAGAAAAAGAGGTGTGTGTGTGTATATATATATATATGTAATATTAAATGATATAGAACTGATGAAGATCTGGTTATGTGAAAGATATTCAAGAACAAAATCATTTATTCAGCTATATTTTGTGTAACTTTTTCAATGCTCTAGATACAACAGGAAAGGAAAGTTATGGTTGTTCAAAGAATCCAGGGGCTGCAGAAAGGTAGTGGCATCGCCTTGTCGGAAGCCTTTCTTCAACTAGTTTTTTTTTTTTAATTTTTTAAAAATATTTTATTTTATTTATTTATTCCCTTTTGTTGCCCTTGTTGTTTTATTGTTGTTGTCGTCGTTGTTGGATAGGACAGAGAGAAATGGAGAGAGGAGGGGAAGACAGACAGGGGGAGAGAAAGACACCTGCAGACCTGCTTCACCGCCTGTGAAGCGACTCCCCTGCAGGTGGGGAGCCGGGGTTCGAACCGGGATCCTTATGCCGGTCCTTGTGCTTTGCGCCACCTGCGCTTAACCCTCTGTGCTACAGCCCGACTCCCTCTTCAACTAGTTTTTACTGATAAATCAGTACTCTGGCCAATGGGATCAATAAAAGTAGTAAAAACATTTAGTTTTAGTACTAATCTGTTCTTTCAGGTCCTTCAAGTACTATCCTAATCCTCTCTGAAATTTGCACTTTAAATCTATAGTATAGATGTGGGCTTGTATTTTAAAACTATGAAATCTTGGTGGTTTTCTTGGAATAATGTGTGTAAGTTGCTAGAAACATACTTGTCTCTTAAGCAAAGAGCAGGGGTTTGGGAGATGACTATTATCAAGAGCTGGAGCCTTTAGTTTGGAACTGTGCACATTTGCCATAGGCTAAATTCTTGTAACTTTACACTAAAAGTCCAGTTCTCTCCTTCACAATTTATTTGTCCCTAATTGCCTCATATCTCCCTTCCTTTTTGGTAACCACTGGTTTTATAGCCCAGAAGTTTGTTTCTGTTTTATTTAGTTGCTATGTTTTTTTTTCCCCTAGGCCAAATATGGTGAAATCATATGGTATTTGTCTTTCTCTTTTTGGCTTATTTCACTGAGTACAGTAACTTGTAATTTTATCCATCTTGTTACAAGTAACAGAATTTTCTTTTATTTATTGCTGATCAGTATTCCTTTACATATATATATATTATGTTATATATCTTATAAGGTTATTTCCAGTTCTTGGATAGTGTACACAGTGCTGCAGTAAACATAGGGTGGATACATTTCTTCAAACTAGAATTTCTGTATTTGGAGAGTGAATATCCAGAAAAGAAATGCATCGTGGAATTCCCATTTTGGAATCTCTATACTACTTTCCATGATGGACTCAACAGTTTACATCCCCACCAACAATAGATAAACTTTCATTTTCTTCGTATTCTCTCAAACCTTATTTTCTTATATTTTGGACAATTTCCATTTTCAGATACTAGATGAAAAATCTTTCTTTTTTATTTCATTTACCTAATCAGAGACAAACATCTTTTTTGTGTGCCTAATGACCATTTTGTATGTTTTTATTAGAGACTTTGTCCATTTATTTAGTTGGGTTTTATTACATTTTGTGAGTCCATTGTATATTTGAATTGTCAGACATATGCTGTGAGAATATATTCTTTTATTCAGTAGAATGACTTTTGGATTTGATGATATGTTCTTTTGCAGATTCTTCAGTTTGTTGTAGTTCCACTTATTTTTGCTTTTGTTCTTTGTCTTGAAGTAGAGTCCCTAAACATCTCAGAGGTGAATGACAAGCACCATATGAACTATATTTTCTTCTATTTTATAGTTTCAGGTATTTTTTAACTGTTGTTTTCTCCAAATTTGTTTTTTTCTCTTTCTTGTTGCTTTCTAGTTTTATATTACCATTATCTAAAAATATTTGAAAATTTTCAGTATTCATAAGTTATTAAGATTTGTGTTGTTATTACCCTTGGACATGTTTGGAGTATCATAGTGCTTAACATGAATTATTTTGTTATAGAAATTTCTGGTTGCTGAATGAGATTTTCTAAGCTCTAGACAATGACATTTATGAAATAAATTAAGACCCCCATGGAGAGCCAAACAGACCCTGAAGTGCCTCACTAAAGTTTGTGAGTTCCATTTCATATTTGAGTGAAAATTTTCTGAGTAAATAAAAAAATCTGCAGCTACTTTATTATTGGCTTGTCAGAAAAGTCATGACACATGCATAGAAAAACATAGAAAAATATGTCATAACTTCTCTGAAAACCCAGTAGTTCTTATAATACCTGGAAACTCAGATTTCTTTTATCTGAACATTAAATTGAACCAGCACCTTGAATCTCATTGTTCTGCAACAGTGGTCAAAGAAATAGACACTATGATGGGGTCTATACATGTACAAATACGTAAAATGATTTTAAATAATGTATGTAACATATACAGTATAGTTATAGGTTTATCTGCATTAATGCTTATATAGATAGAAATATATACTGTTTTTATCACCCTGGTGTGGTTATTTCATAATCTATAAATTTCTACCACACAAAAAATATATAGTAACATTTTAGTGAACTAGTAGAGGGCTTCATGACTACAAGTTATTGTCTTTAAAGTTGTTCAGACATTCTCCCCCTACTTCCATGGCACTCCTTGTACTAGAACTTGAACCTAGACTGTGCACATGGCAAGGTGGACGCCCGACCCAGTGAGATATCTCACAGGTCCACCAACTTTTTTTTTTTATACTACACTGAGGATTGAACTCAGGAATGTCCACACTTGAAATGTCACTGAGCAACCTCTGGGCCCATTATTTCTCGGTCTTTACTTTTGAGAGAGAGATACAGAGATATTATAGCCTAATCTACCACTTCCAACATTTTGAGGGTACCACCCATTGTGCTTCCGTATAGTTGCAGATCTCCAGCCCAGGACCTCATCTGTGGTACCATATGAACTCTCTCCTGGCACTTGTTCAGGTATTTGGAGGATCTGACACTACATAATACTTATGGTCTTTTCCTAACTTAACATCCTTTGGATTTGTGCTTTTAAAAAGGTCACTGGTAATGTTTCTAGTTCTGTTACTTTTCACATTTCTTTCAGGCATGTCTTGATGGTACTTCTTATAATCAGGGGCTCCGTGAATATTGGCTCAACAAATAAATGCATGTAAAAATATCCACTGTCTTACCAAAACCATGGTGATTTTACTAAATATTTGCATTGTTGAACTGAGTTCTCTTGATATCAATTTGTCATGAACTGCAAAACTATGATGTCTGATAGGCTATTGTCTGTTTTAAAAGATGGTATATTTGTTTCGGTTTTTTGATATTGTAAAGCACTTATCTGAAGAATGGTAACTGCTTCTCTTTGAAACTCTTGTCTGAGTTCATACAGTGAGATTAATTCCTCATACATACCCACATCTTGTTTGTTTTTCTTTTGGGGGTGGTATTAATGGTTTATAGTAAATACAGTTGAGATATATAAGCTATACTATTTTAATTATACTGATCTTTAAACTTTGAACAACCATGTTGGTAAATGCTAGTTTACCAGGAGCCAGTAATTATTTCTGGGGATATTCTTATTTCCCAATGCCTATTTCTAGATTTTTCCAGTCTTGGGTGACTTCAATCCATACATCGGTTTGGTTATTGTTGTTGTTGTTATTGTTACTATTATGCCTCCAGGGTTATCACTGGGGCTCAGTGCCTGCACTACAAATCCACTGCTCCTAGAGGCCATCTTCTTTCCATTGTTATTGGTGGTGTTGCTGTTGTTGTTACTGCCATTGATGTTGGTTAGGACAGAGAGAAACTGAGAGAGGAGGGGAAGACAGAGAAGGAAAGATAGACACTTGCAGACCTGCTTCACCACTTGTGAAGCGACTCCCCTGCAGGTGGGGAGCTGGGAGCTCGAACTGGGATTCTCGCAGCAGTCCTTGCATTTTGCACTATGTGCCCTTAACCCATTGTGCTACTGTCTGACCACCTTGGTCATTATTTTCAAACTGCATACATTCTGGCATGACATGAAATTTTTCCTAGCTACTAGTCCTTTCCCGCATTGTTATTCATCTCACATTTTGAAAATGGTTAACAGGACAAACTCAGAGGGGAAGGGCTGTTTTAGTCATTGAAACTGATAACTTCATATCAGATTTACCATAGTATATACTTAAAACATTTGTGACAGCACTATTTTTCCGAAATTACAGATCAAAATAAGTTCAGTTGTTTCTATATCTTTTCCTCTGCTGTATTGTCAATTCATTGATAAAAGATGGAACAAGGAAGTGCTTTTTATAAGATTAGCATGAAAAGAGAGGGAAAGAGGGGCTTTATACATGCAAGTGTGTCACTGTGTTTGCTGTGCGGGCCATAGGAAGTAATTTTTTCCTACCTCATTTCCCCTGAGGTTTATACTTCCGTGATTCTATCACTCCCAGTGGAAAAAGACATCACTCCTAGAGAAAAAAAAAAAAACATGGAGAAAAAGGAACAACACAGACAGCACAGGACTGCACCACCACTTACTGAAGCTTCCCCTTTATATGCTGCTCCCATGTATTGGCCAGGGGCCTGAATGATGTCCTGTGGTAAAGTGCATGAGCTATCTCTTGGCCCCCAAGAAAAATGTAACTTCCATGGTAAACTGAGTAAGTCTGCTGAGGGCAGGTAAAAAAATAAAAATAAAAACCATGTTAGAACCTAATTAAATCTTCCCTTGCCAAGAAACACTAGCCAGGCAGGTGATTGTCATGATGTAATATGAAAGGTAGAAGAATTAGTTCATTCAAAGTTAAGCTAAGTGTAAAATACCAAATGTTAAAGAAAAGTGTATGCCCTCAAAGCCATTCCTTATGAAACTAATCCTTTCCTCTTCTGCAGAGCTTAGTGATCAAGAGGTCTTGCCATTATTACTATGATGACAGATGCGTGATCCATGCTAGCCAGTCCTAAATTGGAATAGGATTTTTCAAAGGTAGGCACAAAGCCCAGAGCTAATCAATATCCTTTGTGGAACTGACACAAATATTAAGAATGAACAGACTTTTTTTTGTGATGGCCTGCATCTGTCAAAGTCCACCTTCGTCATACCTCAGGAATAATTTGCCAGGAACAAGTGTGAGGACTTGCATTTTTGTTTTTTCCTAAATTGGACAGTAGATTATCTTATTTTAAATTATTACATACAGCCCCCCCAAGGATTTTATTTCCTCTCTTGGAAATATATTGTAGTCTAGACGACCTTATAGCTACCAAAATGAAATGCATATTTTAAAAATATAACGAAAAGCAACTGACACTGAAAATAAATATTATACTAAATTATCTTTTATAAATAAGAAAAATATTTTTCACTTCTAGGATTGGTGTCAAAGGGAAAAAAGACAGATTTTTTTTTCTTATAGAACTCTAAAACAAGAGCAGATAGATAACTAGAAATAAAAGCTACAGAGAGCCTTAATCTCAGTAGGGAGACATGGGATAAATGAACAAATCTCTTCAATCTATGCTGTTGGTAATTCTGTAATAATTGTGTGAAGCTGTTCTTAATTACTCAATTATGGTATTAGTCTGAATTATATTATGAAGCATTGATTCACAGAATATAACCACCGAAGGCCTAGGTGCCTTATATAGTCAGTGTGTTCTGATCCCATAGAGCAAAACTACTCAGGGAAGAGAGGGGAATATTGGTCTGTTTATAATAAATTTGTGTCCAAATTACTTTTGATTTCTAGTTAATAAATGCAGTGTGGAAGAATTTACTTGGAAGTTGTGATCCAGTCATCGAGGGCCAGAGGAATGTACTGATTAGACTTCAGAAAAAAATTAGTTTAAGGGCCCCTTAACATGGAGGCTTTTAAACAGGCAGACCTTAGGGGAGAGTATGCAGTAAAATGTAATATTCTTACTAGTATATAAATCTCTATAATCTTGCCTTCGGAAGCTTTGGAATATGAATACATATATATATTATATGATGTCAGGAGGCATAAATATGACCTTATTTGGAGAGCTAATCAAATTTGTTTCAAAGTCAAGGTTAACACCTAGGGTGTTAGTGATAGCACTGAAACGTTAAAGGAAGTAGATTAGATCATATTTCATTTATGTTTTATTTTATTAGTGATTTAATAATGATTTACAAAGTTATGAGGTAGCAGTGGTATGATTCTACACCATTCCTACACCAGAGTCCTGTGTCCCCACTCCCTCCATTAGAAACTGCAGTAGTCCTCCCAAGGTCGCAGATAAGGGTTGACTATTATTTCTATAGCTATCTATATCTTTATATATTTGCCCATTTTTTCTTATGGTCTCTTCTCTTTTCCTATTGCTACTTCTGAATGTCCTTTCTTTTTTCCTCTTCTTTCTTTGGGTATTGATGGAATTGGAATTCAGAGCCCTCTGGTCATCTCCCCTTAACATTTCTCGCCCTCTGGGAGTATGGACCAATATTCTTTATGGTAGGTCCATATTTCAAACTAATCCCAAAAGCAATAATACTGGAAATAGTTAATATCTGTCATATGCTAGACTATGGGCTAAGCAATGCAATCTTAATAATCATTACATCACTACTCATATCTTGTAGATAGGGAGATTGAAAAAAATAAGTATGGCTCATCAATCTTTGAATTCAGTAGGAAGGAAAAAATGGATGATTCGTCTGACATTTGTGTTCATGATAAATTATTTTTAATGGCTGTAAGTATTCACCATCCCTGGAGCCATAACCTTTGCCAGTAAATTCGCAATTACTTACAGTATAAAGTTATAGTGTATTTCCTAGTTTCTGTCTTTGGACTTGGATATGTGACTCCTGTCTCCCTCTCTCTTTCATATATATCTATATGTAGCTATATATGAAAGAGTGACAGAGACAGAAAGGGGAAAAAAATGTCTTCCAAGAGCAGTAGTGGAGCCACGCCAGCACAGAGCTTCAGTGATAACCCAGGTGATACATATATTATATGCCTCTCGGCAGTCATTTTTCCCTTTCTTTCATATATATATATGTGTATATATACACATATATATACACATATATATACACATATATATACACATATATATACACACATATATACACACATATATACACACATATATACACACATATATACACACATATATACACACATATATACACACACATATATACACACATATATACACACACATATATACACACACATATATACACACACATATATATACACACACATATATACACACATATATACACACATATATACACACATATATACACACATATATACACACACATATATATACATATATATATACACACACATATACATATATATACACACATATACATATATATACACACACATATACATATATACGCACACATATACATATATACACACGCACACATATACATATATATATACACACGCACACATATACATATATATAGACACACGCACACATATACATATATATAGACACACGCACACATATACATATATATATATACACACGCACACATATATACATATATATATACACACGCACACATATATACATATATATATACACACGCACACATATACATATATATATACACACGCACACATATATACATATATATATATACACACACATATATACATGTATATGCATGTGTATATATACATATATGTGTATGACATATTAAATAAAGATGTTAATTTTATATTTTTATTATCACCAGGGTTATCAATAGGGCACAGTACCTGCACCAGATGAGTGAATCCACTGCTCCCAGAAGCCACTTTTCCTTTATTTTTGTATTTGATAAAACAGATAGAAATTGAGAGGGGAAAGGGAGATATGGAGAGAGAGAAACACCTGAAGACCTGAAGCTTCTTTCCCAAAGATGGGGAGCAGGGGTTCAAACCTGGGTCCTCACTAAATAAAAAGGCTTTATATTTTTGAAGGGTCATCTCTTATAAACAATTTTTATTACAGTCTAGACGTTCCCATACTGCCATGGGGATTCCTCGGGCTGCATGCTTTCATGTGCTTTTCAGAGCATTTGTCTGTGTTTTTAATTTTGTTTCCATTCTTAGACCCTCAATTTCTTGAATGTACCAACTTTAGCACTTATATATATTTGGTGGTTCTATATTTCTGTTTTAAGTGAACAGATGAATTTAAATTGCCAAGTTAAAATTCTAGGGCTGAAAGTCATGTGGCAGGTAGTAATTAAAGCTGTTATAATAAAGTAAACTCCAAATGGCATACATGTGTTAAAGCATACATGAAAACAACATATGAATGAGGCATAGAGGAAGTCTTGACAACAAACTGAGGAGGAAAAGAATTAGATAAAAAGAAAAATATCATGGGAGAGGAAAAGGAGCAGAACTTGCAGGATACTCAAGAAGGAAGGATCCTGGATGTGATGTTTAAATGGTCACAGTTACTTCAATGAAATAATAATTTTTTAAATTATCTATACTAATTTATTGGATAGAGACAGCCAGAAATTGAGAGGAAGGGGGAGACAGAGAGGGAGAGATGGAGAAAAACCTGCAGCCCTGCTTCACCACTCCTGAAGCTTTCCCGCTGCAGGTGAGGACCAGGGTCTTGAACCTGGATCCTTGAGCACTGTAATGTGTGTGTTTAACCAGGTATAACACCACCTGGCCTCTCCAATAATTTTATTAAAGGTAAACGGTATCAATAGTTTTTTTTTAAAAAAAAAGAATAAAAAGAATTCCTAGCTTGAAAAACAGTATGAATACCCCAGAGACCCTTTCTCCCCCATCATGTAAAAAGAATTTGAAATGGAATCAGTTTTGCAGTGGTGCAATGGGTTATGGTGCGGTACTTATATGGAATAGTACTTACATGGACTTTCAGCCCTAGAATTTTAACTTGGCTACTAATATTACAATGTAAGCTATGTGTTCAAGAGAAGAAAAATTGGAGCTTTCCTTAACCTGTATTACAACTGCTGCTCATTTCTAAGAGAATGTTCATACAGGGCAGATACTGATTATACTGACATGATTTGTGTAATCCAGAAATAAGTTATTGACAAAGGAAAGAACAGATCTCAGAAAGCGAGCACGAACAATGTTACAATTCTCCTTTCTTTTTCTTGGCTTAACATACTTGTAAAATGCCACTCTAATAATTGGCAAAATAGTGCAGGCATTTTGCTTTATGGAAAGTTGGATGTCATGTATCATGACTGAGATCCATTAGTGATTAGTTAAATTGGGCAGTTGGACCTGTGGTGGCATGTCTATTCTCAGCCTAATGATTTATTTATTTAATCATTTTCCTTAAAGACTGTGAACCCATCAGGAAGGAGAAATTGATTTTAAAACCAACCTTGAGAAAAAGAGTAAACACAAATACAATACTACTTGGTTGATTCAATTCAGTTCTCAGTCAATGCCATTTTGAAGCTTTAACTATAATGACGGTAATAGACACTAATAAAATACACTATCACAAAAAGGCCAACTTAATATAGCCAACCTATTAATTTTCTGAAGGTTACATTAAGAATAATAGCAACATATTTCTTTCTCCATCTGTTGAACCTCTGTACAGACTTTCTGTAGTAGATAATATAAAAGTCATTATTTTGTAAACATGGCAATCACTCGAGATAATAAGAAGATGATTACTTCTGAGTTCTTCAAAAATCCTGTGGATGCCTCTAAATTTAACCTTCCCCCATTTTTCCTGTAAAATCATTTTTTTAAAGATTTCTTTCATGTATTACAGCATGGCACTCTGGTGCAATGTGCTAAGAACTGAACTAGATCTCCAAGTGTGCAAGTCCTACATTCTGTCAACTGAGCTATTTCACTGGTTGTTTCTTAAGACGTTATCTTAAATAATTTAACCCACTAATAGTGATATTCTTTGACCCTCCCACATTAGTGTTGGTTTTCATCCCTCATTGTTCTACTCTGACTCCTGTATCTGACCACACATGTACATTCATGTGCATTCAATCTTACTCTGGTTTCAATCTTACTCTAGTTTGTTTGTTTATTCAATGCTTATGCTCAGGTTAGAAAAGATTATGATTAGTTTGTGAGTCCATTATAGATAAGACATTGTAATGATCTTGTAACATATGTTATATTTTAATTATTATAGAACCAACAGGGAAATTTTTTGCTTTTCATTTTAAACCCCCACACATCTCATTTTTGATATGGAGGCCCAAGCTATTAGATGGAGAAAAGAGGTTCTCTTCAATAAATGGTTCTGGGAAAACTGGGTTGAAACATACAGAAGAATGAAACTGAACCATTTTCTCACCAGAAACAAAAGTTAATTCCAGATGGATCAAGGACCTGGATTTTAGACCAGAAACTATCAAATACTTAGAGGAAAATATTAGTGGAACATTTTCCCATTTAAATCTCAAGGGCATATTTGATACAAACCTAATTGCAAGGAAGACTAAAACAAAAATAAATCAATGGGACTACATCAAAATGAAAAGTTTATTTGATCTTTTTCACTTTAATATTATGTGCCTAGTTGAGCTTAGGTTTGAATTTATTTCTTGATTTTTTAAAAACCTTTGGTGCTCTTTGAGCTTTTGTAATCTGAGGCTCCATCTTCAATTTGAGGTAGTTCTTGGCTAATATTTCTTTGAATAAAAGCATGTCTTTCTCTCTCTCCTTCTGACACGCCAACAACCCAGTGATGTGAATAATATTATTATTCTGTCAGTAATGTCCTATAGCTCTGTTTGAACTTTTTTTCTTGTGCTTTTCTGTCTTTCTTTCCTTTTTTGTAAAAAGGTTTCCTCTAACCTTTCCTCTTGCTCACATAAACCTATAGCTTTTATCTTTCTGCAAGTGGACCCCTCCATACTATATTTTGTAGATCAATTGCTGTATTCTTTATTTCTATGGTATCTGTTATGTGTTCTTTCATTCTTTCTCTGACTTTATTGAAGCTTTCATTTCAGTGAGCATGGGCTCATTTTGAAGTCTGTTTTAGGGGGTTTATACAGCTCTGTTGAATTTAGGGTTTTCATTACAGTGTTATCTTGATCCAAGTGTGAGTCATTTCCTCTGTTTTCATTGTTTGATTTTTCTGTGAGTATCAGGGTTCTATGTTTGGGTGAGCCTGGGAAGTGGTAAGGGTTTTTCAGTTTTTATGGCTACCACTATAACATCAGTATTCCACCAAAGCAGAAGTTTGAGAAAGTAATCATATCACAGACTAGTGAGAAAACAGACTGGAGCAGGCTGCACTGGGTAAATGAAGTCCTTCTCAGCTCCACCTCCACAATCAGTTACATGAACTGAGTGCCAGTATGATTGCCTTGAAGCTACGTCTGCAGTTGTCATGTGGACTGTGGTTCTAATTTCTCCTGTCCTGTTACTGTAAAGTCATAAAGACAAAGTCATGATGGGATTGGGGTGCCAGGGTTTTGGTTCTGCCTACTCACTGCTCACCTGGAGTAAAGTTCTGTCTTGCTGATTTGGTCTATGTGGCCTGTTGTCTCAGAGTATCCACCAGGGCTATTGCTGGGACTTGGCACCTACTCTGTTCCTCCACTTCTAGCATACTGCTGCTTTTTTTTTTTAAGGTAGAGGTCAAGAAACAGAGGGAAGGAGAGATACCACAATGCTATTTTACAGCTTGTGAAGCTTCTCATACGCAGATACTCCCATGTGGTGGCAGAGATTCAAGCCCAGATCCCGATGTTTAGGATTGTGCACTCTATGAAGTGAGCTATTTCCTGCCTCCGGTCATATTTTCTATGACATAATACTCCTTGAAGCCCTAGAAATACAAATCAATATCTCCAGAAGGAAATTATGAGCAAGTCAGCATTCACCAAATGAACTTTGTCTAAATATCAATAATTTTGGCTTCTAGCATATATTTCAAAATGATACAGAGTGTATGCTCCCTGTGATTTTGATTGGTTTGGAATGAGTGTAAAAGCTACTAATATTTGTTCAAATGGTACTGATTGTTCATGATTACACATCCCACTGAGGTTAATTTCTCAGCATTTGGCACCCTAAAGGTATTCTATCAGAAATACCAAAGTGATTATAAATACTGAAACTTCTACTCATTTATGACCTTATAATTCATATATATCTTGGCTGATTTCTCCTTTTTTTTCCTTAGCCTCTGTCTAATGACTCTTATTTATGTGTAGGAACTTGAATCAACTCCTCCATCCTCCCCACACACACACCAGGATTATTTCTGGGACTTGGTGTCTGTCTGCATGAGAACTCCATTCCTGATGATCTTTTTTACTTTTTTTTTCTACAGAAACAGAGTGGGAGATGGGAAGGACAACAATGGAAAGAGAGATACCTGGAGCACTGCTCCAATGCTTGTGGGGGACTTGAACATGGCAATTCATGCACTCCACTCTGCACCACAGTTGGCTCCTTCTCTTTCTCTTCCTGGTCTGCTTTTATATAGTTCAGTCCTATCATGATCACAACCACTCAGAAGCTAATCTATGGTGTTCAGGGAAGTCATTCAGAGGAAGTAAAAACAGAAGTTAAATCACCTACCTCTTCTAGTAAAATAATAATTTAAAATAAGCTTTAAAAAGGCATGTATGAAAAAAAAGGCATGTATGAAGCAACCCAACTTTTAGTAAAATTGATATATTTTGAACCAAATGGTGTGAATATATATCCTGGACAATTGTAAAATACACTTGAACTCTAGAATCTGCACCTACCTGATGCCAGGAAAAAAAATTACATTTGAATTTCTTTTATGTTTTTCAATGCCTCATGCCAGGAAAAAAATTACATTTGAATTTCTTTTATGTTTTTCAATGCCTCATACTGTGACAGAATTGCTAATAGGGAGTGAAATGTCCAAAGAGGTTGCATGAGCCACACATGAACACTTCTTTTTCAAATAATCAGATGTATGATGTGCTGCCTGATTATAGGAAATGGCAAATTGACATAAACTCTTTAGTCATGAAAAATCCCTAGAAGATATCTGACAAAGTCTCAGAAATCTGTCTCTTTTCCAAATGCTGCTGAATTTTAATGCAGGTGGGGGGGAAGAAGAAAATGAAGATTTGAGTCTTTGGTTGGAAATCAAACTTAACAGGGGAAAAAGCTAGTCTTCCAGGTTTGATACCATCTGAAGGAACCAATCTATTTGGGTTGTCAGAAAAGTCAAGGCATACTTTTTCTATTCTATGAAAAATGTGTCATGCCTTTTCTGACAACCTAGTAACTATTACCAGAGCTGTTTTTCCAAGGTTAATTTGCACTTATGTAGAACATGTTCCCCTGAGCACTAGTTACTGTGTTTTCTCTCCATAGGCATGCAGCTAATATTAAGAAAGTATCTAGTGTCCCCTGCTATAATTAAAAAGATAATAGCACAGTGAGTGTAGAAATAAAATTTTTTAATCACCTTAGATTCAGAAGCCTAAAGTTCGTGGGTTAAGGGCTGAATTAAGAGCATGTCCAATAGAAATGCTACTTAGTTAGGACTTTAATGAAATAGAGGTCAGGACAGCATCTAGCCTGTGAGAAGCCCAATATCCAATTACTGAAAGGTATTCGAGACTGACAGTTAACCTTGTTTGAACAGTAGAAACTTCTAGGGATTTTTTTAAATTGTCACTAGGCTTATTGTTAGGACTTGGTGTCTGCGTGATGTAGCATGTGTGCTCTACCAAAAGCAGCAACACGCAGTCCTGGTGTCTACATGATGAATCCACTGATCTGGGTAGCCATTTTTTCCTTTCATATATATATTAGGGACATAGAAATTCAGAGGGGAGGAGAGGGTGAGAGAAAAAAGACACCTGCAACACTGCTTCACTACTCATGAAACCCTCCCCCTCACCCCCCCCCAAGTGTGGACCAGTGACTTGAACCTGAGTCCCTGTACATGGTAATGTTGATGTGCACTTATACACACTGACCAGGGGTGTGTGCCACCATGTGTTCTTCATATGTTTGTTAGCCTTTTGGATCTCCTCTGAAGTGAGTTTTGTTTATATCCCCTGCCCATTTTTGGATGGGGTCATTTGCTTTTTAGGTGCTAAGTTTGCTGAGCTCTTTGTATATTTTGGTGATTAGTCTCTTGTCTGATGTATGGCATGTGAAGATCTTCTCCCATTCTATGAGGGTCTCTTTGTTTGTGTGATAGTTTCTTTGGCTATGCAGAAGCTTTTCAATTTGATGTAGTCCCATTGGTTTGTTTCTGCTTTAGTCTTCTTGCAATTGGGTTGGTTTCATCCAAGATGAGACAAACATTTTTATCTAACATAGATCTTGCATATGATAGAGAGCGCTCAATTCATATTATGAATGTTTGAAGCTTATTAAGCTTTTTTTAAATTAACCTGTTTCTTTTAAGAGTCCATTATGTGTGCAGGGGACGGGATAGATAACATAATGGTTATGTTATACAAAGAGATTCTTGTGCATGAGGCTTCGAAGTCCCAGGTTCAATCACCACCATAAACCAAAGATGCTCTGATAAAAAAGGGGGGTCGGCTGTTAGTGCAGTGGGTTAAGTGCACATGGCATGAAGCACAAGGACCAGCATAATGATCCCGGTTCGAGCCCCCGGGTCCCCACCTGCAGGGGAGTTGCCTTGCAAGTATTGACAGGTCTGCAGGTGTCTGTCTTTCTCTCCCCCTGTCTTCCCCCTCCTCTCTCCATTTCTCTCTGTCCTATCCAACAACGATGACATTAATAACAATAATAATATCCACAACAATAAAACAACCAGGGCAACAAAAGGGGAAAATAGTCTCCAGGAGCGGTGGATTTGTGGTGCAGACACCGAGCCCCAGCAATAACTCTGGAGGCACACAAAAAAAAGTTCACTATGTAGTATGGGTCATAGAACATATCACAAGCACTTGACAAGGTAGTAAAAAGTCCGCCAGATTGTATGCACAGCTTTATCTGCTTCAGTGGCTTGAAAGAGCAAGAAAATCTTGCTAATTAGAGAAATAAGAGAGAATCCATCAAAAAGGTACAATGGTCATCTCAGAAGGGAAAAATGTCAAGGAAACTGGACTTGGTAGAGACTCTTGTTATTGAGAAGACTTCTCCTCTGGGGATGTCTGTTGATCAAAGTATTAAAGAGGCCTGACACAGTTAACACTTTGTACTTAGCCAAAAAAATCAAGTTTTATATAACTTCTCATACCCTCTGTACAATAGCCTATGCCCAAGTAAACAAGAATGCGTGATCATATCGCCATGCTTTCAGTAGTAAAGTAATAGGCAGTACTGATGGAAAGATGCTACTCCTTGATCTTGAAGCTGAAATTCTTCATAATATGAATTAGAGTTTTCTATCATATGCCAGGTCCATGCTAGATAAAAATTATTTTCCCCTTACTCTTTCAGCCCAGAACTATAGGTATGACAGTACTTCTTTAATGATTTAATATTGATTTACAAAACTGTGAAATAACAGGTATAATTCTACATCATTCCTACCACCAGAGTTCTGTGTCCCCATTTCCATTGGAAACTACAGTAGTTCTCCCAAGATCACAGAAATGGGTGACTGTTAGTTCTATAACTACATTTATATTAACTTATTTTTTCCTACGGTCCTATATTCTCTTTCTAAGCCACATCCCCCACCTATTGTTAATTCCAAATGTAAAAAAAATAATAATAATTTTTTTTTTCTCTTCTCAAGACCTTGATGGATCTAGAGTTTAGATCCCTCTGGTCATCATTCCCCTATCATCTCTACCTCTCTAGGAGAATGGACCAAAATTCTTTATGGGGTGCAGAAGGTAGGAATCCTGGGTTCTGTAATTGCTTCCCAGCTGGGCCTGGGCATTGGTGGGTTGATTCATATCCTGGGCCTGTTTCTATCTTTCCCTTGTGGGGTAGGTCCCTGGAAAGGTGAGGTTACAGGACACAATGGCAATATTGTCTGTTTAGGGAGTTCAGTGTGGACTCATAGTAGCATCTGCAACTTCGTGGCTGAAAGGTGGGAATATATAAAGCAGGACGAATTGTTTTTTAAAAATAGTTACCAAAAAGTAGGAATAGTGTAGATGAGCGTAGTATGAATATTAAGGTGTAAAGAAGTGAGGTATTATTTTAGATATGTTCTTAGGGGCCCATGACTTTAGTAATTTTGCTTGAGATTGATAGCTAATTTGCAGATTAACTAAAAATATATCCTTGGATGATGGTGTCAGAGTTGAGGATAGACAACTGAATTAGGTATGAGAGTAGCTACCAAATTTGAAGAAAATACTTACGGGTTAAAAATGCACAAAGATGCAAAAACGAGTTGGTTCATGGGCCTCTTGGAATATACCTAAAATAGACCAACTCACTTTTTCCAAAATGGAGACCCCAAATCTCCATCTGCAATATTTTTGCGTTTAGGTTCATGATTAGTCAACAATTCATTATGCTTTCTTTTTTAAAATATTTATTTATTTATTCACTTTTGTTGCCCTTGTTTTATTGTTGTAGTTACTGATGTTGTTGTTGGATAGGACAGAGAGAAATGGAGAAGGGGGGAAGACAGAGACAAGTAAGGAAAAAGATAGACACCTGCAAACCTGCTTCACCGGTTTGCGCCACATGCGCTTAACCCGCTGCACTTCTGCCCGACTCCCTGCTTTCTATCTTAACTATTTTTCAGCCACCAGGTTCCAGAGGATACCATTATGTCGACCAGACTTCCCAGGGCAGATGACCCCATCATGTGTCCTGGAGCCCCACCTCCCCAGATCCCTGCCCCACTAGGGAAAGAGAGAGACAGGCTGGGAGTATGGATCAACCTGTCAATGTCCATGTTCAGTGGGGAAGCAATTAGAGAAGCCAGACTTTCCACCTTCTGCACATAATGACCCTGGGTCCATACTCTCAAAGGGTTAAAAAATAGGAAAGCTGTCGGGAGTCAGGCGGTAGTCCACCGGGTTAAGCACATGTGGCATGAAGTGCAAGGACCGGCAATAAGGATCCCCATTCAAGCACCTGCAGGGAAGTCACTTCACAGGCAGTGAAGCAGGTCTGCAGGTGTTTCTCTCTCCCTCTCTGTCTTCCCCTTCTCTTTCCATTTCTTTCTGTCCTATCCAACAATGACGATATTAATAACAACAATAAAACAAGGGCAACAAAAGGGACTAAGTAAATAAATAAAGAAAGGGGCTGGGTGGTGGCACACCTGGTTGAGTGCACATGTTACAGTGCCCAAGGACCCTGGTTGGAGCCCCCAGTCCCCACCTGCAGGGGGAAAGCTTCACGAGTGGTGAAGCAGCCTGCAGGTGTCTATCTCTCTCCCCCTCTCCATTTCTATCTCTTTCCAATAAATAAATAAAGATAATTAATTTTTTTTTAAAAAAAGTACAGGAAAGCTATTGGGAGGGGATAGGATATGGAGTGCTGGTGGTGGGAATTGTGTGGAATTGTACCCCTCTTATCCTACGGTCTTGTCAGTATTTCCATTTTATAAATAAAAACTTTAATAAAAAATGCACAAAGACCTGGGTTCAAGCCCCTGGTCCCCACCTGCATGGGAACAGTCTTCACAAGTGAAGTAGTGTTGTGGGTATCTCTGTCATTCTACCTCTTTCTCTACCCCTTCCCCTTGATTTCTCTCTGTCTCTATCTAATAAATAATAAAATAATTTTAAAAAGAAAATGGATTGCACCTCAACCCACAGTAAAAATCTAAAATATTGGGGAGTCAGGTGGTAGCGCAGCGGGTTAAGCGCAGGTGGCGCAAAGCACAAGGACCGGCATAAGGATCCCGGTTCGAACCCCAGCTCCCCACCTGCAGGGGAGTCGCTTCACAGGTGGTGAAGCAGGTCTGCAGGTGTCTATCTTTCCCCCTCTCTGTCTTCCCCTCCTCTCTCCATTTCTCTCTGTCCTGTCCAACAACGACAACAATAACTACAACAATAAAACAACAAGGGCAACAAAAGGGAATAAATAAATAAAATAAATATTTAAAAAAATTTTTTTAAAATCTAAAATATTAATATATATTAAAAGAAAATATGGGGCCAGGCTGTAGCACAGCAGGTTAAGTGCACATCTTGTGAAGTAAGGATCCCGATTAGAGCCTCCTGCTCCCCCTCTACAGGGAGGTCACTTCATAGGTGGTGAAATAGGTCTGCAGGTGTCTATCTTTCTCCTCCACTCTTCTCTTGATTTCTCTGTCTTGTCCAACTACAACAGCAACAACAATAACAAGGGCAGCAAAAATGGGAAAAATAGCGGTGGATTTATAGTGCAGGCTCTGAGCCCCAGTGATAATTGTGGAGACAAAAAAAAAAGGAAAGAAAATAGAAAATACATATATATAATTAACTGTTTACCCCTATTGATCTGACCCAGGGTGCATATATATTCACATTTAACACAGGAGCCTGTGTAACCTCTGAGTCTAATCCCAGTCCATGATCATAGCTGGGAACTTCTGGGCTGCACTCATTTCAGGACCAGTTTTCTTTTAGTGGCAGAGTAGGCTGACCCGGCCTCCATTCAGAGAGCCTTTGGGAAGTGGATGTTGGTGTTGGTTTTGACTGCTCAGTGTTGCTACCACTTACTATTAGTTATTGTTTATGCTTGCTTCCTCCATGTCACATGAAGGTTGTCATTTGATATAGGAGTTCCTATTTGAGGAAAACTGTGTTAAGGACGACCACAATAGTAGCCTTGGTCATTGTCTTTTTTTTTTTTTTTTAATAATCCTGGCTGTAACTGTGACTCAGGAAACCAGAGTCATGTGTTTAAGTCATAAGCACACTGCTGCCCCTACTAAAATCAGGGTTTTAAGAGTAGGAAAAGGGGATGGATATGGAGTAGAACAATACCAGTAGATCAATACCTCTAAGGTAGAAATAAGAGGCATGCACATATGGGGTTTACTGCACTAAATCATGGAAAAGTATATAGACCTGAGCAGCAGTGTCATCAAAGTCTAGTAGGGCTTTAAAAGGAACTGGGCTGTCCTCCTCGGGCTGCCCTGGCATCCTCTTCACATTGCAGCAGCACTAGTGGTTACTCAGCTCAACTATTCATTCCCTCCAGCTGTAAGAAACTATTGCTTTCTATTCATTAGCTCTATTTTGCTCATCTTTGCCTCTTCAATTTTATATTTTCCTCCATTGCCATTAAAAGTTTGTTTTGAGCTCCAGTCTGATTATGGTTACTAGATGAAATACATGATACCTGGTTAAATTTGAATTTCTGATAAACAGCTACTACATTTCTATGTAAATATCACCTATATATTTAAGGAATGCTTGATTCTCCAGCACATTAAAGGGAGTCCAGGGTATGTGTATCCCCAAAGTACTGAGTCTGGGTCAACAAATAATAAAACTGCACTTCTTTATGCTATCTCTTTCAGGTAACAGGTGCTATTTTTTCCCCATCTTTTCTCATGTCTATATGAGTCCATTGTCTTTCTAGTTATAAAATAAGCTCATATTCTGGCAAACAGTTGGTAACTTGTATAGTAAGTAGGGAGTGCATAGAATGTTTTATTTTTGCATACTGCACATAATTTCCTCTCATTTCTTTGCATTCTGTCTTTTGTTCCATTTCATCTCTATTCTAGGAAGTCCCAACAAATGTAGATTATCCTCCGTGAGTAAAGAATAAATGGTCGATGCTGGGTTAGACAAGTAGAAGAATAAGACATAATCACTAAGCTCATAGAACTTTAAACCCCATTCAATAATTTTCAGTTTTACATTCTAGTTGCCTATTAGTGCCATTTTCATCCTCTTTTGATCTAGAGGTATGAATTTCTAAGAGATCATTCTTAGGAAGCTTGTATATAAATCACATGTTTGACTTGCTTTCTTAACTTCTTTATACTCTTAACTTCTCTGCATCAACTTTTTTGCTTCTTACTTTGGGATTGGTAATATCAACAATAATTCTATACCAAAATCTCCAGTTGTGTACTACTCCTTACTCAGAGTTATTGTCCTTTACACAAAGAATAATTGTAGGTGGTCCTTTTTCCGTTCTCTCAGATAAAAAGATTATCAAGTCTGTCAACACCCTCTGGCATAGCCTATTTCATGTTTGAAATATAATCAAATAAAAGGAAATTCCTATAGTGGGCTGACTTTGACCTCTTTCTAACAACCGTATATTTATCTCAAGTGTCCTTCTCTCCTACCTGAACTCAGTGATCAAATCTTTCCCACTTCCTCCCTTTCTTTGGCTTTTCTTGGTTGAATTTCCAGGTTCCTCCTCACCCTGGTCACTATTCTTTAAAATGGCCTTTGTAGAACATGTGGTGCCAGATATAAAATGATTAAGAATATCTTATACAGTACACATGTAAATTTATATCCCTACAATAGATTATAATAAGGAAATTAATGTGTCTAGTTTCTAGCCGTAATTGTAGCATAGAAGAAATGAAAAGACTTCTGGAGCTAAACTGATTTGTGTTTCAGCTTGCTATTTATTGCCTTGAGGCCACGAACAGGTTTCTTTACGACTTAATACCTTCAGTTTCCTCTTCAAGGTGCAATTAATAGCACCTATCTCCTGTGGGGAATAAGAAACATATGTTAAGTGTCTTCAAACACAGTAAGGGGGGGGGGTTTGTTCCACTATCCGTCTGTTAGGGGAGTGCAAAATAAAATGGCACTCCTACACAGGAGAAATAGCTTAGCTTCTCCTGTACTCCTGATGCATATGGTAAAGTTCATGATTAGAAGTTCCATGTTCATCCAGTTGATTTTCAGAGCCATGAGAGCTAGGCTTTTATCTATAAGGCCTCCGTAATTGCCCCTTTTCTATTTATAGCTACTAGTGCAAAGTTCCTTTCCTATTTGATCTTGGATGGACATAGTCTCCTGTCCTGCTGGAAAGCAGAAAAGTTTATTTTCCCTATTTAATTTTTTACTTCCCCAAAAGGGGTTGATCTTAACAGGCATTAGCAACAAGAAGCACAATTCTCTTTTCTCTTCTCACTTCAAGAGATAATGTTTGGTGTTGACATGAGAATTGAACATTGTGGATGGTAGATGTAATACTAGCTGCACAATCTCGGTAATAATGAGAAGGCAGTTACCAGCTTTCATGTGACTGTGAGAACTCATCCTGATTGTTTTCAGAAAGTGAGATGTAAACATTCCTACACTGGTTTCGCATGTCTGTGCTTAATCCTATCCAATTTTTTAAAAAAACTAAACCCATTTCTTACTGTGTTTGCTCATAGATCCAAGTCTTGGTTTTCTCAGTGATAATTTATTTATTCCCTTTTGCTGCCCTTGTTTTATTGTTGTTGTTGTTACTGATGTCGTCGATGTTGGATAGGACAGGGAAGTGGAGAGAGGAGGGGAAGATGGGAGAGAAGGATAGACACCTGCAGACCTGCTTCACTGCTTGTGAAGCGACTCCCCTGCAGGTAGGGAGCCAGGGGTCAAACCAGGATCCTTCTGCTGGTCCTTGCGCTTTGTGCCAGGTGTGCTTAACCCACCACACTACCGCCCGACTTCCTGATAATGTAATTTTTTAAACATTTGTGCATTATGCAAAAGAAACCCCTAGTATTCAACATATGCCTTATCCATTGTGGATTGTGGTAAAACTTATCTCTGAGTCTGTGTTGAATAAGCAGTATCTGAAATGCTCCTAATTTCCTTAATGATGAGGTTTGGGGAGCTATGTGTTGCTATTATCAGTTACATTTGTTTGCTCTCCACCATTTCCTCCGCTGGGAACAATGTAGAGCTGGCTCCCCCTCGCAGTTTAGAAAAGCTCCAGCTTTCACTCTGCCTGGATGAAATGAATGTGAGGGCTACAGCAGCCACCTAGTGGCTCTGGGGCTTGTGCCAAAGCTGGGCCTGTCATGGGACATTGACGAAAACCTTGTTCACTTGAGATTCAGGAAACGAGCAAGAAGATGAATTCACCCTCAGGCTATCCCTAAGTGACACCACAACAGCTAGTCTATCGAGTAAGAAATGTTGCCCTGCTGCTTTCTTGGCAACAGGTCTTCCAAGCCCCTGTCACATTAGAGCTGGACTTGGACGGCACTCATAGCTTACATATGAACTATTGGGCACAGGAGAATGTTTTCTGGCTGAATATATTGACCTAGTGACTTGAGTGCCTGGGTAATGATCAATTTAAATTTTTGTGCAGACTCCTAAATATGGCATACATGTTTTCTCTTACCTGTTTTACCTTTTAGGTATGAGTTACAGGTTGTGGGCAGAATTATAGCTGAATTATGACCAATTTTGCCACTAGGAGGTTATAGACAGTGTATTTAAACTGAACATCATTTTTTCAGTGTATATTATAGACATAGTGTTATTATTATTATTTTTTTTTGCCTCTAGGCTTATTGCTGGGGCTTGGTGCCTGCACTATGATTCCACTGCTCCAGAAGGCTATTTTTCCCATTTTGTTGCCCTTCTTGTAGTTATTGTTATTGTTGTCTTAGATGTTGTTGTTGTTGGATAGGACAGAGAGAAATGGAGAAGAGAAAGATAGACACCTGTAGACCTGCTTCACCCCTTGTAAAGCGACCCCCCCTTGCAGGTGAGGAGCTGGGGGCTCAAACCAGGATCCCTATCCCAGCCCTTGCACTTTGTGCCATATGCACTTAACCCACTGTGCTACCACCCAGCCCCCCTATCTTTATGATCAGTTTCTTAAATATTTTTTATATTTATTTTTCCTTTGTTGCCCTTGTTTTTATTATTGTAGTTGTTATTTATGTCATCATTGTTGGATAGAACAGAGAGAAATGGAGAGAGGAGGGGAAGATAGTGGGGGGAGAGAAAGATAGACACCTGCAGACCTGCTTCACTGCCTGTGAAGTGACTTCCCTGCAGGTGGGAACTGAGATCCTTAGTGGGTCCATACGCTGAGTGCCACCTGCGCTTAACCTACTGCACTACTGCCCAACTCCCTATGATAACTTTCTTATAGCTTCATCTGATAACATAAAAGATATATTGTATATAGGATAGACTTGATGTAGAATAATGTAGGCAATGTATATATACTGTATGCATATACACATTTATGTCTCTGACCTGTAAAGCCCTAAAAATACACTTATATTAATTTATTTATTATAGGCCAGAAAAATATTTTAGCATATGTGGTGGTGCCAGGGCTAGAACTTGGGTCCTCATTGATGCAAATGCTATGTTCTTCTGTTCTTAAGATTTGAGCCGCCTCCCCAGTCATATATCTAGCTCGTTTAAGAAACTCAGTAAGGGCCAGGAGGAGGTGCACCTAGTTACACATACACACTTCAGTGTGCAAGGACCAGGGTTCAAACCCCCAGCCCCCACCTGCAAGGGAGGAACTTCACAAGTGGTGGAGCAGGCCCATAGGCATCTTTGTCTCTCTTCCTCTCTCTCCTCCTCCTCTCTCCATCTCTCTCTCTATCCAATAATAAATTTAAATCTCTCCATTTCTCTGTCTCTATCCAATAATAAATTTAAATTTTTTTAAAGATTTAGAAAAAGAAGAAACTCAAGAAGTTGTATTTCCCTTGCAAATTACTTTTTTTGGAAACACAAACATACTAACTCATGCCATACATGTGGTTTAACTGAATTCAACTTATGCACTCAGAAAAAAAATGTAAAAACAGAATTTGATTTGCTAGCTTTTGTTTTGCTTCTGTTAGTGCAGTATGCCTTGCTATAAACAGTTAATTTCACACACTCTCCAGCTATAAGGAAATGGCTGTTTTCTGACCAATAAAATGTCTGATATCCTTAGAAGAGCTATCCTGTATTGCCTCTCCGGGCAAAGGTACTTTCCTCTCAGCTTTTCCTGCCTTTTCCTCACCCATGATTTGACCATGAGATTTAAGAGTTATTTTAATCCCACCAGGATAAAAGAATAAGGATAAAGGGTCAACAAGACAGCTTGCCTGGATTGTGCACCTACTTAGTCATGTGCTCAAACCAAGTTTGAGTCTGTCCTTCACAGCACTGGGGAAAGCTTCAGTGCAGTATTGTCTTTTCATCTCTTCCTCTGCAATTCTGTCTGTCACTCTGTATCTGAGAATATGAATATGACCCCTAGCACAAGCTAGTCTTTTCCTGGTCTGATCATCTGAAAACTGAGATCCATTATGCTTCTGGAGAAAATTCTGCTAGAGTTGGACTTGCTCAGAAAAATACAGTATTTTTAAATTTGCATTTCTTTTTATTATTGATTTATTATTGTTTGTTGTAAGATAATAGAGGCAGAATCCATATGGTTCCCACCATCAGAGTTGTGTTCCCATCCCCTCCATTGGGAACTGCAATAGTTTTCCTAAGGTCACCAATATGGGCTGATTCTATATATCTGTATCTGTTATCTATATATCTGTATCTGTATCTATGCATCTGTATATCTGTTTTATTATTGGAAGAGACAAAGAAATTAAAGCAGGAGAAGATAGGGAAAAAGACAGACACCTGCTTCATCACCTTGGCCATGGGGGCCTGGGGCTTGAACCCGGGTCCTTGCACACTGTAATTTGTGTACTTAACCAGGTGTGCCACCACCTGGCCCCTATATATACTTTTTTCAGTGGTCCTACCTGCACTTGCTTTCTAAGTCACCCCTACAGCTATTATTACTTCCAGGCATCTTTACTTTTTTTCCTCTTCTCTCTCAGATAGAGTAACAGTGCCTGGCTTCCTCTGTTTTCCAGATTCTCTTCCCTTTCATTACTCTTATAAAAACAACATTCCTGGTGATATACTCTTTAGGTCCTGGTGGAATGGGGGTACGGAGCCCTCTGGTTTACTTCCCCTATCATTTACTCCACAGGAAGTATGGACCAAAATTCTTTTTAGATTACAGAAGGTGGGAATTCTGGCTTCCGTAATTGCTTCTCCACTGGACATGGGCATTGGTAGGTTGATTCGTATGCTGAGCCTGTTTCTATCTTTCCCTGGTGTTGGAGGCCTCTGGGAAGGTGAGGTTCAAGAAAGCATTGGTGAGGTCATCAAGGCAATTCCCCTGCTTTTTCAGGGGAATTTTTCATCTAGCTTTCTCATTGTGGGATTCTGGCATCATGATCTTCCTGTAGACTAACTTGGGAAAGAAGTAAAAACAGTGACTCACTTGGGAAAGAAGTAAAAATAGTGATTCAAACTTCAGAATTGTGTTAAGAAGTGACTAGAGTCAGAGAACAAATCCGAGGGAGGTGTGTGTGTGTGTGTGTGTGTGTGTGTAAATTCTTGCACTTACATGGAATCTATTCAACCTTAGATGTGTCTAAATCCAAAATCTAAGTTAAAAAAGTAGGAAATCAGATGATAAACTAATGACTTAAAAATAGTTGATGGTGATTTTAGTATTAACAGAAGAAATTGGTGGGAGAGAGAGTATAATGGTTATGCAAACAGACTCTCATGCCTGAGGCTCCAGGTTCAATCCCCCACACCACCATAAGCTAGAGCTAAGTAGTGTTCTAGTAAAAAATAAATAAATGAATGAATAAATAAATAAATAAATTAAATGAATTAAAAATAGTTTGAGACCAGGGGAATGATTATATAATCAAAGTGCTATAGACAGTGCTGGTTCTAATAGGTGGATCATTTCACATTCTTCTTTCTTGTGAATAGTATATTCCCATACTGCTTGTTCAGTGATGGGAAAGATTCATTTCCTCCCTCCCTCCTTATCATCACCTATCAAGGTATTTTCAGTTAATGATTTCCTCTGGCAGGAGAATATTCACTCCAGTTAATCTATCATGTCTAAAAGCAGAAGATAGTGAGTTAAAAGGACAATATTTCATAAATTCTAGGTATAGTCAGTTTTATTTGTAACTCTCTGAAGTAGTGAATTTTGCTTTTGAAAGTTCAAGAAAAGTTTAGAAATATACTTATGATAGAAGAAAATCTTCAGTTATAAAAACCTGAGGTATAAATAATAGATATTAGATAGCAATATTAGGAAAGAGAATGAAATAGAGAATAGAATCTCCACTGGAATTGGTAATTTAACTCAAATTATTATTATATGTAAAAAACCGTATCACTCGTTTGGGTTTGGTTTATAGGAAGAAGTGTTGTGCGGAGAAAAGGTACCAGGGAAGAAGGAAAAGCAGTTAATGCTTGCACATATTTTACTGCATTGTGCAGCTTCATTTTACTGCATCATTTTGGAAAATTGACTTTGTGTCATGTGTTCTGCTAGGTGTTAAAGATATAATAATGAATATTAACAAATGGGACATTAGACTTGTACTCGGTAAAAAAAAAAACTAGTAGAAGGAATGGGTGATGATGCACCTGATTGAATGCATACATTACAGTGTGCAAGTCCCTGGTCAGCACTGGCAGGGGAAGCTTCATGAACAGTGAAACAGTGCTGCAGGTCTCTCTCATATAGACATATATCCTCTAGGGTTATCAATGGGGCTCAGTGCCAGCACAACAAATCCACTTCTCCTGGATGCCATTTTCTCCTTTTTTATTTTTTTAATTGGATGGAACAGAGAAATTGAGAGAAGAGAGGGAAATAGAAAGGAAGAGAGGATAGACACCTGCAGACCTGCTTTACCACTTGCGAAGCAACCCCGCCCCCTTACCACCCCACAGGTGGGGAGCTGGGGCTCGAACCGGGATCCTTTTACATACGGGTCCTTACTTCTTACTAAGACCACTGACAGACTCCCTCTTTATTTACCCTTCCATCCTCAATTTCCCTGTCTCTATTAAAAATATATATTTTTAAAAAGTCTTTTATAAATTAGGAAATATTGAATGTCTTCTCATTTCAGTTGTATTGGATAAGAATATTTTCTGACTTATTGTCAAATGACATTAGTACCCTATAGTCATTAAGAGATTTTTTTCAGAATTCTTTGTTAAAATACCAAGAAAAATGGAAAATAGGCTAAAAATAAATTTTTGGTATGTATTTCATGGAATGACCTTTACTATTGATAAATTCATATAAAATACTTAATGGATTAAATTTTCAGATAGCATATCAGAGCAGACAAATCCTCTAATTGCATGATTATAAAAGTCTAGTTGATTTACAAATTCATTTTTTTAAAAATACCTGGAGAACCATAGAAGCAATGAGAAGTAGAGAAACTCAAATTACTGAAAGGCAAGAAGTGTTAGAAACAATTTAGGAGTGAGGAGACGATAGTTCTGCAAGATTCTAAATAAAGGTTTGAAGACATAGCCTGATGATTATGCAGAAAGTCTTCCATGCCTGAAGCACCAGCATTCCAGGTTCTTTCCTCTCACTACCATATGCTTGAGTGGAGCAGAACTCTGGTTAATATTTGTGTGTGTGTGTGTGTGTATGTGTGTGTGTGTGTGTGTGTGTGTGTGTGTGTGTGTGTGTGTTTTCCCTTGCCCCACTAGGGAAAGATAGAAACAGGTTGGGGGTATTTATCGACTGGTCAACTCCCATGTCCTGTGGAGAAGCAGTTACAGAAGCCAGACCTACCTTCTGCACCCCATAAAGATCTTTGGTTCATACTCCCAGAGGAATAAAGAATAGGGAACCTTCCAGTGGAGGGGAAGGGACATGCAACTCTGGTGGTAGGAAATATGTGGAACTGTACCCCTCTCTCCCCACAATCTTGTTGATCATTACTAAGTCACTAATCAAAAAAGAATTTTAAAAAAGTAGGGAGTCGGGTGGTAGCACAGTGGGATAAGCGTGGCGCGAAGCACAAGGACCAGTGTAAGGATCCCGGTTCGAGCCCCCGGCTCCCCACCTGTAGGGGAGTCGATTCACGAGCAGTGAAGCAGGTCTGCAGGTGTCTGTCTTTCTCTCTCCTTTTGTCTCCCGTCCTCTCTCGACTTCTCTGTCCTATCCAGCAACAAGGACAGCAACAACGATAGCAACAACAATAATAACCACAACAATGATAAAACAAGGGCAACAAAGGAGATAAAAATGGCCTCCAGGATCAGTGGATTTGTGGTACAGGCCCTGAGCTCCAGCAATAACCCTGGAGGCAAAAAAAAAAAAAAGAATAAAAAAAGTTCTAAATTTTCAGAATGGCTTTTCCTGAAGAACAGGGACAAGTCAGATGTATATAAAGTCTTTTTCTTTATAATTTATTTTCCCTTTTGTTGCCCTTGTTTTTTATCATTGTTGTAATTATTATTGTTGTTACTGATGTCATCGTTGTTGGATAAGACAGAGAGAAATGGAGAGAGGAGGGGAAAACGGGGAGAGAAAGATAGACACCTGCAGACCAGCTTCACTGCCTGTGAAGCGACCCCCCTGTAGGTGGGGAGCAAGGAGCTCAAAGCGGGATCCTTATGCCAGTCCTTGCGGAACATAAAGTTTCAATAAAAACTCAGTCCACTCTTGTATCAATTATTGGTTAGATCAAAGTTATTAAATATTTTCAGGGGGAGAATTTCTACTAAAAGATCACAGCTACATAATATTCATGCTATACTTACACTTCAATAAGAATTGGTAATCAACCAAAAGTCAAGGAAATGTTGTTTATAATTAAGATCAAAATGTACATGAAAGACAGAGATATATATGAACTAGCTATGGTAAATATGATCAAGAAAAATGATGGGAAAAGAGAACAAATGAAGAAATGTGTATCATTGAGACCTGGATTCTCAAGGAATTATGTATGTAGTCATTCTAAATAATGAAATATTAAATTAAGACTCATTGGTTACATTAAAAACTAGGCTGGGCTTGACTGAATATGAAATTCATGGATTCAAAGATAAGCATAGAAAAATTCAAACATCAAATTGATGGGGTTTACAGTCAACAATATCTTTACACCTTTCCCATATTAAGGAGCTACTCTTTTACCTGATCCAGCTTTATGCAGCCATGACATCATCTCCCCAGACAATAACTTGGATCCACCTACATATCAGATTTCAGGCTCGGGAAAGAAAAAAAAATCCAGTATAGCCACAAGCCCTTTGGAATATAACTAAAATATGCCTACTAGCTATCTACAAAAGAGACCCTCCCCCCACTCTTTATCTGCACTATTCCAGCCTTTAGGTTCATAATTAGTCAACAACTTGTTTGGCTCTTTATATGTTAACTCTCTTTTCAGCCACTATGTTCCAGGTGCTAGCATGACGCCAACCAGACTTCCATGGACAGACAACCCCACCAATATGTCTTTGAGCTCTGATTCCCCAGAACTCTGTTACACTAGGGAAAGAGAGAGAGACAGGCTGGGAGTTTGGATCGACCTGTCAATGCCCATGTTCACAGGGGAAGCAATTACAGAAGCCAGACCTTCCACCTTCTGCATCCCACAAGGACCTTGGGTCCATACTCCCAGAGGGTTAAAGAATAAGAAAGCTATCAAGGGAGGGGATGGGATACAGAGCTCTGGTGGTAGAAACTGTGTGGAGTTGCACCCCTCTTATCCTATGGTTTTGTCAGTGTTTCCTTTTTAAAAATAAAATAAAATAAATAAAAATAAAAGAAAAATCCAAACAATAGCACAGAGAGAACAAGAATAGAAGAAATAAGAGAACACAAGAGACAAATGACACATAAGAAAAATGTTTAAAATCTGTGTAACTTCAATACCAAAAGAAAGTTAAAAAACATGGAAAGGAAGAAATATTTGAAGGGACAATGGGCACTTTTTTTTTTTTAGTAAGCAATGTAAAGTATTTGAGTTATTAATAAGAGTAGGATCTAAAGCCAATGGAAAGACATGGTTAACTTTTTAATTTATTAGTGATTTAATCATTGACAATATTGTAAGATAACAAAAGTATAATTCTTTTTTTTTAAATATTTATTTTATTTATTTATTCCCTTTTGTTGCCCTTCTTGTTTTATTGTTGTAGTTATTATTGTTGTTGTCGTTGTTGGATAGGACAGAGAGAAATGGAGAGGAGGGAAAGACAGAGAGGGAGAGAGAAAGACAGACACCTGCAGACCTGCTTCACCGCCTGTGAAGCAACTCCCCTGCAGGTGGGGAGCCAGGGTTCAAACCGGGATCCTTATGCCAGTCCTTGTGCTTTGCGCCACCTGCGCTTAACCCGCTGCGCTACAGCCCGACTCCCAAAAGTATAATTCTATACAGGTGGCACCACTAGAGTTTTGTGTCCCATCCCCTCCATTGGAAAGTCTCTTGTTCTTTATCTCTCTGGAAGTAAGGACCAAAATTCTTCATGGGGGTGCAGAAAGTTTAAGGTCTGGCTTCTTTAATTGCTTCTCCGCTGGACATGGGTGTTGGCAGTTTGATCATAGTTAAATTTTTTTTAACAGTAAAACAAATATTCAAATCATTAAAATAATGAAAACACTTTCCTACATCATAGTTAAAATTTTAAAGGAGAATAAAACTACCTTAATGGTTTTCTATAAACAGTAAAGAAAAAAAATTCATGCAGAATATAGAGTAAGATCATTTTAGAAATGCCCACGTGTTCTCACTGAGAGTCTTGTGTTCTTGCTTTTTTGTATATCTAGAAAATTCTTAGTAGTTGACAGTCTATTTTGCTTTATTGCATGCTGGATCTTTTTGTATTCCTACAAATACTCTTGAACTTTGTTTTGGAATTTAGTAAAAATTTAACACTGAATCTTTTCAGGTTCTAAAAATTATTGAGTTGGGTTAGAGCTTTGCTTACCTACAGTTAATTGTTTACCACTCTTGAAGCAGAACATGGCTTTGTATTTTATATCATGCCCCATGAGGCATAAGGATTTCCAGTTTGACTGTGGTAGTAGACACTTATCCTACTCATGAGAACAGTGGACACTAAAAATCTTACTTCTGTCAGTCACAGATTATTTTTTTTCTTTTTTCTTTAAGAAAGGATTGATTAACAAAACCATAGGGTAGGAGGGGTACAATTCCACACAATTCCCACCACCCAATCTCCATAGCCCACCCCCTTCCCTGATAGCTTTCCCACTCTCTATCCCTCTGGGAGCATGGACCCAGGGTCATTGTGGGTTGCAGAAGGTGGAAGGTCTGGCTTCTGTAATTGCTTCCCCGCTGAACATGGGCGTTGACTGGTCGGTCCATATTCCCAGTCTGCCTCTCTCTTTCCCTAGTAGGGTGTGTCTCTGGGGAAGCTGAGCTCCAGGACACATTGGTGGGGTCTTCAGTCTAGGGAAGCCTGGCCGGCATCCTGATGACATCTGGAACCTGGTGACTGAAAAGAGAGTTAACATACAAAGCCAAACAAATTGTTGAGCAAGTCACAGATTATTTTTTAGTATGAATACTCAAATCCGTATTCTGTGGAATATTTGAGAGGGGTTCAGAATGCTCTGATAGACTGTGCTATGAGTTCTAACTACTTTGGCCTTTCTGATCTCTCAGATTCACTTTCCCAACTTGAGAGTTAATTCTTTTCTTTCTGATTTCCCTTCCCTGTACTGTAGTCTTACAACTCTGAAGTTTTTTTTCAACATATTAAAATGGGCAATTTCACAGGAATCACTTTTAATATCTGACACTCAATATCTGTGAATTGTTTGATATTAAATTGTTTATATTGTCTGTGTAACTACTCGGGTGAGAATTTATTGTCTCTATCTAGGGAAGTGTAGTCCCCTTTTCATTAGATTTTTCTCTCCCATAATGCCTTGCATAGTGCTCATTAAATATTTGTTAAAGGAGTTTATTATAAAATTATCATCTTTGATGTGCCAATTACAACAGGAACAGTTATTTCATTAAGATATTTCACTACTGGACCCAAAAATAGTATTCATTTGTAGAAAAAGACTTGAAAACTAATGCTTCTAGTAGTTGGTGCAATAATCAGAGCTCATTAAGCAGCAGAACTTCATAGAAACATATGAAGAATATTTCTGCATATAAGATAAATAAAAAGCCTTTTACTCCTTGAAGGAATTTTTTTCTGGAAAAAATGAGATGACTTAGCCTTGCCTTTCCTCCCTGTTTCATGCTAATAAGCAGTTGTACCTCTTAAATAAAAAGGCAGAGTTGAGTGAATTTCCTCAAGATCTAACATACACACACGCACACACACACACACACAGATAGCAAAATGGGAATGGAATTTATTTTATTTCTGTACAATATTCTTGAGATACATGAAAGTCAACCTAATACAAGTCTTAATTCGCTTTCATTAACTCTCTTCTCTTAGCCCCAGTAGCCCTTTCTAACTCTATGTAAGAACAGTCACTCCAGCCTGTGAAAATGTAGAACATATAATGAATTAAATTTATGGACTAATCTCTTATCTTTCTGCTTATATGGTGTTAGGAAATGTATTAATTCAGACTAGATTCAACCTAATAAGCTTACCTTCAGCAGGCCCAGGAATCAACTGGAAAGCATATCTAGAATTACATGCTATACTTAGTGTAAGAAGTATTATATTTAGCTAGGTCCCTGTGGAAATTAGAGAACTATTTAATACTAATATCTGCAACAGTATTTCAAGTATTTCTGTGTGTGTGTGTGTGTGTGTGTGTGTGTGAGAGAGAGAGAGAGAGAGAGAGAGGAGGGGGAGAGAGAGAAAACACAACATTCTCTTAGCTATGAGTAGAAACTAAATTCTAGAGTATTTTGGGAGCATAGCCTGTTACCAACCCATGGTAGGACAGGGATGCTGTTACTTGTTTTTTAATGTAAACATTTTGTGAGCTACTGAGTTTTGAAAGCTCTTGGGGTGTGATGTCTCTGAAAGGTTTATGGCATCACAACTTGATTATGTTAGGGAATATAGTTAGTCTAGCTGTAACTCACTCAAATTATCAGTACACTTTTTGGGGGCTGCTATTATAAACTCAGCTGGAGGCAACTTGCTGGTTTAACTGAACCTTAGGATACATTTAGTTCTTATACAGGAACCCAAGAGGCATTCAGAAAAACTAATTAGCTGGCAAAATAAAACTGATCATTCTCTTTGGATTCATTAGAGAAGGATTCTACACTCTAACCCCAGAATTTTTGAGAGTTGGTCATAAAAGTGTTTATGAAAATGAATTCTGAAAGTGATGGTAGAATTATTGGATAAAAGTAATGATTTTTAGCTACCACTCAAAGCTTACTCCAATCCATTAATTCTATGGATGTTTGATGAATACTTTCTTTGTGGCAAGCACTTTACTTGGTTTGGTGAATTTGACAGCACGGACTTCACCACAGCCTTTATAACACAATAGGAGAGAATTAAGTATAAATTACTTCCATGTAGAATAGTGTTTCAAAGGAGAAGAATATGATGCTGAGCAGCATAAAAGAAAGGACACAGGACAGTCCTATGGGGAGCTGGGTGCATGATGACTCATCTTCCTTAGGAGAACTTTACTAAATTTTCATTATGTCATGTGACTGTGTAAGATCTTTCTGCTTTCTTTCTAATGTTACCAGAAGAAATTGAGTGTCATTCCTACCCACACCAGAAAAGTTTTAAGAACAGAAGTTTTATGTGCAATTGACTAGTCACATTAGTTGAATGCAAACCAAGGGTTGAGCTCCATATGAAGCAAGAGAAAATGAGAACAATGAGATTAGTGACTTAGATGATGGCCACTGTACCTTGCACAGAGGTAGAACATACATGGTTTTTCCAGTAATTTCATATAAAACTCTTAACTGTACATTCACAGATGAGTTTGATGGAATTCAAAATCACAAAGAAAATTGGTATTGTGTTAGGTCCTGGGTTTTAATGATACAGTTAGCCCTCCTTAAAGAGAATAAAAGGGAAACATGTATTCATTGGGTTTGCCTCATTGGACAAAAAGCAGGGTCACTCCGCCCTGTGTTTGCTGCACAATGCCCTGTGCCTTACACATTGGATCATGTGTAGTAGACATTCCATAAATGGTTTTTGTTACTGGATAGGACAGAGAAATTGAGAGAGGAAGGGAGATAGAGAGGGAAAGAGAAAGACACCTCCAGACCTGCTTCGCCACTTGTGAATTTTTTCCTGACTAGGACAGAGAGAAATTGAGAGGAGGGGAGATAGAGAGGGATAGAGAAAGACACCTGCAGACCTGCTTCGCCGCTCATGAAGTGTCCCTGCTGTAGGTGGGGAGCTGGTTGCTTGAGCCTAGATTTTTGCGTGGGTCCTTGAGCTTCATGCTATGTGTGCTTAACCAGGTGCACCACTGCCTGGCCCCCATAGATTTTTTTCTACAAGTACATGTAAAGGCAAGTAAGATAATCTAGAAGTAGGGTAACTCCTATGAATAAGTAACAAGAGCAGCAGGTAGATGATGACAGTGCTAGTAAGAGAAATTTATCCATATTGCTTTGGTAGATCAATTAGAAAAATTAGGAAATTCATGTCTGGAGACTTAAGGTTAGCTCATAGCTGGGGCATTAATTACTATTTCACTGGAGTGATCAGAGGTAGCACTGGCCCTTAGCCCCTCTATATGCTTTCGGCTTCCCCACAACTTGGCTGTTTGATTTCAAGGGCAAGCACCTAAAGAGAAGCAAGTGGAAACTGTATTGCCATTTTATAGCCTCACCACAGAAATATCATAGTGTCACTTTGTTTGCAGGGAACAAGGTTTCCTGTTTAATGGGAGAAGGGCTGTCACCACATTGTTGATGCTGCCATTGCTGGAAAACACATTTTTATTTATGTATTTATTTATTTATGTATTTATTTATTTATTTATTTATTTTGCCTCCAGGGTCAGGGCATTGCTTGAGCTCCATGGCAGCACTGCTCCTGAATCCACTGCTCCTGGTGGCCATTTCCACCCACCACCACCATAGGACAGAGAGAAATTGAGAGGGGTAAGAGGTAAAAAGGGAACGAGAAAGATAGACACCTACAGACTTGCTTCACCACTTGTGAAGTGTCCCCCTTGCAAGTGAGAGTGGGGACTCAAACCTATATCCTTGTGCAGGTTATTGAGCATAGTACTATGTACACTTAACAGCTGGGCCCTGGAAAGCACAATTTAAAGGTGTGTTCTATTCTGAACCTTCTGGGGATTGTGGAGTAAACAAACACACAAAAAGGGTCTTCTCTTGCTGCAGTTGGATGTACAGTGTATTATTGACAGGAAATGGAGTGAGTCCTGTGTGTGTTGGGGTTGAGTGGGAAGACAGCCACATAAATAATAAGAATGCATCCTTTTAAGTACTTGCTTAGGCCTTGTCATGCAGATGAGAGGAGAGCGTCTACTCCCAATTACTAGTTTTCATAGGTAAACTTTGATATGTAAGGTGTTCACATCAAGATTTGGTGGACAAGAAAGTGATCATTGAGAAATCCTAGGGAAGGTTCTGACTATTATCTGTTAAACCATATTCAGCTATGCCAAACAACTTGGAATTTTAGGCCAGTATTCTTGATGAATCTCCTATACTGCTCCAGAGTTAGGCAGGAATAACAGAAAAAACTTGCTTTGAGGTGCTCATATAGTGTTCAGATATCTGAGCACAACAGGTTTCAAGTATTTTCTGCTGTAGCTTCAGTTCCTGAAGGTGTTGATACAAGACTGATTTCTAGTAGCCAGGGAAGTTGATAATCTGATAAAGGGCAAATTTTACATGCCTGTGGCTTCCAGTTAATTCCCATATGTGCTAGAGTAGTGAGATGATACTTCCTCCCATATGTGAATCTCTATGTCATATAAAAATTAAGTCTTTTTGGGAGTGGGGCTGTAGCGCAGCGGGTTAAGCGCAAGTGGCGCGAAGCACAAGGACCGGCATAAGGATCCCGGTTCGAACCCTGGCTCCCCACCTGCAGGGGAGTCCCTTCACAGGCGGTGAAGCAGGTTTGCAGGTGTCTATCTTTCTCTTCTCCTCTCTGTCTTCCCCTCCTCTCCATTTCTCTCTGTCCTAAAAAAAAAAAAAAAAAAAAAACTATTTTCGGGGCAGGTGGTGGCGCACCTGGTTGAGCGGCACATGTTACAGTGCCCACGGACCCAGGTTCGAGCTCCCAGCCCCCACCTGCAAGGGGAAAGCTTCACAAGTGGTGAAGCAGGGCTGCAGGTGTCTGACTTTCCTCTCTATCACCTCCTTCCCTCTCGATTTCTGGCTGTCTCTATGCAATAAATAAATATAATAAAAAAAAATTAAGTCTTTTTAAAAGACTGATTTCTGGGCTGTGAAGCAAGCCTAGTGTGTGTGTGTGTGTGTGTGTGTGTGTGCACGCACACACACACATGACTTTCATGCTTGAGGCTATAAAGTCTTATGATCAATCCCTCATGTCACAAGTCAGAGTTGACAGTTTTCTGTTAAAAAAAAATTAAATTGGGGGCCGGGTGGTGGTGCAATGGTTTAAGAGCATGTGGTGCAAAGTGCAAGGGCCAGGGGAAGGATCCTGGCTCAAGCCCCCAGCTACCCACCTGCAGGGAGGGTCACTTCACAAGCAGTGAAGCCGGTCTGCAGCTGTCTATTTTTGTCTCCTCCCTCTGTCTTCCCCATCTCTCTTGATTTCTCTCTGTCCTATCCAACAACAACAGCTATGGCAACAATAACAGTAATAAGAGCAATCAAATGGGAAAAAAAGGCCTCCAGGAGCAGTGGACTCATAGTACAGGCACTGAGTCTTAGCCATAACCCTGGAGGCAAAAAAAGTTAAATGAATAGTAATAACTGATTTTTATTTAGGTAGGTATGTTTAGTTAAATGTATGTGGAGTACATAAGCCAACCAAAATTACTTTATTCCTTTAATACCCATGTTAATCCATACTTCTTTTTTTCTCATGTGCTCTCATAACTCTAATTTAAATGGAGATGACTACCAGAGAAATCAGGAAAATCCTTAGTCTAGTAGAAATCAAACAATTGGAAGGAAGCTATAGCTGAGTGAGACTATGTGTCAGGTGTGGGCAGAACTGGAACAGAGGTATGTCTGAAGGTGAGGTGAACTCCATGGGCAACAGCTGGCAAGAGAAGCCCATGGGAAGGAGGTGTTTCTGTTAAGATGAGTTGTCCAGTTCCTTCACAGTCTGAGTTTCTGTGCAGTGGAGTAGTTTTTAAAGCAAGTCTGTGAGAAAAATTGGGACTTGCAAACAGATACTACTACACCTTACCAAACAGCTCAGTTGCCTTATACCTCTGGCTTTCCTAGCTTCATAGCTCATAGAGAGTAGATTATGGAACTACTCTGATTTTATAACTACATGACACCAATTCCTATAATTTGTTTTTATACATATATATGTGTATATATCTCTTTCTGTATTCATTCTGTCAGATTCTGGAGAATCATGCTTATTTACAATAGCCAATAAAGTCAGACCTAAAAAAGACTAATTATAGGTGATATGCTCAGAATAAGGTGTATTTTACAACATAATTCTTTATATCACTCCCCTCATCCCAGTTTGTGAGAGTTAGGAAATTACTTTTAACTATTTCTGTGTGGGTTTTGTGATTGGACTCATCCTCCTCTAAGTGTAATCTTTTCAGGCTGATCCTAATCCAGTACAAACATATCAAGACTTTAGTGTTCTCATTAGGAAGAGTGACAAAAATAATCCACTATAAAAGTCAAGAATACTGGTGTTGTAACCAAAAGAGTTTGTGTCTCTTTTATACAGTAATTTGGGCAGGAGCTATGAGCTCTACAGCCTGACAGGAAAGCACCATTAGTAATAACAGAATCAGGGAGTTGGGCTGTAGTGCAGCGGGTTAAGCGCAGGTGGTGCAAAGCACAAGGACCGACCGGCATAAGGATCCCGGTTCGAACCCCGACTCCCCACCTGCAGGGGAGTCGCTTCACAGGCGGTGAAGCAGGTCTGCAGGTGACTATCTTTCTCTCCTCCTCTCTGTCTTCCCCTCCTCTCTCCATTTCTCTCTGTCCTATCCAACAACGACAACAACAATAATAACTACAATAAAACAACAAGGGCAACAAAAGGGAATAAATAAAATAAATAAATAAATATTTTTTAAAAAAGTAATAACAGAATCAAACATTTCCTAGCAGGGATATGCTACCCACAGGACTTTGGCAAATAGCTCTCACCTCTGATCTAGTCCCTCATCCCAGCTAGCAGAAAAGAGGAAAAGGAAATGGGAAATGAAAATTGGTAATTGCAAACATCACTTCTCTTTAATCTACTTAGTCAAAACTTTATGAGAGGGTCACACCTAGATACAAAGAAAGCTGGAAAATGCATCTGCCCAATTAAAACTTGAAGGCTTCACAACTAAAAGAAGAGGGCAAATTCAGGAAGGTCACTAGCTCTCTCTACCATGGTCAGTAAAGTTAAGAAATACTAAATTTGACCCAGCATGGGTATTTCATAGAGCTTCAGAAGGGGAGGAATATGGATATATCAAGGAAAACATATTTAGCTAGTGTATTCTAATGCATTTTAAGACTTCTTACCCTTGGAACCAGGCATTTTTCATGTTGCTCTTATTAAAGACTTTTTAATTCATACATTTCTTAAATATATATATATTATTGACAAATATATTTAAAACTAATGTAAATTCACTAGTAATGATTTCTAGTGTTTTAAAATTATAATCATTTTCCATGTTATAGGAATAGAAATCAATTAAGTATTCATTTTGTCTAGAAGATAAGTTATTGGTAGATATCTGATAGAGACGTGGCAATATATAATCAATTCAATATATACAATTACTTATTTAGTGATATGTTTTATATACACATATACATATATAATTATATATTGATTATGCAGATAACAAATGTAAGGTGATACAAGAACCTGATATATTTCCAGATTTAGAAACAGGAGTTATAACTTTATTGGAAATAAAATCTTCACGGAATTTGTAATGTTTTCTCAGGAAATTTGATTCATTAGATCTGAAATACAAAAAAAAATACTTTATAATGTTTTCTTCCACTTTTATCCCATTTCACAATACTTCAATTGAACAAAGATTTTCAGAAAGTGTCCTTCATGAATGTTTCATTATAAAATTTTAGCCTAGATTATTCTAGTTATAAACACCGAAGAACCCCTGTATTAGAAACAGAGACAGAGGGAGTCAGGCTGTAGCGCAGCGGGTTAAGCGCAGGTGGCACAAAGCACAAGGACCGGCATAAGGATCCCGGTTCGAACCCCGGCTCCCCACCTGCAGGGGAGTTGCTTCACAGGAGGTGAAGCAGGTCTGCAGGTATCTATCTTTCTCTCCCCCTCTCTGTCTTCCCCTCCTCTCTCCATTTCTCTGTCCTATCCAACAACGACAACAACAATAATAACTACAACAATAAAACAACAAGGGCAACAAAAGGGAATAAATAAATAAAATAAATATTTTTAAAAAAAAAGAGACAGATACAAATGAAAATCTAAGCAGAGTAGACTTATGAATGTATATCTAACCAGGCTTTTAAAAATAATTTCTAAATCAGAAGAGATGGGAAAGTCACGGCCTGCTAGGGCTCTGGTGCATTTTTCAGTTCTTTAATTAGACATGCAGCTAACAGTCAACTAGAGGCACCAGGTCCTCACCCATGCCAATGTTAGGTGTTAGATATCAGCCTCTGTGCTATTTCTAACCACTCTAAGCTGATGAGAATTAATATGTGGAATGAGATATATTTGTCATCAGTATTTTTCATGCAAGCCCTTAGTCTAAACTCACTCCACAGACAAATAGCAGATATTTCAAGTTACAGAGATAATTAAACCATTATTTCCCTCGGGAAGGAACTAAGAATAAAGGCAAGTTTAATATTGTCTGATAAGACTTTAGAGATAAGAATAGGATAGTACTGGGAGCCAGAGACAGCAGAGAGAGGATGGAAGAGAAGCAGAGATTTTTATGGAAGGAGCTATTAGATGCAGAATAAGCAGTTTCCACACAGAAATACATACAAGCAATTGTGTACAGGTGCTTTCTTTTCACCACTCAGATCATGCACAGGGGAGAATTTGACAGTGAGGGTGGTGCATTATTGCCAGCTTGGTATACATTCTCCTACAGCTTGGGATGAATCACTGTGATTGAGAATCCCATTTACTATGCAGACACTTGCTCACTGCTGAGGGCCAGAGCGTTTATACAGGAGAGCCTGACAGTGACACCAATTTTGAAAGTCCATGAAAAGTCTAATCTCTTCCATGGAGTAGAAACAAAGCTCACTGACATGACTGGCTAAGTCCTGGGCTAAAGAAACCATCTCATAGAGTAGCCCATGGATTGTGGGCTCAGAGGCAATGCTTGGCACTCTAGGCCAGCACGAGAGAGCAGAGGAAACTGGGGTTACCTGTGGTGATGGGGGCTGCAGTGGTAGGAGTTTGAGTGTGACCCATTCTGACACTGGAGTTGCTTTGGAGGGTTCTGTAGCATTTAGGAGAGGGGAAGAAAGTGGAGCTGAAATTGTGGAAAAAGTCAATGATAAATTACAGTGAAGGCATGGTTTAAAATCTTTCAAATAATGCAAACTGAAAGTTCCCAAGGATGTGCTACCAGACAGCAAGAAGAAAAGGTCTTTCCAGAGATAGAATCTTGTGATCTGTCCCATTCATTCCCTCTAAAACAACTCGTTAACACACACACATACACACACACACACACACACACACACACACACACACACACACACTGTAGCCCTTGTGGAAAACACTAGGATCTAGCTCCTGGCCTTGGCTAGGTTGGCCAAACTTATGTGAAAGACTTTTTTTTCTAAATCCAAAACAATTAGTCTCTAAAAATGCTGTAGTCCCTATCCTTTGATCAGTTAATTCATTAGGCTCTATGAACACGTTTAGATGAATGAACTTCTCACCATATCTGTCAGAGGATGGAGTAATGGTTATTCAAAGAGACTCTCATGCCTGAGGCTCCAAGGTCCCAGGTTCAGTCCCCTGCACCACCATAAACCAGAGCTGAGCATTGCTCTGGTGGTAAAAAAAAAAAAAAAAAAAAAATCAGGAGCAGAGACCAGAAGAAAAGGGATGAGAACAGATGCATTTGGATGGTAGAAATTAGAGAAGAATGACACAAAGGGAAGGACATTTTGGAAGATGGCAGACAGATCAGAATGCAACATTGAGATACGGGCTTCTTTGGCGGGGGGATGGAGTCAGGGACGTTGCTGTCAGACACAGAGACCTTGGTAATGTAGGTTAGAGGCAAAGAATTTACTAAATAATGACTTCAGTGAATGTATGTCTGGCTATGGGAGAGTCAATTCTACTTCTCTGAAAGTTTCCTAACCTCAGACACCTGGCAGTGGCACCCCAAACACAAGAGAACAGAAGCAAGATGTGCAAAAGGACAGTGGAGTCAGAGCCCCGTGACCTGATCTCTCATCCCATCTCCTCCAGTTACTCAACAAGTGACTGCCTGAGCCTGTTTGCTCATCTGACTTGGGATTTCCTTCTCATAATGTCTGTATCTGCTGGACTGAATCATGTGTCTTCAGTAGCAGCACAGAGACTTCAACTATAAAATGATGTGGGGGGGGCATTAATGCTAATACCTACCATCACTACTGAACATACACCTCCAGTATAGGATGATGGCTCTGCAGGTTAATCTGCCATACTCTACGCAGAAAGCACAGTCTGACAGTTAATTTGATACATTTTTCTTTCTTTGATGGAAAGAAAAGAAGAAAATCAGGAGAATGGCGCTTTTGAATGGTTTTCCAGGACCCTTAACTAATTTTAACCCCAGCTTCAAAAGCAATGAGTTGATTCCCTTAATCACCAAGGCAGGGTATCCTGCAAAAGGCAGCTCTCTGATGGGGAAGCTGCTCAAACATTGTTCCCATGGCTGCCTGCTGTAGCAATATTTTTTACTGCCCTAAGCATTGCTAATTTTAGCCATGGATTATCTGGAAAGCAAGGAAGAAATGGATGAAAGGCAATCTTTACCTGAGCCATACTGAGCCCCTGAGAAACCTCTCTAAGAAAGAGATGCTGCTTTAAAACAAGCAACTGTGGAGCTCCAGTGCCCCAGGGACGTTTGTCGACTGTTCTCTAGCAGTGGCTGGATGAAGGAGAAGGAGCCAGGTACTGCTTTCCTCCCTTAAGAATAAATTGAAACTCAGAGGTGAAACTATTTGATTCAAACCATTGCGTCCTGTTTAAGAAAGCCAGCTGTCACCCTAGAAACCTTAATTCTCACCCTGGCCTCTGGTAATTTGCTTCGAGAGTTAAGCTATTTGGGATGCTGATTTCAGTAAGCTGTCTTGCATAAAAGAGAAGTCATATTTGTAACAAGGTTAATTCTAGCCAAGATATTAAGGAAAAAAATATTTATTAAAAAATAAAAAGACAGACTGTCCCATTCATGAAGATGCAGATAGTGCTTAAATAATTCCCTTCAATTACCTACAAAGAGGTGAGGGAGTCAGGCAGTAGCACAGTGAGTTAAACGCAGGTGGTGCAAAGCGCAAAGACCAGCGTAAGGATCCCAGTTTGAGCCCCTGACTCCCCACCTGCGGGAGGGGGTCGCTTCACAAGCAGTGAAACAGGTCTGTAGGCGTCTCTTTTTCTTCCCTTCTCTGTCTCCCCCTTCTCTCTCCATTTCTCTCTGTCCTATCCAATAACAACGACATCAGTAACAATAACTACAACAATAAAAAAAAAAGGACAACAAAAAAGGGCATAAATATTTTTTTAAAAATGAGAGCTGTGAGGCAGCTGCACCCCTGTAATCTCAATGACTATATTCTTCTCAAACAAGCAGCCCGCCAGGTAATGTTGGATTATTTGAACTGTATATGAACATATTCAGATTCCAGCATGAGAAAGATAATTTCTACATGTGATCTCAATAAAGAGACAATGAGCCCATGGAAACAGAGCCAGATAGCCAACCCAGGCCCAGTAGGTACTATTTAACTGCTTTGGCTGGTAGTGAAGTCCAAAATTTAGGGTTTACCCTTCTGGTAGAAAGCATGGTGGGTTTCCAAAACTAGATCCCCACAGGCTCACTTCCCTGGGTTTGGTAGCTGCTTCTCTGAAGTGGGATCTAGTAAGGGACAGCATTCAGAAAGTCCTGTTTTGCCTTTTGTGAATCTTTCCCTAGACAGATGTTGCTGGTACTAAAAAGAACAAAAATCCTAGCTTTTCTGAGGGGAGACTTTAGACTTCCATGTAGACACTCAGCCAGTAACTTGAAAAACCATGACTATAATCTAGTTATTGAGTAGAGTCCAAAAACCCAGACAAAATTTAAAAGTCTAGTATCTAGGATCACTTTTTATGTACAAAACTGTAAACACATAAACTCCACTCAGGAAAAATTTAGATCAATTGTTGTCAGGTTCTAGTCTTACTAATGAATCTGAGCGCTCCTCTCCCTGGGAGAGAATCAGCAATGACTAGAAAGGTCTAAGGCTACTTTCCCATCCTCCTAAGATTTTTGAGAAGCCAAAAAATATTAAAAATCCAATTTTCTGGGCTAATCAGAAAAACAAGAGTGTCAGAGAACAATTTCTCCTACATCTGGTTTTCAGTTTGGAATGAGGAGTAAATGACATTAAGTTTACTTTATATTTAAAAAAAACCCAGACATTCTTATAGAAACCAAGAAACACTGAAAAACAATTTGATTTAACTGCAGCAAACAGAATGACAGATCATTGTCTTCCAGGATTTGCTGTTATTTGACTCATTTTCATCTGAGAGCTATCCACCTGCTCCCCTCATATCCTCATTTCACACTGAAAGTTGAAGGGAGAAGTTAAGGGAATGTAGAGGAAGAGCAGAAAGTCAAGAAGAAGAGAGGAATACTATAACCTGACTTCTAATTTAGTTCTTAATCTTCTGTATGGATATTCACGGTTAGGAAGCAAAAAAAAAAAAAAAAAAACCTAGAAGACTACTGATGTACCTTAAATTTAAATCTTTTAAAAATTCTTTTATTGATTTAATTATTCTGGAAAAATATTAAACTCTTGACTGAGTTTGGAATATTGCACCAAAGTAAAAAACCTGGGTAGAGGGTGGAGGCTAGACTTTCAGCTTCACTATAGGGGGTGAGTAGGGACACAGACATTACTTAGGTGGGAATAGTGTTAATATACACTCCTATTAACTTAGTCTTATCAATCACTAATGAATATGAGACGGGGAAAAATAGATGGAATGTCTCAAACTCTTTGATGCACAGACCCCAGTGCTGAGTATATATTCCTTTAATCGAACTTAAATCTTATCAAAAAATTTTCAGGAGTGAAAAGACTTAAACAAAATGCTTTTCCAAAAAGAGTTTCATTGAAGATCAAAAATGGAACTAATGGCTAGTAATATATTTAGAGTTAGAGGACAGATGTGTTCATTTGCCTACCAAAGTCTTCACATTCATGTAAGTGGCTAAGGGCATAATTTTTTGCAAATTCCCATAGAAAATAAGTTGTACTAAAATAGATCCAGATAAAGGTTATCAAGTTTTATTTTTTTTTTCCAAATGAGGAAGAATGAACACTCTAGTTTTAAAGTGGTAATGAATTGCAGATATTTAGAGGGAAACGTGTGTGTGCATTTCTGGATAATTGAATTAGGCCTTTAAAAGGATTTGTGACTAATAAGTGCTTCCAGTTCTGCATAAGTGAGCTTCTTCCAGAATGTCAAAAGCTAATAAAATCTAAGATGCAAATATAAAGAATGATAGCATGATTAATTGATTTATTATTGTTGGGAACCAAAAAATATAGTTTTTAAACATACTTAAAGTTCATGAGAGTTGTTTGGTGCCTAGCCAAGGTAGGCAGTCCATAAGAACAAAGAAAATTATCATGTCCTGTCTGTTAACACATATGCACCTAGAGAGGGACTAGCAATATGTAGGATTCTGAAAAGGCACACAGAGAAAGGAATAATATTTATTAAACATAGACCCTGAGAGGGAGAAAACTCACCCTGAACATACAGGCAGAGGCCATCAGAGTACCATCAATGACCATAAAAACTGAAAGAGAAATGTTGTGCATCTTCTCTAGACAGCAGATCTGGGGAACCTATGGCCTCTCCATTGTTCTAAGCCTTAATTTTAATCCTCATGTAGAACAAGAACACATTTGAAATTTATAGCTAAGAATATAATAATTTTAATAGGGGTATAAACATAGCATGGAAAATTACTCATTCTTGAAAAAACAGAAGGAAGCCCTAACATTTTTGACACATGACTGAACTTAAGAACACTATGCAAAGTGAAAAAGCTAGTCACAGAAGGACATCTACTACATGACTCTACTTACGAGAAATCTAAAATAGCAAACTCACAGAAGCATAAAATAGAATGGAAGTTGCTAGGGGCTGGGATTTATTCATTGACTTTCAAGTTTCAGTTGTGCTTGATGATGTAGTTTGAGAGGTTATTATACAACACAATACATAGTTAAAAGGACAGTACCAATTTTGTGGTTAGATCTCGATTCATAGAGCACAGGCACACAGAGGAAAAAGCATTTTGGTGGAGTATATTCAGTACCTATTGCAGTGATGGTATCATGAATGCATGTATATGCTCAGACTCGTCAAAGATCATACACTAAGTGTGCGCAAATTTTCATAGCAATTATATCTTGATAGAATGAAAAATACAGGAAAAATATTTTTGTAATTGAAAAAAAAGAATTATTTTCCAAATGGAGAGCTTGTTAGACTATCGTAGGGTGGCTGTAGGTGTTCATCAGTTCTAATACTCTATTTGTTGGTTGGCTTATCGATCTTTTATTTATTTTGGGTAAAGATAGGGAGAAGTTGGGGGGGAGAGAGAGAGGCGCTGCATCACTAAGGAAGCTTCCCCACTGGAGGTGGGGACCAAGGGCTTGAACCCATGTCTATAATGTGTGCACTCCACCAGGTGCATCACTGTCCAGCTCCAGCTTCTGAATTTTTTTTATCTCCTTTACTATACTCGTCTCTGTGCATTTACCTTTGTGTTCTTTTCTCATGTATTCTTTGTCCCAACTATTTCTAGTTTATTTAGTCATAGGCATACAGATATATGCATATATATAGGTATACCATATACATGCATGCAGACATATATGCTCATGTTTCTTCCTCTTTGATTTTCACACTATGCTTTTCCATTTCCTGTGATCTACTGAAAAATGTTTTCTACCTCTTGAATAGCATGGTTTCTTGAATATCATATAATGTTTCTCAATATTTTTAATGGTAAAGAAAAACTAAAATGACTTCAGTTTTTCCTTACTGAACAGAAAAGCAGCAAAGGAACAGCTTTCAATTAGCCACACAGAATCTGATTGAATGCATATGTTCATATGTTCATATGTGTGTATGAGAGAGAGAGAGAGAAATGGGGGGGATTGAAGTGAGGGCAAAGGCCTAGATTGGAAAGCATGTTTCTCATTTCTGTTTAAAAAGAAAACAAGTCTGCCATCCATTCACTATACCTTAAAGTTAGAAATAGAAAAAGAGAGAGGGATTAGTTTCAATACTGCTGATTGCAGCATCTTTTTGACACATTCTATTAACTCTTTCTCCTTAAAAGTTGAGCGTAATTTCCCAGTTGATTTTTATCTTCTAAAAGGGAGAAAGAAATCCTCTTGTCAGCTTCACTAGTTACCTAGGAGTTAAGTTTTTAAAATTAACAAGATGACATTGGGGATTTAAGGAAGATATGAATGGACTCTTAATATTTATTTATTTTGCATATATAGAGGAAATTGAGAGGAAATAGAGAAAGAGAAGGAGGCATACCTGCAGTACTGTTTCGCCACCCATGAAGTTTTACCCCTGCCGTGAGGACCAGGGGCTTGACCTAGATCCTTGAGCACTGTAATGTGTGACTCAACCAGGTGCACCATCACCAGCCCATTGTATGAATGGATCCTTGCAAGTCCATTTGCCTCTATTTTTATATTTGAAAAGAAACATAAGGCTGACTAGAAGGATGTAGGCATAGATTATCAGTAAGATTATAGTATAGATTATCATTTCTTCAACTACTAGAAAAACTTATTATAAAACCTTGGTGAAATATAACCTAAGCTGCATTTTAATTAGACTTCAGTGTTTTCTAAGGATAGCATCTGGACAGCAATCTGGCTTCATTTCCCACAGTAAGATGCTTTCCGTAGATTGATATTTCAAAACACACCTCACTATCATTAGAAAGAATAGTGAAGAAATTTAACATTCTGTGAGGTGGTGCCAATATTAAGGGATTAGAAAAATGTGGACAGGTGGAATGTTAAGAAAGACTGGGCAGCGTTAAGAGAGCTGCCTCGGGATATGAATGGCAGCTACGGACTGCAGTTTCGTGTCCCTAAGAAAAGAAAAGTCAACTTGTAGATGTCTGGTTTTGAGTTTCAAGTGCCTTATATGAGAACTAGCATTCAGAGCCCAGAATGCTGTCCTTAGGAAGGCTGTCCAGTGAAAGGAAGAAATCCAGTGGTGAAGATAACTATGAGACTTAAGATAATTAAGGTAGAGCTTTTGGTATGTGATGGTAGAAAAAGACATAAGTTGGGGGTGAGAGTATTTTGCAGATACCTGCCAATGGCCAGATGAGAAATTTTACCCATGTGTCAGCTACTGTACTGTAAACCATTAGCCTCCCAGTAAACTGATAAAAAGATACTAAGATAGAGAATTACTTGAATCAGCCTATCATAAAAGCCACTGAAAACAAAGAAAGAACATCTCTGTTAGATCTGTAGCAAAAGGTGGGGATGAGGACAGAAGAAAGTAGAGGTGAAGAACCTTGGGATTTTTGAATTTCCTGAAACTCAGGATAGGAAGTGATATCTAGATCCTGTAAAAAAAAAATAGAGAAAACATATAATACGGTAATCTGATAGATTTAAGGACAAGAACCAAGGAAATCACTATACCTGTCAGGCAAGTCACAATGACGTGAGTCTCCAGGATATGTCTAGTGGTTACTGCACATGGAATATCTACTGGCAATCCACCGGGCATCTGGGGTGAAGGCAGGCAAGGCAAAAGCAGTCCCAGGTCTGCAGACTCAGGATTGCCCGAGTCTGACTGAAATGTAAAGAACTTTCGTCTTTCTCAAATCTATGTTAGTGTCTTTGCCAAATATAATTTTTTATTTTGTTACATGAGCCTATTTTGAAATTCTAATATACATGTTTCACTAACAAATAATTGCATTTCTCAAGAAGGTCAAAATTATTTTATAGTGGTTATAAACTAAGCTACAAACTTATAGAATATTAAGGATATATTTCCTGACCTGAAATTTTTCACATTCATCACTAAATAATTCACTAGTGCATATTCCATGTCTGATTTGTTCTGAATCATCATACTTAGAGGAAATACTTCATTTTCTATAAACTTTATTGAAACAGTTTGTCCATGATACTCCAGTAAATGCCATTCTCATGTCTACCACTCTGCCAACCTTTTAAGGCATATCCTCCATGACAATCTCTAGGATAATCCAAAGATGTATCACTTAGCTAATTTCCATACCAACTAGAAAATAACTCAGATTTATGACTAAATAGGCATATATCCAAAAATATATACAAACTTGTACTAGAACTGGGCAGTCCATCATAATAGAGTTCTGGCCAGAAATCAGTACTTCCTCACACTTAATTTCTAAATTAGATCCAACTCAGACTTCAAGTATTATTTCTTAATGTTGGCATATCATCTTTACAACATAAAAAGGAAGGAAGAATTCAGTTAATACTGAATACCAGAACAAGCTGAGAGCCTGGGTCGGAAAGAGTTACATGACTTAAAATTGCAAAAGGATTTTGCTGCTATATGTTCAACAATTCGAATGTAAGCCACAGCTCTTGCATTTTGATTGTTGATATTCTGTCTCTACCAGCAGCTGTGAGAAGAGGCAGATGCCTTGTATATGTTTTTGATTCTTTAAAAAAAAACCTTCCACATTCCAAGAGGGAATGGAAATTTGAGTTTAGTGTTTGTTGGAGTTCGTATACTTTGGCACACATTCATTCCTTTGCCCTGGAGTTTTTAAAATTTTATTAGTGATTTAATAATAATTGACAAGGTTGTGGAATAAGAGGGGTACAGTTCCCTTCTATCAGAGGCTTCCTTATTCTTAATTCCTCGGAGTATGGACCAAAAATCTTCATGGAGTGCAGAAGGTGGGAGGTCTGGCTTCCCTAATTGCTTCTCTGCTGGACATGGGTGTTGACTGGTTGATCTATGCTCCCAGCCTGTTTCTTTCTTTCCCTAGTGGGGCAGGGCTCTGGGGAGGTGGGGTTCCAGGACACATTGATGAGGTCTTCTGCCCACTCTAACAGATACTTCTCTACAACATCAATGGTCATCTTCAACAGGAACAACATAAACCTTGTGGGCCTGTACAGGACCTTGCCCTCAATGCACAATAATACTGGTAGAAATTGTCCCACATTCCAAAGGAAGGCTGGGGTAACATACTCTGCCGCTCAAGGAAGACAGGTCCTGAAATGAGTGCAGCCTACAATGTTCCTAGCTGTGACCATGGAATGTGAGCTCAGACTGACAGGGACGCAGAGGTTACACAGGCTCCTGTGCTAAATATGAATAGATATGGGCCCTGGGTCGGACTGATGGGGTTTACAGTTAACAGTATTTATATACTTTCCCATACTTGGGAGATACTTTCTGCCCTAATCTAGCATTCAGGTCCTATTCCTAACTCTGATAAAATCCTCCCAGACAGTACTTTTCGCCCATCTGCACGTTGTCTGGCCCAGGCAAAAATTAGTAAAGTCACAGGCCCATCTGAATATTCCTAGCTTCTTCTAACATGAAGACCCCAAATCTCATCTGCTATACTTCTACCCTTTTGTTCCTGATAAGCATTTTTTTCTGCTTTATAGCTTAGTGTTTTTCAGCCAACAAGTTGCAGATGTTACCATGATGCCAACCTGACTTCCCTGAGCCGTATTTTTCTTAAGGAAGCAGGAAAAAGGGGGTCAGTGATCTTTTCTTGCTTTGCTGCTGACAGACTTTATCTTTCTGTTAAGATCTATTCAGATATATTCCTCTGACAGTAAGCTCTGAGCTTTCTTAGAATAAAGTTTGTATTTTTCTTACCTCCTTCTCTCACGTGTGCTCCAGAAATCAGGTGTCAAAACAAATACTAGTTGAACAATTGCATGACTGAATGGATCAGTGTACAAATGACAATTTCCCTATAATCATTAGGAAGCTATTCTTAAGTGGTAAGGAAAGAATTAATTCACCAAGCCATCATGATGAAAGAAAAGCCACTCAGAAATAGATCTACCAAGAGCCCCATGAATCAGGGCAGAGTAGGAAGATTAGCAAGTCAGGATAGAAGGCTCTCCTTTTCCAATGGCCCAAATTATCTAATATCACAAAAAATAAAAATAAAAATTATGTGTGTGTACACATTTTGGAAGAAGATAAAGAAAAGGCTTAAATGTTATTCTTCCTAAATGTTTCCCAGATGCCCACAATCCACAATCTTTCATATATATATATATATATATATGTAGCCTCCAGGGTTCTTTCTGGAGTTCAGTGCCTGCACTATGAATCCACTGCTCTTGGCAGCCATTTTTTTCATGTTGTTGTTATTGTTTGTTGTTGGATGTGACAGAAAGAAATTGAGAGAGGAGGGAAAGACAGAAGGAGATAGACACCTGCAGACCCATTGCACTGCTTGTGAAATGACCCTCTCTGGGGGCTCGAACTGGAATCCTTGCACCGGAGAGGGTGCAAATAGTGCAAACCCAGTGAACCACTGTCCAGCCCCTCTTTCCCATGTTTTTGAACATTCTTCTTGTGTCTGTTAGTTATTTCTCATTTGTAGAAGTAAAGGCATTGGGCCATTGGAAACGGGTAAGTGAGGCTATTCTTCATTGCTTCTTCACCTTCCCCATCTTTTCACTGTCACAAAGTTCCTTGTAGGCAGTCATTTCTAACTTCAGTGACCTCTCACTTGTCACAAGGTCCCCATCTGCATGGCCATAATAAGTAATTTGCTCTAATCCGTGAATAGAAATTAGAATTTAATTTATTTTAGTGGCATTTCAAGAAGGGAGATGCTGAAGTAAGCTATTTGGTGTCCTTTGCATTACTATTGAAGGTTAATCACCACCCAGTATGCACACTTGAGCTCCAAACTACATTCTTGGGAAAATTGAATAATTAAACCACAAGTAGCAATTACTTGTACTCTGGTAGGCTTCTTGCTATTGCAACATTATTAAGTAATATCTTCTCTAAGTTGGCATCCAGCACTCAAATTTCTATTTTCAAATGTGGGTGTTATTAATTCCTGTTAATTTTGTTCAGTGTTGAAAATAGAAAGAGGCCATCATCTAACGGAAGTTGGTATTTATTGTGTAGTTTGGCTTATTCTCCACATGAACCTCTTTATCTTAGAAATTTGTCTGCACTTGAAGATATTCTAAACATTATAAACAAAGCCTTATTGGAAACATTTCTAAATTAATTTGGTGATATGGCTCTGCTATATTCTTGTAGAGTGAATGCTCCACAGTCTCTTTTGTAAATCCATTTTTTATGTTATTAATAGCAGCTCACAAGACTGTAAGCTTACATAGTATAATTTAACACTGCACCCACCTCCCAAGTTCGGTGCCCCCACCACTCTTCAATGATAACCACTATAGCTCTCACCAAGTCTTAGAGATCGTTTCTTCCAAACTCATATGTTCTCTAGAGGCCACATATGAGTGAACCTATCTAATAGTTGTCTTTCACCTCTTATTTTGCTAAGCATAATCACTTCCAGTTCCCTTCATTTTGTCCCAAAAGACACAATATCTTCTTTTTGATGAGAGTAATGTTCTGTGCAGTATATATCCCCATAACTTCTTACTGTTATCTATCACTGGGCATGTAGGCTGCACCCACTCTTTGGCATTGTGAAAGATGCAGCTATGAACATAGGGGTGCACATGGCTCCTTTAAATGTTTTCTTGCCCTCTGAGTAAATGTCTAATAGTGGTACTGTTAAAATTTTGGTTCTAAAGAATATGGATTTACATAGGAAAATATCCATATTACAATATAGATGAGAAAAAAAAGTTAAAAGGAGTCGCTTTCAAAATAAAATGCACAGAGGGAAACACAAGTAGAAAATAAGCATGCTGACTAGGTTTGAACACTGCATTTTGGATCATTTCCCTTTCTTTTTAGCTTCTCTGTAGTTCCTGTTTTTGGCATTTGGTGCATAGTAATTTCACACTTTGTTACATTAATCTTTCAGATTATAAGAAGTGTCTTATTTAAAACTCAATAACTGAACTACTTCCATAACTATCTTAACTATTCTACTCTGTTCCCCAGAGATTAGTATTATTCCTAAATTTGATGTAAATTGGGATTTCTCAATAGTACTATGATCAGTGGACATTTGGGAACCCACCATCTTTTGGGGATGGGAGTTATATGCACTGTAGGATATTTTATAGTCTCCTCAGCCCCTATCTTTCAGATTTGCCAGTAGCATAAGTCTCTCAGTGGTGACAACCCGGAATGTCCCATTCCTACAAACATTCCTGGGGGGAAGGAGTGGCAAAATCAAGCCCCACCTGAGAGCACTGCTATATGCTCTCCTAGACCTTCATTCTCTGCATTGGCATTCAGATATAGAAATGTAACATCAAAAAATAAGTGGCATGATCATAATGTGTAATTTAAGAATGAAGTATTTTATAGATTTAAAATAAACCATATTGTTTTGAACATACCTATGGCTTATGCAGTTCCTCAGAATAATACTAGTCAAAGCTTCAGTGAAGATTTTAGGGTCTCGTTGGTTATGGATGTTCCTGGACATCCTTCTCAAGAAAAAGGAAACTAATCAAGGAATCCCCTTGCATTAATGTCTTGACATCAGTCACTGAAATCCAACACCAGCTAATTCCTTGGTCCACTTTTATCCAGCTAAACCTATCACTACAAACCTCTTTTTTATGAATAGAAAAAAAAATCTAGGTTTAAATCAAATTTAAACTTTGATTTCAGAATCTAGGTCTGCAAATAAGAAACAGAAAATTCCTCTCCTTCTTCCAGAGGTGATGGTGCTTCTAGCCGTTTCAGTGTTCATGCTTTTCATCCTACTGCAGTATCTAGGCCTCCATTTCTTTTTTTTTTTTTAATTTTTTATTTAAGAAAGGATTAATGAACAAAAGCATAAGGTAGGAGGGGTACAACTCCACACAATTCCCACCACCCAATCTCCATAACCCACCCCCTCCCATGATAGCTTTCCCATTCTCTAGCCCTCTGGGAGCATGGACCCAGGGTCGTTGAGGGTTGCAGAAGGTGGAAGGTCTGGCTTCTGTAATTGCTTCCCCGCTGAACATGGGCGTTGACTGGTCGGTCCATACTCCCAGTCTGCCTCTCTCTTTCCCTAGTAAGGTGTGTCTCTGGGGAAGCTGAGCTCCAGGACACATTGGTGGGGTCTTCAATCCAGGGAAGCCTGGCCAGCATCCTGGTGGCATCTGGAACCTGGTGATTGAAAAGAGAGTTACATATGAAGCCAAACAATTTGTTGAGCAATCATGGATCCCAAGCTTGGAATAGTGGAGAGGAAGTGTTAGGGAGGTACTCACTGCAAACTCTAGTGTACTTCTGCTTTCAGGTATATATTTTGCAGTAGTTTATGGATACGTGTGAACATAAGCTCTCTCTCACAGAAACTGGTGTATATCTAGGTTATGGGACTTTGTTAGAAAGTGAACCACCTGAGATGAAATTAGAGTGTACTATAAAAGGAAAGGTCTCACCCGAGTGATGAAGCTGAAGGGTTGTCATTCCACACGTGAAGTCTCTGGACACAGTCTGAGGTGAAGCATGTTGAGGTGGCAATCGTTGCTTTGGTTAGGTTGTGATTGGCGGATGCAATATTATTTGGTTTGGATTGGGAGATGCATACGGGAAAGTAGGCCCTATCCAAGGGTTCCAGGACTGGGGGAAGTAGGGGCTCTATAGTGGAGATGTGAGGTTCCTGCTGTCTTAGGGTTCAAAAAGACAATCGATAGTTAATGTTATCATCACATTATTTGTTAATTGGGTTAACTTTGAAAAGTCCCTTTGTTATGGTTTGCTGTAAAGTATCCAGTATCTTAGCTGTGCTATTGGATGCTTCTAATCTACTTGGTCTAGGCTTTTGAGAGAGTCCGCATATCAAATACATATAGGCCTCCATTTCTACACAGTATGTCAATGCTGCCCATGTTAAACTGTATTTAAATTCCTACTGTATATTCTTTCTGCACTCATCACTTGTGTAATTTTGGCCATAGGACTGTTTCATGAGCACATAACATTTATTTACACATTATTTTCCTTGGGTATTTGGAAAACAATATTAATTATGACATTGCTGTGACATATATTAACTTGTGCATGTATATACACATGCAGACATATATACATAGAAAATCTGTTCAGGGGTCTAGAGCATAAATGTATAAATTTCTCTAGGGTGTGTGCTTAGGGAAGGGTATTAAGTAAAGGGCCTAGGCAGTGACACTCGAGGTAGAGCACAAAAAGGGCAGTGCTCAACGACCAGAGTTCAAGCCCATAGTCACAAGAGGTAAAGTAGCACTGCAGGTGTCTCTTGTCTCTTTCTCTTTCCATAACTTTGTTTTCTTTGTCTCTCTCCAATAAATAAAATATTTAAAAATATAAAAACTATATTGACTATGTCACCAATCTGTATGTTATAAACTCCTGACAGCACTGAAGAAAATTCTTAACTGAGCCACATCTTTACTAACACTTAAATGTTGATGTAAGACCAGACAGCACATCTACTTTGTCATGTATGTGACCTAAGTTTCAGCCAAGTCCCCACAATATCTGAGGAACTTGGGTGCTGCGGTATTATTCCCTCCCTGTCTCTATCTATCTGAAAAAGTCAACCCAGAATGAAGAGTGGTCAAGGCCTGGAGAGAAAGATAAAAATGTTGATGTGACTTTTATCTTTTATTACTATGTGGTGGAACAGAAAACACAAATAAGATATGGCATAGAAGCTTTTCTTTTTATATATATATATTTTTTATTTATTCCCTTTTGTTGCCCTTGTTGCTTTATTTTTGTAGTTATTATTGTTGTTGTCGTTGTTGGATAGGACAGAGAGAAATGGAGAGAGGAGGGGAAGACAGAAAGGAGAGAAAGATAGACACCTGCAGACCTGCTTCACCGCCTGTGAAGCGACTCCCCTGCAGGTGGGGAGCCGGGGTTCGAACCGGGATCCTTAGGCCGGTCCTTGTGCTTTGCGCCACCTGCGCTTAACCCGCTGCGCTACAGCCTGACTCCCTCTTTTTTTTTGTTAGTTGTTTTGACTTGCTATGACAGGATGCTATAGACAAGGTGACTTGTAAATAACAAAGTTATTTTGTTATTTCTCATAGGCTCGACAGCCCAAAGTCAAAAGGGTGGTAAATTCAGTGTCTGGTGAGTCTGCTTCCTGGGTCAGACGGATGTCATCGTCATCTTGCTGTGTTCTAATACGAGGTGAGGCATGAAGGCACTCTCTAGGGTTTCTTTTGTTTTTTTAATTTTTTTCTAGAGTTTCTTTTGTAAGGGTACCAACTATTGACTGCCTCCACCCTTATGACCTAATAATCTCCCAAATACTCTGCTTCCAATTGCCATCCCTTTGAGAGTTAGGATTTCAACATATGAATTATGAGAGAGGAAGAGACTATTCTACCTTTTCATGCAGTGTTGGGTATCAAAGCCAGGCCCTCATCCATGCAAAACATGTTCTATTATTAAGCCACCTCCCTAACCTCAGCCTCTGAAGCACATAAACGCCAACGAAGCTATCTGAATGAGCTTATCATTCCTGGTTGAGGTCATGTCCATACCTTCCACATTTTCCCATTTTCCCCTAAGGAGTCAGAAACCAATAGGAAGTGAGAATGGGGCTACCAAAAATAGAATCTGGAGAGTCAGTGTCCAAGCCAGACGATTCAAATACCCTGTCACAAAATCCAAGAGGTTTGCTAAAAAGTACTTCTGAAACATTTAAATAGAATTATCACATCTGGTAAACAAACAAACAAACAAGCAAACAAACAAGCAAAACATGACTCCAGTTGTAAGCTTAAACACTGGGGCCAAATGGAACTCACCCAGCTTCCTCCCCACCAACAACTGCTCCTTCAACACTGCCCTCCCCCCCAGTCTGAGTGGATGACATCACCCTCCACCCTGTGGTCTAAATCAGGGAGAGCATCTTTTTATGGAATTCTCCCTTCATTCACCACCCACTCCCAGTGGCTTTAATTCTCCAGTAAGTCCACATCTATCTTCATCTCTAAATATCTTAATACCTTAATGTCTTTGTTCATTGCTTACCTGCATACTGTAATAGCCTTATAAGTGTCCTCCCTGGATACAAAGTTATATTTAAAACAGATTTCAAACATCAGAAATATGATTTGTTTTCTTAAAATCATTTTTATTGAGGAAATGTTTTCCAGGACAGTGTTGACACATGGGTACAATTACATACGTGTCTACACCATTCCCACCACCAGCCCAACTCCCTCTTCACCATTGCCACCTGTGCCCCTTCCCATATCGCTGTAAGATGTTTGGTTTGCTTATTTGTTTTGTTTTTACTCTCGGGGCAAAAATCACTGGGACTTGGTGCTTGCACAATGACTCCACTGCTCTTGGTAGCCATTTATTTTATTTACAATCCAATTTCTAATTTGTAATGAATAATTGTTTACCAGATTGTAAGATTACAGGATATAGGTCCACACTGCACCCATTCTTCAGCTCTCGTTTTTTTTATTAAAAAAAAAATTTTTTTAACATTTATTTTATTTATTTATTCCCTTTTGTTGTCCTTGTTGTTTTATTGTTGTAGTTATTATTGTTGTTGTCGTTGTTGGATAGGACAGAGAGAAATGGAGAGAGGAGGGGAAGACAGAGAGGAGGAGAGAAAGACAGACACCTGCAGACCTGCTTCACCGCCTGTGAAGCGACTCCCCTGCAGGTGGGGAGCCGGGGTTCAAACCGGGATCCTTATGCCGATCCTTGTGCTTTGCAGCTCTCAAGTTTTTATCTTTCATAATTTCTCTTCTTGAGTCCTTTCTATACTCCTATCTGGACCTAGAACCATCTTTTCTAGTTTTGTCTCTGGGACTATACACATGCACTTAAATCACACAGGATTCTCATGAGAATGCAGATGCTGGTTCACTAAGCATGAGTTGGCATATGCTTCCAATATGACTAACTTAGATAATATTGACGCTGCTACCCTATTACCACAGTGTGAATAGGAATGATCTATCCTCTCTCTTGAGCTAAAAGCTCTCTGAAGATAAGGGGGAAAAAGGCTAATCATGGTAGCTCCTGAACCTTTGAATAGCAAATTAATAGTAAAAAAAAAAAAAAATCAATATATGAAGCTCCTTAGGAAGGAGAGGAACACAACACATTGCTTTTCTGAAGCTGAGAGCAGGGAGTGCAGCAGCTCTTCTTCCATCCTGGTGAGGGGTGGGTAACAGATTGTGCCAGGCCTAGATACATAAAATGGACATAATAAAATGGGGCTGAGTGATTGCATACGGGGAGGTAGTTGGTGAAGATATGGCTATAGGGTAGAAAGAGAAAAAAAATAATTAGTTTACTTCCAAATGGAGATATGGTTTCAAGGATAGTCATATGGTAAAAAGAACAAAGTTATCTGTTACTATGCACATGAAAGGCAAGATATATTCTGAAGGTTCTAGACTCAAATTTCCAGGCAATACTGATGTTACTATAATTTGTTTTAGTATGAAAAACCCTCCTACTGTCATCCAAATGTCAATTTACAAAGGCACAAGTAGTTGTGTTCACTTTATCTGGTGAGTGTGCATGTATGTGCACACACACAATTCACCACAAACTGGAGATACCTAAAGAGTACTTAGTGGTGGTAAAAGTCCATCCACACGTTTTGAGTGCTGGTAAGCATTAAATATTTGGGTAAAATACACACAGGGGAGCTTGGGTCCTTGGGCACTCAACCAGGTGCACCACTGCCTGGCCCAGCTCCAACTTTTTCTTTGTTTATGTAATAGGAACTATATTTGCTTTGGGAAACGCATAAGGGCAAAAACAACTCTAGCAAACCATGTCCCAATGTAAACTTTTAATTAATTTATTAGTGATTTAATATTTGCAACAGTACAAGGTAACAAGGATATAATTCCACACCGTTCTCACCACTAGTGTTCTGTGTCTTCATTTTCTCCATCGGAAACTACAGTAGTTCTCCCAAGGTCACAGATGAGGGTTGACTATTATTTCTATAACTAGTTATATTTATATACATTTGCCCATTTTTTTCCTGGGGTTCTGCCTTCTCTTCCTTTCTAAGTCACACCTGTACCTGTTACTACTACTGAATGCCCTTCCTCCTTTCCTCTTCTCTGTCTGGGTCTCCATGGAATTGGAGTTCAGAGCCCTCTGGTCATCTCCCCCTATCATTTCTCCTTCTCTGGGAGAATGGACCAAAGTTCTTTATGAGGTACAGAAGGGGGAAGGTCTGGCTTCTCTACTAGACAAGGGTTTTGGCAGGTCAGTCCACACCCCCAGGCTGTTTCTATTTTCCCCTAGTGGGGCAGGGCTCTGGAAAGTTGAGGTTCCAGGACGGACTCACAGTAGCACCTGCAACTTGGTGGCTGAACAGCAGTAAAATATAAAGCAGGACAAACTGTTTAATAAACAGTAACCAAAAAGTAGGAATAGAAGAGATGAGATTAGGGGTCCTTGGGTGGAAAGCAGCTAGAAAGTCTAGTTTAGAGGGCCCATGACTTTAGTAATTTTTGCTTGAACTTGATAGCTAAATTCAGGTGGACTAAAAATATATTGTCTGGGAAGATGGTATCAGAGATGAGAATAGAACTAGTAAGTTGGATTAGGGCAGAGAATAGCTCCCTTGATTTTAACCAGAATACTGCTCGGCTCTAGCTTAAAGTAGTGCTGGGGATTGAACCTAGGACTTCTGGTCCCCAGGCTGTCTTCAGTCTTTTGCATCACCACTATGCTATTTCTCAGGAGGTGGCAACATAATGGATGAACACAATAGTTCTGAAAATGTCCATCAAGAAAAACAGGGATTTTTGACTGTGATGATCCTTTTGAACTATGGCCCTAACCACCACCTCCTTCCTCCTCCATAAGTGTTTCTCTGCTTCCCTCTCCCATCTTCCACTCTCTTGTGAGTACTCTGTTCCATCTTCTCCTCTCGTACCTTCTCGTTTTGGTGAATATCAAAAGGAGTGTTTGACTGATGACTGGAAAAGAGACCCACCTTTACTTCCTCCGCTACCTTTTCAATTTGTTTTAAGTATTTAAAGATGAAATAGTATACTTGAAATGATAGTATTTTCAAAGAAAGAATCTCTTTAGCTTCCAAATGGTTTGGGAGAAAAGAGAGGCTGTTTTCTGTCTTTTTTGGCCAAGGGTATTTGACCCCTTTAAAAAGACGGGGTTGGTGGGCAGTTAGAGAAACCACCCCATCAGTCTCCCTCCAGAGGACTCTTCTCCCCAAGCTCTGTTCTCTGAAACTCACCTCTTAGTTCCTTTCACTGCTCTCTTTACTTGTGGCTTACTCCTGGAAGTCTTAATTTTTTCCCCACCAGCAGTGCTTTTTGATAAAGATGAAAATTACTGAGAGCTCTTTAGAATTTGTTGCTGTGAAAACAATATACATTGATCTGAAACATCTTGGGAAATAGTACAAATTGCAGAGTTGAGATGCTATTTAGGTATGCTGGTTAGGGGTGTTTAGGAGATCTGGGAATGCTTTTTACCATATCATTAAAGAAAAAAAGGTGCTTAAGTTGTTTCCTCCATTTCACTCAGCCTGCTAGTTCAAAGACATAAAAATAGTACACATTTATGAAACCTGCTTTGTATGGTGGGTACTATTGTTCCTTGCAGAGCTATTATTTTGTAGCATATCCCTTTTCAAAGACAGCTCAAGGGTTGCTTGCCTGTGTATATTCAACTATATCCAACATGGGAAAGCAAAACATATATTTTCCTCAAGTCTGTGAAAAAAGAGTCTCTGTATCTGAATTTCAAACCCTGATTCTCCCACAACATTGCTTTCCTTGGAGCCCTTCAGATATAGCTTCTTAATGAGCTAGATAAAGCAACAATGATTAGATAGTATTAAGAAAGCAGGATAATAGGGTAGCAGGTTTTTTTTTTTTTACATTTGTTAAAAGTAAAAAGTTGGCTGGGTGGTGGCACACCTGATTAAGTGCAAATATTACCAAGCACAAGGACCAGGGTTCAAGCCCCCACTCCTCACCTTCGTGAGATCCACTTTATGAGCGGTGAATCAGGTCTGCAAGTGTCTGTCTCTCTCCCTCCCCCATTCTCAGTCCATCTCTTTGCTATTAAAAAAAATAGAAGAAAATTAAAAAGGGAAAAATAGCCACCAGGAATGGTGGAGTCATAGTGCTGGCATTGGGCTCCAGTGATAATACTAGTGGCACTTAAAAAAAAAATCAAGTGTCGGTGTTTCTACCCCAACCCCATATTTCCTGGCTCAAAATCTACTGGGGGAACATTTTTAAAAAATCTCTCTGTGCCCTCACTGTCTCTGTAAAAAAAAAAGGGGGGGGGATGATCTTTACTCTTCTATATCTTGTCAAGTTGCTAAAATAAGTAAATGTGATAAAACATATAAATTCCCTAGACTCCATGAACTGTAGTAAGTGTTCAGGAAATGCTATTTGTTGTCCTGTTCAGTTCCCAGAGAGAGCTGGGGGTCTTTTATTTTGTCAGTGGAACAAAAGCTTAAAATAATCTTTTGGTAAATGAGGCAAATAAGTGCTAACAATGGCAGGGGCATATTAGCAGACTTCCCTAACAATATTATGATCCCCAGCCTTCCAAACAGTAACAAGAAGACACTGGTAAGCCACTGAGTCCAGCAGGACAGTGCGGTCTATCGTCTTGGCTGCATTCTTCACTGCTGCGGTCCGCAGCAGTCCCAAGCTGCTCCTTCCTCTGTGGAGGCTTTGACTGGCTGTTGTCCAGTGCCCTGAGGAGACAGCAAAAGGGTAGGCAGTAGGAGAGGCTAAAAGAAAGGGGGCATAACTGGACCTAGATGAGGTTGAAAGAAGATTTCATCTGAGTTTAATGACATTGTCCCTCTCTTCTCATATCCTTCCTTGATTCCCTCTTCCCTTCCCTCCATCTCTTCTTTCCTTTATTATTTTAGCTCTTTCATTTATGACAATTTTGCCATTAGGAAAATCGAGTCTGTGCTCAAAGTCACATGGTGTGTTTGTGATAGAGACTTGTATCAAGTTCTCTTGGGATCATAAGGTTCTTTCTGTGAGACCTCCCTACCTCAAGGAGGACAAGGGTCAGCAGGAGAATGGGAGACATCTATCTAGACAGCAAGGTTGGGAGCAGAAGCGCCTCAATAATTGCTTGACTGATCATGCAGTGTTCTTGGGTGATCGATTCACTGGCCTGTTTGAGCAGGTTATTTATTCCTGCCTTCCATTTCAAGGCAGTACTGTGCTGAATAACACCTGGGCTATTGCCTTTCTTCTTGTCTGCCAGACAAAAGTCTCAGCCTGTATTTCCCCCCAAGGCTTTATCATTTGAATTTCAGACAGAAACAAACTATGTTGCCTCTTTGAGGGTTGGGATTTTCCCCTCATTGCTAAACTGCAGTTTGCTGCATTTTGCTACATTTGCAAATTGTGAAGACTGAAGCAACCTCCTTAGGGACTGATTATATTTTTCAAAAATCTGCATTTTTGTATTATGGAAGTGAGAAAAAACTCAACTAAAGTCCTTTAGCCATCTCCATTACACCTTTTGGACAAGCAGGCATACAACTTTGAGCTAAAATGTACAAAGAACAAGCTTCTGTCTTACACAAGGGAGGGCTTTCCAGAAGCCTTATACTTGTCTTTTTTCCTCTAAAAACAAGCTGCCTAACAATTTTATTTTCCTAAAGACAAAGTATGCATTGAGTGCCAGCAAATCTATCATGCCTCAGTGCTGGTTATTTCTGTCTGGTGATATCTGGAACCATTTAGCACAGATGGTGTTTATGTGTTTAAAATGCTAAATATTTTTATAATTTGATAAATAAAACATTACCAAACAGTTTATGGATACATCTACCAGAAGACTGAATGAGACAATTGAAGGTGATCAATCAGTGATAGATGTATAATGCTGTACACTTGAAATCTATCAAATTAACACTTGGAGGCAATGCCAGGCCATTGGGGTAGAATGCAAGTTCTCCTTTTAGTATTCAGAGGCCCTAACAGCCCTGCTGAACAGTGAATGAGGTGGCACATCTTATATAGCCCAGAAAGGGAACATTTATGAAGCAGTTTCTCCTGATTGATGATTTGAAGCAGTGAGGTGTTTCTGATTTGAAGAAAAAAAAAAAAAAAAAGGCCAACCAATTTGCCAGTACAGCGTTGGAAAGAACAAAGTTTCTCATTTGATTTCACTGACTCAACACATCCTGGGAATAACAAGTACCTAGCTATTCCCCAAACATGGAGGAGCGAATGCCTGCAGAGTAGCTGCCTAATAGACGCACTGTCATTTGTTAAACCAAATGCCTGATCACATTTCCTTGGGCTCTTTAGGAGTGGGACTAAGTAAGCTAGGCACAACACCATTTGTTTCTGTAGTATAGCTACAGCTACAGTGCCATAAACAACCAGGTAGAAGTAAATATTTTTCTACTTTTCAACAGGAACACATTCCTGGTTAGCTCCCTATTTACAAATACACTGTTGCTGGGCAAGATTTCTTCGGAACATCTTTGTCTTTGCTCTTAACCAGAAAGGAAAGAGCCAGTAATGATCCCAGTAAGTATAGCACTGATGCACTGACCCTGCTGGAGGAAGTGCTGATTGCTTGACTTATGTATACTAAGTGGTCATGAATATTCATCTTGATCTGCTTTTTTCCATGTTTGAATAAGTGCTTCACTTTACTAGGACTATTTACAATATCTTGTAGGATTTCAGAGTAATCTATAAAAGAAGCAGAGCTTAGGTTCTGATGTGAGAGATACAGGTAGGCCTAAAGAAAGGTTAATCTCCAGGAAAGATTTAGAAACATGAATTAAATACTAAATGTGAACTTAATCAGAACCTTTAAAGGTAGGATTCTGACAGCATACCATTTAAAAAATTTCCACATAATATTGACTCCACATAATATTGACCCGAGTGAGAGTCATAATTTTACATGTTCAAATTCTGAAATATAATTCTTGAACCTGTGAAGGAATGGGTTTAATTGGGAGGATGGTCTGAAGCTCACTGAAGACATACAAAAGCCCAGTAGATACTTTAATATCTATTAAACTTCTATTACATTTCTATTTTTAATTTTTAAATATTATTGAATACTATTTTGACCCATTTTATTTTGAGAATATAAACAGACATTAAGGGTTTAAATTTATTTATTTATTTATTTTTAGAGTTTACCTCCACATAGAAGCCTTATTCTGCTTCTTTTATTTATTTATAAAAAGGAAACATTGACAAAACCATAGGATAAGAGGGGTACAGCTTCACACAATTCCTACACCAGACCTCGTATCCCATCCCCTCCCCTGATAGCTTTCTTGTTCTATTCTTTAACTCTCTGGGAGTTTGGACCCAAGGTCATTGTGGGACGCAGAAGGTGGAAGGTCTGGCTTCTCTAATTGCTTCCCCGCTGAACATGGGCGTTGACAGGTCGATCCATACTCCCAGCCTGCCTCTTTCCCTAGTGGAGAAAGGGGTCTGGGGAGACAGAGCTCCAAGGCACATTGGTGGGGTTGTCTGTCCAGGGAAGTCTGGTCTCATCCTGCTAGCATCTGGAACCTGGTGGTTGAAAAGAGTTAACATACAAAGCGAAACAAATTGTTGACCAATCATGGACCTAAAGGCTGGAATAGTGCAGATGAAGAGTTGGGGGGTCCTCCAAGGGGTTTAAATTTACATAGGACACAATTACTGTCTTGCCAGAGTGGGTTTGACCTCTTACTTTCCCAGACCTGCTCCCTGAGTAGTAGTGCTTATTAGGGTGACCAGACCCCTGTGACCCCAGTGTTCTGTGACCTCAGCCTAACATGACCAATCAGAATGGTTTTTGTCAACAACTGAATCTTCTTTCTCCTCTAGATGTAAAATCATGATGCTAGCAGCCATCTTGCAGCCACAAGGAAATCTGAGTGTGAAAGCAATACAGGAAACAGTGTGACTGTGACACTTTGATTACATAAGTCACCGATTGCTCTTTTTCATTAAGCCAGATTGAATTATTACTACTGTTATTTTGAATAACAACTGAAAACATGCTGACTACTTTATCTAATACAGCATCAGCGGGTACTAACACAATTGGTAGCGGGGAGTTGCAAAGAAGATTCAGTTGTAAATTAGAAGCAACGCCAAAAGAGTGATTAAACAATATGAATAAAAAACCTTAAAACGCTTTTTACTCTACAACCCTATCTCTAGGAATTTTCCCAAAGAGATAATCATAGAGAGTCATATGTTTGTGTTAGAAAATATTAAAATGGAGGTGCTCTTAATTGTTAGAAATATTCTCTATAATGAGCAGATCTTTTATGAGCAATATAAAAATAATTTTTAACACACAAGATGATGAGTCCTCTTCCAACCCTAAACCTTCCCATCTTTCTTCAGGGGTAGTGGTCCCCTAAGGATCACTTTCATCATTCTAGGACCCATACAGCACTGAGAAACAACAGTCATATTAAACACAATGTCTCCTTCCTAGCTTTGTCCCTCTAGGCACAGGGTAACTATTCTCCTCAGCACTGGGAGTCAACCTGGATTCTCCCTGCACACTGCGAGCCCTGCACTCCAAACTGTAAATCCTTTCCATAGAACTGAGGGAAAGGGGCCAGGTGGTGGCGCACCAGGTTGAGTGCACTCATTACAATGCGCAAGGACCCGGGTTCGAGCCCCTGGTCCCCACCTGTAGGGGAAAAGCTTTGCAAGTGGTGAAGCAGTGTTGCAGGTGTGTCTCTCCCTATCACCCCCTTCCCTCTTGATTTCTGGCTGTCTCTATCAAATAAAATAAAGATAATAAAAAATTTTGAAAGAAAAGAGAAAGAACTGTGAGGGAAGAAGTGATGGCCTATTTTCCTAACTCATGCCAATAGATTGGGTGACTAGCCCTTGGACTCTGAGAGCTAGAGTTTCTTTGGATAAAAGCAGATGTTAGGGTGGTGGCATACCTAGTAGAGCACACATGTTACCATATACAAAGACCCAGGTTCAAGCCTCTAGTCCTCACCTACAGGGGGCAAGTTTCACAAGAGGTAGTCCAGTGCTGTAGGTGTCTCTCCTCTTTTTCTCTTCCTGTATTTTCCTGCCTCTCACACCCTTTGTCAAAATTCAAAGAGGAAATTTGCCACTGGGAATGGTGAAGTGTAGGCCCTGAGCCCCAGCAGCAGTAAAAATGAAAAACTGCCAGTTCTAATTCTTGGTTGCCTCTTCTCAATATTAGAGAAAAACCTACAATTCTAGGGGTATTAATTTTCAAGAACATACCATTAGCTCCAAAGGAAATTATCTGAGCCTTAAAAACCCTCATAAATTTAATCAGAATATGAGTCTAGGACTTGCTTGGCTCCATTATTTTGATCTGTATGGCTACACTGGGCCTTCATATAAACCTATAAAGGATAACCATCAGAGAAAAAAGGAATGTATTTGGTGCAAATGTTTAAATTTCAAGGAAACTCTATTAAATCCCTCTCTGGTAACTTCCATCCATTAAATCCTAACAATTTATCTGTTATCAGTTGCAATCCTGAATCCAATAATGTGGTGGGAAATATTAAATTCAACAAATAATTTAAAAGAAAAAATCCAGAATTCTAATTAAATTCTCCTTAAATCCTTAACACAATGATTTACATTTAAATGAAATGTCTGTGCAAAATAAGCAAATGAATTAGAAAATCAATCAAGATCTCAATATGTGGATGCCATATGTCATTCTCAATCTATATATTTGTACACTACAGGTCTATCACTAAAAGTTCAAGTTTATTCTTCACCACAAGACTGACCCTTTTTACCCAGATTTCCACTTCTCTCCACCTCTTGCACTAAGCACTAATTTGGTCTTAGAGTCTAAAAGTTTAGTTTCTTTATGGTACCATATATTAGTAAGATCCTGTAGCATTTGTCTTTCCCTGATGCCTGGTACCCTCCAGACTCAGTCCTGCTGTTGCTAATGAAAGGATTTCCTCTTGTCTATAGCTGGTAGTATTCTATAATACACATACATTATTGTATTTTACACAAAGCACATGTTTTTATCCTTTCATCTATCTGTTGAGTGCTTCTAACTCTTGGCAGTTGGACATAACACTGCAGTGTATTACAAGTTGTATGTATTTTTTTTCAAGCTCATGTTTTTATATTCAAGTAAATATACAGAAGTGGGATTGCTCAGTCATGTGAAATACCTATTTTTTATTTTCTTAGAGCACTAGGGTCGTATGCATTTTGGTTCCATTGTTCCTAGACTGACATTATCATTTTTTTCCTTTTTCACTAAGGCTTCAACACTACAGGCTCATTTTCTTTGCATTTATCTTTTTAATTTTTATTTATAAGATGGAAATGTTGACAATGCCATAGGATGGGGGGGGGTAAAATTCCACACAGTTCTCACCACCAGAACTCTGTATCTAATCCCCTCCCTTGAAAGCTTTCCTATTCTTTATCCCTCTGGGGGTATGGACTCTAGGGAAAGAGAGAAACAGGCTGGGAGTATGGATCGACCTGCCAATGCTGCCCCTCAGTAGGAAAGCAATTACAGAAGCCAGACCTTCCACCTTCTGCACTGCATAATGATCCTGGGTCCATACAGGCTCACATTTTAGGATAGACAGAGACAGAGGGAAAGATACCACAGTACTGCACTTAACCCTAGTGTGGTGGGTGTCAGGTTTGAGTCTCAGTTGTGTTCATGGCCAAGCCAGGTGCACTATCCAGATAAGCTAACTTCCCAGGCCCTAGCATTTCCATTCTTTTTTTCAGGGAGAAGGTAGAGACATCACAGTATTGCTTCTTCATCTGCAGAGCTTCCCCTGATGCCCCCAAGTGGTTCTGGGGTGTTCTGTATAATAAGCAGCACATTCCATTAAGTGAGTTATCTCTAGCCTCTATTTAATATTTGGAAGAACCTCCATCCTGCATCCCATATGTGCCTGTTGACCATCTTTATTTTCTTAATTTATAAAGTCTTTTTAAATTTTATTATCTTTATTTATTGGGTGGAGATGGAGACGTCTGCAGTCCTGCTTCACCACTCGTGAAGTTTTCCCCCTGCAGGTGGGGACCAAGGGCTTGAACCTGGGTCCTTGTGCACTGTAATGTGTGTGCTCAACCAGGTGCGCCCACCCGGCCCCAGTTGTAAAGTCTTAACATATATTCTCTCATTTTTTCTCCTTAAGAAGTATGATTATTGCTATTATTTCTTTAAACTATATGAGTGGATTATACTCAAGCACTATTAAATTCATTTTTAAAATATATTTTATTCATTTTATTTTAATTAGAGAGATATAGAAAGACCAGAGCACTGCTCAGCTCTATCCTATGATGGTGCAGGATATGGAGCCTCAGGCATGAAAGTCTTACCGTTATGCTACTTCCCAATCCCTGTTAGAACCACTTTAAAGATGAAGAAACTAGGACTCAACTTGCCACTAGGCCCAGGACCAGTAAGTGGCAGACTGAGGACCTTAACCTAGACATCCTGAGTCTGAATCCAGTATGATTTCCACCACTATATTTGTTATCAATTTCATTTAATCCATTGGTTCTTGAAAATGAAAAAAAATTCCCCAGGATAAAATAAAATCTATCTTTAAATTATAGTCTTGGTTAAAATTTATCACTAACTTCTTTTAAAAATAACTTTATTTGGGAATAATGGTTTACAGTACAGTTGTTGACACACTGGTACAATTCCTCATCTCCCCATGATGTCTAGGTTATGATGGTGTCTGTACACCACTCCTACCTTGTTATTCTCTGACCTCCTGTAAAAAGTCCCCAAGGTCCTCTTCACCCCTGCCTTTCTCCTCTTGTAATGTCCCATTATCCAGTCCAATTTTTACCTTGTTTTCTATTTCTTTCCTTATTTCTTAAGCTCTACCTATAAATGAGACCATCTGATATTCATACTTCTTTTGGCTTATCTCACTTAAAATGATTTCTTCAAGATCCATCCAAGATGAGGCAAAGGGTTATTTCCTCATTTTTAATAGCTGGACAATGTTCTGTTGTATGTCTATATATACCACAATTTTCTTAAGCACCACGCATCTGTCTTTGGGCATCTGGGTTGTTTCCTAATGTGTGTTATCACAAACTGTATATCTCTAGATAGATCCTTAGATGGGGAATTGCCAGGTCATAGGGTAGGTCCATATCTAATGTTCTGGTAAATCTCCAGATTATTTCCACATGGTCACACAAATTTACTTTTCCACCAGTAATGTGAAGGGTTCCTTCCCTCTACAGCCCGATACGTGTGGTGTCTGTCCTATGACATTCTCATAGGTATCTCATTGTTGCCTTTATTTGCATTCCTCTGGTAATCAGTGACTGAGAGCATTTTTTTTTTTTCCCTCCAGGGTTATTGCTGGGCTCGGTGCCTGCACCATGAATCCACCGCTCCTGGAGGCCATTTTTCCCCCTTTTTGTTGCAGCCTCGTTGCGGTTATTATTGCCATTGTTGACGTTGCTTTGTTGTTGGATAGGACAGAGAGAAATGGAGAGAGGAGGGGAAGACAGAGAGGGGGAGAGAAAAAGAGACACCTGCAGACCTGCTTCACTGCCCGTGAAGTGACTCCCCTGCAGGTGGGGAGCTGGGGGCTCGAACCGGGATCCTTACGTCGGTCCCTGCGCTTTGCGCCACGTGCACTTAACCCATTGCGCCACCGCCCGACCCCCGAGAGCATTTTTTTTTTAAGTCTGTTAACCTTCTGGATCTCATCTTTACTGAAGATTCTGTCCATGTTTTCTCCCTATTTTTTTAATTTTTGTTCATTTACTGATAAGTTTAGTGAGTTCTTTATATAGTTTGGAATTAGTCCTTTGATGTTTGGCATATAATGATCTTCTCCCATCTGTAGGGTATCTTGCTGTTTTGGTGATGGTTCCTTTTCTTGTGCAGAAGCTTTTCAACTTGATGTAATCCTATTGGTTTACTTTTACTTTCGTTTTGCAACCCTGGTGGAAAAACAAAAAACAAAAACCTTGATTCACCTTCAACTTTCTTTCTGTGCTTTATTTTTCTTCCTAACACCTCAATCTTTGAGATTTTCCTTTAACCCACACACATTTCAAAGTAAGAATTCCTTCCCTAACTTTTTCCATTTCAATAGTAGCACCTGAAATACATTGTTATCTTAGCTCTGTCCTTTCTAGAGAATGTCTCTTTGAATTCAGACCCCTTTTTCTCTTCACAACTCTCGTACCTAGATAGGTCCCAGCATCTAGTGCAATCATTCTTTGGTAATATCTTTGTTTGATTTTAATTATCAAGAGTCCACAGTGTTGTAGAAATGAGAAATACGAGACATACTTGAATATAAGAAGCAGGATGTCTGCCAGCAGGAGAAAGGTGACAGCACTGAGAGGAAACAGCAAGTACAAAGGTCCCAGGATAAGTAACATATTTTGAAGGCTGTAACTATTTTGATGTGCTCAGATTACACAGGTATGAGACCACTCTGACACAATCCTTCCAAACAATATTTTCAGCCCAGAGAATCATCACTTTTCATTCTCCTCATGCAAAATGAAACATACAACACAAGTATATTGAACCTAGATCTATATATCTTTTCAAAAACAAAAAAATTAAACTAAAGATAAGTGACATGTACCCCCCCCCCATCATCCCTGTTTCTAGATGGCTCTCAATACTTGCCCAAAGTACCTCTGCCTATTACTTCCTATGACTGTGAAAGAATAAGGGTTAGTTATGGTTCAAGTTAAGTTGAGCCTCTCTAAAGTCATTCATATTTTACCTAGGAAATGCCAGAAGAAAAAGGGTTGCCACACTTTCCTTACTGAAACACACCTAGTTTGGGGGAATGCTTCCTTTGAAAGAGATAGAGGGAGTACAGTAAGCACTGACATTTGATAAATTCAAAATAGATGAGTCTCACAAAAAGCTGAAACCTGGAATTGTACATTTACTGGCCAGTGTTACTTAAGAAAGTAACTAAATGTGAAATTAAACATTTTGATCTAATTTAATAAGATATTTTAATGTCTGAGTATCTCTCTTTACCACTCATGTCAGTTGGGTCTGAAGAAGGGAATCAACCTTGATTTGCTAAGTAAATCACTAAATTTGTGAAAGAGATGGTACTAACTAGGGTCATCATTTGGCTGAGGATATGACTCTGAGAATTAGAATATGCTATTTGAAATTTTAAGGCTTTATTTCTTTTAAACAGTGAGAAATGAGAGAAGGAAAGGAAAGTAGACTAGGGGTCAGAAATTAATTAAATTACTAAAGTAATTCAGGCAAGAGAAGAGAGTATCATTTTTGTGGTCCACAGATGTTTTATTTAACTCAAGACAGCCTTTTTGCTATTTAGACTACCTCTGCCATCCACATCATGAGATCTGACTTTATATTCATGACTGTCCGGAAAGGGAAAGTAACAACTCTGTTCATTGTTAATCAAGAAAATAATCATGACTTAACTAAAAGGAAAAAGAAGTTCAAACAACTTTAGGTAAATGGTGAGATATGAGCATCATGTTGGTAGATTCTTAGTTTCTCTTAACGTTCTTGTTTTTGTGCTCTGTGGACTCTTTGAATTCTGTAATGTAGCTTAGGGGTGGGAAAGACCCTAAGAACTTCTGCTAAGGGGGGTCCGGCGGTAGCACAGTGGGTTAAGTGCACATGGTGCAAGGACTGGCGTATGGATCCCGGTTGGAGTTCTAGCTCCCCACCTGCAAGGGTCTATCTCTCCTCCTCTTTTTTCAATTTCATTCTGTCCTATCCAACAATAACAAAACAAGGGCAACAAAAATGAAAAAATAGTCTCCAAAGCCAGTGTATTCATAGTGTAGTGTAGGTACCTCGACAACCCTGGAGGCATAAAACAAAACAAAAAAAATCACCTCTGCTAGTAGGATGGCGAAAGAGCTCTCAGTCCTGACAGACCACTCAAAGATAATTCGGAGGGTTTGTTACTTTAATTATTTAATAATGATTGACAAGACTAGGATAAGAGGGTACAGTTCCCATCACCATAACTCCGTATCCCATCCCCTCTACTGGAAGCCTTCCTATTCTTTATCCCTCTGGGAATATGGACCAAAGATCTTCATGGGGTGCATAAGGTGGAAGGACTGGCTTCTGTAATTGCTTCTCTGCTAATCATGGGCTTGACAGATGGATCCATACTCCCACCTGTTTCTATCTTTTCCTAATGGGGCAGGGTTCTGGAGAAGTGACGTCAGTCATCTGCCCAAGGAAGTCAGTTTGGAATCATGGTAGCATCTAGAACTTGGTGGCTCAATAGAAGTGGAGTGTTGGCTTCTGGCTTGCATTCATATAGTTGCTCCTCAAATGACCAGTGAGTGAGAGGGATGGAAGTAAGCTATTTGGTTAGTCTTTGAGGAGCAAGAATAGTGAAGGGTTAGCAGTTGCCACTACAACATCATGGCATCTAGGTCTACACAGAGTCTATCTAGATTACTGACACAGACCAGAGAACGAAAACCCTAAGGAATAGGGACCAGGTGGTGGTGCACATGCTACAATGTGCAAGAACCTGGGTTCGAGCCCCCAGTCCCCACCTGTGGGGGGGGGGCTTTGCGAGTGATGAAGCAGTGCTGCAGGTGTCTCTTTGTCTCTATCCAATAAATAAAGGTAATTAAAAATTTTTTAGTAAATGTTTATATTCTATTTGAGGAAAATAAATTTAGGAAGAGAAAATGTTTGGTAGCTTAGGCAATGAATTGAGTCTAGAACATATCATGGGAAAAAGTTAAAAGGAGATATTTAACGGGAAACTTAAATCATGAGGTCTTGACCTATGTTGTCAAATCCAGACATCACTGGTTACATGAGTTTACTAAAGTGGGAATTAGTGAAAATTAAATCCAACACATGAATAGTGGCTGCTACAGAATGAAGTGCAGGAAAATTTCTCTTTCTCTACAAAAAGTACTGCTGGAAACCACTAGTCTAGCACTCAGAAAAGATTGGGGCTGAGCACTGGCACGCCTGATTAAGCACAAGGATCCGGTTCAAGCCCCCGGCTCCCCACCTGTAGGGGGAACACTTCACAAGTGGCAAAACAGGTCTACAGGTGTCTTTCTCACTATCCCCTCCTCTCTCAATTTCTCCCTGTCCTATCTAATAAAGTGGAAAAGATGGTCATCTGGAGCAGTGGACTTATAATGCAGGCACCAAACACCAAGCCCCAGCAAGAGACTATAAATTTGGAAGTTTCATGAGCAACTGAAAGAGAAAAATAATTCATTGATAAGATTGTAGATAGAATTCCATGAAAAATTTGTAAAATGAAGACTAGAATAGAAATAAAGGCAGCCTCAGCATTAAGAAAAACAGATCTGAAGACTGAGATAGTTCACCATGGACGGTGGAGCGTTGCCGTGATGTTTCTCTTCTCTGTCTCTGTCTGTCCCTCTCTACAGACAAAAGAACGAGAAAAAAAAAACTGGGGTAAAGAAAGCCATTAAGCAATAGTATCACACATATTCAAGTCCACAGCACTGCCAGTAACAATGACAGAAATAGAAGAGGTTTTTATAAATGTGACTCAGAAGGAAATGAACACGAAAACATCCAGGATACTGTGAGGGATACCAGAAAGCTCTAGAGGGCTAAGAAGGATTGGGTAGCTGGGCATACGGTGAAGAGAGTAGAGCAGGATCAAGTAAGACATTTTTCTTAGGGTAGAGGCTTGATAGCTTTGCAAGTTGCAGAGAAGTATTGAAAAAGAATCATTGCAAATGTTGGAGAGATGAAATAAATGGTGTTTGAATTTCTGGAGGAGATGGGAATTGGACTGGAAAGAATAGGAAGGAAGATGCACAATTTTCCTTGAGGTTAGAAACATCATAGTTTGGTGGTAGAGGCAAGGAGCTCATGACTGAAATGACGGATTTCTGCTGCATTTGCTGAATGCCCACGGCTGACTGAAATGTATGCAAGGTTGAAAAATGCTATTTATTTGTCCATCTTAGAAAACAGGGAGCCACCAGCTCTCTGACAGTGGGCATAAGTTTTGAGGATATCTCATTAACCCCTGAAATCCGATGAACTCTGTGCACCAGCAAAGACATGATCTTGCTAACATTCCACATCTTCAGCTATGAGAGATTCAAAGAGCACAGAAGAGGGCAAGAGTTGTGTGTGCACTCTCTAGGAAAGGGGAAGGGGAGACCTTGATAAGGAGATGGTGGATTGTGCCTATGGAAAGATCTTCCAAATGCAGAAGCTGCCTGATTACAAATGCTAAGTATAACTAGCTCTTATTAATATGTCAAGAAGTTAAATAAGGAAACAGAACCACAAAATTCCCCATGAGAAATTAGGTAGGCAGGAAGTGCTGACCTCCTTAGCCAGTAAATGTCCATTCTGGAAATCTAAATCATTACCTTATACACTGCTGGAAATTTGGTTTCCACCCTTGTCACTCAACTGATAGTTCAATTCCAAAGGTCACTGGGGGGGGGGGGGTGGAGGGGACGGGGGAGGGGAGGGAGGAGGGAGGGAGAGGAGAATCTTTTACTTTGCTGCAGTGCACTAAACCCCGTCCAAGCTAAGGTTATTAAGGTTAAGGGGAGTAACCTTAGCTTGGACAGGGTTTAGTGTACTGCAGCAAAGTAAAAGATTCCTCTCCCCCCTCCCCTGCCCTCCCCACTTCCCACTCACCTTTGGACTTACCTGAGAGAGGCATCCAACTTAAAGGATTGGATCACAGGCCTCTAGCTTCACATCCAGTGACTCAACCACAGCCATCAGCCATGCCTGGGGAAGGTTTCTAGTAACCTTAGCTTCTACCCATCCATAATCAGGAAAACCTGCAAGGACCCACTTCCTGCTTCCAATCACACCTTTCAGATGTTTTCCCTTCTCCATCTCACTCTTGCCCTCTCTTCCCAGGCCATATCTCAACAAAGACCAAACCATCCCTTCGTACCCCATCATTTTTCCTTAGTAATGCTTTTGCTATTTTTGCTTTTTTAAAGTTCCGTATAAATTCTTGAATGAGCTGTTCAATTTCCTCTTTGTTTCTCTTTCTCTTTAGCTCTCCCCCTCCCTATTTCTCTGTTGCTATATAAAAAAAGCGGTCACCAGGAGCTGTGGAATCAACATTGAGGCACCAAGCCCCAATGACTTGGCGCAACCTCTCCAGTTTGCAGCCTGCTAGGAAAACACGCACACCTGGCAGTGTCTAGATTTCTTTATATTTCACTCATAAGTCTGGTTTGGTTTCATAAGTATATGTGGGTAGCTATATTTGTTTGTATGTCTTTGTGGAATGCTAGAAGGGAGGGAGCCATCTCTGTTAGCACATACTAGGTTTGGTTTTGTGAAATCAAAGGCTGAATACTATCTCAAAGACAAGTTGGTAGAGTCTTGGAAAGAGGTGTGTCTATAGATAGGAAATGAAGCTGGACTGTTCTTACAGGAGGCAATAGAAGGAAGCCAGCATAAGAGCCAGACAGTTATGCTCCTTTTAAGTAGAGTCTTAGGGGTCAGGCAGTAGCGCAGAGGGTTAAGCGCACATGGCGTGAAGTACAAGGGAAAAACAGCCTCCAGGAGCAGTGGATTATTGAAGGCACTGAGTCCCAGCAATAACCCCGGAGGCAAAAATAAAAATGAAAGTAGTCGTACTATCACCATGAATTTCTTGACAAGCTCAAAATGCTATCTTCATTATTTGTTAAGAGAAATTACTTAGAGATCAAGGATGCAGTTCAGCAAGAGAGCATGTGTGAGATCCTAGGTTCAATTCTTGGAACCTCTTGTGAGGTTCTCAGCCTGCCTTTTATCTCATAAATGGCAGGAAACCTAAAAGGATTTAGAAGACAAAAAAAATTTTTTTTGTATTCATTATTGGATAGAGACAAAGAGATCGAACAAAGATATTGGGCAGGAAGGGTGCTATAGAGGAGAGAGAGTCGCCTGAAGTTGTACTTTACTCATGAAGCTTTCCTGCTGCAGGTAGGGACCAGGGTCTTGAACTTGGGTCCTTGAGAGTGCTTAACCAGGTGTGCCACCACCTGGCCCCAAAATGCTTCTATTTAATTCAAAGATAAACCATCAACAACAAAAAAGTAGTGGGGGTCGGGCGGTAGCACAGCGGGTTAAGTGCACCTGGCATGTGGCATGTCTTTGTGATCAGCAGAGCTGGGCAGAATCCATGTCGAATGACTTCCTCAGAAAACCTGGGTGGCTACAGATATTCCTGGTCACATATGTGAGACAATACAGACCGTTAGTTTCAAACTTGCTAATGAATTGGAGGACATCTAGTGCCTATCTCACTTACGCTATTCTTCAAAATATGTTTTGACATTCTGTCGGGGAGAAGGCAAGTCTTTTATTTGATTCTGTTTTAATAAATAATCTTGAGTTACCTCCTTCTCAGCAAGTACTCAGTGAGAAGAGAAAAATCCAAAGATAAAGAGACAGGTCTCTCTCCCCTTGAAAAGTTCTAAGATCTACTAGAAAGCAATAAAATGTGCGAACAAATACCTAATAATAGGCAGAGTGAAATAAGGCTCAGCAAAGGAGCATACACTGTGCTGAGCGATTGCAAAGGGGAATATTTAACCAAGAAGAGGTCATATTTGAGGTAAGCTTTGAAGGATGTCTAGGATTTTAATAAGGGAAGAAGTAAAGACAACACAACCATTACTGAAGTCTGGTGAGGCATTTTAACTTCTAAATGGAACCACACTAAGGAGTCTGTAAACTGGCTTATTAATCCTAAACTAAAATCCTCACACTTTGGGCTAGGCATTATCACTTTTTTTCTGAATAGAAATTCAAGTACCTAGTTAAGGTCATACCTGTAAATAATAGATTTGACCTAATCTAAAAGTGATTGAAAATAGACACAACAGCACATTAATGAGCACTTAAATTAAAAAAAATGTATTTAGTTAGCTTTTGCCTCCAGGGCCATTGCTGGGGCTCAGTGCCTCCACCATAAATCCACTGCTCCTGGAGGCCATTTTTTTCCACTTTTGTTGCTGCAGTTTCCCTTGTTATCACTATTGCTGTTATTGCTGGACATGACAGAGAAATTGACAGGGGGAGAGAAAAAGACACCTGCAGAACTGCCTCACCACTTGTGATCCTCATGCAGGTGGGGAGCCAGGGGCTTGTACGGGGATATTAGGCACACTGCACCCACAATGAAGTTCTGTGTGCCACATACCCCCCTCACCACCATAGAATTCTTACAGTCTTAAGACAGTTGGGCTACTCTCCCCTTTTGTTTGTTGTTTCAATTCTCTATAGTCCAAATATGAATGAACCATTCAATATTTGTCTTTAGCCTCATTCCTTCACTTGCCATAATCATATCTGAGGACACAGTATAATCCTCTTAATTGCAGAGTAGTATTCCATGGAGTATATATCCCATAACTTTATTTAGTCATCTGCTGATGGACAATTAAGTTGCTTCCACTCTGGCTGCTGGGAACAAGATTTATGAATATAGTGACAGACATGCCCCTTAAAATTAATACTTCTGTGTCCTTTTAATAGAATTTTGTTTTATTAGTTCCTTATCTGAGATACTAGTTCCGTTAAATGTGTGATATGAAAATATCTGCTCTCAGTAAGAGATCGGCTTGTTGTAATTATAGAAGCTTTTTAGTGTGCCCATTAGTAACTCATTTATTAGTATGTTTTTGTCTGTCTTGTACAGAGTAGAGATTAAGTGGATGCACTTTGGTGTTACCTTATCTTGGTGTATGTGGGAATATTGTAGAATTCTGTCCTATGTGGTGCCCCAGGCCCATGTTAGCATTTTAGATAGAGAAACTTCTCCATCTTCTCAGACCACAGTGGAATTAAACTAACACTTAACAGGATCCCAGTTTGAGGCCCCGGCTCCCCCCCTGCAGGGGGTTGCTTCACAGGAGGTGAAGCAGGTCTGCAGGTGTCTATCTCTCTCCCTCTCTGTCTTCCTCTCCTCTCCATTTCTCTGTTCTATCCAACAAGGACAACAATAATAACTACAACAACAAGGGCAACAAAAGGGAATAAATAAATAAATAAATAAATAAATAAATAAATAAATAAATAAAAGATAACCTCCCCAGGTTAATCACCACCACACTAAAATACTGGGATCACATTTAGCTTAGAAGCTGTAATGTAATTACAGAGAGAGCTATAATGGACCTCAGATGCCCTTCTTCAGTGACTTGTTCCCAAATGAAATCAGAGCTTTACTAGGTTGAGTAAAATAGGAAACTAGAAGCAAGAAATCCTAGACAGAAATGCCTCAGATACAGTAATATTTTAGACTAAAATTTAATTGTGTTGACTTCCCCGTTCAGTCTCTTCTCATGTATGCATCTTTGAAATGCACAGGAAATGTTTCTCATCCTTCTTTGTATATGGTACAGATGAAAAATTCAGCAGCTAGGCCGCATCATAATCTGCCGCCTTGACACCCTTCTATCTCTGCTGCCAGCAGGACAGTGTCCTCATCAACTCTGAAATGGAAAGCAGTCCAAGATAGACATTCTTGTTCTCTCACATTCGTTATCCTGTTGAAATGATCTGAAAATCACCTTGACTCTGTTTCCTTTACTAGTGGTTCAAGCTCCAAAGTACAGATGACACCAGATTTTAACATATAGCTGCAATTTTATGGACGAGTGTGTTAGCCCTCATTAATATTCTGAAAGCATAACTGATCAAATAAGCAATTTAAAGTGCTGCTGAGGCAGATAGGAAAGGGGGAAAAGATCTTGTTTTATCGGATACTTTGAAATGAGCAGGTTATTCAGCAAGTCTAGAATTTTACATGATGGCTTTTTGGATGATACTCATCCTCCAGGTTTGCAGGAGTCCAGCTCCCATGGGGTTTGAGGGGAGGAGGGAAATGAAAACAATCTATAGCAAGGAGCTTTGAGCCGTTCTGGTAGTGGCCTGAAATGGAATGCTGAACACATTCATAGCGGATCTGGCAAACTTTGCCATGAATTTGCATCTTTTGCCCAATTATTTAATTATTTGGATCGTAGATTTGACACTTTCTCATTCCCTGATCCAGACTGGGAGGAGGTCAGAGATATTGGTTCCCTTTCCTTTACTGCACATAGGACTCTGAAAGCTGTTTTAGCAGCATACGTTGCCCCGGCATGTGAGACATGGAGATTTTGACCTCTTAAAGCTGCCAGCGGTACCAGGGAGGATCTGATAGCTGATTCACAGATTCTACTATAAGGTTTCTGTCAGAAAAAATTTTCTACCATTTATCTCCTGACCTCATCCCCTATACAGTTTCACTCATAGGAATCAAACACTGCTGTAGCTCTCAAAACACTGGGCACTCAGGTTAAAAAAAAAAAAAATCCTACCTTAGATCAAATAAGGTGCAAGTTTTTGTTATAATGGAAACTGAATACATAGCAGGGGTATATTCCACTCCCGCCACCAAAGTTCTATGCTTCCCCAGCATATAGCCCCTCACACAAGCATCAAAGTTCTACTAACATCTTAGAGGCAGCTCTTTTTTAATGCAAGTCCATGTGTTTCAATTCTGTATATTCTATATATGAGTGAACCAGCTGGTCTTTCATGTTCTTCCTTATTTCACTAATGTGTTTTTTAGAGTATTTTTCTATCTTTTCTTTCGAAACTTATTTATTGGATGGATTCAGAGAGAAGTGGGGGAGAGAGAAATATACCTGCAGTACTGCTTCATCACTTGCAAGTTTTTCCCCTGCAGTTGGGGACCAGGGCCTTGAGCCTGGGTCCCTATACCTTATATGTAGCATGTGAACTTAGTCACCACCTTAAAAATTTCATCTAATAAAAATTTTTCCAGGTGAGGGCGAGTACCTGCTGTAAATTTGTAGAGTGCCCTTCTGTTCCATGTCATATTTTTTTTGTAATAGCTTGTCTCGACAGTCTAATATGAAAAGGAATCTTGTTTGTCTTGTTCAATATTATATTCAAAGAACAGGTTATTAAATAGATATTTACAGAATGAATATAAGAAATATAGTATTCCTGGCCTTAACTGTTCTAAGCTATTTTCAAGCCAAAGTTTTATCATGTTCTGCTTTCATCTTAATGAAATTTAAATGTTGTGTAGTTACAAAGATACGTCTTTTCTATTTGTGTGATTACAGCAGGCCACTTGTCCTTTAGACCTTAGCTTTCATATACTCTGTACTCAATATACTCAGCTATGCTTTTTCATCTTAAAAATGCAACAACCATTCATTGAAATCCAAATATAAGAACTTAGTTAGAGACGTGTTCTGTTATTCAGCAATTTTATTGATCATTTCCATATGCTAGACACTATGTATCCAATAATGAATATAATATAATAGTGAACAAAAAAATTCTGAAGTTAATTTGCTATAAGGGTTCACAGATATGTGTAAAAAAAGGGGGGGTGGTAAGACCATGAATGCTCTAGGAGAATAAGTCAGGAATGGACGATCAAGTGTGAGGAGGAAGTGAGGAGGAGGCAGGTAAGGCTGGAGCTGCTGAGAAATGACTTGGGCAAAGGTTTAAAGATAGCAGAATCTACAACATACTTGTCTGGAGGGTGAGCATGGCAGGCTAAAGAAAAACTTTTTTTTTTTTTTTGCTTTCATACCAAAACATTTATTTTAACTTGTTATGCATGTATCCAATGAATATAACTCTATAGTTCTGATTTTTTTCATCCCACTTTATTAGGAAATAAATGGTTTATGGTACAGTTGTTGACACATGGGTACAATTTCTCATCTATATATCTGCAGAAACACTCACACCCAACTTATGTCCACTATCATGCTCCTTCCCCCTCCCAAATAGGGGGAAACAAATATCAATTTCTTCTGAGGATTGAATCTGAAGCATAGCCCCTAGATTTTGTGCCAGAAAAATTATATAAATGTTTATGGAAGAAGAGCTTAGCTGGGAAATAGCAAGGGAAAGATGAAGAACTGAGCTTTGTTTAGACAATGTAGAATGACAAATAGATATCTAATATGCACAAGCAAGTGCCTGGACAAATTATTGGGAATTAAGGAGTAAAGTCTCACCTCAAGAAAAAAAAAATATGGAGTCAGGATAATAATGGTCTCTCTCTCTCATGAGAGATTTTCTCATGAGAGAAAATCGTTTAAGAATAAGACGACATGGATGGTGTACTGCACTAAAGCAAAGGACTCTAGGGAAGGTGGGCACGGAGAGGCTTGGGGTCCTGGTACATGGTGGTAGAAAAGGGTCTGGGGAGTGAGGATATTTTGCAGACTGGCTGAGAGATGCAGCTAGATGTACACTATAGCCATAATAAGAGGTAAGCCTAAAAGTAGTGGTTTCAAAGGAAAATGGAAGAGAAATTAGATATAGCAAATATAGGCAAAAATTTATAAATGTTTGCTATAAGAGAAAACAGAAATGGAGTAGTGGGTAGAAAAGAGATTTGGGTAAAAGAGACTATTTCATATACTAGAATGAACAGTCTCTCAAGAGATTATGCTCAAATAGAGATAGTGATTATTATAATAATGATTGTTAAGAAAAAATGAATTAGAAGACCTTCCACCATCTTCATCCCATAATGATCCTGGGTCCATACTCTCAGAGGGAATGGGATACGGAGTTCTGGTGGTGGGAATTGTGTGGAGTTGTACCCCTCTTATCTTTTGATCTTGTCAATATCTCCATTTTATGAAAAAGAAAAAAGATGAATTACCACAAATATGTCAGGAAGTCTGAGACTTACCATGCAAGAGGAAGGATTGGTCTTAAAGTAGAAGGCTAGTTCACAATTACAGATAAAAAGACAAATAGGCAGTATTTTTTTAAATTTTATGTATTTATTCCCTTTTGTTCCCCTTGTTGTTTTATTCTTGTAGTTATTATTGTTGTTGTCGTCGTTGTTGGATAGGACAGAGAGGAGGAGAGAAAGATAGACACCTGCAGACCTGCTTTACCTCCTGTGAAGCGACTCCCCTGCAGGTGGGGAGCCGGGGTTCGAACCGGGATCCTTATGCCGGTCCTTGTGCTTTGCGCCACCTGCGCTTAACCCGCTGCGCTACAGCCCGACTCCCAAATAGGCAGTATTGAGTATTGTTTGTTGTGGTGGTTAATTTAAGCACCTTCAGAACTTTTAAAAATTCCAGTGGATAGTAAATACCTAACATCCAATGCTTAGTTAATATCTATCTTACACAAAATCTTACTAAGACTAGAGAAAGAAGTTCCCCCAAACGACTTTTTGAATGCTGGCTAACCGAGTTCACTCTGGTATCCCCAGTCCCCATAATGGTAGCTAATATGTTCTAACAGCTCACAAGTCTTTATTAAATAACAGGGGGTCGGGCGGTGGCGCAGTGGGTTAAGCGCATGTGGCGCAAAGCATAAGGATCCCAGTTCGAGCCCCCGGCTCCCCACCTGCAGGGGAGTCGCTTCACGGGCGGTGAAGCAGGTCTGCAGGTGTCTATCTTTCTCTCCATTTCTCTCTGTCCTATCCAACAATGAACAACATCAACAATGGCAATAATAATAACCACAACGAAGCTACAACAACAAGGGCAACAAAAAGGGAAAAAATGGCCTCCGGGATCAGTAGATTCATGGTGCAGGCACCGAGCCCAGCAATAACCCTGGAGGGAAAAAAATAATAGTAATAATGGAGGCTCACGCCCCACAACTTGGTATTCAGTAATGTTGGTACATTCCTTCTTTATTAGTTTCCTTGTATTTGAAATATACCTTTCTCAAGTTTTCTTACTTTGCCCTAAAAATGCTTATTTTGTAATTATGTCTGCTTTTCTTGTCTGTAAGCGACTTGCACCCTGCGCACATGTCCCTGCTTATTTTCTTAAAAAGCTGAAAAATTCACACTAACACATATTTTTTACTTGACAAAATATCATTTGAAAATCAGAAGTACAAAGGAAGGAAAGGTAGACATATTGTAGAGAAAATTACACTGAGTTTCTTGAAATTCAAAGTAATGAAATCATAAATGTGAATAGAATTTTTTAATTTTATTTTGAGGGTAGGGAGGCAGTGACTTATACTGGTCTGTATGCTTTTTGCCATGTGTGCTGAACCTGCTTTGCTACTGCCTGGCTGCCAAGAATGAATTTTAAAGGTGATTCAGTATTCGTGAATATATTGTTTTCAGACCATGGAAATTTAGAGGTTGTGCTATAGGCTGGAGCCGTATTAACATAGCCATCACCCAAGGGTCTTCCACAAATACTAGGTTCTGTATGGTACAGTGATTTGAGTAGGAGCACCATTTCTGGAGCTCATTTTTTTATGCAGCCCATTTTTTTATTTATTGGATAGAAACCATCAAAAATCAAAAAGGTAGGGGGAGATAGAGACAGCAGTGGCACTACTTTCCCTCTGCCGGTGGAGATGGGGCTCAAACCCAGGTCCTTGTGCATTGTAACATGCCTACCGCCACTTGGCCCCACCCTTTCCAAATTATAGTGACCCATAACTCTCAAATTCCTACAACGATGGTTTGAGCGGCTGGATATATAAACCGCAGTAAGGGAAAAGCAAGCCATATAACTGTACAGTTATGCTTTTGCTCCAAGTTAAACAAAATAGGACCTACACATATTATACAGAGTGAGGAAAGTATATTGTCAGAAATATGATGAAATGTAAGTAGTTGAAGTTTTCTGCTCCCCAAAGGTTGTTAGCATAATTTAGTAAATAAAATATTTAATATTTTTCTAAAAAAATTGGCAATTCTTATGGTAAGAAATGGATTCATTTACCAGATACTATTTCTGTGTGGATGCTGCAGAGATACTGGGTGTAAATACGGTATTGTTCCAAGACAGTCTTCATTGATTTTCTTTGGCCACGCTCTCATCAATTTTGAGGGTTTAAATTTAATACATGTACTGATTAATTGCTAGTATACACACACACACTTAGCCTAGATATGTCTTATTTTAAAATTTATTTATTTAATAGAAAAGGAAAGATACCTGCAGCAAAGCTTTCTCCTGTAGGTGCATACTGGGGTGCCACTACCTGGCCCCTAGATGTTTTTCTTGACTGCAGCACTGCTCAGCTCTAGCTTTTGCTAGCGCTAGGGATTGAACAAGGACCTCAGGTATAAAAGTCTGTTATGTCAGCTACTCTTACACCTTGTGACTCACTTGATACGTCTATTTGGATATCTAGTGGTCATCTAAAAAGTTTTGCCAAAAAAAAAAAAATGGTCATCATGAGTGGTGGATTCATACAGCCAACACAGAGCCCCAGTGGGAACAGTGTCTTTTCTTTGCCTTTCCCTCAACCTCTATCTTGAAAAAAATCCTGCTAGGATCCATGGAATCATACAGACAATAAAGCCCCAGCAATAACCTTGGCAACATAAAAAAGAGTAACTCAAACTGATATATTATTCTGATAGGAATATTTATTTCATTTGATGTTTTTGGATTTGTTCCTCATCTCATTAATCCTATTTCTATTCCCGTGTGTCTAATATTTCTTTTATTCTCTTTAAGATTTACCCTCTTGAGAGAGATGTTTACACTGTGCCCTACTTAAAGTTGGTCTTCCAAGAACTGATTAGTAAAAAGCACATTTTAACATGTGTGTTCAACCAGGTGCAGTGTAAATCCAGGGTGTTTTTTTTTGTCTTAGTTAAAATCACTTGCAAAAAAGGAATTTTTAAATAAAGGATGGTTTTTGAGCAGACGGGAAGATCACCAGAAATTATAATTGTGTGATATATAATACAGAATCTAGAGCAGACACAATGTTTCACCTAAAGTTTTCAAAAAAGCACTGACACATGCAAATAAAGAGAAAAGTACCTAAATTCTCAGAGGAAAGCAGTCTTTTCGAAATTCATATGTTAGGGTGGGGGTAGATAGCATAATGGTTATGCAAAAAGACTCTCATGCCTGAGGCTCCAAAGTCCCAGGTTCAGTCCCCCCACACCACCATAAGCCAGAACTGTGCAGTGTTCTGGTGTAAGAAAGAAATTCATATGTCTGGGGCCAGGTGGTGATGCACCCTGGTTCTAGCCCCTGGTCTCCACCTGCAGGGGGAAGCTTTAGGAGTGGTGAAACAGTTCTGCAATTGTCTTTTTTTTTCTGTCCTATAATAACTAAAAAATAATGGCCACCATGAATGGTATATTCTTTGTGCAGGCACTAAGCCACCCACCAAAATAAAATGTTTAGTGAAATGGACCCAAGATAGACTTTACCAATGTATCCCAGAACCTTACCCTACTAGAGAAAGACAGAAACAGGCGGGGGGTATTGATTTACCTGCCAACATCCCTGACCAGGGGAGAAGCAATTATAGTACTAGAACTCCCACTTTCTGGTCTGTACTACAGAGGGGGAGAAAAGATAGGGGGAAATGACCAGAGGTCTCTGAATTCCCAATTCCATCAGGGCCTAGAGAGAGAGGAGGGAAAAAGGATATTTGAAAGTAGTAAGTGTAGGTGTGACTTAGAAAGGAAGGGGGCTGGGCAATGGCACACTGGGTTAAGAGCACATAGTACTAAGTGCAAGGAACCATGGAAGGATTCCAGATCAAGCCTCTGGCTCTCACCTGCAAAGGGGGTCATGAGCGATGAATCGGGTATGCAGGTGTCTCCAGAAGCAGTGTAGTACAGGCACTGAGTCCCAGCGATAACCCTGGAGATAAAAAAATAAAGGGAGTTGGGTGGTAGTGCAGCAGGTTAAGTGCAGGTGGCGCAAAGCACAAGGACCAGTGTAAGGATCCCAGTTCAAGCCCCCAGCTCCCCACTGAGACACTTGCAGGAGAGTCACTTCACACGTGGTGAAGCAGGTCTGCAGGTGTCTCACTGGTCCTAAAGTTGTATTTTTATTCAAAATGTCAATTAACTTAGTCATTAAAAACTACTGTGTGTAGTAAAAATCCCAGAACTGTTAGTTACTGCCCACTGGATTTCAAGTAAATCAGGTTATATTTTTGGCACATTTATAAAAGGTTAGTTTACATTTCAGGAGAGATAAGCCAATATAAAATACAGCATAAAAAGCTGATAAAAAAAATGCTGATGGCCCCAGGCAGCCCCCTTCGAATGGAAGAACCACTGTAGGTCGTTGGAGGATGTGCCTGGGTCTACAGTTCAGGTAAGACTACACTTGATCAATACAATCTTGTAGAAAATACAGATGTGACATCATTGATCAAGGTCATCCTAAAGTTTATGATGCCACTGTGTTTGCACCAAAGGCAATGACTTTGTTCTACTATAATTGAACTCTCAGCTGTGCTCTGAAGGACTCACAGGCCTGGTTAGAGCAGGAGGGCAGACACTTGACCTCCTAGTGACACAAAAGCAACATGGCTAAATTAGACTCAACAGGCCAGTAAGTTGCCAAAAGATATTAAGTCCAGAGTGCTTCCTGCATGCTTGCTGTCTTTGTTTCTCTGCCACCACTCTAGCTCAGGTCCTCATTACTTTTGCTTAGGAATGACCTTGCTCCTATTACTGCTGCCTCAGTTCTCATGTTTCCTTTACCCGCAGCTGAACTACCTTGCTGCACTTCGTGCCCCACATTCTGATTATATTTGCCCCTCTGGAGACTTTAGTTTCCTGAAGCCCCACCCACCTCTGGGGTTTCACTTCTCTGGGTCAACCTCCTTTGGTGTTGCAGTACTTCCATGTGAGGTACCGGGGGCTTGAGCATAGCAAAGGCCCTCCCAGGTAAGATCTCACCAGCCCCTGATGTCTCTTCTTCCTCTTTCATACCACGTCCTCATATAGGTTAGTGAGCAGTTTGACGAGAACATCACCTATATCCTAGTAACTGGATTATTTGAAGCTTGAGTGTTGGCTATAATGCTCTTTTTCTCCTTTGCAAGTCAAACTTCTTATTCATTCTTTAAGATTCACTTTTTACTTGCCTCCCAAGCCCAACTTACATCGCCTGTCTCAAAAGTAAAGCATAATATCCATTAGTGTGTATGTCTATCTTTGCTCTTAAAGTCATAGTCTGTCTCATTCAATGGAATCACCATTTACTACCAGAGTTCTTGACAAATTAACTATTATTTATTTAGCTAAACTGAACACAGTACTAAGTAGACATCTACTTTTGTTAATTCCTATATTTGAACATAAGTTCTCTAGTGGTAAAATTTCCCATGTGGAGAAAAAGTCAACCTCCTTTGAAATTTGTTTTCCTAATTCAACTTGACTCCAAAGGAGGATATGAATTGTGGAGGCTTCTCTTTGGAAGAGGAGCTTCAGGATCTTGTTTTTAAGAGCTGCTGTGGCAACGCGCCTGGAGCAGCAATGTAGTTTTCTGTGCCCAGGTGTGCTCAGACTCCCGCGGAGCGGCCTGGGGCATTCTGGCGGATTGCTTTCCTGCCTCATCTTTCAACTCTATCCAGACAACCTTCTCAATTTGGATAAAGTTGGTTTCTAGACTTCCAATCAAAAGGAACCCCCATGGATACAGAAATCTCCCTTCATTCTTTCCTGATGATTTTGGCCTCTTTGTTTGCCATACTCTGTAATTCTGAGTCATCCTTAAAGATCTATCCAAAAGCCATCAACACCTTCCATCTCTGAATTCCAAGGCACTGTACACTAACCAGACAATCTGATTGATTTATCTGTCTTGAGAGTAGACACTGGTTTCTACACAATAGTATTTTAACAAATGATTAATAATTGACTCGGGAAAAATGTGTGTTTCTCTTAAAAAGACATGCGTATGTTATTTCTGTGTACATGGCTTTTACATGCATGCACACAAGTTTATATTTTTGCTAAACCATTATATCTATAATTCAGAATTTAATGAAGTGAGCACCTGATCTTACATCATAGGGCTGAGAGGAGATCTCTTTTAATTTGAAAAAATGGTGAAAGTCTATTTCTAACAGGTGTTTTGGTTGATATTTTGTCCATACACGTAACTAAGTTGCTCATGAAGCTTACTCTCTGCAGATGGGGACACAGGTCTTCATTCCTGATATTGTGTCCACGCTACCAAGTGAGCCACCACTTGGCCTCTCTCCTTCTAAAAATAGTTGTAGAGGTATGTTAAGTAGCATGTGAAGTGATCTACATATTCAATGGATATAATGTGTTGTGGAAATCAAATGAAAGGAACAGACATAGCTGATACCTCCTAGGATTCTGTGTATCCTTCATTTATGGTGAGATATAAAATATTACCCTTTAAAAGTTTTTTAAATGTGAGTTTCTGTACTAACTATAGGTCTATTTTGTATGGCAGGTCTCTAGAACTGGAGGTGATTATGCTGGCCCTAGTAGTTTTTTTTAAGGCTAACTGGTGTCTTATTGTATGTTTACTTTATACAGCCATCTGTTGCTGGGACAAATTAGCTGTTTCCATACCTTGGATGCTACTCTGAGCTAATTTTTCATATAATGTAATATATATAATGTAATATATGTTACAAGACATATAATGTGATATCTGTTCACATTTGTAAGAAATCATCATTGTATAGTACCACGTAAACCTAACCCCCTTATCTTAATTTTCAACAAAAGCATTACTTTGTGAATTACTCCAATAACTAGTAGTTCAGGCTTATCCTATATACACTAATCATTTCCCCCTCCTCTGATGCCTCCTAGCTTCTTCCCTATGCATTAACAATAATGTTATCATTTTCTGGTTTATCATCTCTCTTCAACTTGGTAAAACCCTGTGAGGATACAGACTTCTTCCTTATTTCAAACTTTTGACAGAATCTATCACATAATAGGCTTTCAACTGATATTTGAAAAGTAATTTTTCTACATATGTGAATCTTTCACTATTCATTCACTAAACTCTCTCTGTTGTATGGGGAATATATAATACAGAAAGCATGGTTATCTGAAAAATAAATATGATTATTGTTTTATTTATTTGTTTACCAGTACACTGCTCATGTCTAACCGATGATGGTGCAGGGCGTTGAACATGGTAATCTTTTTGTATAACCATTATACTATCTTCCCAGGCCTGTTGTATAGTTCAACTGAATGATTTTCGATCACTCTTAAACCCATTACTGAGGTATGCAAGCACCTGTGTACGAAGCATCAGTCACTCAACTGTGAAGACTGAGGTGAGTGTGTATGTATTCCTGTGCATTATCCTTCAAGAAATATTTATTGGTGGGATAGGGATGGAGTAGAAAAATGAACATAGACTACCACTTGGAATTTCAGAGCCCCTGCAATGTTTTCATCAACACAATGTGCTTCTTTCTTCCCTGGCATCCTTACAAACTTCTAAAGGACAGTCTGGGTGACTCCAGAATGGAATTCTCTTTATTTTAAGTATCAGCTGCAGAGAAGCCTTGTGTCCCCAGTGAGGGAGGGTTGTGTGTCCTTTAGCAGATGATCACTAGGCATTAAGAGAGGTTGTCTGCTCTGAAATTTGTTCCACCATCAATTACTGAAGTCTGTTATGGTGTCCTGTTACTTAAAAGATTTTCAAAGAAGAATATGCCACTTCAAATGAAAAAAAGATGCCATTTTAATTCTTTGAAGCTACAGCTTTAACATTTCCCTTTCTTCCAGAATAGGAAGCAGACAGAGGATTTGATAGCTCTCCTGCAGCTACTTCCTTTTTTTGGTGGTCTTCAGAGTATGAATGCCTGACATCCCATTCATTAAGCACGCCATTGATTTATACATCATTTTAATGTGCCCTCCCTGTGGTAAGTTAATGTCCCTCAGGAAAGAGCTACAATGTTGAATGTTTGTCAAATATGTAACAGGATCCATTTCCACAGGAGAACTACAGAGAGAAGGTAATTCTCAAGCCATTCATCCCAGATATTTAACTGTTAAGTACTTTGGGAGGTGGGGCGTGTGGCTTAAACTCTATTATAGAATCTTGACTTACTGCATTTAGATAGACTTGAGATCAACATTAGGTCGACTGGACATCAGTTTCCTCATGCTGTTTGCAAGATTCAGAAATACTAATTTCTGACTGTTAAAACAACTGAAACTGAGGTCAGTTGGGGTATCTATACATATTTTTCATAAGTCTAATACAGACTTAAGAAGGACATAAACAATTGTTTGAGAAAATACAGAGGCCGTGTGGTGGTGCACTTAGGTAACCCCCACCAGTGCTACAGTTGTCTCACTCCCTCTCTAGTCAACAAATACACATTGATAGAAGAAAATACCAATAATTTGTGAGTAAACCAAATTTTTGTTTTCTTTCCAAAGTCTCATTAAAATAACCACAAATGATTTTAAGTAATAATCTAAGATGTCAAGATGTAAAAGCCAACAATGATGGGAGATGGTTGAGGGGGAGCTTTCTGATCACTCTAAAAATAGCAGCCCCTTTCTATTCACTAGCTGACTGTCTTGTTTATTTCTTTACATAGTACTTAATAGTTCATAAGCCATTGTACATTAATGGCTTTCATTGGGGGTTTTCCTCCACTCTAGTCATAACGTAAGCTTCAGGAGGCCAGAGGGACATGGCATCTACAATTGGGTGGTCATCCATCACCAGGTCTTTACCACACTAGGTTTTTTTCACACAGAGGAAGAAATGTCCAAGCTTCTTCCATTGTGGTGGGGACTCTAGGTTTATGAAACAACATCTATATTAGATGAAAGAAGAATGTCTCACTTCAAATGAAAATTAAAAAAAAAAAGGATGCCATTTTAATTCTTTGAAGCTACAGCTGTTAACATTTTCCTTTTCTTCCAGGATGCCTGATATAGCCACATGGTAAATATTTTCAAACAAAAAAATCAACACTATTTTGGGGGGAAATGAAGTCTATAGAGTAATGGAAGATAGTTTTTAGTTCTTATTTTAATTGAGGAGATTAATGGCTTACAGTAAATATACTTGTTGATACATGAGTAAAATTTATCACTTTTCTGCAAAATACTCTCAAGCCCAAGCTAGGTCCCCCTCCCCCCCGCACACATCCAGTCTAAGTTCTGCTCTGTGCTTGCGTTTCTGTTCTTATTTCTTGCTTTCTGTCTATGAGTAAGGTCATCCCATATTCATCATCCTTTTTTTTTTCTTTTGCCTCTAGGGTTATTGCTGGGGCTCGGTTCCTACACTATGAACCACTGCTCCTGAAGGCCATTTTTGTTGCCCTTTTGTTGTCATAGGATAGGACGGGGAGAGACCTGCTTCACTGTCTATGAAGCGACCCACTATTCATACTTCTCTTTCTGGCTTATCTCAATTTACATGATTTCTTACAGCTCCATCCAAGATGAGGTGAATTCCTCATTCTTAGTGACTGAGTCATAATTCATTGTGTATATGAACTACAACTTTCTTAGCCACTCATGTTCTAATAGAACTGAGATGCCAAAACTGAAGTGCTGGCAGGGATTCTGATAAAATGTAATGAAAATGACTGACAATCTGAGTATGGAGAAGTCTAAGACCTCGGTTCTCTTAGTAGCTCATGTTCTACCAATAATTGTACGTTACTGGAATATATAGTGCAGTAGAGTTTGAGAAAAGTGGAAAGATGTTTTTTAAAAATTCTTTTTAATTTTCTACTTATTTGAAGGATAGTGACAGTCAGAAATCAAGAAGGGAAAGACACTTGCAGACCTGCTTCACCACACACAAAGCTTTCTCCCTACAAGTAGGGACTTGAACCTGGGTCCTTGTGCATTTTAACATGTGTGCTATCACCCGCCCCCAGAAATTTGACTTCCATGTGCTTAGATCTACTTCTTTAGCTGAGCTTCTTGAATACTGTTCTATTAAAAATATGCAATGTTCCCTCAATGCCAAACACCGCTCAAACAGGAAATTCAATGTGATGCCCTTTCTCTTTGTTGGTCTATAGTTCAAACTTTACCTGCTTTTGTTTATACTTCAGAGCCTTTCAAGTAGTTGGTTTTTGTCCAGAACATGTCATAACAAAGATGAGTCTATTATATAATATTATTAAATGATTTTGGGAACAGAACTCATTAGGTACTTTTAGGTCTTTCTACTTGCTTGCTTCATTTATTGACTCACTGCAAACTATTGTGCACTTTTGCTTTAAGTATGTATTCTGCCCTATCTCATGGGACCTTCTGCACCCCGTAATGACCCTGGGTCCATACTCCCAGGGGATTAAAGATTAGGAAAGCTGTTGGCATTCTTCGTGTTGGTTTGGTCCCTGCTAGTTTTGCACCCCTCTTTCTTTCCCTATGCTAAGGAGGGCCAGAGTTCTCAGCAGCAGCCGCTGGAGGACAATGATGGGGAAGCACATGGTGTGGTGATTTGCCCGCTCATGAATAAAGATTAAAGTGCAGCTTCTCAGCCCAGCCGTGTGTCCTGGAGTCTGTCTCTGTTCACCGCCGCAAAGCTAGCCCGGCCTGCTGGCACCCCTGAATTTTAACGACAAATGGCACCCACATGGACCTGACCTGCACATCTCTCAGATAAGTAAAGACAATTTGGCTACCTATGCACTATGGCCTTCTCTTCTGCTTGTGAAGAGATCTCCAAAGGCCTCTGCCCTTTCTTCACAAGACTGTTTCACGGAAGTGGAGGGAATTGTACCCTTCTTATCCTATGGTCTTGTCAGTGTTTCCATTTTATAAACTGTCAGTTTATATTAAGTGCTGAGAGTAAGACATTGCTATTTGAAATGTGGAATGACAGAAGACCATAATAAAAGCAAAATACAGTGTCTAAGGAAAGTTACTAGGGCTCAGGACATCTAGCAACAAGGAATCTCCAACCAGGCAAATAGGATGATGACCTCAGACTTAAAACAAAATTCAGCTTTTGATGAAGTGACTAGAGATAGTGCAGGACTGGCAGAATGGACTCCATTCACTCAAGTCTCAGGAGCAAGAAATTGAGACAGAAGGTTTAGAAAAGGGTGCAGGAACAGGTATTTGGGATCAGAGCCTTGGGTAGAGACAGACCTTCAGGAAGACACCAAATAATCTTACTTCTAGCATCACTGGTGGTAGAGCCCAGTTCCTTCCACTGCTATAAAACTGACTCATGGGGAGTCGGGTGGTAGTGCACATGGCGCAAAGCCCCCGGCTTCCCACGTGCAGGGGAGTCGCTTCACAGGCGGTGAAGCAGGTCTGCAGGTGTCTTATCATTCTCTCTCCCTCTCTGTCCTATCCAACAATGACGACATCAATAACAATAATAAAACAATAAGGGCAACAAAAGGAAATAAATATTTTTAAAAATGTATAATGCGTTTAAATAGCTGGCAGAATGCTCAGCAGTCTTCTATGAGAAATATTTCTTGTAAGCAAATTATCATTCTTTATTATATTGTTCATACATTAAAATTTTAAATTTACTTTTCTATGTCTCCCACTAGTAATTGAACATTTGGGTATTTAAAGCTTCTTTTGAATCAAATGAATATTTATGTGAACCAGTTCTTAAGTTCCTAATAGCTCTGGTGTCTTAATTTCATATTAAAAAGATATTGCCTTGTACTTGTTTCATGATTTAAGTTTTATATGGGAGAGTTGAAAAGGGAGCCCTCCCTGGCTGCTACTTTTTATAATCAATAGGAGTGCTTATCAACCACATGTGTAGTCAGTGGGACATCTACTGAAGAAGTAAATTCTGAGGTAGGAACTAAAACCCTAAGTGACTCCAGTCCAACTGACCTGTGAATCACATTTGAGTGACAAGGTTTCACATGACCTCAGTAAGAGTAGATGTGTTTCCTTACTGTTGGCTGACCTTCAAAGACAGCATCCTCCTTGTTCTAACACTGCCTCTCTAGGATTCCAGAAGAGCCCCCGTGTGGCAGAACAGTAGCATTACAAGCTGGCGAATGGTGGCTAGGCTTCCCTCCCTCTTGACCAACCTTTGTTCACTTCCCCTCTACCCAACTCCATTCCTAAATTAAGGACTGCATTGTGTGTTGTCATCCACGTGAAGATCCTTTTATACATAATTTGTACAAAAATTGCTAGGGTTATAAATGTAGTAACTTCACTAGTCTATATATAAGCAAAGGTGAACTGAGGACTTTTATCAAAGATAGTTCCAAAACTGAGGGAGACTTTTTCACCCCATCTTTACCACACATACACAGAACTATCTGATACTTCCAATATGCCAACATTTGTAGCTCCTGTCAGAGATGATGTAATCATTACATCTGATATGTATGAGGGCACTGAAGGATTCTCAGTATACCATTAGAAGACAAATTAACATTTGTGCTAAGAACAATAAACTAAAGGTTTCATAGTATTCATTTTAATAGATTATTAAAGTTCTTTTCCCTGATGTAGCAATGCAATTAGATTTCTCTAGAAAGCTAAATGTGGATAAAAATTGGACGACTTCTAAACATAAAAGGAGTGGCTGGGGAAGCAGCATAATGGTTATGCAAATAACTCAAGCCTGAGGCTCTGAGATCCTAGGTTCAATGCCCAGCATCATCGTAAGTGAAAGTTGAGCAGTGTTCAGATTTTTTTAAAAAATCATAAAAGAATAACTAAACACATAGGAGGAGGACTTTTGATGACTGAACTCTACAGGAAGTCATCATTGAATTTTTCCATAAGACTTTTCTTGGTAAATCTTTTACAGAGTCCGGGGAGATTTATTTTTTTATAAACCAAGAACAACTACTTGGATGTCAGTAACAGAGGAAATTGATCATTGAAGAGCTGAAGAATAATGTTCATGGGAAAGTGGAACCACTGCTTTGACTTTTTTTTTCCTCCAGGGTTACTGCTGGGCTCAGTGCCTGCACCATGAATCCACCGCTCCTGGAGGCCATTTTTACCCCTTTTGGTTGCCCTTGTTGTTGTAGCCTCATTGTGGTTATTATCATTACCACTGTTGATGTTGTTGGAGAGAGGAGGGGAAGACAGAGAGGGGGAGAGAAAGATAGACACCTGCAGATCTGCTTCACCACCTATGAAACAACTCCCTTGCAGGTGGGGAGCCGGGGGCTCGAACCGGGATCCTTACGCCGGTCCTTGCGCCATGTGTACTTAACCCACTGCCCGACCCCCCCGCTTTGACTTTCATAGGAATTCTCACTGATGACTATTTTGGGTTATGCTATGAATCTGTCAAAAGCATAAGGCTAGAGAACAGTCCAAGTAACATACTAATTGCAAAAGTGTAATATCTCTAACAACACCCTCCATAACTAGATAGATCTAACCTTGGGTATGTGTTTTCCCATTTGGTCATACAAGGACTATGTAAAGGGCTCAGAGCAAGTATTTGGAACCAACTTTATAAAGATGGAAATGGATGCCCAGCAGAAAAGTGACTTCCCCAGGCTCACACACACACTATCTGGCCAAACCAAATTTCTTACTTGGGTCTCCTAATTCTTAATCCAGTGTTCTCCTACTATCCCCCATTTTGATCACTTAACTTTTAGTCATCATTGAACAATGTGTGAGTTGGGAGTGAAGGGATATATAAAAGAAATCAACAGAAAATAAATTTTTAGAAAGGGAATGCAATGAGTCTAAAAACTCAGCCCCGAACCCAAAGCATGCTGCTGTACAATACGGTAAGTGTGTCTAGGGGCCAGGCAGTGGCATACCTGATTATAGAGCACATAGGAACAAGCATAAGGATCCAGGTTCAAGTCCCCCACTCCCCACCTGCAGTGGGAACATTTCACAAGTAGTATCTATCTCCCTTCTCAATTTCTCTCTGTCCTATTCAATAAAATAGAAAGATAAAGGAAGGCATAGCCGCTAAGAGCAGTGAATTTGTAGTGCAGACACTGAGCCCCAGCAATAACCCTGGAGGCAAAAGAAAACAAACCTGTGTCTAATAACAGACTGATGGGTTTCTCAGTGCTCTCCAATTCCAATACTTTCCCAGATACAGATGTACTGTCCAAATGAGATCTGAGAGCAAATTCAGAATCCCCAAGAAAAGTAGAAAGATTTAGACAGTATCTCTGATAACTTATATAAGTCTGTCTTAGAAACAAATAGAACTACTATGTCTAGCAAGAAGTCATTCACTTGAGGGTTAAGAAGGAAGGAAACAGACTAGATCTCTCTCTTATGTTCCAATTGTTCAAATAGCAGGACAAGTATAGGTGGTGTTTTTTTTCCTATTTACTATAGCAGAAATGACTGCAGAACCCCCTTTTTTGCCTCCAGGGTTACTGCTGGGGCTCAGTGCCTGCACCATGAATCCACTGCTCCTGGAGGCCATTTTTTCCCCTTCTGTTGCCCTTGTTGTAGTTATTGTTGATGTCATTTGTTGTTGGATAGGGCAGAGAGAAATGGAAAGAGGAGGGGAAGACAGACACCTGCAGACCTGTTTCACCACCTGTGAAGCGACTCCCCTGCAGGTGGGGAGCCGGGGGCTCAAACCGGGGTCCTGACACCAACCAGTCCTTGCCCTGTGTTTAATTCGCTGCCCTACCACACGACCCCCTGCAGAACCCTCTAAATTATGGAGAGAGGAGCTCAGCAGTGGCTGTGAAGTTACTTTCTGCCAAGCAGGGGACCCATCTTTCCCATGGCTGCACCCTTCTGCTGAGAACTGCCCTCAGCAGAACACCAACCAGAGATGTGATACAGAAGGTCTGCCTCCTGGCAAACCTCCTCAGATTAGGGCTGAGTCTGAAGCTAGTTTCAGTAAGTCTCTTTTCTTAGCAACTTTTTCAGCCTTCCCGTTTTCCTCACTCCTTTATATGTTTTACCTGAGATCTCTCTCAAATCATTTTTACAAGAATGCCCATGTCAGACTAATTCTTGAGAAAACATCCTAATGCCAGGAACAATGCACTAATCTAAAAAGATCACATTCTCCACTCCCAAGTTTCTACTTCTTGTGCAGCAGGAAAATGAAATCTACACATTTTCCTGTGTTTATGATTTATTTTCCCTTTCTTGGTGAAAGACATGATGCACAATGTATGCATCATAGTATGCATCATAGGATGACGTATTAATTATAACCAGTACTTAATCTGGTATGCACTGTGTGCTTCCATAATGTTTAAGGGCGACATTAGTACTATGGAATTTGGCCTTCATAATTCTCTAGGCTCTATCATTATTCTCTCCCTGTAAATAAAAGAACTGGCAGCTCACTCATGGCCCAAATTCATTCAAAGTATAAACTGTGGCTAGTGGAGGGTTCACAAGTTTTCTTGCTGGTCTGAGAACTGCAGCATAGTTCAGATTGTGTGTGTGTGTATAATCACATAACCACTAGTGCTTTTAGCCTGAGAGTTACTAAAATTTAATATCTGTAAATTGAAGTTAATACCAAGAATTCGCTAACAGGTTTGGCTTCAACACCTGACAGAGCTGTGGTGGTCACACATACAACAGATGACTAGAAAGCCTGCAGGTTTTACAAAGTACCTAAATCATGTTGTACTCACTTGGTTCCTTTAGTTATTTATTGTGTAGCACAGGGGCAAGACTGACTGTGTCCTAGACATTTTCTAAGAATTTCAGAAAAGCTAGCAAGCTTTTAATAGTATTCATAATATCCCCATAAAGCAAATACTCTTTTTTTGTACACTGTTATTCAGATGCAGAGAAAAGTTAAGCAACTGCCACAGCTAATGTGTGCCAAGATTTAAACGCGGGTGATCGGGCCTAAGAGGTAGCTACTGGGTCTCTCCGTGTTTAGTCTCTGGAAGTCGCTGTTGGTCTCACTTGTGGGTTGACTCAGTTATATGTCCTTTACAACAAAAAGAGAGTAACATTCACTGAGCATTTACTCGGTGCTAGTCACAGTTCCAAGTCTGTTATTCCATTAAATACATTAACTTCTCAAGATATTAACTCATTTAATCCTCACCATATCCTTTGCACTCTTTCATGTTCCATGATTTTGCAAATCGGAAGAATAATCAGGGGGATTAAGGACCAATAACTTGCTCTACGTCACTCTTTCACTGATGGTGATCTAGACCCCATCTTACAACTCTAACCTTTCACAGCTCAAACAAGGTGACTGCCACCTCCTCAGGAGCACTTTCTCCCTCAGACTAGGACAAGATGAGTGGGGCAAGGATCCTGAAAGGATCGCTGTAGGTCAGAGAACAGTGAGTTTGGTCTGTGACAGTTTTCATGGAGCAACCAAACACGGTGAGAAATTCTTATTTAGGAACAGCCATGATCTGACGCCGGCAAAGAGGCCGGAGGGGCATGGAGAACATAGGAATAGGGCAGCTCTTCCAGAACAAGTCCCTCATCCTCCCTCAACCTTCATCAGTAGTGTATTGAGGAAGACCATCCCATGCCACAGAGATGCTGTTGAATACAGTAATGAAAGTAAAATGCTTACCTTCCTGTAAGTACCTGTCTTAAGAAATAAATGATAGTGCAGAAATTCTGACTGCTCCACTTGCACCAGGTTCAAAATCTCCACTGCAAGCACATGCAGACTGCTGCTCTGGCTTTCTTATCCTCTCCATCCCCCCAGTGGCTCCCCCCACCTAAGCCTAACTTGATTTCTCTGCATTTGGAGCTGCTATATACAGCTTCTGGGCCACAGTTCTGTTCTGTGTAGTTTGGCGGATGACTATGGCTCTTGGATCTGTTTCATAAGCAATGATTTTGCCAACCCAATCTACATTTTATTTACATGTCCTTGCAAGACAGAACTTGCCAGGTCTACCGACTCCTACAGTGAGGTCAGAGAATCATAAGATTCTTTTGCCTCTTTCATGCCAACAAAAATAAACAGGACTCAAAAAACTCAGTCACACCATTCAGTGTAAGCACTATCGCACGGAGAAGCAGGGTCTCTGTTCCGTCAGTACGACCCGCTCACCACGGAATTGTGAAAAGTAACCAGTTTCGAACATTCAGATTCAAGCAGACTGTGCAGCACTTAGACTTCCTTCAGCACTCTCATTCCCCATCAGCCACCTGCCAGAAAGACAGCCTGGCTTTACATCTGTGTGACTTCGGTGGCTCTGCTAAAGATGCAGATTCCTAAGACTTGTCTCCAGATACTCAGATCCAATGATTACTAAAGTCAGACCCAGATCATCTGTAAATTTAACAGACATAACAATCTCCCCACTCCATATACACCCCAGATTCTCATATCAATGACTATGTTACATTTTGAGGAGGATGTTCAACCTCTTTGGTTCACAGCACTCATGGATACAATTCCAGAATAATTATTTTAAATTGGCTAGAAAAGATAATAGGAATACAAAGTTTTTGTCTAGAAAATTATTAAATCTCTCTAAGCCTTAGTTCTGTATCTGTGAGATGGGCAGAATAATGCTGGAAACTTGTTCTGAAGGTTGAGATAACTTTGTGGAATACAAAACAAGTGCAAACAAAGGCACTTACTCTGGGTTTGAAGAGAGTGTCCCTTTGGGACCAGGTAGTGGTGTGCCTGATGGGTGTACACACAGGGATCTGGGTTTTCAAGCCCCCGCTCCCCACCTGCAGGGAAGCTTCACTAGTGGTGAAGCAAGTGCTGCAGGTGTCTATCTCCTCTTCCCCTCCCAATTTCTCTCTGTCTGGTCAAATAAATAAAGAGGGGTCAGGCAGTGGCACAGCTGGTTAAGCGCACACATTATAGTGCACAAGGAAGCAGGGGCAAAGCTTCATGAGTGGTGAGGCAATGCTGCAGGTGGCTGTCTGCCTCCCCCCCTAAAGTTCTCTCTGTCTCTATACAATAATCAATGAATTAAAAAAGGGAAAGTGTCCCATTAAGTGACATTGATATGTTGCAATAAGGAAAAAAGAGCAAAGGACAGTGATGTTCTTGCTGTCCAACCTAGACTTAATCTATCTCTATATAAGTACATATATCTCTCTATATATCCATATCCCTGCTGCTCCTTTTTAACATTAAAGTGAATTATACCATAAATGATCAGTTTTTATTCACTCAACATGGGTGTGTTTTTCATTCCCAGTTGCCACTTCAACTTGTTTTTGCCCGGGTCATTTCATTACAGAAGCCTTATCTCTTTGAATCATAAGTTTTATGACAGAATTGGCTCCGACCTTCTTCAAATTCTTCTTAGTGTGGATGACTTGGTAAACACTGAGAAAGTATCAGAAAATGTTTACCTGATCCTCTTTCTTCAACAAATGTTAATACGGCCTCAGTCCTTATGGTTGACTTCTCACTCCTAAGAAAGTTTTAAGGCTTAGGTCCTAAGAGTAAGCTATTCTAAGCAAGTCAGATGAGCACAGATAAAATGGTGTATGGTAGGAAAACATTCTGTCTGTAAAAGACTTCTTTGGAGCTCAAAAGCCTTAGGATGCCGCTCTTGTTACCTTCCGAAAGCCAAGTGAAATGGGAAACTGCCGAAACTGCCGAAAATGTCCTGTTGCTTTTTTTCTTTCCTAATACTGAGATGTTAGTGACTAGACTTCTATAAAAGTACAAAATACTTGGGTAGGTAGACATATGTCCATAGAATGTTTATACATTTGTTAATTTAATGAAACGTTTTAGCAAATGACTACCATGTAGTAGGCACTTTGTTAGAGATTAGAATGTGACTCTGTAGAACAACTTGAGTTTGCTAATAACCATCTGTCAGAAATCTATCTTCTTCCTTTGTTATCCAATCCATGTAAAAGAAGCAAAGCCCGGGGAATTGGCTGTAGCGCAGTGGGGCAGGTGGCGCAAAGCACAAGGACCGGCGTAAGGATCCCGGTTCGAGCCCCCGGCTCCCCACCTGCAGGGGAGTCGCTTCACAAGTGGTGAAGCAGGTCTGCAGGTGTCTATCTTTCTCTCCCCTTCTGTCTTCCCCTCCTCTCTCCAACACCAATGCCAACAGTAACTACAACAATAAAACAACAAGGGCAACAAAAGGGAATAAATAAAATAATTTTTTTTTTTAAAAAAGAAGCAAAGCCAGAAGCTACAATACATTCATTAGCCACTACTATCAGACCTTTGAAAACACCTCTTCATTCATATCACCTGAACCTTCAGAACACTGCAGCACGGAGAGGTAAGGAACATAGCCAAGGTCTCACGGCTACCAAAGAGCCAGGCCAACACTGGCACGTAGGCCTTTTCCATGATTCCAGTTGTGTGTGTGTGTGTGTGTGTGTGTTTTTTCAACAAAGTCAGTACTCTGGAATTCCTCCTCAGCAGTATATTGATTCTTATCACTCATTATTTCTCTATTCCCAAGAGCACCAAGTAAGTTGGGAGTGGAGCCTGTATAACTGCACAGTTCTTAGTAGGCATGCCTCAGAATTGCAAATGGGCAAGAAGCTGATGTCAGAACACACACGCTTTAGACACACAGAGAAGACAGGTGAGTAAGTAGTCATCCGAGAATTACAGGATAGTGACTGAATTCTTGAATTATATGTGCCATACTGTAGACTGTTCCAGAGTCTTCACCACAGTCTGACAGGTAGAGACAGGGGTGATGCTGTCTTTCTGATATCACTGAACTCTTATCATTCAACTAGGAAGTAGCCACTCATGTGTAAACAAGTACAACTAGCAAAATGTTCTGAAGTAGCATCCATCACTTCCACAGCCCCCTCTACCATTAAGACTAAGTTGTAAGGGTGGAGCATGGGGACACGGAATTTATTATAAAAAATAGGAAGTCACAGTTACATAGGCTCCTATGCTGAAGATGGGCCCCATATCAAATCACTGGGGTTTACAAGTAACAATATTTACATACTCTTGCCATATTTGGGAGCTACTCTCTGTCCTGATCCAGCTTTCTTGTCCTATTTCCAACTCTGACACCGTCTCCCCAGACAATACCTTTACCCCACCTGCATGTTAGCTGTCAGGCTCAGGCAAAAATTAGTAAAATCACAGCCCCCTGGAATATACCTAAAATAGACCAGGCTTTTTCCAAAATGGAGACCCCAAATCTCATCTGCTATATTCTAACTTTTATTCCTGATTATTAAACTATCTGTTCTGGTTTATATCTTAATGCTCTTTTAGCCACCACGTTATAGATGCTATCATGATGCCAACCTGACTTTCCTGGGCAGATGACCTCACCAATGTGTCCTGGAACCCCAGCTCTCCAGAGCCCTGCCCCACTAGGGAAGGACAAAAAGACAGAAACAGGCAGGGGGTATGGATGGACTGTTCAACACTTATGTTCAGCAGGGAAGCCATTACAGAAGCCAGACCTCCCACCTTCTGCACCTCATAATGATCCTGGGTCCATACTCCCAGAGGGATAAAGAATAGGAAAGCTTCCAATGGAGGGATGGGATATGGAGCTCTGGCAGTGGGAACTGTGTAGAATTTTACCCCTATTATCCTATGGTCTTCTTGATCATTATTAAATCAATTTAAAAGAAAATAAAAGATGGGAAGCCAAAATATACCATTTTCCATTTGACTATAACAAAGGAAACACTTAAAAGATCATATAGACAAAGCTGTACCTACCTCCTAGTCCTGAGTAATTTGGGGGGAGATGACAATCAAATATAGAGGAGGCTGGGTCTCAAGGCTCTTTACTTTAGAGACAGCCCTTTGACTCATAGGCAAAACGAATTGGAGAGAGTCTAAGCATTCGTATTCTGATAGGATCAGATAGTTTGATAACTGGAAAATCTCCCTGGTTATCTGAGAGGCAGCAATGACTAGAGAGAACCATGTACGTTGTACTCTCCTTTATAGGAAGGCAGTGGAAATGGGATAATGGTGGTGATGACAGGTAATTTGAAGGCATCCTGTTTAGCGTTGCCTGAGTGCTGCGTATTCAAGAACCCAGAAATTCCTATTTGCACTAGTGTGTGTGTATGTGGGGGGTGAGATTCTTAGAGGAGAACAGAGAACGCCAAACCCTGCATCTGGAACAACAACAAAAACAGAAAACCTACCACTGTAGATTTAAGACGTTGAGTGCAAATGAACACGTGATGAATATAAGCTCGAATGGTCAGTAGCTAGAACTTACTTCCCAGAAAGCAGCCTGGGATGACTACTTTATTAGCCCAAGCTAGCAAGGATTCTTGTAGCACTACAAGGTTTTCTCTCTCCTGCCACCATGAGAAAGAACTGTTACAATAATGGAAAGGAAAGGGTGGAGTAGATGGTATAAGGGCTATGCAAAGAGACTCTCATGGCTGAGGCTTTGAAGTTCCAGGTTCAACCCCCATACCACCTTAATCCAGAGCTGAGCAGTGCTCTGATAAAAACATGAATAATAAAAAATTACTAACCTCGTCTGATTCTTTGTTGCTGCTGAGGCTTCACTACGTTGATGACTTTTTCAAACAGAGAGAGATACAGAGAGAGGAAAGGCACACAGAGCACCAGAACCTCCCCGCTGGAGTGGGACCTACCTGCCCAGCCCTGTGTCACACACATGGCAAAGCAGGTTCCCTAGGAGGTATTTTGCCATTGGTAACAAAATGAGTGATTTGATGGAATGAATGTCCTGTGAATTAAATTAATAAGGAAACCATATCCAAAAAACAATATACAAGAAGGCTCTTTTATTGATAGAAAAGCAAACAATTTTCCACAAATTCTAATATTTGTTTTATTCTGCCTGTTGGATAAATACGAATGCAAAAATCAGTTTCTCTACTCTCCTTGTCATTGTCACTATTTTTTTTTAATCTCTTTATGAAACAAACCAGTGAAATCACTAGTGTCATGGAATAGCTTTGCCTCAAACCACCTTAATAAGACATGTTTCCAACTAAATGCAATTAGATTCTTATTCTTATATGGCATCAACTGTATTATTAGGTTGGTGACATTAGTAAGTATTGATGCCAAACCATTGAAGCTGTTCCTCAAATGTTATCAAATAAATAAGACACCAAATCAGATTTATGCTCAATCCAACGACTAGCTACTCCCTCCCCATAGACAGGTCAATTCATTCTTGTGAACTAAAACATTTATGAGTCACAGTCACTGGTTCCAAAATAAGATGATCCCCATAAGTGACTTTGTAGATTCACATTTGAATACCAGATTCTTGTAGAAATGGACCTGAGGAGTCTGACCAGATTAAAGCTTCTGGCTCTGGTTTAATCTATACCTTCCACATACTACCAACTATCAACTGTTCAACTGTAATCTACAGAAAAGTATATGTCTTCACAATGGAAAAAATGGAATTGTAATAATTAGCTAATTAATTTAATTGATATAGATATAAATAGTGGAAACATCAGATACCCAAGTTTTAAAAGCTAATTTACCCATATTTTGCAAAAACTATGTATTACATAAGCAGGTAATGATCATATTTTCAAATTACCTTTAGCTATGCAGATACAGGCTATATCTTCACATACACAACATACACAGAGAAAATGAAAAATAAATTGAGGTCACAATTCAGGTATATGGTGTAGATGATCCTACAATCTCTTCTCTGTCTGGATATTTAGACCACAGAGATATAGTCATAAATTCAGTATCATCACTACATTTGAGTCTCTAAGAAAGGAAGCTTATCTAATTACCAATTATCTAAGCCAACCAGGACTCTCCCCTTTCATTAAATAAAGAGAAAGTTGTTCAGACTTGATGACAGAGAAGTGAGTACATGCAGAAACCTGACTTCTCTGTATCTTCTTCAGATAAGAAAAAGGAAGAACTATTTGGTTTTCACTCATTCTTGTAATGACAAAGAGAATACAAAAAGTTCATTGTAAATTTGTACAAAATGTATGCATATATAAATACATATTTATGGGTATATATAAAGTCTAAGGAAGATTACAACCATCTATGACTTTAAGATTCAGAGTCCCATACAGTTGATATAATGGTATTCTCTCCAACATTTTCATTAAAAAAAAAAAGAATCAAGCATGCTACTCTACTAATACTGAGTAGTAAGTGCAGGAGTGGAGCTGTAGCTACAAGGATTTGGAGCAATTAATCTGATGGGACATCCGTGTATAACAACCTTAAAGTTAAATATTTCCAGATTACCTTTTGTTTCATAATAAATCAAATTCAAATTGCCCTGTTGGTTGCATCCAAAACTCCTGAGGCCATCCACCAACCTCTAAAGAATCAATGTTTTAAACGGGGTCTGCGTGAAATACTGTTATATGCTTATTGTAACAATTTGGTGTGGATTCTTACCCGCATTTCATGTAACTTTGTCATAGAATGCTCAAATGACACCACTGGAAGCTAAGTGTTCTGAGTATATTAAACTCAACACTGAATTTGATTCAAAAACGATAGTGTCTTTACACAAACAACTATTTAAAATATATAAACATAGTTAATGGAGAAAGGTATGTGCATTTAAAGATGCACAATGAAATCATAGTATGAGTGTGTGCTCATGTTTAGAGGTGTCAAGATCTTTTGTAAATATAAGTAATGATGTTGTTTCTCCTTCTGTATTCCTTATGGGGAAAAGAATATGTGAAAATTTCATAATTACCCCCCAGAGTATACAGACTGCATCTTGGACAAGGATTTTATTGCATGCCTTGAATACACTGATTCATAAGGCAAGAATGTATGAGTAGCTTCAGCACCAATAAAATGGAAACATCATCCACACTGCTTACAATAGAACATCTTATTGCTCTACTATAATGGGAAATTATTCACTGTAAAAACTGCATCAAACAAGGGGGCACGAAAGTAATATCCATGCACTTAGTTGAACTCATTGGAAATGAGAAAGCTCCCTTCTGAATTCTTCATTTTATTCAAATTTCAAGTCTGAGAGTCATTTTTGTAAGAACATATTAAAGAGCTACAACTGGATGAGGATGAGTTACAAAAATTAATGGACTTTCTTCTGCGCAGTGCCTTAGTCATTCTGATGCACAAAGAAAGACTGATGCACTAAAAGCAATTCCCTAGTGGCCTGAGGGAGTTAATACACTCTTTTACATATTACTAGGAAGTGACTAAGGCACTGGAGAACATCTGGTTCATTGTTTAGTATGTTGTGCCCAAAGATTATACCTGGTCTGCCTAGGTAATAATCCTCTGTGCTTCAGGAAAAGACCAGTATCAGTACTAATCATCTAATGGGTGATTAAAACTAAATTTACTAAATTACTTTTTATGAAAGACTGACCAAGAAGACTGAGCTTGGACAACCGGATATACGACCAAACACCTTAGAGCTCATATTTTCTATAGACAAGAGCACATATACTTAGAACCAAGACACAGACCTAGAACTACGAGTCACTTGGGAAGGGGTGCACCTGGGGCCATTGTTGCTGCACACCCCGCAGACTAGCAAAGATTGTGTTGGGGTTTTTGCAGAACATTCTCATTCACACATTTTCCAAATGTTTGAAAAGCTGTCAATTAATTAGTCCCCAAGAAAGGAAAGCACTGCATATAACTAAGATTATTATATGCTTCTGGCTCTTTCTATTCTCAATCCAAGCATAACGAAGTAGTAAACAACCATACACTCCATTTCTAACTTAGATGAACTTGTCTGACATTAGGAAAGAAAAAGTGTTTTTCCCTTTCTTTTTTCTTGGCTTTTCTTCATGTTTTTATTTGGTGAAATAAGCCAGATGCCAGGTGAAAAAGAATCCCTACCTTGCTGTACCTCAGATGGATTCTAAAGACACACACTTCCGACATTTTTCACCTAAAAGTAGCTATGGGATTTAACTTTTCCTGAAAGTTGCATTTCCTGCCATCCAAATTGCCCAACATCCCCCCAGCAGTCTCGCCTCCAAACACATACAGTACAAGCAAGCCACACACCACTGCTTCCGAGTGGTAATCGTATGCAGGGAGGACTACAGTAGGCACTGTTTAAATATGAATCATGGTTTAATAGATGGCATTCCTGCACATCCATTATTTGTTTCTGTTGTGGTGGTTGTTATCTGGTATCCACAAAAGAAAAAAGAAACATTGTGTAATCTTTTTTATAACAGTCTACTACAGAGTACGGTACAAAAAGAACACTTCTGAAAACAGCAGAAGCCAGGCCTGCACCGCTGAATTTTCATCCAGTGGCGACCATTATATCAACAGCTGGAAATCAAGAACAAGAATATACAGTGTGGAGGACAGAGTACAGAACTGTAGTTTGCTTCTGTATTTGGTACCAAAGTGATAAGTATATAACAAAGGTGCACTTGTTCTAAAAATGAAACCAACATTCTGATTGGTTAGATACTGCACTTTCAGTAATGCACATTACCTAATACTTTTTGTTTTTACAAAAAAAAAAAAGGTAACTTATGCAATGTTTAATAAGAAAACCAATAGTACACACAAACCCGATTGTAGAAAAAGAAACCAAGACAAAGCTAGAATTGTCACTTTTCAAAACAGCCCCTCCTCAGCCTGCGCAAGCATAGAAAGTAACCAGTTCCTTGAGGCGGTTTCAGCACCAGACCTAGCTGGACAGCTCCCGGGGTCCTTAGAATCCTGAAAATGCTTCATGGGAGCACAGGTGGGGGCGGGCAGGGCGAGGAGCTAAAGCAGTAGATACTTTGTCATATTATTATAGCTCATTTAGGTATCTTAATGTTCTTATGCTCGGCCAGCGAGGGTCACTTCTAAAAGTAAACTAAAATGCCTAGTCCTGGAAAAGGGAGGCAAGAAGAGAGCTGACTGGAGAGCTGTACTTATCATCAACATTCTTTCTGGGACTGTCTTTGTAGCCTCTTGTATTCCTAGTACTAAATGCCAACGTTCTCCTATGAATATTCTATTGCCTGAGCCCGGTTAAAGGTGAGCCGAGCCAACAGTGTGAATGGGTTGGGGAAGAGAGCTGAAGGGGAAATGAACATTTTGAGGTGTGGGAGAGGGGCGGGGGAGGAAAGTAACTGACCCTTAACTTGACAGCTATGTACAACACACTGGGCCCTCCACTCCCTTTGCTCCGGGGATCAATGCCTTTTATATATTTGGTAGCTTAAGCGGTTTCTCCTCCTTTATGAGGGGGTCACAGGGTGGGGAGGGAAGACGCATCCTTCATTGACAATGATAAATTATGTGATTTGTCATGCGCTTGGATTGTTATTAGTATTATAATAATTACTATAAATATTAATAATAAATTATTGTCAGCATGATTTCTTCTTCCGAGACTTTCCTCGCCCAATATTTACAAATACCGCACAGTGCCTCGGCGAAGGATAAACAGTAAGGATAGGGTGGATAAGGAAAGAAGGAAGAGGAAAAAGAGGCCAGAGGAAAGTGGAGCTGAAGGATGGAGGGGGAAGCGAGGATGGCAGAGATGCCGAGGAGGGAGAAGGAGAGAGAAGGGGAGCTGGACAATCAGGAAAGTACCACCGTTTGCAAAAGGCCCTCGCCAGGTGTGTCCAAACAGGAGGAGGCTGTGTGTGCTCCGTGGGGACTGGGGGCAGCAGGCGGAGGAGGACAGGGGCCCTGGCTCGGGAGGCTTGGGGGAGAAGAGGCGGCGTCAGCATTGGAGGGGGCGAAGAAGGCCGAGTCCCGGGGCTGCCTCTCCAGCCGGGTTTCTCTTGCCTGGGCTGGGGCCTGGCCCCCAGCCCTTGGCAGCCCCCTGCCTCCGCAGCCGCTGCTGCAGTGATCCCGCTCATATTCCTCCTGAGCCCTCTGCATCTTCCGCTTCTTCATCCTCCTCTTGTGGATGTGGAAGGTGGACAGGGACAGCACGATGAGGCAGAAGATGAGGGTGACCAGCACAATCAGCACCAGCGTGGAGGAGAAGGACTGGAAGAGCTGCTGTCCCACCTGCGTGATGCAGGTGCCGCCCGGGCCGCGAGTGCTCGCGTTGCGGCCGCCACTGGCGCTGGGGGCGGCCAAGGTCCGGTTGAGGAGGCAGGGCGGCAGCGCCAGCCTCAGCTCCTTGGGCGCCCGGGCACTCATGGGCGCTGGGCTGGGAGGCTGAGCCCTCCTGGCTTCCTCTGCCGGGCGAGGTTCCCACCAGCCAAGAAAGGACGAGCCGGCGCCACCCAAACTACTTCCTGGTGCGGGAGGGGAGCTGCGGGAAGGCCTGGAGATAGTGCGGGCAGGCCGGGAGGTCCGCTCCAGCCCACAGGGGACAGGGAAAGGGGCAGGGACTTGTCCGCAACCTCTTCCGAGGCACCAGGCTGCAAGAGAACAGGCTCAGTTAGGATCCTGAGCTCCGCTGCCTCTGCAGCGCGGGGCCCGCCTCCCCGCAACCCCAGGACCCCCACCTGCAGCCCAGCTTGCAGAGCCGCCTGCTCAGGCTCAGGAAGCTTTTGATCCAGCACGGCGGGGAAGCAGATTACTCAGCAGATAACGCAGCCTCTGGGCACCTTCCACAACTTTCTAATTGCAACGGACATGCAGCCTCCACGGAGCAGCCCGGCTGCGCAGCTGGGTCCTCCTCTCCCCTTCCCGCAGCAGAGCCCCCTCCCAGCATCTCTGCCTGGCGCCGCAGCCTTCCCAGCACCCACCCCAGCCTCAGGCAGGCAGCCTCCCCTCCCGCTCCCTCATCCGCGGGACTCTTGCTTCCAGAGGCGTCAGATCCCTCGGGTCCCATTCCCACGGAGCACCCCTGGGGCCGCGTCCCACGGCCCTCTGTCCGCTGACGCACAGGCTCCCTCCAGCCCCCGCCCCTGTCCGCCCCAGCAGCGCAGGCACCTATCTGTGCTAGATCACACCCCTGAAACGCCCCCCCCCATTATCTCCTTGTGCGCCCCCCTTCACAGCAGCCTTCTTTCTAGGAGCGACTGCAAATGGAGGAGAGGGGGTTCCCGCCTGCAAAGTTTGGGAGAATGGACCTTCTCCTCGGCCCTGGAGCTCGTCCCGGCTGGAGCCTGGGGACCCGCAGAGCAGCAGAGGCGCTCGCTCTCCAGAGGCGGCGGCAAACTGTTGCACTGAGGAGCAGCGAGGCGCGCGCCAGCCGCCCGGGGCCGGGTCGTGGCCGGGCTGAGGGAGAGGGGCCTGTGCAGACCCGCTGACCCGCCCTGCCCGGCAGCCCGCGGAGCCTTACCTGGGCTGCAGGGAGCGGCGCGGCTGCAGTGGCGGCTGCAGGAGCGAGTGAGGGCGAGAGCGCGCGCGCCGGGAGCTGGGCTCCAGCCTATTGCCGGGGAGGCCGGTGACGTCAGGCGGCGCTGCCGGGCTCTGAGCCACCCCACCGCGCCCCCGCCCACCCCGCACCCAGCACCCAGCACCACGCGGGTCCTGCCCGGGCCTCCGTCTCCCCTCCCTGCTGCCCGCAGCACCCTACCCTGGGCGCACCCCACCTTCAGAGCCCCGGTGCTGGGGAGACGGAAGTGTCCGTCCTGGGCTGCCAGCTCTGTGCCCTCAGCCCGCGGGGTGGTCCCAGGAGCGCACGTTTCCCCCGGAGGCGGCCCTTTCCGGGCACCTGGGCGCTTTTTCTCCAGGGCTCTTGGGCTGTGCCCCCTCCCTACCCTGGCCAGTGCTGGCCGGGTCATTGCAAGCTGCCGGTCCTGGACAGATAGAGCGAGGGCGCTGAGCAAAGCATGGCACTACTGACAGGTGCGCGACCAGTCTCTACTCCAGTGTCCCCGGTATCTTTCACTCCACCTTCTCCCCGCACACATTACCAGGCCTGAGACACATTTGCAGGCACATAAGAGACGACCAAACCGCCCTATGAAAATTCCTATTGTGCCTCTCTTGCAAAGTACCCCTTCATTGGATCAGATGCTTGTTCAAGTGCTCCGTGCCTCTATTAACAATATTAACAATAACCTTGCAATACAAGGGACTGAGCTTCCTTAACACTCTCATTAGCCTACCTAAATGTCCCCAGAGGCCAATCAACTGCCAGTTTAGACCACTTGGGGAAATGTGGAAAGTGCACTGGGCTAGTAGCCAGTTTCAAAATGCAGGGACCTTACTTTTCTATGGGAGAAGCCAACCGATAGCAGCACCTACAGACACTATAATCAATGAAGGTGCCCAGTGTCTTCTCAAATGTGTCTAACCCCCCCCCCCCCAGCTTGTTTTCTTTCTGTTTTCAAGTCTAAGAGCCACTAAACTACTTACTTGCTAAATTCAGAGATGGGGTTTACACTGCTGCTTTTTCCTGCTATGCATCATAACTGAAATAGAAATTACAGAAGTCTCCTAACTGCTTGTGAATGTAAGGAGGAGGGTTTGATGTGGGAAGAAGGGTTTCTTGTCATCTATGGGGTCACTTTCTTAGATGTTGTGTTCCCTATCTTGTCCTACTTACCTACTATGTCTTTTTCTTTTCCACCTCTTGCCCATGATTTATATATGGAGGAGGAAATATGTCATTTTCTGTTGTTGGGAATGCTAAGTAGTGCAGCCTTACTGGAGTCCTTACACAAATAAAAATAGAAATACATCGTGATCCATCAATACCTCTCCTAGTCTTATATACAAATGATATGAAAACACTATTGCAAGGGGATTGTATTCAAAGATGCAAAATTCACAATAGCCAAGGAATGAAAGCAATAAAAATACCCACTGACAGTTGGAATAATACTTGGCAGTTGAAAAAGAAGATAGAGTATCCTTGGGACAAAGTGGATTTAGTATGGGTGATGATGCTAGTTAAATAAAGAAGTTAAATACAACTATTGGATGGTTTCAGTCATCTGTAAAACACAGATCATTTAAGCATATGAAGCAATGATTCTTCATATATCAAAGTCACCTTTTTTGGTCTTGGAGGAGTGAGTGATCAGACTTCCCCAGTAAGGAACACACAAACCTTTACAGTACATTATAATGAAGTTACAATGCATATATAATGGATTCCTTTTGTACATCAAGTTCCTAAGATGTTACTACTGTTCATGCTCTTTTGTTATAATTATAACCATCTGTTATACCACAAGACTAGAATATGTCTGCACATTTTATACTACCTATAAAAAGGCAAGGTCTTGCCCGAGAGAACATACCAATCTACAGCAAATGAATGCAATCCACAAGACAAAGGTATTTAACTAGAAATGATTTAGGCAGAATGCCATATTTCTGGTCAAAAGCCTGGCACAATTTTGACCCTTTCTCTTTCAAGAAGAAAGTCTATTGACTCATAACTTGTACTCAACTGGACCAGGAATGTGCTATTAAATACATAGACTTGGATGTCACAGGGTTGTACGACTCAAACCCAAGAATAGCAGTGACATCAAACATGCATACCTCTTGGCCTGTAAGTACTGGTCCCATTGATTATCAATGAGCTTCACACATCTGACCCAATGGCAAGGCTTCTTCCACACAACATTTTGTCACTGCTTTGCCACTGAACATGCAAAATCCCATTTCCAGAAATGAAGACCAAGATTTTGAGACTCTCAGGATCTTGCTACCCATGATGGGAAGCCCCTCTCTAAACTAGAGCACAACCCAAATATTTGGTAAAATGTAAAACTTGCTCTAAAATTTAATATAAGGACTACATCTAGCATAAAGGACAATGCTACATGTGCAACCCAAAACACCATGAATCAACAATATTAACAACAGTATCAGCATCATCGAAAATAAGCAGTTATTGTTTTTGTTCTTAATTTTAGCAAAATGTCCACTATGTATCAGGTTATACTAAACTCTCTATCAACACTAATTCTCAACCTATCCCTGTAGAGCAATTTCTTACCAAAGTACAAAGCTATCTATTCATTTACCTGTTTGCTCAAACAATCTATGGACACCTGTTCTATGTTAGGTGAGATGTTAAAGACCCAACTCAATACTATGGTAAGTCTTCACTTAAGTCATAAGTCCTTGAAAAGAATAACTTTTAGGTAAAATGCTGTATTATTAAACCAACTTTACCATATGTTACTTGATGTAAAAAAGTATTAAGGTTTACAGAATACTTCTAGTCACAAAAACATCACCAAATTCCTAACCTTTCTAAAGTTGTCTAATTCTTTTCAGATTCAGTCTTCCATATAAAATGGGAATAACAATGGCATTTTCTTGGCAGTGCTAGTCAGTAAATGGTGGCACTTTATAAAGGAAAGTACTAAGATTTGTATTTTATCCTCTGAAACAGAAGAATTTTATATTGGGGGGGCATTAGAATTCAGGAAAATTTCATCACCAATCATCAGTCTCACTAAGTGAATTCATTATCCAGGTGTAAAACCTTTTGGAAAAAAAATAGAAGAAAATGTGGAGAGTCTCACACAACTCCAGAGAAGTGACAGTAAGGCAAAGAACTGTCTGTGAGAAGTACTGATGGGAGGGAGCCAGGAGGTAGCGCAGCCAGATTAAGGGGCACATGTGGAGTAAAGCTCAAGGACCAGCATATGGATCCCAGTTCCAGCCCCCGGCTCCCCACCTACAGGGTGTCGCTTCACAAGCAGTGAAGTGGGTCTACAGGTGTCTATCTTTCTCTGCCCGTCTTCCCTTCCTCTCTCAATTTCTCTCTCTCTTATCCAACAACAACAGCAGTAAAAACAACAATAACAACAACAACGATAAATATTTAAAAAAAAAAAAAAAGAAGTACTGATGGGACAGTGCCTTGTTTCTTCCAGGGGACAAACTCGTTTTGTTTTATCTAGCCATATATTGATTTATCTTAGAGTTAAATTTATAAGTGAAATGGTTGTATCTAGCCATATATTGATTTATCTTAGAGTTAAATTTATAAGTGAAATGGTTGTCTCAGGGATACAAGAATTCCAGTTTGTTTAAATTGAAAAATGATTGCACACTTTTTTCCTCAAAGAAAGTAAGCCTGACTTGTTATATAGAATGACAATGTGTATTGTTTGCCTGATAGAGTATATGGAAGAACATACTAAACAAATTGAATGAGCTAAAAGTCTATTAACCTAAAATTTTGACAAAGTATATTTAAAGTATATATGTGATAATGAAAGATGCCAGAAACTATATCCTTTGCAACTATTATGACTTCAAAGCTTTTAGATGTCACATTAAAATATGCCAAAGGAATCATAATTTTCAGTTATTCTTTTAGGGAAAAATGCAGAAACCGTTTAAGATTCCTATTGCAAAGTGTCTAGTTCATGTGACACCATCTGGAAGGACTCACATACAAATAAAACCCATCAGGAAACCATAGAGATTTATATCACTGTTGTAGGAATTTGAATCAGGTGACTTTACTGATTTTAAGGCCAAGAATCAACACAATATCACAGAGCTATCAGAGTTCTTCTAAGCTCTAGTTACTCAAACTAGTTTCATCGCTTTACACCTCATAATAACAGCATTGTCCAGTCAAGCCTCAGACCCACTGAGATCTGAGTAATTCTGCAAAAATTCGAGATTCCTCTTGCTACATTATCACTGAAAGAGAAACTCATTCACTCACTAAATATCCATGCGTCTAAAAGGTGTCATAGAGTGTGTTAAGTGTTCAGTGTATCAGTAACCAAGGAAAAGTCTTTGTAGTCAGGAACTTGAATATTTAATTACATATACTGGGTTATCAGAAAAGCCATCACACATTTTTACATACAAGAAAAAACAAGAAAATGTCATGACTTTTCCAACAGTCCAATATGATAATGTTCTGATTATCTGTCTAGTGGTAAAAAGAACTGATATTTCCCCATTTTCTAGTTAAGTTTAGTGAAGTATCACTCATACCGAGAAACAGAGAATAGAAACTGTGTGGAATGGTGAACGTGAAGCTATAGGTAGGTGGGTGACAATAGATGAGCCAGATGTTATATGATTCATGAGGTCAACAGCCTCTAGCAAAAAAGAAAAGTTGGAGTCATGATCAGAAACCCTGTGACATATGCTTCCTTCAAGTATTATAGTCTTGGAGCCAGGAGATGGTGCACCTGGTTAAGCACAAACATTACAGTGTGCATGGATCCAGGTTCAAGCCCCTGGTCCCTACCAGCAGGGGGAAAGCTTCACAAGTAGTGAAGCGGGGCCGCATGTGTCTGTCTCTTTCTCTCTCTACCTCTTTGCCCCTCTCAATTTATCTGTATCTATCCAGTAATAAATAAGCCTTCAAGAACTGTAGTCTCTGAATATGCTTTTAATGAGAAAAATAAGCTGAACATACTTTCACCATGCAGATAAATATGCCTACACCAGGGTTCCTCGGTCTTGATTGTACTGGCATTTGAGGTCTAGTAATAATTTTTTTTTTTTTTTGAGAAGCTGTGTGTGAACTATTATGGTCAGAAGAAGTATAAAGTTGGTTCCCCAGGGCTAAATTTCCTGGCTAGTCAACCAAAACAGTACTCATCTAAGTACTGTTGTAATGGGTTTTTTATTGATGTAATTAATGCCCCAAATAGCTGACCTTCAGATACAGAGATGACTCAGATAAGCTGACCCAATCAGGTAAGTCCTTTACAAAAAGAGTTTACTCTGACTGGTGGCAGAAGAGTATGCCAGAGAGTCAAAGCTTAAGAGGGATTCAATATGCTGTTGTTGTCTTGGCAGATGGAAAGGCTATGGACATACCAATGTGCATGCCCTTTAGGAGATGAGAATGTCTGGCAACCTGCAAAGTAGGTTGGACCTCAGTCACAGGATTGTAGGGCACTGAATTCCACCAACAAACCAAATGAGGTCAGAAGTAGATTCTTGACCCAGGGAGTGGTATAGTAACAAGAGTTCTGAACCTCTTGGGTTTTTTTTTTCTCTTTTAATATTTTATTTATTTACTCATTTATTGGATAGATACAGAGCGAAACCAAAGGGAGATAGAGAAAAAGAGAGAAGCAACAAATGCTGGAGAGGATGTGGGGACAGAGGAACCCTTTTACATTGCTGGTGGGAATGTAAATTGGTGCAGCCTCTGTGGAGAGCAGTCTGAAAACTCTCACAAGGCTAGACATGGACCTTCCATATGACCCAGTAATTCCTCTCCTGGGGTTATACCCCAAGGACTCCATAACACCCAACCAAAAAGAGGTGTGTACTCCTATGTTCATAGCAGCACAATTCATAATAGCTAAAACCTGGAAGCAGCCCAGGTGCCCAACAACAGATGAGTGGCTGAGAAAGCTGTGGTATATATACACAATGGAATACTATGCAGCTATCAAGAACAATGAACCCACCTTCTCTGACCCATCTTGGACAGAGCTAGAAGGAATTATGTTAAGTGAGCTAAGACAGAAAGATAAAGATGAGTATGGGATGATCCCACTCATCAACAGAAGTTAACTAAGAAGATCTGAAAGGAAACTAAAAGCAGGATCTGACCAAATTGTAAGTAGGGCATCAAAGTAAAAACCCTGAGGTGAGGGGTAGACATGCAGCTTCCTGGGCCAGTGGGGGGTGGGAGTGGGTGGGAGGGATGGGTCACAGTCTTTTGGTGGTGGGAATGGTGTTTATGTACACTCCTAGTAAAATGTAGTCATATAAATCACTAGTTAATTAATACGAGAGGGGGAAAATTAATTGTATGTCTCGAAGTTTTTTAAAACACAAACTGAATCTTTTCAATATATAGGCTGTGTAATTGATATGCAGACTCTCTCAAAAGCCTAGACCAAGTAGATCAGAAGCAACCAATAGCACAGCTATATACAAGATACTGGGTACTGTACAGCAAACCCTAACAAAAGGACTTTTCAAAGTTAACCCAATTACCAAATAATGTGATAACATTAACTATCAAGAAAAAGAGAGAAACACCTGTAGTACTGCTTCAGCACTTGTGAAACTCCCTTGCCCCCTTCAGGTGTGAACCAGGGGCTTGAACTGGCTTCTGCATGGTAATGTGTATGCTCAACCAAGTTTACTACCACCTAGCCTGAACTCTGAACAAGGTCCATATACCATGGAGATGGTCTCCTCTCAATCTCTCTCTCTCTCTCTTTCTCTCTCTCTTTTAATAAATAAACCTTTTATTTTACTTTTTTATTTTCGGAAAGGAATTAGATTCTTCCTTCAGAGTTTCTACCTAAGACCGAGCCTTGCCAGCACCTTGATTTCATCCCTGTGAGGTGTTTTTTTTTTTTTTATTTAAGAAGATTAATTAACAAAACCATAGGGTAGGAGGGGTACAACTCTACACAATTCCCACCACCCAATCTCCATATCTCACCCCCTCCCCTGATAGCTTTCCCACTCTCTATCCCTCTGGGAGCATGGAGCTCCGCTTCCCCTGTGAGGTTTTAAGTAGAGAGCCTGGTCAAGCATCCATTCATCTCACCCAGACTTCTGACCTACAGACATGAGATGAATTTCTGTTTAGAACTGCAGTTATACAACAACGAGAAACCAGTATCTAAGTTTAGCAGCATCTCAGGCCTCCAGATATCAACAGCACTCCTCCCTAGTCATCTTCATATAACTAGACATTGCAAATGCCACAGGAGGGTAGGGATGCAAAGTCACCCCCTCGCTGAGAACCACTAGCTTAAGCACACAACTTGCCAATGTGCAGGTAAGAGACTATGGGCTTAAGGGAGAAAAGAACATCTTGAGCCCTGCTCATATTTCATGACAAAGTCAATAGCTGTTTTCTCTGAGTTGTTGAACTTGACTGAGAGCATCTCTGATGTGAAATGAAAACAAACATTTTCTAATAAATCAATCTGTAGCAAATTTTAAAAAGTATGCCTTAGAAATCAAACAAGATTTGGAGGAGAATTAAGTAGTGTTGATGAAAAATTGGTCCATGGTCAGTGGAAGTTCATGCAGAGATAGGGGAAGTGATCTTGCTGGATTTGAATCCAGCTATGGATCTGATTTTCTTTCTTTTTTTTAAAATTTTTATTTATTTATTTATTTCCCCCTTTTGTTGTCCTTGTTTTTTATTATTGTGATTGCTGTTATTGTTGGATAGGACAGAGAGAAATGGAGAGAGGAGGGGAAGACAGAGAGGGGGAGAGAAAGATAGACACCTGCAGACCTGCTTCACTGCCTGTGAAGCGATTCCCCTGCAGGTGGGGAGCCAGGGGCTCAAACCGGGATCCTCACGCTGGTCAGTCCTTGCACTTTGAGCCATGTGTGCTTAACTCACTGTGATACCGCCCTACTCCCGGATCTGATTTTCTGTAACACAAAAGGTCATAAATACTTTATTTATAATCACAGATATTATGGTGGGCATGCAATGCAAAGTTCTCTGGAAAATTCTAACAGAACATTGTGACAGTGACTTATTCCTTCTGGGGGTCAGGGCATCTCAATTCCTCCTGTTCCTTCTTTATGAAGTGATTGTTGTTAAAATCTATTTTGAGACCCCAGAAAGACAAATGACACTATGCTTTTCAGCCTTTTCTCTTACAGAGTTGTATTTCTCATTGTCTATCATCTTATACTTGAGAAAGAACACAAATGGAGCAATGTGAATATGACTTTAAAATAATCTGGGAGTCATCGGACACTAAGTATGACCGACTACGTAAGAAAGAAACAAAGGATGGCTTAGCTTTCTTCCAGCTCTCTAGTGCTTTTCTGTACACCAGTTGCTGTCAGTTATGCTTTTTATCACTGTAGCAGGACATATTGGGAATACACGCAGATGTTTCTGAGGAAGACAAAGGCAACAAGGAAGTAGTGCAACTGGCACGTTGAACAAGAGCACTGGAGGCGATCACATGAAACTTATTTGTCTCACTGCACCTTTAATATGGCAGACAAGTCTCTTCTCTGCTAATGAATGAAAGATTGATAAGCGTGATTTGTTGACTCCTGTTTAGTTGAAAGTCCTATATCCTTTCAAATCAGAAACACAGTATCAACTCAATAGTTCAGAGATCTACATTAAGACACAAAAATTCAAACGTTATTAAGGCATATTTTCTCCCTTCTAGCTCGGCATTATTTTAGAGTGAAAGTCCGGAACCGTGAAAATGAATAATATTTGACTTCTCTATTTCTCTGGCTTGTATTTTTCCTCCTCCTCCCTCCACTGCCCATAGATTTCTAGTTTCTTTTTTTTTAATATTTATTTTCCCTTTTGTTGCCCTTGTTTTATTGTTGTAGTTATTATTGTTGTTATTGATGTCGTTGTAGTTGGGTAGGACAGAGAGAAATGGAGAGAGGAGGTGAAGACAGAGAGGAGGAGAGAAAGATAGACACCTGCAGACCTGCTTCACCACTTTTGAAGCGACTCCCCTGCAGGTGGGGAGCTGGAGGCTCGAACCAGGATCCTTATGCCGGTCCTTGTGCTTTGCGCCACGTGCGCTTAACCTGCTGCGTTACCGCCGGACTCCCAGATTTCTAGTTTCTTATCTCTCTGAATATAAAAGTAAAAGAGACAGTGAAAAGCGGGTAGGAAGTTTTACTTAAGCTGATTCCATTCCAGGATCACTTACACTGCTGGGAACTGAAAGTTTGTGTTGATTTCCGAAGAACCTTAACTGTTTACCTTAACATTTTGCTCAGTTGGTTTTTTGCTCAGGTGTTTTGTTTGTTTGTTTTTATTAACACCTCTTGGGAATCTAGTATTTATTTCAGCTCCTTACTGCTTGATCCTATGGGAGAAACTCTGAAAGACTTCGAGAGCCACCAAATATTACCCATCAGAGTAACGGACCACTCAGAGTTTAGTTGCTGACTGCGTGTCATCTGCTGTAGACAGTCATTTTCCAAGTTTCAAGAAATTATCCATTACCATGTAGGAACTAACTGAACAAGTCCATCCCACCACATTCAGGTCATCTCTTCAGAAAATGCCCTCATTTTAAAAAGTGCTTCTACATAGCCTTCCTGGCCTCACTGCTGGGCCAACACCTTCAAAGTGCCCTTGCAGGTATGTTCTCCTGGATTCTCCTTGCATGTTCTCCTGGATTCTCCTTGCATGTTCTCCTGGATTCTCCTTGTATGTTCTCCTGGATTCTCCTTGTATGTTCTCCTTGCATGTTCTCCTGGATTCTCCTTGCATGTTCTCCTGGATTCTCCTGGATTCTCCCAGGACACACTAGCTACATTTTGCATCTCTTTTACCAATGGTGCTTTGTTACCCTGCCCAGCCACTCCCTCCCCAAACAGGAAACATTTGCTCAAGAGTTGAAGTTGAGTTTTGAACTCATTGTCTTAGAAGGTATGAAGGAATAGTGGAAACCTTGAAGAAGACAAGTACCACCTTCTGTGTTTTCATGATTTCTAGGTAGGTAATGAGAATCAGCAATCCTGTAACACTGGGCAGTAAGCATTTTTGAACTGTCAAAGATGGGGGTTTTAGGAGAATCTATAAATTCAAGATTCTCAAGGTCATTTTTCTAACTCAGATGTCCTCATCTCAGACCTCAGAGCCACACTCATCTACCAAGAGCCTCAATTTTAGCCCAAGAAACTTGCCAGGGACCCAAGTGAAGCTAAGTATTTCTGGACCTGGTTTTCAACTAGATCCATCATTTTAAAAAGGCCAGAAAACCTAATGTTTTACCATACTCTATTACAGATCTTGGTTTCACAGAGTGTATCTGATGGCTAGATGAACTGAGGCTTTTATTTTCTTCTTTTTCATGCCATTATGACAATGAACTATAATCAATTAATTCCACAGCTTTGGTACCACAGAAATCATATCTAAAGGAATGTCGCAGGGAGTGTATAAGCTTATATATTAGAGCAGTCATGACTGTGTCACTTAATGTGCCATGAACTATCACTAACAGTAACAGGGCTCCTACTGCAATTGGACTGTCAGCTTCTAGGACCCCATCAGAGGAGTAGACAGTCTTAGATCCCCTCTAGTGCCGATTGTCTTAGTTTGAGTTCCTCCAGAAGATGACCTTTAGGCAACGGTCTGAAGGCAGGTAGTTTAGTTTGAAATTTCTTAGATGACCAGGAGGGAAATGAGGAAGAGCTACGGGGAAGAGAGCCTATAGAAACAGAATGATAGTGATTAGAAGTAAGGAGGACACAGAAGTGGATGGGTCTAAGGAATATGGGTGAAACATATTCTGATATCTGCTATAAGTTCATCTGTGGGCCCACACTCACTTCACCAGCAACATTCACACATCTCTAACCAGAGTGAGCTTGAGTAAAGCAGGTTAATATGACTTGAGCAGCCCTCCTGGGTTCTGGCAACAAAGCAGTGCATCAGACGTTGGTCTTCTGTTTCCTGCCTAGAGTCAGACCCAGTTCAACTATAGCTATACATCTGTGTAATTCTTCTATGGAGAGAAGTCAATCCCCATGAAGCCAAAGCAAAGGAGGAAGAAAGATTTTCGATCTTCCTACATCTCCCTGTTATGGCACTTTTTATTGAGATACAAAGGGTCATGTGTTGAGGGACTGTTCTGATCCCACACCTCCTGATACTTATTACTAGTAATCTTACAGATGGTTACCTTTGAATCTATATTTGCAAAATTTGTGGTTTGCTTGTTATTTGCCTGTGAGGCATATCATTTTGAATGATCTACCATGACTTCTGTATTTCAGGATACTTTCAAAGAAGTGATCTTGCAAAAAATGATGAGGAAAATGAGAATAAACCATTTGCTGCTACTTACTAAACACCAAGAATTTTGCACGTCCTTCCTTTCCTCTTATTTCTCTCTTTTTTTAAGTTCTCTTGTGTGTGGTATGGGGGATTGAACTTGGGACATTGGAGAGTCTCTTTACATAACCATTATACCATCTACTTCCAGCCTTTCCTTTCCATTTTTAGATAGTTCTATGATCGGAGTTTAGACAGCCTCACAAGTGAGAGGGAAATGACCTCAAAGGCTTGCCCAAAGCACAAACTGTTAGTGATCAACAGAGTCTGAATTAAAATGTTTGACAGTCTGTCTCAAAACCCCATGATCACGCCACTACACCAAGGACAAAACTATTTGCAAACTGAGTAGCACAAGGGAGCAGGGGGAGAATATTAGCATGTGTGGTGTGTGTGACAACATAGAAGACAGTAAAAATAGCTAGTTGGGTGAGCATGTTCTGACCTACAGCTGGATCATGTCCATAAACCCTGTTTGCTGATGAGGGTCAACTTCAGTGTAGCAGATTTGAAGTTAGACAAACTTAAGTATGGACTCTCTTTCAGTGGACACTAACCCAGGAAACCTGGATAAGCCATTTAGCCTCCCCAGTCCTCAGCTGCTACTACTGTAACAATTCCTTTGCAACATGGAGATTTTAAAACAAATATAACGATTTCCTGTCACAGTGGAGGCACACTGCAAATGGAAATTCTTGACTTTCCCACGTATAGTGGGACTTCAGTTTGTCCCCAATTCCACCTGCAAGCCTCCCTCTTTCCCAATCAGTTTGTATCAAAGGAAGGAGAAGAAAGTAAAGAGGGAATCTGGAGAACACAGCAACTTGATGCAAACCTCAGTTCTAGAGACATGCTATCAGTGCTAGTGACAGACAGTTAACCTTTGCCAGACTGATGCTGAGTGGTCAGAGGAATGCCACGTGGACAGTGAGAGCTGACCACTGAACACTGAGGTTGATGGGTGAGTAAAAACAGACCACAGGTTGTTTTTTGTCTTTATTCTCCTACCAGTTAGTCCATGCAATTATAACCATGACTACATTTTTTTCATGTCAGTTTATGATCACTATTCTTTTTTTATCTTTATTTATTGTTAGGATAGAAACAGTCAGAAATCAAGAGGGAAGGGTGATATACAAAGGGAGGGAGACAGACACCCGCAACCCTGCTTCGCCACTTGCAAAGTTTTCCTCCTGCAGGTGGAGACCAGGGGCTCGAACCTGGGTCCTTGTACAACCAGGTGTGCCACTACCCAGCCTCTATGATCACTACTAATATCTAGAAACCCCTTATTTAAAAAGGGCAGTTAATTCTGTTTAAGTTGTATTATTTTTGTATCACAGGATACACGTTGGCACAATTTCATTGATTTACAAAGCCCTTTCAAATGAAATTCTTCCATTATTATAAATTTGGTCATATAATATGAAGAATTTGACTTTTCTCCTTTTTAATGAGAAGGGAAAAAACAAGCTCTTGTGACTATGATGGGGTTGGGTCTCACAAGAATACCTCTTGCTCTCAGGTTTGAGTCTTCCATCAAGAACACTGAAACTTAATACACTATAATCCATTATTTAAATCAGGTATTATGTCAACAGGAGCTCATTTGCTTTTCAGAACATTAACACAGTTCAAAATTATCTCCACATCTGTCATTCTTTGCTAACAAAAGCAAATTTCCATTAAGTTCTCCACTCAGTTCTAGGAATTAATTCACGAAAAACAGAACCCAAGGAGAGCTTAATAGGTTTGATGTCCTTCCAGGCCCACAGTAAGTTGCCACTGCAATAATTGTGCCAGGCATACCCTCTGACATACAGGCAGGCAGGCAGGCAGGGGGAGAGGGATGAGTTTGCCGGTCCTACTGACAAGCTGCCCTGATCATACCTCTCTAATAACAGTAACCACATTCCTGAAATCATTCCCTTCCATGTACAACTGCTTCACGACACAGCAAGGTCGTAGGCAGAAAGTGTCACACTTAAGTCTTTCTCTCCACTGCCTAGAGTAGATGCAACATATGTAACATTCCCTCCCACTAGTAGCTCTTAGCTTCTTGCCACAGGCTGTGCATACAGAGAATTTGGACAGAAGTTTTGCTTCTTGTGTGTCCTCTGCTTTTTATTTTCGTAGGTAACGATGAGGATTTAATGGTCAAAGACGGAAACAGGAGCAGGGAGTAGGGGCAGAGAGGTAGAGAAGGAGACTTCAAAAATGTCTTTATCCCCAAGCCCCAGTTGGGAGAGGGAGAGGGAGAGGGAGAGGGAGAGGGAGAGGGAGAGGGAGAGGGAGAGGGAGAGGACACGTGCACATTCAGGAGAATGACAAAAATATACCGAATAACTTCAATAATCATTTTCAAATTTGACTAATCTTCATCACACTGCTATGGGATAAAAGAATAATCTCATTTTCCTAGATATGAGAGAGAGAGATATAAAGAGGAAATAAACTAAGTAATGAAGCCAGGACTCAAAACCAAGTCTGCCTGTCTGTTCTTTCCATCACCTCAAGGTGTCTTTTTGAAATGTACTAAACAGAAAGTCAGTGAACTTGTGAGACACCCTTCCTTGGCCATGCTCTGGCCCCAGCAGTGGTTACATGTGGCAGAGCCCCAACATGAAGGACCTCCAGGTGTCAAAATGGGCAGAGCTGGTGTGGCCTAGGCATTCAGTAACTAGAACCCAGACAGTTGATTTTTATCTCTGCCGAGGTTATAATTGCTCTGTTTTCAATGATCCAGCACTCAATAGGTGAGCTATAGTCAGGTAGTTTCATATAATGTAAAAAGTTGCTCTTGTTTTGTGCTCATGAAATGTGTTAGATGGTCCACCAGACCTTATATAATAGTTTGCAACTTTTTTTTTTTGCAAGCCAACTACGAACAACAAAACTCACAAAGTATTTGCTTCTACCCCCCCCCCTTTTTTCCCAGTCAAGGATCTAGCTCTGTTTGAGCTCTCAAGTGGGGCCAAGCTGAAGCCTGAGCTTTCTTATACAGCCCATCCTCTCTAACAATTTGGCATCAGAAGCTGTCCTTAGAGAATGTGCAGCCTGAAACTAGAGGCCGTCCGTCCTGTTTCTGGTTTGTTTCATGGGAAGACTGAAAGCTCCCCAATGCCACTGAACAGAGAACAGAAGATCCACAGGAATTCAAAGGCGACTCCTGGACACTTCCTGCCTAACACCTGCTTTCATACCGCAGCTTATCACACATGAGGTCTCTGTTCACTCCGGGTATCAGCTGTTTCAACATCTTCAACATTTCCCTGTGGGAGTGGGTTGTGTAAACCAGGGAGCACAGCTGGGACCAGTGAGATGCAGTTCTTGAGCTGATTTTGATTAGTCACTAAGAGCAAACTTGGAAATGGTTACTTCTGAATAGAGAAGTGGTTGAATGGGAAGAACGCTGAGACTGAATTTTACTAATGTCTGAGGTCAAGTTTATGATTCCATGGTTTGAAAAATTAAAAATAGATTTGGTTTGTTTCAGGCAGAGACACAGTGTGTGTGTGTGTGTGTGTGTGTGTGTGTGTGCATATGCGTGTGCATGTATGTGATGTCAGAGAGAGTACCAGAGTACCAGTCTAATACATACAACACGGGAAACTGAATTGGGAGCCATAGGCACACAAGTCCTATGATCTACCAGTTTAGTTATTTCCTCAGCTGGTCTAACATTTCTTTTGTATCATCACTTTAAAAGCTGACACAATGAAAATACAAATAATGTTTCAGAATTATTGCAAAGATACCTTTGGCTCTCAGTGATAGAGAGGGGAGCAGGGGATATGTGGTACTGCAGAGTAAACACAGGACCTCGAGCATGTAAATCCTATGCTTCCCCACTGAGTCATCTCCCCAGCCACCAAGCTTTGGGATGTCTAATTCTAACTCGCTGCCTTTCAGGTTCTAAGGGAAAGGAGCATGTTCTCATGAAAACTAAAAGCACTTGTGGAGGACCTAGTGGGGTCCTCTTGCTCAAGTATTCCAAAAGGTCCACCATGATTATAGGCACTTGTGAAGAAAGTTTGCAGAGGTCAGAACCAAATGGGGGTGGAGGCTTTGAGGGGAACAATGGTAGTCAGTGAAGAATCAGCAATCGAGAGCTCAATACTAACAACTTAATCATCAGAAAGTTGTAAAGAGTCACTTTGTCTTTTCCTTAGGTGTGGTGTATTGTGCCAAAGCAAAAGACTCTGGAGAAGGAGGGGAAAGGAAGAGGATGAGGAGAGTCTTGCGACCCTTGTATGTGATGATGGAAAAAGCCTTAAGCTGGAGCTGAGAGTGTTCAGCAGATACCTATCATGGGGAGATGAGAAATCATACCCATGTGTCAAAAACTGTGCTGTAAACCATTTACCCTAACCCCAATAAAATTATAAGAAATAATAAACAAGTAGACAAGAGGTAATCTTGGGCTGCCACCATGCACCACAAGTCAAACACATCTCTGATGGCAGGATCACAGACTAGAAAGCACTGGCCCTGGCACTGGGGCAGACTCAGAACCAGCGGCTTGTACAACAGACTTGGGGAAAGGGTAGGGATGGGCAGGTAGGATAGGCAATCATGGCTCTAGGCTGATCGCCTGGAACAAGCTCCTGCACTGCCCTGCATATTCTGCTCCAGTGTGAGGGCGCAGCCAGTTCAACTCCAGAGAGAATGGCCACCTGTTCAACTTTGTTGAGAAGCAGCCCTGAGCCGCAGCCTACAGAGGGGATCAGGGCCTGATCAGAGCTCCCTCCTCCTTCGTCCACAGCCTCTCCCAGGTTCTGCTGGCATAAACATAGAAAAGTGTGACAACACTGCAGGTTGCCAGACCTGCGTTCCCTACCATTTGATTTTACCACCTCTTCTCTGGGTTCACACCACACATGCATGCCCCCTATCTGACCGTCAGAAACAGTAGGCTAGGATGTTTTAGAAAAAGCACTGGCATTGGGGTATGACAAAATGGTGCTAGAATCTGTTGCTGCCACTTTGTCAACTGTGCAAACATGTTTTTATTTATTTTTTTATCTTTATTTATTTATTGGATAGAGACAGCCAGAAATTGAGAGGAGGAGGGGAGGTAGAGGGGAGACAGACAGAGAGACACCTGCAAACCTGCTTCACCACTCGTAATGCCTTCCCCCTGCAGGTGGGGACAGGGGGCTTGAACCCAGGCCCCTGTGCACTGCAATATGTGCACTCAACCAGGTGCGCTACCACCCGGCCCCAAAACAAACATGTTTTTTTTTAACTCTTTGAAACTCAGCATCACTTTGCTCATCTATAAAATGGGGATCATATTAACTCTCTGGAAAGGCAGAAAATTAGGATCAGTGAGAGGACTCAAGGGGAAACATAACAAGAGATCCCCAATAAATGTCCTCTCTGCCTCTGCCCTCGAGACTGCACCATGTCCTTTAAGAAGCCAGACTCTTCCTCCAACAGGCTGTGACAACATCAAAAAATAGAATACACTGTCAATGATGACTATGTCATCTATATAAAATAAAGCACCTGCTGCCAACTAAATAAATAGAAGATGTACTGACTCCTGTTCTAATTTAATCTGTCTGAGTGCCTGGAGGTCTTTGCAGGGTAAACGCTGTTTTGTCTCTGACCTTGCTGCAGTGTTGCCATTTTATCTGTCTCCCTTTGTCCTTCGGATGTCATGCTAGCACCTCCCTAAAAGAGTGAAAGCACTTCATGGAGAGTGGAAATTTGTGAGATTTAATAACCAGTAAATATCTGAGCACTGGCCAACTGGAGAACGGAGTGTGCTAGTCACTTGCTGTTCTGCATAATCAGAAGTTGGCGCATCTGCTTGCATCACCCACTTCCCAAGAATGGGATTCCTACAGAATGTGGTGACCTGGGCGCTGTCATGGGGGCTGGCAGGGGAGTGCACCAGAGGAGAGGGGTGACCCCTGCTGGCAACAGAGTAGGCAGGGCACAGCCAGGCTCTACCTGCTTGGGAAACATTCCATTATCCTTCAAGCATTTATTTATTGGGGGTGGGGGGGAGTGAGAGAGAACAGAGGTGCTGAGAATTGAATCTGAGGCTTCTTGGATCTCAGGCATGCAAGTTGGTGCTCTGACAGGCTGAGATATCTCCATGGCTCATGGGGAAATGTTTTAAAGGCAGTTTTGATTCTGATGCATTTACCTGTTACTTGTTTCTTCCCCATGAAAATGCAGAGGGAATATTTGTTCCAGACTTTCCCTTATGAAATAAATTTTTTTATATTATTCTTTGAATAATTCAGTGCAAACAGTCACTCATGTTCAGAGTCACTGACCAATGGGCACTCACAGGTTGGGTTTCCCACCTCTAACTCCCAGCAGAAACATCCAGATCTTCCTAAGCTGAAGAGCTGCCTTGATGTCAAGATAGCCTGATTTCTTTGAAAGAGTTTTTTCTTCACTCTAAAGCAAATATGTATCTTTCTGAATCATTTAGAAGCTAGAACCAAGATGAACGAGGTCAAGCACCGTAGCTGCAATTTACCACTTAGTGGTAACTACTATGAATGCTTTGCAAGCATTTGTTCACTAGATAAAAATACATTTAAAAACAGGTTCATGGTATATAAACTGCAATGGTATTAACTCTCTTCTTTAACAATATTCCATGATCATTTTTCTACATTCATATTAATAACCAGAAATAATTTCCTGGGTCATAAATTACAGTTTATCCTGAAATCTATCAACACTGACAGAAGCAACACTTGTTTAGGAGAAAGAAACAATTTCTGGATAAATCTTCGCTTACATTCAAGTTTATTTTTCCTAGATTAACTCTTGAAAGTAGAATTGAAAGACCAAAGTCATTTTTCAAAGCTAATATATTGTCAATATGTTCTCTCAAAGATTTGACCAAAGCAAACACTTGACTGACAACATACCTGCTCATTCTATGCCTATTTCTGAGAAAATTGTGAAATTCTTGACATCAGGGATTGTGTCGCTCATCTTTTTTTTCCCCTTGGTTCATCTTTATATTCAATATTTTTCAGACATTAAGTCATCAAATTATTTGTTGAATGACAGTGATTTGATGAGTCTTCCATTGTTTAAACAAACATGTAAAGTGAGGCAAATTTGTATAATCTCTGAAATTGTTTGCTCTCCTGTAAAATGGGGATTTTGTGTTATCTCCTTCCTAACATTCTGTGATTTCACATCTCATGTTAAAAGCAATGACCTAGATACCCTATCCAGAAATATCACATACAATCATAGTGATGGGACTTACAATCCTCTTTAATGTAAGTCAGCTGTAACTGCATAGAGATATACACAGATGTACAAGATATTCAGAGAGACTAAGACTAGCTGACGCAAATGGAGTTCCTGAAAGATTATATATTCAGCTAAAGAGAGCTCTCTTCCTTTCTATTTGGGGATGGGGGAGTCTTTTTCACACCCAGAATTATTTGGTGTTTCATTGATACATAAAAAATTGGTGGCAAAATGACCTTTAAATTCAGTGCCCTTAAGTAATTTATTTTTTAAAAATTTTTTTTAAAAATATTTATTTATTTATTTCCTTTTTGTTGCCCTTGTTTTTTTGTTGTTGTTGTAGTTATTGTTGTTATTGATGTCATTGTTGTAGGATACAACAGAGAAATGGAGAGAGGAGGTGAAGACAGAGGGGGGAGAGAAAGACAGACACCTGCAGAGACCTGCTTCACTGCCTGTGAAGCGACTCCCCTACAGGAGCCTGGGGCTCGAACCGGGATCCTTACGTTGGTCCTTGTGCTTTGTACCGTGTGCGCCTAACCCACTGCACTACCGCCCAACTACCGCCCTTAAGTAATTTCACCTAGGATAGGCCAGTGTGCTCCGTCACACTTCAGAGACATTTCATTCAGTCAACAGAATAGAGGTCTATCTATTGACATTCAGGTTCCTAAACCTCCTGGCTCACTGGTGGTGAAAGGCTAGACTGTTCTCTACTCTCCATGCAAGAGCCATGCCCATACTAACTTTTTTCTTTCATACTATTATTTTATACGGCACAGAGAAATTGAGAGGAGTGTAGGAGACAGAAGAGAGAAAGAGACGACTGCAGACCTGCTGCTCCTCTCACAAAACTTTCCCTCTGCAGGTGAGGATTGGGGATTGAACCTGAATCCTTGCACATGGTAAAGCCCCCACTTTATTACTGTATTAATCAGTAGCTGTTGAGAATCTACGAATGTCTTCTAATGTGCTGGGAGGGAGTGACACAATACGGTGTATAATACCACAACAATAGGTGAAAACACCATTTGCTGGATACATGGAGAAAGAGGGCATCTGTCTCTAGGAGTCAGGGGAGTCTCACGGAACATTCTTTTTTTTTTTTTTAACATTTTTTAAAACTTTGTTTTATTTTATTTATTTATTCCCTTTTATTGCCCTTGTTGTTTTATTGCTGTGGTTATTATTGTTGTTGTTGTTGGATAGGACAGAGAGAAATGGAGAGAGAAGGGGAAGACAGAGAGGCGGAGAGAAAGATAGACACCTGCAGACCTGCTTCACCGATCACGGAACATTCTTAAGAACATCTCTGAGATGATTCTTGAATGAGCTCAAAGCTTGTTAGGTAGATAGGACTGTAGGGCAGAAATTTAGAACGCAGCAGAGATGAGAACAGAAAATGAGAGCAGGGACTCAGAATGGGGACTTGCTCCTGTTGTTTTTCCCTAAGTCTCTCATCCTATACACACAGTTCCCTCACTGGGTCATCCACTGGGGGAGTCCAGGTCAAGACTCTTCTGCAAAAGACTGGCTCTCTCCAAGTATAGCTGACTGTAAAACACCTGCTTTAGCCTGTCTGTACCCAAACCGCTGCTCTAGATGAGTCCAGGAGATCAGCCTAGAGAGCACTAGAGGTCATTTTGTCTCACAGTTGTAAACACCTTCCTCTCTGGGGTTAAGAGCTTTCTGAAGAGGCTGAGTGGTGGCACACCTTGTTAAACACACGTTATAATGGGCAAGGACCAGAGTTTGAGTCCCTGGTCCCTACTTGCAGGGGGAAAGCTTCACAAGTGGTGAAGCAGGTCTGCAGGCGTCTCTGTATTTCTCTCTCCCTCTCTCTCTCTTTCCCCCTTCTCGATTTCTGGCTATCTCTATCCAATAGATAAGTAAAGCACTGGGCACTGATTTTCATGCTGCAGGGTCTGTAGTTCTACAGTGGCCTCATGTACTCTAGACTGGGCTCAGCAGGTCAGCTCTGTTTCTTGCTAAGGGCTGACAAGGATAGTGAGTTTGGCTCATCTGCTTCATAAACGTTCACTTTGCTGCCCATAGTGAAGTAGTAGGTGGCTGAGGTCTGTGCTGGAGTGTAGACAGAGTGACCCAAACATACACACACCTTTAAGGCTTCTACCCAAATCACATCTACTAATACTCAATAGTTCAATCAAACCATGCAGCCAGAGCCATGACAAATAGAAGGTTTGCTCTACCCAGTTTGAAAGGAGACTGGATGTTTGCTGAACAAGAATGCAAACTATCTGAGCCAGAGCATTTGGCATCACCCCTTCTCTGTGCAAACACAGATGCATTGGGATGCACTGGATCAACCTTCCCGTGGTGCATCTCGTGAGTACCCATTCATTGGGGAAACTGAAGATCCTTCCTAGCCGACTGAATCCACATGGATCCCAGTCACTTTCAAAGCCAGCAACAAGCAGCTCCTGACAGCTTTCAAGCTGTTGGTCCTGTTCTTCGAGTCCTCCAACTTAATGTTGAGGGGCTGTCCTTCGCCAAACGAGTTCTTCTTCTCTGTGCAAACACTCTGCATTGACCCAAATGGGTGAAAAGCTTCTGCTTAAAGGGCAAGACAGTGTTTGTTTGTTTGTTTATCATGTGACTGTCCTGGATTCAAATGAATGTTTATTTATGTGTTTGTCTGACCCCATATTTCAGTAGACTGTTTTTAAAAAGCTGGTATAGATCCATAGTATAATTAAGCGAAAGGTATAGAGATTCCATTTTATTTTACTTTATTATTTTAATTTTATTTTTTGCCTCCAGGGTTATTGCTGGGGCTTGGTGCCTGCACTACGAATCCACTGCTCCTAGAGGCTATTTTTCCCATTTTGTTGCCCTTGTTAAGCTTGTTGTAGTTGTTATTGTTGTCATAACTCTTGTTGTTGGATAGGACAGAGAGAAATGGAGAGAGGAGTGGAAGACAGAGGAGGAGAGAAAGATAGACACTTGCAGACCTGCTTCACTGCTTGCGAAGTGACCTCCTGCAGGTGGGGATCCGGGGGCTCGAACTGGGATCCTTACACTGGCCCTTGTGCTTTGCACCATGTGCACTTAACCCGCTACCGCCTGACTCCCCAAAGATTCTTACAGACTCCCCCTGTCCCCACACCTCCACAGCTTGCCCATTAGCAACTGCCCCCACCAGAACAGAGCACTAGTTACACTTGAACTGACAGTGCCACATCGTCATCCAGAGTCCAGAATTAATATCAGGGCTCACCCTTGATGGTATATAGTCTATGGACTTGGACAAATGTATAATTATAACATTGTAATTAATATATGATTGAAATATGTAGAGGTCGCCATAGTATCTACAGAGTATTTCTTTAGAATTACTTATTTCTGAGGGAGACAGGGTTGGATACACATACACACGGGGCGGGGGGGCAGAGCATCACCCTGGCCTGTGAAGTGCAGACGGATGATTTGGAGACCTCCTGCATTCAAGTTCAGCACTCTATCCTCTGAGCCACTTCCCAGGCCACCAGAGTCCCTTCACTGCCCTAAAATGTTCTCCACTCGTTTGTCTCTTTTCCCAGTATACCACCTTTCTAGATTGAATACTTTCCGTTCACAATATGCATCTAAATTTCCTAGACGTATTTTCATAACTTGATAGCTCATTTCCTTTCAGTTCTGTGTAACATTTCCTTTCATTTTTACTCTGGGGAATATCCAGGGTGTCTTCCTACTACACACACCTCCGCTCATTCTGGCCAGGTATTTCCCCACCTTGATGATCCTTAGGGTAAAGGAGAGAAATTTCCTTTAACAAAGGAAAAGGTAAACTGATGAGCAAACCCAAATAACCCAAGTACACTTAATTTTTAATGAAGAGCCTTTTTCCTTCCTCAAATCTGGCCTTCTGAACATCACAGGTACACATAGAAATTACTTGGGAATGGCCTGGGAGCTTGTTTAATGCCACCACCTAATCACCTGGCTAAATGTCACTGCTTCAGATCATGTTTTTTTTGTTTGTTTTTGTTTTTCATTGTTTTGATCCGGAGATTGCAAGAGGTGTTTTAAAATACGGCTTTTTACCTCACTTCTATTTTAGTTTTCTTTTCTATGCATTTTTATATTTCTTATGATTCCATACTGCTGATTCTGTTGGCTGTAGAAAACAAAGTGATCATAAAAGTGAAATTGAAAGAGATTCCTGTGTACAACTTGGAATCAAGTGGTCTGAAACCCTATAACTGAACCATTGGGCTTAAATCCTGGCCCTACTACTGATTAGCTGTGTGACCTTGGGTGAGACACTTACTTCACCTTAGCCTCAGCTGTAACACAAGTCATGATAGGCCTGCTTCACAAGGTGGTTAGGAAAACTGAAGAATAATACCATGCATGTGGTAAGCACTCAATAAAATGCTGCTATTGTGGATGGGGGTGAGTATTTCCCTAACACCCTTGCTGCACTGAGAAATTCACAAAGGGGGCATATTACTCTAGAGTCAGAAACAACCAGATCATGGGTTTTAAATTTAAGTTTTGGCTCATCCTTCCTTTAGGGCAGGAGAGCCTCTCAGTGCACCCACCCTCTCCAGCTTGGATTCATTGCGTTTCTTCTCTGTGTGTGTGTGTGTGTGTGTTTCTATCTCTCTTTTATTCATGAAGATCTTCCAGGCAGAGGACACTCATATCAATGAGTTAATTTTTTTTTTTTTAATATGACACCAAAGGTTTAACTCAGGGTCTTCTGCAGGTGCAATACTATTGTTGAATGGCTTCCCTGGTCCATTTTCTTTTTTTTAATTAATTAATTTATTTATTCCCTTTTGTTGCCCTTGTTGTTTTATTGTTGTAGTTATTATTGTTGTTGTCGTTGTTGGACAGGACAGAGAGAAATGGAGAGAGGAGGGGAAGACAGAGAGGAGGAGAGAAAGATAGACACCTGCAGACCTGCTTCACCGCCTGTGAAGCGACTCCCCTGCAGGTGGGGAGCCGGGGTTCGAACCAGGATCCTTATGCCAGTCCTTGTGCTTTGCGCCACCTGCGCTTAACCCGCTGCACTACAGCCCGACTCCCCCTGGTCCATTTTCTTTTCAATTTTTTACTTTAGAGAGACAGACTGAGAAGAGAGACCACAGTACCACTACGTCATCCATGGAACTCTCTAGTCAGCTTTACCGAGTTAGCTGTTTATTAGGTCCCAGACAGTATTTATGTTGCAGTAAGGAATGCTGTCATCTGTGATAACTAATATTCCATTCAATCGTGAGAATGGGGTCTTAGGTCTCATCTAAGCTCCCTCTGTCACCTTGACCCCTTTCTTAGATGTTCATGGGTACAAAATAGTACTTGTCAACTTGCTTTCACTGTTTGAACAGCATAGTCCCTTTGTCCCTTCTACCAGCCTTAGTCTTTCCTCCAGATTTTCAGTCTATCCTAATTTTCCTCAACTTGTTGGTTAAAATCCTGTTATGCATATTTGAATAGACTCCACAGTTCATTCACTGGAGCCTATCCTGAGGGATTAGTGTAGAAGTGGTGAGAGAAGAGGTGTGTGGCATAATGCAAAGGGGGCGGGGGCTTGCTCTGCCCAGCATCTCATACCTTCATCAGGCTAAATCTCTAATCTCTCCCTTCATTTTCCTCTCCTTTTGAAAGTATGCTTGCTATAGTCAGTTGCTTTCTCTTTCTCTCTTTTTTTTTTTTTTTGCCTCCAAGGTTATCACTGGGACTTGGTGCCAGCACTACAAATCCACTATTCTTGGAGGCCATTTTTTCTTTTCTCTTTTTTTCTTTCTTTCTCTCTTTTTCTCTCTTCCTGTCTTTCTTTTATTGCCACCAGGGTTATTGCTGGGGCTTAGTACCAACACTATGAATCCAAAATGGTGGCCATTTTTCTTCCTTTTTTCTTTTTTATTTGATAGATGCAGAAGGTATTTCTCTTACTTTGTCATAAATGTAAATGTTAATTGGGATGAACTTGTGAAAGGCTTTGAATATCAACTCAAGGAAATCTGATTTATATCTTAAGAGAGATGGTTAAGAAAGACTGAAGCTACTTTTGTGAACAAGCAGCCAAAGCTCTTTGCACACGTATTAGAAACAGGAGTTGGAAACAGTTTCGGGGAGAGTGATTTCTGAATGGAGACGAAATAGATTGTTTAACAGAATGAAAAAGATCTGGTGAGGCAGCCTTGTCCTGTGTCATGTGTCTCTTTAGAGAAGGAAGCTCAGCGTCACTTTAATGATGATGTTTTCAAGGTTCAGAAGATGTACATTGGCAGCATGATACAGACAGAGGAGGCTGAATTAAACACCAGCCTGTACATTTCCCAAATGAGGAATGCTTTATGAAAGGGGGAACTGGTGAGGGTATTGGGGTGGGAGGAGCAATAAAATGAGATACCCTGAGGCTGGATTTTCCTCTGAGGTTTGTAGGTCTATAGTAGCTACTGTGTGCAAATTGATGTGTTCCCTCACTGAGAGAAATCATGCAGAGCAGGTCCTGGTGCTAAAATCTTAATCCTCTATTCGGCAAACTCTCTAATCCTATAGCAAAGCGAACCAGAAAGGTTCATGGGAGAAAGACAAGGCCAGTTTGAGGCAAAGTTTCATTAGACACACAAAGAACTGAAGTGCACAATTACAAATGACAATCTCAGTCTGGCAGTCAGAGGCAGGAATAAAAGGACATTTTTAACAGAATTCTCCCCTATAGGTAAAAAAGAATATACCAAGATGGCCAAGTCCTAAAGGAATATGAGATGGGCCTGAAGGAAGTCAGGCAAGCAAGAGAGAGAGAGAGAGAGAGAGAGAGAGAGAGAGAGAGAGAGAGAAGAAGGAGGAGGAGGAGGAGGAGGAAGGAAGGAGAGAGAGAGAAAATAAATCTTACATGCACTATTTCTTATTGCCACGTCTTCATATAGTTGCTATGGGAACTGTGTTTTGGAAGCTCTCTAAGGCTGTCTCTCTCTGATGCAAACAGATGAAGCTTTTGCACTGAAATGACCAGTCCATTCAATCCAACTGGCTTAACTGATTTATTTCCAACTTGTGCTCCTCCTCACCCCTGGCCAAATTGAGTAGCTGCTTAAGTGAATTCAGTGGCATTTTGAAGAAATAAAATTGTTTTACCTGCTGTATGTACCTATGCCCTTGAATACTTCTAGAACCCTATCAGTTCTGGAATTGCAAACAGTTCTAGAAGGGCATGGAGAGTGGCTGTGAAGGCCACTTCACCAAAAAGGGTTGGCTGAATTTATTTTTTTTGCCTCCAGGGTTATTTCTGGGGCTCAGTGCCTGCACCATGAATCCACTGCTCCTGGAGGCCATTTTCCCCCTTTTGTTGCCCTTGTTGTTGTAGCCTTGTGGTTATTATTGTTGTCATTCGTTTTTGGAGAAGACAGAGAAATGGAGAGTGGAGGGGAAGACAGAGAGGGAGAGACAGACACCTGCAGACCTGCTTCACTGCCTGTGAAGCGACTTCCCTGCAGGTGGGGAGCCGGGGGCTCAAACCGGGGTCCTCACAGCCAGTCCTTGTGCTTTGCGCCACATGCACTTAACCCGCTGTGCTACCACCCAACACCCCCCACCCCTTGAATAATTCTACCTACTCCTCTGACTTCTTTGTGGCTGGCCAAGAAATCTAGTTAATAAAGACAAATAAAAGAACAAATGTAGTGACACTCATACAGAGAATCTGCATGAGTGAGGTTTCTAAAGCCATGGAGCAAAGTAAGAGTATATCCTGAGCTGAAGGTGGAACTGGGACTTGGGTCTTCAAGGAGATTGAAGAGGAACTCACATGATGAGAAGGAAACTCACAGATGAGGATCAGATGCTCTGTAACTGGATGTGCGTCTTACACAGTTTTCTCTGGCCTTCAAGATGACTCACCTGGGAGAGTACTTGCTTTTCCAGGGGCTTAACCCACATTGAATCCCTTGGGTTTACCACAACAGAGTACTACAGAACCAGAGAGGATCTTTTCTCTAATAGAAATATTGTTTCTCATGAAATTTCATTTGGGGCCAATCTGCCTAGTTTTTATGCTCCTGGGTAAAATTTCTGTTGTGCCTGAAGAACTCCAGTTGACTTAGTTCAAAAAAATTAACAAGCCAAAAGCACACCACGCTTCCTGGGAAGGAATTTTCACACTGGCAAGCCCTGCCCTCCACAGGTCAGAAACTGTGCATCAAGTTATTCTCCAGGCCCTTCCCCAAACGAGGACTCAGCCTCATGGCCCTGCTGCTGCCTCCCCTCTACAGTTCAGTCCATGTCTGTTGGGTCTGGTCATAGAGGAATAGTCCATACATCTCACCTGCCTCTGACTTGAAGTGAGGTCACAAGTGTGGACAGGTAAGCCAGTCAAAGTTGCTCATTTCCATTAAGTTCCCCCAAACTCAAGTCCTAGACATCTTTGCTAACTCTGAATCGTGGAATCACCCCCCCCCACCCATGCAGTCAACCCAGTAAGCAGGGTGAGGCTTCTAAGTTTCCCACACAGATACCTATTTATTGTCTGTCTGGCATTTGAGCCTGACTCCTCCAATGTCAAGAATCTGGAGCTAATCAAGAATCATGACGGTCTCCTGTCTACTCAGTCTCCCATCAACTTCAGTTAAGAGTTTTATAATATTTTTTTTCCAGAAAAAGGAAATGAAAAAGAAGCATCACATATATGGCACTAGAGAGAGTCAGATTAACAAAAGCAGTATTATCCCAGGGTTTCCTTGGTGGGAATTACTGAAAATGTGTAAACACTGATGTCTGATGTCTGATGTCACAAAACAGGGTTGACTACCCTGTTCCAGATCAATTATTCCCTGAGAGTTTTTTATTTCAGTTGTGGAAAACACATCAGAAAAAGAAATCAGTTTGTCTGTGGAAACAATTCTTAATGAGTCTGATAGACTGGGGAATCATTTCCATTTTTCAGGAAGCCTTGCTGGTTACCTTCTAGAGAGAGATTCAGCACCCTACTCTAATAAAAACCACTGTCATGCATATCTCTCAATATTAGTGAGAATAATAATACATGAATATTGATGTGCCACTGGATTTATAAAGTGCCCTCACATATATCATCTCTTTGATTTATACTTTAACCTGGAACATATATTTGACTTTACATTTGAGACTCAAAGACATTTAATTATTCACCTGAATTTTCTGACTCTAAGTATCATCCTCTTTTTGCTACACTTTCATGAAATTTCTGATCCTAAGTATATTCTCCTGTTGTTCCAGTTGCTGTGTTTGCAGGAATGATTTTTCCCTTTTGCTTTCTAGTAAATTCAGAACTTAGAGCTGCCTTTTGCCTTTAAATACATTTACTATATTATACATTAGAAATCTTTTTTAGAAATCATTTTTACAGAGAGAGAAATACTGCATATCTTATGTAAACATAGATTCTAATAAAACCAAAGGCATAAAAATAGAGGAGACAGTGACTGCCAGACATGCGGGTTGAGGAGCTGGGTGAAGGTGGTCAGAGGTCCAGACTTTCAATTTTAAGATGATTGAACGCCAGAGATATTATGGGTAATTAGCAGCAGGGTGACTATTTCAAACACTATTGCACTGAAAATTGGAAAGTTTCTAAGAAGGCAGATCTTAAACCTGACTACTCAAGACAAAAAGAAATATCTATGTGAGGTGATGGGTGTGTAAACTAATCGTTTCACACTGTACCCACATACACAGTCATTATGCATAAATTTACACTGTATTTTATGCCAGCTGTATCTCAATAAAACGAAAGATAAATACAGACTTACCTCGGAGACATGGAGGGCTGGTTCTAGATGACCACAATGAAGTGGATCTTGGTTTTACAAGCAAGTCACATGACAGTCTGATTTTTCAACACATGTTAAAATTTTGCTTACACTGTACAATACACTGCTACATGTGCAATAGCAGTGTGTATCAAAAAACGTACAGATCTTTGCAAAGTGAGGTGTGCTGGCACCTATCTTAGGAATTTGTGGAACTGGACCTCCATGACAACCATCCTGAACATCAACATGTCCTCAGTGAAGTTCTTTCAAAGTTGAAAAAATGCACATACCTGAGCTAAATGCGAGCCAGAGACATGAAGAGAGCACATATTGTTGGGAGAACAGCAGTGAGAGACTCGCTGGACACAGGGTGGCCACAGATCCTCGGCTTGTGAGAGAAAGAGAAACCTCAGTATCTGCAAAGAACAATAAAGTGAAGCACAATCAAGTGAGATATGCCAGCAAACCACTTTTGTAGGAGTCTGTACCTACAAACCTATACAAATTCGCCTAAATTTACACTAGCTCTATTGAGTCTTCGTCTTACATATAAAAATAAATAACCGTATATGTGCCTATTGCTGTTTCTCTTGTTGACAATAAAACATTTCTCCTGCCCAATTTGTCTAAAGAAAATATTCTAAAATTTGCGTATGGATGCATATATTGGGCAGTTGGCTGCTGTCTGTGTGTATTAGGTGCCCATATTTATTGTGTGTGGGTGGACTCTTGTGTCTGTGTGTACAGCTCTCACTTGTAAGATGGTAAGGAGGCAGATGGTTTTGGACCTGAGACATTTTGGAAAGCACCACCAACCTCTCTACTGGGTAGACATGTAAGAATATGCTAATGCTTCCTAGGTTTGATTGCTTCCCTCTCACATTAGCATAACCCAATAATGGTGGTGATTTTCAGAATGTAGTTTGGCAGATGACATTCATAATTTGATCCAATCATTTATAATATTTTCAAACAGAAACAATAACAGTGGGAAATGTTCTCATCTGAAAACCATTGTCTGCCTGAGAAGACTATTTCTCTGTGGATTTTCATACTGATTTTAGTATGAGAAGAGCAGGACACATCCTAAACCCCTGAATGGGTGAGAGAGCATAATAAGCCAACTATGGGGCATGTGTTACACGAATGGTGAGCAGGTTGATTCATACTCCCAAACTAAAACTGAAGACTTGACTTGAACAAATCAGGAAACTTTAATGATTTAAAAAAAAGTTAGAGATAGCTCCCTAAAATCATTATATCCTATATTCATGTCATAAAATTGTATACATAGTTAATTTTTTTCTTTTTTTCCAAATCATTTTATTGGAGAAATAATGGTTAACAAGACAGTTGTTGACACATGGGTACATCTTCTCATCTCTCTGTGGTAGGTGTCTGCACACCACTCCCACCACCTATTCAAATCTTTCTCCACTGTCATTTACTGGGTCCTGAACACACTCCCCTCATCTCTCCCCCAAAGTCCCTCACATTGCTGTAATACTTCATACACTGATCTGATGGCAATGGGTGGGCTAATCAACTTGGTGTGTATTACTCAGTCTATAGACACAGGGATAAAGTCAGTGTGGATAGGGGCCCAGCCTCTCTATAGTAAGCTTTGATAATAGCACAGAATGATGCTTCCAAGCAAAGGGTTAAACTTTAATAAATTGGGGCCACACAGTGACGCACCCGGTTGATCATACAGGTAACATGCACAAGGACCCACGTTGCAGCCCCTACTCCTCAATGATAGGAGAGGAAGCTTCATGAGTAGTGCTGCAGGTGTTTTTCTCCCTCTCCCTTCCCCTCTCCTCTCAATTTCTCTCTGACCTATCAAAATTACAAAAGAAAAAGGAACAACAACACACACACAAAGTCGGGAGGTGACCTTCTGGAGTGGTGGATTCATTGTGCAGTTAGTCATCAAGCCCAGCAATAATCCTGGTGGGAAAAAAAGTAATGAATTTCCCCCTGGAAAGATATGGGTGCACTTCTAGTACTGGGACACAGCTCACTGGGTGAACATGGAACTTTGCCATGCAGGAAGCCCTTGGCTCGAGCCCTGACAGCACATGAAAACACTACAATGCCATAAAATCTCCCTGGATGGTGGAGACGTGCTGTGACATCTTCTGTGTGTCTCTAACTAAAATAATGGTAAGACTGGTGTCTGTCTGTCAACCTGCCTATCTATCTATCTATCTATCTATCTATCTATCTATCTAATCTATCTATCTAATCTATCTATCTATCTCCTAGCCTAAGGACGTCATTTAGATCATGAAACAGGACCACACACATACCACACATGGTCCCAGGCCACCAGCTAGAGAAAACTCACTATTCTACCTCTACCCCCTCCTCCTTTTTTTTTTTTCTCTCTGAAAGAATGACAAAGGTGACACTCAAAGAAGCAAAGCCAGAACTTTGAAGTCTACCTGCTGGCCTAATTTCCTACAGACTGGCTTTTAACTGCTGCTTCATTCTGTCCAGTTTTAACCAAACTGTCTCTTATATTCTTTCTGAGACTACCTGAAATAACTGGTCCTTCTTTGTCCTCCGTATTTTCACCTCTTAGCCCACATAGCAGAGGCCTTTCAGGATAAAGTTAGAAAAGGAGGCCAGTACAGTGTGTGAAGCTGCCACTGCAGACAACCAACTGTGCAGAAACAGACAAGAATCAATTTAATCCCTGACCCCAAGGGATTCTGGGAACTCCTTCCTAGGCCATGTCCAGAGGCATACAGCATGGCACTTTATTTAAGTAGCCCCAGGCCCTCTGCACTTGGGGGCAGGAAAAGGGAGAAGTACTTGTTATTCAAATCAAGCTTTGCTTTGCCCTACTTATCAGGCTTCTGCTGGCTTCCCAGAGGCTATCTGCATAGGCATTCAAGATCTACTCTGACTATACCATAGTGGTGTCATGTCATTCCTCCCACAGTGCATTGATACTACTTATTTGTGTATCATTTCTATTTGTATTTCAAGCTTCAAGTTCCAAGTATGGATGAGACAAACGATATTGGGATTTCATGAATGGCCATTTGGGAATATGGTGAATTTTCTTCATTTTGTAAACTACACTGGCTGTGTTCCCATCACTGGATGCTGCCTGCCTCTTTTTTTCCCCTCCTTCCCTTCTTCCCTTCCTCCCTCCCTCCTTCCCTCCCCTGCATTAGAGCACTACTCAGCTCTGGCTTATGTGCTGCTGAGGACTGAACCTGGGACCTCAGAACTGCAGGCAGGAAAGTCTTTTGCACAAGCATTAGCTATCTCTCTAGGCCAGTTCCCATCACTCCTACCTCAGAGCACTGACTCCAAGGAGACCTCAGATAAACAATGACCAAGGACTGGCCCTCTTCTTATCTTTCCCTGCTTGCAAAGTGCCCCCCCCCCAATTCTTCTGTCCTCATGCATGTGACCCCTGCTATTAAACATAGTCAACTGAGTTGAACAAATTGAAGCCACTTTATAAAAAAAATAACCAGACTGATTTGACTAAGCTGATCATTTGCTTCAGTGCAACAGAAAGAGGGGCAGACTCACCATTTTCCTGTTTGCTTAGCAAAGACTTCCCTAAAGCTTACATCACACCCACACTGAGCTTAATTAAGTTCATAACAAAAGCAGCAGCAGGTATGACAAGGGTATAAGTTTCCTCAGGGAGGTAGAGGAGTTGGCCTTTTAAGCAACCTCCAGTCAACACTGCCCTCAAATGCTCAGGGTGCTGTGCTCAGCAAAGGTTCCAGGTCTGAGGAAACCTATGGGGACAATAGAGGAGATGCCAAGCCAAGCAGAAAAGTAAAGAACAAGCAGGCACTTACAAAAAGTTGCACTTGGTCAATGACTAATACTCAATTGAGAGAAAATAAGGGATAAAATCTACTGAGCTCTAAAGACCCAGTATGTGGGTTCCAAGCCTAGTCAAGACGCAAGCAAATGCAGGGAGTCCAAGCAAGACTGCGGGCCAACTGCTAGCTCCTTCTTCCCCTTTCCGAAAGAACAAGCGTCAGAACAAGATAGTACAAGACCAACTAAGGCCACTCTATTTGAAAGATGAACACAGATTTCTAGAATAGTGACCTAAATATTTGTTTGTTGGAAAGTCATGACACATTTTTTTGCACTGAAAAACAGAAAATGTTGTAATTTTTCCAACAGCTCAATATATCATTGCCTTACTTCACAGAATTTAAGTATGTTTTCCATGTTAATTCTGACTTTTCCTAGAGCAAAAATTGCCAGTAACACACAGCATCTGATCTCTCATCCCCATTCCAAAATTGCCTCATCTTTTTACTTCCCCTTATCTTAACATTACATATGAATACATGTGTGCACATACATATCTATATATCTATACTTTATATATATCAGTCTTACGTCAACATTGGATTTTGTCTTTTAGGACTGTCCTTAAGAAGGACTCATGAAACAATTATTTCCTTAGTTCTTCCATAAGAATGTACCTTTGACATTCCAAATAAGAAATCAATTTTCCAGTCCCTAATATTTGGAAGCTGTTAGATGAATGAAGTTGAATTTCTATCTAGAATTATATATTATAGGTAATATGTATGTTAGTCAGTTGCATTTTTCTGGTTTCTCCTGAATAACCTAAAGTTAAAACTTAGCCTTCCTTGTCAACCGACATCTATAAATATTTGGCCAATGTGAGTAGAATGGTAGAATGGTGTAGAAAAGTAGTGAGAACCACTTTATCTTTCCTTTTTCTCTATTGTGAGAGCAGTTTTAGCAGACAGCTATTTTCTTCTCATAGATACGTGTCCTTCCATTGTTCCTCTTCACTCAAAGGCCCTATCATGGTCAAATTATTATTGTGTGGTCCTGCCCTGGGCCCTGGAAACAAACTTGACCCAACATCCTTACAGTTCCTGGGTCAGTTCTACTGGGCTGAACTTGATTTGCTCACCATTCCTTATTTGATTCTGCCCCTATGCCACATCTAAAAAATTCCTTTTACTGAGGTCCCTCTGCATGAAATGCCTAAAATAACCCTTTTTATTGACTCATAGCTAATAAAATATAAAATAGGGCAGTAGTTGTATTTCAGGATATTAATACAGAATCAACATCATAGTCCATGACATTTTATCACTGCTATTAGTCAATGTAGGTAGGACTATCAAATAACTCAAAAACATCTAAAGATAGACTAAAAATAGTACATTAAAGAGAAAGGAGGGGTAATCAGTAAAAGTAGTCAATGACTCAGGTTGGCTATTGTTTGTACTCTGGTATATGTCACATGTATTAGTCAAGATAAAGGAAGTTGTAACATTAAAAATAAATAAGACAGTTTATTGAGTAAGTAGCATGACCAAAACACAAAAACAGAATTATAGACTATCTTAGCAGTAGAGTCAGATAGTTCATAGTAGAAATCTAACTCTTTAGCTTACTAATGGTAGGACTGTGGACTTCAAAACTACAGCCTTAAGAATGCACATTGAATTGAGAAGATTTATAGAGGGTACCAACATGTTCATATAAATGATGAGTGAGATTATAGAAGAATTAATAGCAGGTCATGGGAATGGAGAACACAATGACCAAACAAACTAACACAGCAGAGGGCAACACCTTCATGAAGACAGACACCAAAACTCAAGGTGAAAACAAGAAAAGGTAAAGAAAGACATACATGCAAACACATACAAGTCAGCAAAAGAAGAGAACTAAAACAAGTGAAGACAATATAATAGATTTATGTGACAACATCAAGAACAACAACATTTACATCACAGGTAAAGTGAGAAGAGAAAGAAAAAGGGACAAAACTCATAAATTCTCAACTAAAGAAATTTTAGTTGAGAAATTTCCCCCAAATTAAACAAATAGTCCCCAGATGTAGGAAGCGTGAAGAAGTCCAGGAAAAATTCAAACTTAAGTTCACTTGTAAGATTTCTAAGAACTATGGGGGTTGTCTTTGGAAAGTGGGAGGATGGGGATACAGAGCTTTGGTGGTGGTTGTGGTGTGGAACCATAAATTGTAATCTTACAGTCGTGTAACAAACTATTAATAACAAATAAAATAATGAAACACACACAAAAAAAAACCCCTAAATTCACCAAGGCACATAATAATTTAAATAGCAATAATCAAATCACCAATATTCCTCCATTAAAATCCATGGGACTATCACCCTGCCTTGAAAACTACCTCCTTATCCCCCAAAATGGAAAAAACAAAGCCTTTTGTTAACTTCAGCTCTGCAGACTGAGTCCATGGTATTTGGGCATTGCTTCTTTTCCTTGCTTTTTTCACTCTCTGTGGGAGAGAACATTTTTATAAGTTCCTATGAGATTTTTTGTAGATAAAGTTTAGTGGTAATGAATTCCATATCAGCTGCTTGTTTGAAAAGCTCTTTGCCCCTCTTTCAAACCTCCCAAAAGACCATCACAGTGTACTGGGCACAAGATCACCAAGCAAAATACCCTTTTATTAGGTGGATCCAAAGCTATGAGGAAAGATTCCTTAGAATGACAGGTACAGAAGACTACAATATGTTGACATAAAAGCAAAGGCCCTCAACACAAAGTCTGAAGAATCAATACATCTCTTTCCTCCCACTTTTCGCAGTCACAAGGATAGTTCAAAGCAAGGACAAGAGCATCAGCCTTGAGTACTTGACATCCATAAAATGTTAATAAGTTAATCTTGTCACTCCTGTCTTTGAGTTCTGCCCTCTTCCCCACTTCCTGAAACTCTTTTGAGCCTAACTGTCCCTTCTGTGAGCAATCTCTTTGCTTAACAGGAAAGTGAGATGTTTTCTTTGCTCAAGGAAAGAGTGACTGTAGATATTGATCTTCTCTGGAAAACATTAAAACAACAGGGCTTTTAAGTCAAATGTTGACAAGTGAAAATGTTTTCATTGTTAAGGAATGTTTCAGCATGGGGTTTTCTGCACTGAAGAAAAACTCATTAAAAAAAGGGGGGGCCTGGAAGATGGCAGACTGAGAAGCTGCTAGTGGCTTGAGCTCTGATCACATCTTCTGGAAACGGTAGGATTTTCTGCCTTTAGTAGGCCAGTCAATAAGGGGTCCTAGTGGTGACACCAAGGAGGTGATTATAACTTAATTTGGGTTAAGAATTAGAGTAGAAAAAAAGGGAACAAAAAAATCTTTTTCCTTTTAATTATTAAGCACACCGCCTCCCCCCCCACCCCTACCAGTCCCTGGGGACCAGCTCCTAGCAGAATCCCCTGCTGAGCTTCTGTCTTTACCAAATTCCTGTCCCACCAGGGAGTATCATTCATTCTAAGTCTATACCCTTCTGAAACCTCTGGCTCTTTTTTCTTTCTAAGTAGCCAAACCCCCCACCTCACCCTGCATAGCTAATTAAATAATTAAAAATAAATAAATTTAAAAAACTCTTTGCTTTCACCGCTCTTTTATGACTGTTCTTTTTCTTATCTTTTTCTTTTTTCTCTCTCTCTTTTTTTATTCTTTTTCTCATTCTTGTCATCCTTTCTTCCTTAATCCTACAGCTCCCAAAGCCACAGGCCCCAGCCCCCACAACACCAAACAGTGTGCTTTTTTGAATTCACTGATATACATTTGGGAATTATTTTGGGGAAGAATTCTGACTCAGAGTGGACTCTCTATGTGTGTATCTCTGCTCTAGTTCCCTTTCCCCTCTTGTTACCCCTAGAATATACAGTGGAGAGCAGACTTGCATAACTGTCTATTCTGGCTATCCCTTCATTTTTTTGTTTGTTTGTTTGTTTTTGTTTTGTTTTTCTCTTTCTTCTTCACTGGGATTTGGTTACTATTCTTTCACGGACTGGAGAAATTGTTTGGCTAACTAGTAGTGATTAAACAGCTTCAATACTTGCTTCAGTTGCTACTGTAATTCCTGAGGTTGGTTAGTGTAATTGTCATAAAGGTATTTAGTACAGTGTTGCTTGTACTCAAGACACAACAACTGAGGAACAAGAGAGCATAAAAAAAAAGAAACACATAAATCAAAAAAATGGGTAGATCAAAAACAAATAAAACTGCTACTCCAATGAATGAAGACAAGAGCCCAGAAGAAACTACAAATCAGCCAGAAGTAACCATAGATAAGAAAAGTATGCAAGCAATAATAAACTTATTAATCACAGAAATGAAAACAACATTGGAGGAAAGGAATGGCAGTATTAGGGAAACAACAGTTGAGACCCCCAAGGAAAATACTGATTATCTTGAGGCAATTAGAGAACTGAAAGCTGAAATAGCTGTAATGAAGAAAGAAGCTGAGGCAAGGGAAAGCAGACTAACACAAGCAGAAAACAGAATTAGACAGAGGATGAGTTAGAGAAAACAAAGAAAGAGGTAAAAGAGCTTAAAAAGAGATTGAGAGACACTGAAAACAACAACAGAGACATATGGGATGATCTCAAAAGAAGTAACATTCATATAATTGGCCTGACAGAGGAAGAAAGAGAGGAAGGGGAAGCAAACATTCTAGAGGAAATAATACAAGAAAACTTCCCAGACCTGAATAACAGAAAGGACATCAAGATTCAAGAGGCCCAGAGAGTACCAAACAGAATCAACCCAGACCTGAAGACACCAAGACACATCATAGTCACAATGAGAAGTAAGGATAAAGAAAGGATCCTAAAGGCTGCAAGAGAGAAACAAAAAGTCACATACAAGGGAAAACCCATAAGATTATCTGCAGACTTCTCCACTCACACTCTAAAAGCCAGAAGAGAATGGCAAGATATCTATCGAGCCCTGAATGAAAAAGGGTTTCAACCAAGGATAGTATATCCTGCTAGACTTTCATTCAAACTAGATGGAGGGATCAAAACCTTCTTAGATAAACAACAGTTAAAGGAGGCAACCATTACCAAACCGGCCCTGAAAGAGGTTCTAAAAGACCTCTTATAAACAAGTACATCACTACAATACTGGCAATATATCAGAGCAAACAAAAAAAAATTTTTTTTTTGAACAATGGCACTACAATACATTAAATCCATAATATCAATAAATGTCAATGGCTTAAACTCACCCATCAAAAGGCATAGAGTTGGGGGATGGATCAGAAAACATAATCCAAACATATGCTGCTTGGAAGAATCCCATCTGTCACAACAAGATAAACATAGACTTAAAGTGAAAGGATGGAAAACTATCATACATGCTAACGGACCACAAAAAAGGGCAGGAACAGCCATTCTCATCTCAGACACGATAGATTTTAAATTAAATAAAGTAATAAAAGATAGGCAAGGACATTACATAATGATTAGAGGATCAATCAGCCAAGAAGACTTAACAATCATTAACATCTATGCACCCAATGAGGGACCATCTAAATACGTCAAGCACTTACTGAAAGAATTTCAAAAATACAACAATAGTAATACAATAATAGTGGGAGACTTCAATACCCCACTCTCACACTTAGATCAACAAAGCAGAGAACCAACAAAGATACAAGAGAGTTGAATGAAGAGATTGACAGACTAGACCTCTTGGACATTTTCAGAGTCCTTCACCCCAAAAAACTGGAATACACCTTCTTTTCAAATCCACATAACACATACTCAAGGATAGACCACATGTTAGGCCACAAAGACAGCATCAATAAATTCAAGAACACTGAAATCATCCCTAGTATCTTCGCAGACCACAGTGGATTAAAATTAACATTAAACAACAGACAGACAATTATTAAAATTCACAGAATTTGGAAACTAAACAACATACTCCTTAAGAATCACTGGGTCAGAGATTCACTCAAGCAGGAAATTCAAATGTTCCTGGAAACAAATGAAAATGAATAAAGCAGTACTAAAGCAGTACTGAGAGGGAAACTTATAGCCATACAGTCACATATTAAACACCAAGAAGAAGCTCAAATGAATGACCTTAATGCACACCTCAAGGACTTAGAGGAAGAGGAACAAAGGAACCCTAAAGCATCCAGAAGGACAGAAATCACTAAAGTTAGAGCAGAAATAAACAACAACGAAAATAAAAGAACCATACAAAAGATCAATGAAGCCAAATGTTGGTTCTTTGGAAGATTAAACAAAATTGACAAACCCCTAGCCAGACTCACCAAACAAAAAAGAGAGAAGACTCAAATTAATAGAATTGTAAACGATGGAGGAAATATAACAACTGACACCACAGAAATCCAGAGAATCCTGCGAAACTTTTATAAAGTACTATACGCCACCAAACTAGAGAATCTGGAAGAAATGGAGCAATTCCTAGAAACATATGCCCTTCCAAAACTGAACCAAGAAGAACTACAAAATCTAAATGCACCAATCACAGACAAAGAAATTGAAACCGTTATTAAGAACCTCCCCAACAACAAAAGTCCTGGACCAGATGGCTTCACAAACGAATTCTACAAAACCTTCAGGAAACATTTAGTACCCATACTTCTTAAGCTTTTCCATAAGATTGAAGAAACAGGAATACTCCCTTCCACCTTCTATGAAGCCAACATCACCCTGATACCAAAAGCTGATAGGGACAGAACAAAAAAGGAAAACTACAGACCAATATCTCTGGTGAACATAGATGCCAAAATATTAAACAAGATCTTGGCCAACCGGATACAGCAACATATCAAAAAGATTGTTCATCACGACCAAGTGGGATTCATCCCAGGAATGCAAGGCTGGTTCAACATCCCTAAGTAAATCAATGTCATTCACCACATCAATAAAAGCAAAGCCAAAAACCACATGATTATTTCAATAGATGCAGAGAAAGCCTCTGACAAAATCCAACACCCATTCATGCTCAAAACACTACAAAAAATGGGAATAGATGGGAAATTCCTCAAGATAGTGGAATCCATATATAGCAAACCTACAGCCAACATCATACTCAATGGACAGAAGCTGAAAGGATTCCCCCTCAGATCGAGGACTAGACAGGGCTGTCCACTGTCACCGTTACTCTTCAACACAGTATTGGAAGTTCTTGCCATAGCAATCAGGCAAGAGAAAGAAATCAAAGGAATACAGATTGGAAGGGAAGAAGTCAAGCTCTCACTATTTGCAGATGACATGATAGTATACATAGAAAACCTGAAAGAATCCAGCAGAAAACTACTGGAAGTTATTAGTCAATATAGCAAGGTATCAGGCTACAAAATCAATGTACAAAAATCAGTGGCATTTCTTTATGCAAACACTAAATCTGAAGAAGACATCCAGAAATCACTCCCATTTACTGTTTCAGCAAAATCAATCAAATACCTAGGAATAAAGTTGACCAAAGAAGTGAAAGACATATACTGAAAACTATGAGTCGCTAGTCAAGGAAATAGAAACTGATACCAAGAAATGGAAAGATATCCCATGCTCATGGATTGGAAGAATAAATATCATCAAAATGAATATTCTCCCCAGAGCCATATACAAATTTAATACAATACCCATCAAAGTTCCACCAAGCTTCTTTAAGAGAATAGAACAAACACTACAATCATTTATCTGGAACCTCAAAACACCTAGAATTGCCAAAACCATCTTGAGGAAAAGAAACAGAAATGGAGGCATCACACTCCCAGACCTTAAACTATATTATAAAGCCATCATCATCAAAACAGCATGGTACTGGAACAAAAATAGGCACACAGACCAGTGGAACAGAATTGGAAGCCCAGAAATAAATCCCCACACCTATGGACATCTAATCTTTGATAAGGGGGCCCAAAGAATTAAATGGAAAAAGGAGGCTCTCTTCAATAAATGGTGCTGGGAAAACTGGGTTGTAACATGCAGAAGAATGAAACTGAACCACTTTATCTCACCAGAAACAAAAATCAACTCCAAATGAATCAAAGACCTAGATGTCAGGCCAGACACAATCAAATACTTAGAGGAAAACATTGGTAAAACAGTTTCCCACCTACACCTCAAGGACATCTTTGATGAATCAAACCCAATTGCAAGGAAGACTAAAGCAGAAACAAACCAATGGGACTACATCAAAATGAAAAGCTTCTGCAAATCCAAAGAAACTATCACACAAACAAAGAGACCCCTCACAAAACGGGAGAAGATCTTCACATGCCATACATCAGACAAGAAACTAATCACCAAAATATATAAAGAGCTCAGCAAACTTAGCACCAAAAAAGCAAATTACCCCATCCAAAAATGGGCATAGGATATGAACAAAACATTCATCTCAGAGGAGATCCAAAAGGCTAACAAACATATGAAGAAATGCTCTAGGTCACTGATTGTCAGAGAAATGCAAATTAAGACAACACTAAGATACCACCTCACTCCTGTAAGAATGGCATACATCAAAAAGGACAGCAGCAACAAATGCTGGAGAGGATGTGGGGACAGAGGAACCCTTTTACATTGCTAGTGGGAATGTAAATTGGTGCAGCCTCTGTGGAGAGCAGTCTGGAAAACTCTCAGAAGGCTAGACATGGACCTTCCATATGATCCAGTAATTCCTCTCCTGGGGTTATACCCCAAGGACTCCATAACACCCAACCAAAAAGAGGTGTGTACTCCTATGTTCATAGCAGCACAATTCATAATAGCTAAAACCTGGAAGCAACCCAGGTGCCCAACAACAGATGAGTGGCTGAGAAAGCTGTGGTATATATACACAATGGAATACTATGCAGCTATCAAGAACAATGAACCCACCTTCTCTGACCCATCCTGGACGGAGCTAGAAGGTATTATGTTAAGTGAGCTAAGTCAGAAAGATAAAGATGAGTATGGGATGATCCCACTCATCAACAGAAGTTGACTAAGAAGATCTGAAAGGGAAACTAAAAGCAGGACAGGATCAAATTGTAAGTAGGGCACCAAAGTAAAAACCCTGAGGTGAGGGGTAGACATGCAGCTTCCTGGGCCAGTGGGGGGTGGGAGTGGGTGGGAGGGATGGGTCATAGTCTTTTGGTGGTGGGAATGGTGTTTATGTACACTCCTAGTAAAATGTAGTCATATACATCACTAGTTAATACGAGAGGGGGAAAATTAATTGTATATTTCAAAGTTTTTCAAAACACAAACTGAATCTTTTCAATATATAGGCTGTGTAATTGATATGCAGACTCTCTCAAAAGCCTAGACCAAGTAGATCAGAAGCAACCAATAGCACAGCTATATACAAGATACTGGGTACTGTACAGCAAACCCTAACAAAAGGACTTTTCAAAGTTAACCCAATTACCAAATAATGTGATGATAACATTAACTATCCATTGTCTTTTGGAACCCTAAGACAGCAGGAACCTCACATCTCCACTATAGAGCCTCTACTTCCCCCAGTCCTGGAACCACTGGATAGGGCCCACTTTCCCGTATGCCTCTCCCAATCCATATCAAATAATATTGCATCTGCCGATCGCAACCTAATCAACACAATGAGTGCCACCTCAACATGCTTCACTTCAGACTGTGTCCAGAGACTACACGTGTGGAATGACAACCCTTCAGCTTCATTACTCGAGTGAGACCTTTCCTTTCATAGTATACTCTAATTCCATCTCAGGTGGTTCACTTTCTAACAAAGTCCCAAAACCTAGATATACAACAGTTTCTGTGAGAGAGAGCATATGTTCACACGTATCCATAAAGTACTGCAAAATATATACCTGAAAGCAGAAGTACACTAGAGTTTGCAGTGAGTATCCCCCTAACACTTCCTCTCCACTATTCCAAGCTTTGGGTCCATGATTGCTCAACAACTTGTTTGGCTTCGTATGTTAACTCTCTTTTCAGTCACCAGGTTCCAGATGTCATCAGGATGCCGGCCAGGCTTCCCTGGACTGAAGACCCCGCCAATGTGTGCTGGAGCTCAGCTTCCCCAGATATCCATCCTACTAGGGAAAGAGAGAGGCAGACTGGGAGTATGGATCGGCCAGTCAATGCCCATGTTCAGCGGGGAAGCAATTACAGAAGCCAGACCTTCTACCTTCTGCAACCCACAATGACCCTGGGTCCATGCTCCCAGAGGGCTAGAGAATGGGAAAGCTATCAGGGGAGGGGATGGGATATGGAGATTGGGTGGTGGGAATTGTGTGGAATTGTACCCCTCCCACCCTATGGTTTTGTTAATTAATCCTTTCTTAAAAAAAAAAAAGTCCGCAGAGCTCAAGGACCAGCGTAAGGATACAGGTTCGAGCCCCTGGCTCCCCAACTGCAGGGGAGTCACTTCACAAGCTGTGAAGCAGGTCTGCAGGTGTCTGTCTTTCTTTCCCCCTCTCTGTCTTCCCCTCCTTTCTTCATTTCTCTCTGTCCTATCCAACAACAATGACATCAACAACAATAATAACTACAACAATAAAAACATCAAGGACAACAAAAGGGAATAAATGAATATTTTTTAAAAAGTTAATTCTGCAGTTCAGGTGATAGGGCAGTGAATAAGATACTGGACTCTCAAGTATAAAGTCCTGAGTTTAATGCCTGGCATTGCATGTGCCAGAGTGATGCTCTGGTGTGTGCCCCCAACCCTACAATAGATAAATAGATTTTTTTAAGTCAATTCTATAAAATGTCCCTAGAATTCTACCCCAAACTAGCCTGGGATTTGCTAGCTAGCAAATTCAACAAAAATTTTAAAATAGATAAAGTTTGAATCATCAAGACTGTGAAAAAACAGACATTAGGTTTCTACCATCTGTCAATAACATTACTAATCAAATGGAAGAGACTGTGGAGTCACTAGCTGCCAGATCAGAACACACTTCCCAGTTTCCCTACCCTCAGTGACCCTCTAAATGTCTGCCTAGAAGCAAATGAATCTCACCATGTTAACAGAACACACTCTGGAAACCATTACTTCCACAATGAATATAAAACTTGTGTAAGTACAGTACCCACCTTAGAAAAACTTATTAAAGACACAAGAAATGGATGTGAAAAGATTTCTATATATATATATATTTTTTTAAGAGTTTGCAGTGAGTACCTCCCTAACACTTCCTCTCCACTATTCAAAGCTTGGGATCCATGATTGTTCAACAAATTGTTTGGCTTCGTATGTTAACTCTCTTTTCAATCACCAGGTTCCAGATGCCACCAGGATGCTGGCCAGGCTTCCCTGGATTGAAGACCCCACCAATGTGTCCTTGAGCTCTGCTTCCCCAGAGACACACCTTACTAGGGAAAGAGAGAGGCAGACTGGGAGTATGGACCGACCAGTCAACGCCCATGTTCAGCGGGGAAGCAATTACAGAAGCCAGACCTTCCACCTTCTGCAACCCACAATGACCCTGGGTCCATGCTCCCAGAGGGCTAGAGAATGGGAAAGCTATCGGGGGAGGGGGTGGGATATGGAGATTGGGTGGTGGGAATTGTGTGGAGTTGTACCCCTCCTACTTTATGTTTTTGTTCATTAATCCTTTCTTAAATAAAAAATTTAAAAAAATAAAAATAAAAAAAGATACTATGAAATAAAAAAAAAAGATTTCTATATTCTTAAGGCACGAATCTTAGAAAAATAAAGGTTGTATCACTGAAAGGGAAAAGAATCTGGAGAACACCGGAGGCTCTGTTTTGAATATCTGAGGGAAGAGGGCAAAGGAAGGACACTCAGAAGTAGTAATATGAGTAGGTGTGACTTAGAAAGGAAGTGAAGGCAGGGTCATAAAAGTGAATACAAGTGGGAAAATACATAGGTAGACAGACAAGACAGACAGACAGAGTCAACCCATACTTGTGACCTTGGGAGAACTATTGCAGTTTCCTGTGTAGGGGATGGGGACAGAGCTCTGGTGGTGAGAATGGTGTGAAATCATACTTCTATTATCTTATAATTTTTAAATCACTAATAAAAATAAAATGATTTTATTGCAAGGACCTGGGTTTGAGCCCCTGGTCCCACCTGCAGGGGGAAAGCTTTGTGAGTGGTGAAGCAGGGCTGCAGGTGTCTCTCTGTCTCTCCATCTCTATCACCTCCTACCCTCTAAATTTCTGTCTCTATCCAATAAATAAAGATAATGCAAAGAAAAAGTAAAATAATAAAATAATTTTATTAAAAAAAAAAAGATTGTCAACTGCAAAGATGTCACAGCATATTTAAGGGAAAGCCATTATTAGCAAGGCCACTGCTGAAACAAGCCCAGCGTAGTCATTCTCCAGTCTTCTACAGAAAGTGACACAAGGGGAGGAGATACGTCCAATCACCACATCTGCTCTCTTTTTTAAAAAAAGACTATTAATGAGAAAGATAGGAGGAGAGAGAAAGAACCAGATATCACTCTGACACACATGCTGCCGGGGATCAAACTCTAGTCCTCATGCTTTAGAGTCCAAAGCTTTATCACTCTGTCACCTCCTGGACCACCACATCTTCTTTCTTAGCATCAGGACCTTCTAGATGACTTCCATTTCCACTCCAGAGAACCCTAGAAATCATGTGTTCAGTCCTACTCCATGGAGTTGAATGATTCTCCCATCTTACCAGAAGCACAAGAAACACAACTCCCACAAGGGACACAACTGGATCCCACAAGAAACACAAGTCCCATTCTAGGAAGGAGGAGGCAGGCAGTGGCAGTAAGAGACTCATCCCTTTAGTGGCATTAATGACTGACAGCTCATTTGCTGAGAATTCATGGGATTAGCAATTACTCTTCCAATCTTCAACTTCTGAGTTTACCCTAATGAGTTTAGACATGTCTAAACTACATTCCAATTCAGCCACTCTAGCCAAGGTGTGTGTGTGTGGGGGGGGGAGACTTGCTATAATTCTGATCTGCAGTCTAGGATCCTGTCAGGTTTATGATTTGCGATTTTCACATGTTTCTTGAAAGAAAAGAATCACTTACGGGCCCTGAGGCCAATGGGGTGTGAAGAGGCACAGAAGAACACTTAACTGCTTCTCCCAATTCAATTCTGAAAGTCTAAAATGCCTTAGGAGTCCAAGGCTCAGAGTAGCGATGTATGTGGTGGCTGGGACATTGCTTTCTGTGCCACACCCCAAACCCAGTTAGCCCTCGATTCCTGGCACCATGGTAGGCATTTCTGACATGGAAACACACCAGCTTCCATGTTGAGGCCTTTTCTCCTGTGAACCCTCTCCTGAGCAGTCTCTGGTTTAAATTACAGCTCTCCACTAGCCAACTGTGTCAACTAATCTTTGTATCAGCTCTCTTATCTGTATAAAGCAATAACAACAAGTGCTCCTTGGGTTGTAGTGAGGATTATTTTAACATGTACAAGAACTTGTAGTCCATGTGAAGTCACTTAAATGGGTGCTATGACATGTCTGGGAATAAGCAAGAATTGGTGTGCAAACTTACATTCTCTGAATGGAGGAGGGAAGATTCTTTTTTTTTTAATCTTTTTATTCTCTTTATTTATTTATTGGATAGAGACGGCCAGAAATCAAGAAGGAAGAGGGAGGGATAGAGAGGGAGAGAAACAGAGGGACACCTGCAGCACTGCTTCACCACTCATGAAGCTTTCCCCCGCAGGTGGGGAGGAGGGAAGATTCTAAGAGCCCTTCCTTCCAGCTATCTACCCTTCCTTCCATCTCCCTCCCTCCTTCCTTCCATCTCCCTCCCTCCCTCCCTCCCTCCCTCCCTCCCTCCTCCCTCCCTCCCTCCCTCCCTCCTTCCTTCCTTCCTTCCTCCCTCCCTCTCTCCCTCCCTCCCTCCAGGTCCCCCCCTCCCATATCCCTTCCCCATGTTCCTTCTTCATCAAGCCCTCAGTGAGGCATCTGGACTCCCTTGACATAATCTAATATTTGTTGGCACAAAACATTTTTAAGATTTACTTTATTACAGGGTGGAGCATGGATCAACAAGAATATAAGCTACCAGGGGGTCAAATATGGGGCCTAAGCATACAGTCCCTATGTTGTACCCACTGATACATTACTCCAGATACCCACAAAGTACGTCTAATAGCTACCTTGCCTACTGGTGCCAGAGATCACTCCTAACTCAGTAGTGACTAGCACCAAGAGTAGAGAGAGCACTTTAGGTTCTTATTGTTGCCTAGGTTATTGCTCCCTAAACTACATAAAGAGACTTTAATATGTGACCTTGCTGGCTGCTATATCTGAGACAGAAACATTCTGCAAAGAAACTACTCAAAGAGCAGAAACACAGAGAAACCAAACAGATGAGCCCTCGTCCTTCTGAACAAGTCCCTCAGGAAGCAAGGGAGAGTTGAGCAAAAGGCTCATCTGACTTTGCTGCTGCTGGATCCTAAGAATTACAGGTGAAAGAAAGATTTGCTCTGGTTCATGTATTCATTCAGCAAATACTTACTGGACACTGAACATAAGTCAGACCTGTGCCAGGTGCTGGAAATAGTTATTCCAACACCGGTGCTGTTCTTATGGCAGTGAGATGAACATTAACCTGATAATCATGAACCTAATTGTGAACAGATACTTGGTAAATGGACAAGTTGCTGAGTCGCTTACATATATATCTATATCTCTGTTAGAGGTTGTATGTTTGTCTCCTTTGAAGCCATCTTGTTTAATTCCTAGGACAAAGAACCTGAGAGAATTGAAGGGATTTTTCTTCCCTTACCCCTCCCTTTCTATGTTTCTGTACCAGTAGGGGGAAGGCAGCTGCCCCATACCTCTGGAAATTCTAAATATACCATGAGGTAATGTCAAACGTTCACTGCTATCTCAGCACTGCTGTTGACAGGATTCTGTCCATATTTCTTGACAATAAATTGACCCTTTTATCACTGCACCCTACTGCTGCAGTCTATTTCATGCTTTACTTCTCTGTTCCTTTTGACCAAAAAAAAAGAAAAGTTTCCTGGGAAGTAGGTCATCTGTTGGCTCACTCTGCAGAGCAAGCGGACAGGGTACAGGTGGCTTTTTAGCAGTTCTGAGTGCCCACTGAGACTTCCAACAAGATGACAAAATATTTCCCTGAGGGTTGATTTAATTTTGTCCCCAGGCTTGTTCACAATTCTGACCATCTGGTCCTGGAGGCTTCTCTATTTTTGATATTTCTACTTTGGGTGTTTTGCTTTTTTAACCTATTCCAGGATTAGTCGCCCCCTTCCAACCACCCCCCTGTGCTCTGCCAACCCCTGATGCATTTCCCTTGAGCAGATTCCTCAGTGGGGCAGCTTTACTGTAGCCTGTAACTTTGATAAGCTCAGAACTGAAAGAGAAAGGCAGCGTTAGGTTTTGGAATAGGTCATAACAAACCTGATTATGGTATGTGATATTGTTCCTCCAAGATTATTCCAATACACCTCTCACAAATGTGAATTAAATAGGATAAAAAAAAACAGCTTTGTCTACCTGATTAAAAAAAAAGTCACATTTCAATATGTATGTGTGTATATTATATGTTTTGTCAGGTGGGTCTCCTAAAGAGACTCTCAGCTGGAGCTGTCCAATCAGGGTTCCCCTGGGTCACAGTGTCTAACTGACACTGTGAGCCTCACCTGTCTTTTCCAGAATGACCCCTTCACCAGCCAAAGTGTCTGAACCTGTGCCACTGTATCATTCTTTCAGGCTGCAGCACTGTCTCTCTAAAAAAAGTTTATTTCCTGAAGAATAACAAATTAACTGCTTCTGTCAAAGTAGGTCAGTTTTTTCTGGCTCACCCAGCTGGGAATAGGGCTCCCAAGGACTAGTCACAGGGCAGAAGTATTTTTATAGGGGAGGAAACAGAGTCTTGTTCCTTCCTGTGGACCTGCCTATCGGCCCCCCCACCCACCCTGACCTCCTCTACTTAATGTCCACTCTACTGAGCTGCCTATGTGCTTACTCAACTGTTCCTCTCATGCTTTATAAGTGTTCTCTACACACAGGTAGGGGTTTAATGCGTGTCTGAGTAATTGATAGAGGAAAAACAGGTGCTGAAACTAAGAGGACACGATAAAGATGAGGAATAGAAGGGACCATATGGTGACTTGAAATATTGATGAAAGATAAAATGGAAGGAAAAAAGATCAGTTGTAAACAAATATGAAAGGATCGATGCACCTGTCAAATTCCCTCTACCTGCACAAGACAGCTTTTTAAAAGACAGCTTTATTTCTGGACACTTTATAAGAACATTGTCTTTTCTTTAGACTCATAATGGGAAGAGTGGCAATAAGTGGACAGATATTGTTCCCATTTTGCCAATAATGAAACTAGGCATCTGAGAAGTAATAAAACTTGTTCAAGATCATACGGTGGTGGTAAACTTACTCAGAGACATATGGTGCTCAGGGCCTCGTGACCCGACTATGTTCTATTATCAGAGGTTGTGGGTTAGCAGACACCATGAAAAAGGACCTGGGGTCTACAGCCAATGACACACTCTAATCTTGCCTCTGTAATCTATGGCACTGGGCAAATCATTTTTGTTTTTCAAAATGAAACAGCCTATTGTTTTCCTCCCTATTTGTGTTACTATTTCCCTTTCCAGGACATTATCATAAAACCTCAAAGACAAAACACAAAGTAAAGCTTGATAAAAATATGTCATTCCTTTAAAGATATGGTTGAACGCTTGGAAAAATCAAGGGCTAGTCTTAAGAGTCAAAGCAAAATAAAAGCAAACCCGTGAGTATGTGCAAGCACCCCAACAGGTCAGGGAGATAGTGCATCAGTAGTACACAAGACTGGCATGCAGCTACAGGCCCAACCCCTGGTACCACCAGTGCTCTGAATGGGGGGGGGGGGCCCTGAAGATCAGAAAGATCAGCCAGTTTATGAGCTAATGTGACCTCAGTTACTGTGACAAAGACAAAGTGACCAAGTCTAGAAATGAAAACACAGGATGTTGTGTCCATATGAAAATGTTGGGTGAGTTCCTGGGTTCAAACAAAGTACAGGCTTGGATTTAAAACCCTCATGTGCATGGAGAGGAGGTCAAGGTGATGGTTACAATGTCAAGGAAGTAAAGTATGAGGAAGATGAAGCCATTTGAGTGGGATAATAGGAGACAAAATAAGAGAAGAGAAAGAAAAGGAGAAGAAAAAGAAAACCTTAAGGTGAAAGAAGAAATGAACTAACCACATCTCAGGAAGACCACAGAAGTTTGCATGTTGCTCATTGTGCCCTGATAAATTTGCAAGAATGGTCAACCCTTACACTGAAGTAGAAACTGAATGAATGACATCTTCGTGATGAGGCACGATTCAAGGGGAAAAATTAATAAAAAGAATTAGTCCCTTAGTTGGTGCTACCTTTAAATAAGTATAGAAAACTCCTTTGGGAGATAGTTATTGAAGAACAGATAAGGCCAAGGGAAGATGAGCTCGCAGTTATCTTCAGACAAGAAAGCAGTCCACCGAGTGAGACAGCAAACTCAGAGCCACCAAAATAGGAATTTCCCAAGTACCAGCTGCTCTTACATAGTCCTTAAATGAAGAAAATTTAAAATAAATGGAAAGCTCAAAGCTAAAAAAAAAAAAAAAAAAAAAAAAGGCCAGGCTTCTATACATAAATACAATTAAGCTGAATTATTACCACCCACATATCTCAATTGTACCCACGGAGTCTTAGTTGATGGAGAGGACTAGTGATGACAATAGACAGGTCAATACCATGAAGAGAAGTTTTTTTTGTTTTTTTTAAATTTAAAAAAATTTTTTATACTCATTTATTTACTTATTCTCTTTTGTTGCCCTTGTTGTTTTATTGTTGTTATTATTGTTGTTATTGATGTCATCATTGTTGGATAGGACAGAGAGAAATGGAGACAGGAGGGGAAGACAGAGAGGGGGAGAGAAAGACAGACACCTGCAGATCTGCTTCACCGCTTGTGAAGCAACTCCCCTGCAGGTGGGGAGCCAGGGGCTCCAACCGAGATCCTTGCGCTTAGTGCCAACTGCGCTTTAACCCACTGTGCTACCGCCTGACTCCAGAAGAGAAGTTTTAGTTATGGTTCCCAAAGAACGGACATGTTGGTCATGCAGGGTCACAGAAGCACACCCGGTGTTGAACAGGAGCCAGGAGTTGAGTGGGAAACTGATTCCTCATTGGCTTCTCTGTGTGAAAAACTATGATTACTTGTTAGGGTAATCTGATGTGTTTAGGAGCAGAGGGCTGTCCCAAGCTATGGGTACTTGCTCCCTGGAATCAATTTAGAGCAGGGGAAACCTTAACCTAATGAGAGTTATGTAAAAGGGTTACAAATAGACTTGCAAGTGAGATATGTCTTATTTGTTCTTTTTAGGAATTAGCTAGTCTTGGGAAGGGCAGTCTCCAAGTCTGCAAGGAACTCTTTTTTTTTTTTTTTTCTCCAGGGTTATCACTGGGGCTTGGTGTGTGCACTATGAATCCACTACTCCATTTTTTTCAATTTTGTTGCCCTTGTTGTTGTCATTGTTGTTATTGTTGCCATTGTTGTTGTTTTTGGATAGGACAGAGAGAAATTGAGAAAGGAGAGGAGATAGAAAGGAAGAAAGAAAGATGTTCAGCTGGGAAGCAATTACAGAAGCCAGACCTTCCTCCTTCTACATTCCACAATGACCTTGGGTCAATACTCCCAGAGGATTAAAGAATAGGAAAGCTATCAGGAGAGGGGATGGGATACGGAGTTCTGGTGGTGGGAATTGTGCGAAGTTACACCCCTCTTATCCTATAGTTTTGTCAGTGTTTCCTTTTTATAAATAAAAAATTAAAAAACCTGCAAACCTGCTTTACCACTTGTGAGGTGACCTTGGGATCCTTAGGCAGTCTTTGTGCATTGCGCCATGTGCATTTAACCGCTGAGCTAGCGCCTGACTCCCGGAACTCAAAATGCCAAAACATCAGGGCCGGGCAGTAGTATTACACAGGGTTAAGAGCACAGTGTGAAGTGTAAAGTGCAAAGATACTGGCTTCAACCCCCATCTGCAAGGAGGGTCACATCACAAGCAGTGAAGCAGGTCTGCAGGTTGTCTTTCTCTCTCTCTCTCTGTCTTCCCCTCCTCTTTCAATTTCTCTCAATCCTATCTAACAACAACAACAATGGGGGAAAAAATGGCCTCCAGGAGCAGTGATTAGTAGTGTAGGCACAGAGACCTGGCCAGGAATAACTCTGGAGGAAAAGAAGAAATCCAAAACATCGTAAGATACAGAAGATAAGAAACATAACACACACCAGAGAACTATTCATATAGAAATAGCTCCAATTATCTTAAGATTCTGAAATTCCCAAGCCCAAATTAGAGTTCATTTCTTTTGACTCAAAAAAAAAAAAAAAAAAAGTGGGGAGCCAGGGGCTCGAACCCGGATCATCACGCTGGTCTTTGCACTTTGCGCCACCTGCGCTTAAACCCGCTGTGCTACCACCGGACTTGCAGTTTTGCTTACTTTTTAATTTTCTTTTACCAGAACACTACTCATCTCTGGCTTATGGTGGTACTGCAGACTGAACCTAGGACCTTTAGTGCCTCAGGCATGAACTTGTTTTTGCATAACTGTTATGCTTTATCTCCTCAGCCCTGTTTACTTTTTTTTTTTTAATCTGTGGAAGAGAATGTGGAGTTGTAGAGATTTTGAAGTCTCCCTTCCTGTGTAAAAACTTAATCATGGAGTGTGGCGGGGGTGCACCCAACACTGCACAGGGACCTGGGTTCAAGCCCCTGACCCACTTTCAGGGCGGGGTGGGGCTTCATGAGTGGTGAAGCAGCGCTCTTTCTCTCTCTCATTTTCTGTCTTCCCCTCTCCTCTCAATTTCTCTGTCCTATCAAATAAAGAAAAAGAAAAGAAAACAGTGGCCTCTGGGATTGGCAGATTCATCATGCAGGCACCAAGCCCAGAAGTATACTTGGTAGGAAAAAAAAAAAAAAAAAACTTCAGGGAGTCGGGCGGTAGCGCAGCGGGTTAAGTTCAGGTGGCACAAAGCGCAAGGACCGGCGTAAAGATCCTGGTTCCAGCCCCCAGCTCCCCACCTGCAGGGGGGTCACTTCACAGGCAGTGAGGCAGGTCTGCAGGTGTCTATCTTTCTCTCCCCGTCTTCCCTTCCTGTCTCCATTTCTCTATCCAATCCAACAACGACGACATCAAGAACAACAACAATAATAACAAGGAAAACAAAAGGGAATAAATAAATAAATATTAAAAGAAAAACCTTCAGCTACTGTGAAATAAGGCAGAGATACAGGTACAATAAAATTCAGGGGAAAGAATGAAAACCCCTCATATAATTGGTGAGTACAGGAAATCTCCTGTGTATATCCGTTAAAATAGATACTTGTATGGGATGGTTTTGATGGAATTAACCAATTTTGTTCTTTCAATAATTTTTAACAGTTTTGTTCTTACTGAACATGAGCCAGAGACTGTGAGGAAAACAAAGGTGTGCCTGGCAGAAGGAGAAACTGAATTTAGTAAAGTACTCAGGGTCTCCTTCTGCCCCTCAAATCCATGACACCTTCTAGAAGATACCAAAATAAAAACAAATGACCCTCTTCTCAAAATTAATAAGTATACAGGAAATAAAAGGCAGTAGCTGGAGCGGATCCTGGCACAGGTGCAAACGCAGAGAATTATTAGTGAAGCTCAAACTACTCAATGGAGTTTGTCACAGAAAGTAGGACAGATGAGTCTCAACACAGTATCAATTTCATGGCTTGGTTCTTCATTTCATAATTCATAGCATTTTTCTCAGAAGTACCTTTTTTTCTTCATTTTTTCCTTTACTTGAGGGATCAATGTTATACATTCGACAGCAAATACAATAGTGTGGACATACATAAAGAAGTACCATTGTTTCCTTCATAAACTTCACTACTGTATCATTCTTCCCTTCTCTCTTTTTATATATTTATATTTATTTTATTTATTACTGGCTAGAGACAGAAATTGAGAGGGGAGGGTAGATAGGGAGGGAAAAAGACACCTGCAACCTTTCTTCACCACTTCATCTCCTATAGGTAAGGACCAGGGGCTTGAACCTGGGTCCTTGTGCACTGTGATGTGTGTGTTTCACCAGATGCACTACTGCCTGGCCTGCACTACCCTCTGTCCCTGTCAGTGACACTCTGGGAACCCAAACCTGATCTGAATTCACTACCCCTACTATAATTTACTCATCAGCCCAGTCAGGACATGCCCTCAGACTGGGAAGTTTTGGAAACTCTTCAATCTCCAGCTTCTCTAGAGCACACTACTTTGCTCCTCCTCCTATTTCTCCCCTTTTAAACTTTCCAAGTTCTCTTAACCTGTAATCTCAAAACAGAGTTAGTGAGCGTTTACTTTTTTTCCAGAATAATTTTATTATGAGAATAATGATTCATAGTACAGTACATGGATGCAGTATCTTATGGGTGTCTGCAAAACAGTCTTACTCCCAAACATCCTATTCCTCTGAGCCCTCTGCTTTTGGTTAAATACACCCCCTCCAGTTATATTTTCCATTTTTTAATGGAGCACTTACTATGTATCAGCTACTGTGCTCCGTTTTCCTTCCAGGTAAGAATACAAGCAGGGTCTGCACAGTGGTGCGCCCTGTTGAATGCACATGTTACTATGTACGAAGACCCGAGTTCAAGCCTCCATCCCCCACCTGTAGGTGCCTCTCTTTTTTCTCTCCTTTCTCCCCTATCCCTCACAATTTCTCCCTGTCCTATCAAATAAAAATATATTTAAAAAGAAAGCAAATATAAGCAGTAGTACGCATGACAACAGAAAAGAAAACTGAAATTGTATAGTCTCCAGCATTTGCCTGGTTTAAATACTCACATAATGGCCCATTTCAGTCTACTAGTGTGAGTTCACTGAGAGTAAAGTTGAAAAAAGCTATACAGATAAGTGCTTTCTGTAAAATGACATGCACAGAACCCAAAGCACTACCAACAGGTCAGAAGCCAGACAGTTGACTTACACATGATAGACACACAAAAGGATTTTAAGTGTCAATATTTCTCAAGTATGCAATCTATGTGGACCACAGTGATAATTGCTATGCATATATCATGCCATTTGATTTTAATCACTCTGATGTAGGCATTTCAGTTTTACAAAAAAGATAGTAAGATCCCCCAACATGGATAAGCAACTTGCCCAAATCCAAGAGCTGATAAATAGTAAAGCTTATGAGGCAAGCTCATTTAAGTCCAGCTCTAAAACTGGTATTTCTTGCTTCTCTGCCCTAATACTGCTCTTAGAACACATACTAGTCTGAGAGCACCAATGGGAGTACCAAATAGACTTAGGGACAGAGAATCAAAGAAATCCTCTACAAGGTAGTCCTAGCTGAAGTCCTGAACAAAACTAAAGGGTTCTGACAGAGGACTCCCATTCTATCCCATACAGGTACCTAGCAGAACACTTCCCAGCAGCCCTTATAATCAAGTGTCTATGACACTTCAGAGAGGAGTCATTGTCTGTTTCCTTGTGACTCACTGGATGAAGGCATATTAGAGAGACAAAAGGAGGTTGAGTGCCCAAATGGCCCTTCAGAATTCCCACCAACTATAAAAAGTTGCCCTATAGAGAGAATCCTTACACAAAAATGTCTCAGAAACCCTGGTTGACATACTGGTTTATTCAAAGTAGGAAACTAGTATTCAATAAACAAAGTAGTAGAAAGGGTTAGTGGCTATTAATGATGCAAGGAGTATCTCCTGGAGGACAGATCATGTGTCTGTGGTTGTAATCCATGACCCAGTTACATAGATGAAGTCATAGGAGGCTCCTCTGGCAAAGTACAAAGGACTGCAGAGGCTCTACGACAGCTTATTATTGGGAAAAAACAATTCTATGAAGACTGAAACTTAGGAGTCACAAACTTGCAGCTTACTAGAAATATTAGCTCCCAGTTTACAGAACTACTCAACATCTATCCCAGGTCCATAATTCGAGGCCCCTCTTATACAAAGAAAACAATGGCCATGTAAAAACTAATAAAAATACAATCAACACAGTCCCTAAACTTAAGAGCTCATACTCTATATGGAATCCAATTTGTAGACAATGGATATAGTACATGGCACAAGAGTCCAATAACTATGAAAGAGACCAAAAAAAGTGCTCTGGATTCAAAAGGAGAAAATGAGCAATTCTAGGAGGAATTCAGTTAGCTATAAGGAGCTGGTGGCACCTAAGCTGTATTTTAAATTTGATAAAAAGCAGAATAGGAGTCAAGCGATAGCACAGTGGGTTAAGCACATGTGGTATGAAGCACAAAGACTGGCATAAGGATCTCAGTTCAAGCCCCCAGCTCCCCACCTGCAAGGGAGTTGCTTCATACAAGTGGTGAAGCAGGTCTGCAGGTGTCTATCTTTCTTTCCCCATCTTCCTCTCCTCTCTCCATTTCTCTCTGTCCTAACAAAGACAACATCAATAACTACAACAATAATAAAAAGCAAGGGCAACAAAAAGGGGGGAAAAAAGCAAAATATATGAAAATAGTTACTCCAGGTGCTGAGAGGTGGTACACCCTGCTAAGCTCACACATTACCATGCTCAAGGACTCAGATTTAAGCCTCCTGTCCCTACCTGTGAGAGGAAGCTTTACAAGCAGGGAAGCAGGTCTACAGGTGTCTATTTTTCTCTTGCTCACTATCTCCCCCCCCCCTGCTATCTCAGTTTCTCTCTACCCTATCAAATAAAAACAAAACAAAAATCATCACTGGAAGGGGTGGATTCATCATGCAGGCACTGAGCCCAAGTGATAACCCTGGTGATAATTTAACACAGAAAAAAAAAAGTAACCCTAGTGCAAAAGTGCTAAACTGCATATAAGAACAGGTTCTGGCTAGGACTGAGTTTTATCTACACTTCTGAGAATCAAGTTAGAAGAGTAGGTGGATTACTCGATCTGATAGGTATGCAGAGGCCAGATGGTGAGGACCTAGATGAGAGAGAAAGCCAAACCAGGGCAAAGATGAAAGTGCAAGGGTAGGTTGTAATGCTGGGTGCAAACTAGAACTTTCTGAGGTACAGTGAGATGCACAGCCTCACCACCCCCATCCAGGCATTCAGTATTGTATCAAGAATATTTGAGTTAAACTGGTCACTGAGCAGCAGTGTAATGCACAAGTCAGAAAGAAAAATTAAGTCATCATGGTTTAGGTGAAAAAAGTTTTGGGGCAGAAGCAGAGGATCAGAGAAGAGGTATTGGAGGCATTGCACAGGGGAGCATCTATAACCAATTGGCTGAGTTTTCTCGCATATATGGTCAAGTACAGATGAGAACTCAAGCAATTTCCAAGACGGTCCTAAGGAAGAAACCATGTTCACAATATAAATCCTCTAATGAGGGACTTTTAATCTGCTCACTGAGAAGTATATGCTAAGCAAGAGTTAACAACAGAAAACATTTTATATTACACAAATTCAAAGTTAGCCAGCTGAATTTCCTGTACCACAGTATCTTTCCCAGCTACCAGTCACCACTACCTGAAATTCCCCTATTTGTGATTAATTTCTTCAGTTTAGAGACTGCTTTTCACTTTAGTCTTTCTCAACTACAATTCCAATGCCACTAGAAGGGAAGACTCCTCAAATTCTTACCACCACCACCCTCAATTATGCCTCTCTTACCACATTTGCTTTCTTCCTTGCATTAATCCCAGGTCATTTGCTCTCTCTGGTTTCTAATCTTGGAGGAGAGTGTAAAGCACATCTCACTCATCTTTGGGATCTCAGTAACTAATGTAATGCACACTAGGTGTTCCATGCAAGGTTTTCCACTCAGGAGCTGTGAAATCTTGAAGTCACTTAACCCTCTGAGCTCCCCTATGTCTAAAAGATCTATGAAATGAAAGCATTATAATCTGCTTCTGAGTTCCTGTGAAGCATGTACTAGCACATAACTGGGAATCTACAAATCACCACTGAGATATAAGCCAAGATGTGTATGCAACCAGTAGCATACATCCTGGCAAGTGAGTGTGTGTTGCCTGAATGGAGAAGGGAGTGTAGCTCTTCTAAAACTGGCTGTGACAGGTAGGCCTGAATTCCACAGGAAAGAGCCCAGCTGAGAATAAAGAAGCCTGCACAGAATGGCAAATTGTTTTTTCTTTGATTCCCAGGGGAAGAAGATCCTGGTTCCAGAGTCTCTCAAGTCAGGAAAGAGTATCTGAGGCTGCCAGGCTCCCACTTCCTGGATAATAGCTTCTTCCCTCTTCTCCAACTTTGTCAGGATTTACTATTCATGTGTCAGCTGGGTGGCCCAGTTGCAATCTGTATTTTCATTTGCTGGTTTTGGGTTATTTATCCAGGCTTCTTCATCTGGTTCTCTTTGATTTTTTTTTTAATCTAAATATGTATCTGCTGAGCTTGAATTATTTTTACTTCTTTTTCTTCTAGCTCCCTGGCCAATTCTGAAAGCTGCCTCTCTAAATAGTCAATGTATAAGTGGGTGATCTGGAACATCTTTAAGCAAAGCTCAGTCTCATTATTTTTTAAAAGATTTTATTTATTAATGAGAAACATAGGAGGAAAGAGAAAGAGCCAGATATAACTCTGGTACATGTGCTACCGGGGATTGAACTCAGGACCTCATTGCCTGAGTGTCAGATGCTTTATCCACTACGCCACCTCCCGGACCACAGTCTCATTTTTATAAACCCTTTCCTCCTTTCCTTTCCACTCTCCTCCCCAAGAAACCCCAACTCCTTAAGAATCTCACACTGTGGAAGGGGCATGAAGATATAATGAAACAAAGCACAGCAAGTGTAGCTGGAAAATTATTTACAGAAGCAGGTAGCAGGTCTGAAGAAAAGAATGCTGGCACTAGGGGCATCTCTTGAGGCAAGTAGGGCCCACCCTTGAAGAGAGATATAATGCAATAGTAATTGGAAAAAGAGAGACAGGCTGGGAGTGTGGATCGACCTGCCAATGCCCATGTTAAGCAGGGAAGCAATTACAGAAGCCAGACCTTCCACCTTCTGCATCCCACAATGACCTTGGGTCCATACTCCCAGAGGGTTAAAGAACAGGAAAGCTATCAGGGGGGGATGGGATTCAGAGTTCTGGTGGTGGGAATTGTGTGAAGCTATAACCCTATTATCCTATGGTTTTTGTCACTGTTTCCTTTTTATAAATAAAAATAAAGAATTAGCTTCCTTAGAGATAGAAAACAGTTTCATAAATTGTCCATCAATCCGCAAAACCTCCATTGCTCTTGTGCTAAGGAAACTAGATCAGAGCAAAACAATCTTTTCCAAAAGAAAACATTTGAATCTAAAATAGGGATCAGGAAGAACAAACCAGTAAAGGGAAGAGGAAAAAAAAAATCTGTCTCTGAAAGAGCCTCCCACACAAAGATTGAGGCCTGGAAGTGGATCTCGGGCTGGTAACTAACTAGCAAGCTCTGCAGAGCTGCACAGGAGCACCAGCACTCCTTTACCCAAATGAGATCAATCCAGTGTCTCCACTGGAGCTCAGGTTTGAAGGGAGCTTATTTAAAGTCATGAAAACTGACCCAAACTATGCGCACATATTCACCAACAAATGAAATCCATTTCCAGAGAAAAGCAGAACTTGAAATTCTGTCTATGCTCTTTTATAAAAATGACGGCGGAGTGGGGGAGAAAGGAAGGGAGGGGTTGAGGGCGGAGAGAGTGGGCGGGTGGCATTCCTGGCATTATATCCCAGCTCCATAGAATATTATGCTGAGCTAGTTCTTCAACCTCTCTAAACCCTATTTCTCCCTCTTTAAAACAAGTGAAGTAAGACCACTGCTGCAAGCACTGTGAGGACTAAGTACAAGATGGTATTTTGAAGGCATCTGCCACACAGTAAGGGTGGTGGGGGATGAGGTGATAATGATGACTGATGACAGTAACAACACTGATGGAAGTAGAGAGGGTGGAGGGTGATGAAGAAGGAAATCAACCAAATCTAACAGTTTAGAAAGAGGGGGTGTATCTATCTCTATAAAAGTAATTCAGAGTCATCTAAAAAGAACAGAGGAAGATAGAAATATGTTATTTCATATGAATAAATTATGCTTTTTAATTCACTTTACTTCTAGCAAAAAAAAATGATTTTTTTTAATGCCCAAGTGAGATTGATGAATGCTAGTTGCTCCTGGTTCTTAAGAACGGCTCAAAATGTAGGTTCTCTTTTTGATAGCAGGCTTTGCTCTACTTGATTAATTGCCAGCAGCTTTGGTCTCAATTCTGAATTGATGAAGAAGACACACTAAGTGCCAGGCATGGTACTGAGCATTAGGCATACAAAAATAAACAGACAGGAAAAAGAGTCTGTGACTCGGAAGAGGAAAAAACAGAATGATAGACTACTAGGAAGAACGACCAAAAAATCAATACCAGAAGTGACCAGAGAGCACACAGGTAAGAGACCAACTAAGCACCCAATGCATGAGGGATAACTCACTGAAAACATCATACTGGCCCTAAGTCTAGAACGTTGATTGTGGGCAAAAAAGAGAGATGTACCAGTAGAAGACTCTGAATATTATTTTATCCCCTGCTATGACTATAGCATGTTTAATTTGGATGGGGGGCACTTGGTAGAATTATTACTGTAAATGCAGTGTTAACCAAAACTAGCAATTTCTTAAGTAAAGAATCATTATGATGCCAAAGTCAGAACAGCAAAGTAGGGTAGCAGAACCAAATTTAAAGACTGTAAATATGCATGTAATCACTGAATGTTCATAGAATATACACTAGTGGTCTGGGAGGTAGATAAATCATAGAATGTTCATAGAAGATACACTAGTGGTCTGGCAGTGGATAAATCATTGGATTATCAAGTATAAGGTCCTGAGTTTGATCCCCAGCAGCACATGTACCCGAGTGATTTCTAGTTCTTTTTCTCTCCTCCTACCCTCACTAATAAATAAAATATTTTGAAAAATAAACTATACACTAAACCTCTACATTGTGCAAGATTAGAGGCACTCACAGGCATAATACTTAGTTCTCTCCATCAAAAAGTTTCTAATAAGTGTCCAAGAAACACAGGAATGAAATAAAAATAAACAATGCTATGTATTTCAGCATAGTGGAAAGGAGACTAGAGTAGTAATCAAGAAACTTAAAACTCAAGCCAGAAATTTGGTATTTGTTGTGTGACCTTATCTTTTCTCATCTATAAGGGAGTTCAGATAGATCAGAGATAGGAAAGTAGATTTCAGGTTAGATGCTGAGACTAACCAATCAACAGTGACTTCCTACAGTAATGTGATGATATAGATTTTAAAATATACCTGAGCTCAGTGGGAGAAAATGCTGCTTTTTTAAATTTATGTTTTATTTAAGAGAAGATAAATTAACAAAAGCAGTATCTACTATGAATTTGAAAGGGGTGAGTATGGGAGGGAGAAAGACATACAGATGACATCTAGATCATAAAGATATGTTCCAGCTCTAGCCAGAAGGAGCTAATTCAATTTTTACTTGTTCACACACATTTGCTGAATGACTTCTCTATGGCTGATACTGTGCTATGCATCACACATCATCATGCAATTACATATACTTTACAATCAAATAGTTCAAATTATGCCATAAATACAGACTCCTGTTCCTCTAGAATGCATGGCAGTAGCCAAACAAGTATATATTGGGTTGTCAGAAAAGTCACAACACATTTTTGCATAGAAAATACATTATGACTTCAATAACCAATATATAACACTGTGGATTTGAAAGAGAAAGCATGCTGTCTAGGGAAAGATTATTAAAGGACTGACTGACTTTGAAAGTTGATAGAAGCTTTAAGTAGAAAAACAAGTAGAGAGAATGTGAATATATGTGCAAAGTGCTTCTTTTTTTTTTTTTCAAACCACTTTAATTGGGGAATATAGTCATGGCTATAGGAAAGTTGTTGATAGATAAGTACAATTTCTTATCTCCATATGTCTGCAACTCCACACCTACCACCAACTCAAGGGCTTCTTATGTCTAGGATACAACCATGAGTCCAGTGTTGTTACAAGATGAGTAGAGTAAGAAATAAGGCAGGAGGGAGTCGGGCTGTAGCGCAGCGGGTTAAGCGCATGTGGCGCAAAGCTCAAGGACCGGCGTCAGGATCCCAGTTTGAGCCCTCGGCTCCCCACCTGCAGGGGAGTCACTTCACAGGCAGTGAAGCAGGTCTGCAGGTGCCTATCTTTCTCTCCCCGTCTTCCCCTTCTCTTTCCATTTTTCTCTGTCCTATCCACCACCAACAACGACATCAATAACCACAACAATGTTAAAGACAACAAACAGGAAAATAAATAAATATAAAAAAGAAAGAAAGAAGGCAGGTAAATAAAATCAGGTCAGTTTGATACATTTTTTTGTAGACCAGAGAAAATTTGTGTTTTATCTTATAAGCATTAAGGATTCATCAAAGATTTTAAAGCAATAAAATTAAAATAGATCTTTGCCCTGCAGGGTATAGGTGGATATAGAAATAGGCATGCAAAGTGCATGTCACAGAAATCTGATTGCTGTTCAGTATCATCTACTGTTCTGTTCTAGCCTCTGGCTCAACAGCTATTTATTGTCAATTCAACTTCAGCTCCTACCTTTCTATGGTAAATGGGAACTGTGAACACAGCTCTCATTTCAATTTGCAAACTAGAAAACACTTCTCATTTCTAGAACAAGGACATTTAGCTAGAAAGACCTACAACTAGATGACTGTTGGTCATGTTTGCTCAGCTTAACAATTTGATTGGTTATCGAGAGAACTGAGGACTCACTGCCCTTCTCCAGCACAAACTGAACTTGGAAATCTGAGTTGTCTTCTCAAAGCATGTCTCTGATTTTGCTTTGTTAAATGATCCTGAATATGTCCCCTTTGTCTACATAATGATGTCTAAACTATTTTATATTTATGTTAAGGCCTCTCTCAAACTAGTCTTTTCCCTCTCATTAAGATCTCAAATTATCTTTCATAATATTTTATACAGTATCAATCAAATAAATTAGAACCATAGTCCTATGGTTATGTGGGATGTAATGATGTCTTCCTGAAAATTCTTCACGACAGTCAGTTGCCTTCCTCGTGAACCCACATGAATAAAAGTGTACAACATAGAACAGATCATCCAGGGAAAGACATATTCCAAACTGGATAAAATAAAAACGGTTTCTATCCCCAATGATCTTTCAATCTACAATACAAAACACTAAGCCAGATAAGCACACCCCAAACAATGGGCTAGATCAACACCTGACTGAATAGAAGACATGTTTTCAGCATTTCCTGCAAGTGTAGGCTAAAGGCATTTTGAAGGAGAGAAAGGGCAGGTGACAGTTTCATAGTAGTTAACAAATGCTCTTTTTTAACTTATTTTTTTAACCACAGCACTGTTCAACTCTGGCTTATGGTGGTGCGGGGGATTGAACCTGGGACTTTGGAGCCTCAGGCATGAGAGTCTGTTTGCATAATCATTATGCTATCTCCCCTCTGCCCGGTCAAATGCTCTTTGCAGTCACAACTGTTAAGTACAGCCAGCAAACTTCCAGAAAAACTTAACACAGTTCCCTGTAATGACTGATTTTGGGTCAGAATGATGCAAAAAAAAAAAAAAGTCTGTCTTCATTCTGAATACAAGGCAAACACATCAAAACACTATTGAACTGAAACACATTCATTAGTGTGTAAAACACATGAGAGACTTTCCAAACCTAAATATATGACTTCGATTAATTCTTTTTTTAAAATGATAGTTCATCACTTTCTTTTTTAAAAAATAAATAAATATAAAATTAAAAAAGAATTAAAAATAAAAATTTTAAAAAGACTTGGATTAATTCTAAGCCCTCAGAAAATATGGCCAAAGTAGAGAATATGGGACTGGAGAAATTTGTGCCTTTGATTATGTTTTTCTCCAAACTACTAATAAAATCATATACTTCAGTAAACAAATGTAAGAATTATGAAACATTACAGAACCCACAATATGAATGGAAGACTTCAGTTGAACAACACGCTTGGAATTTAGTCCCATCTCTAGGATTCATAATAGAGCACAAGACAGAAATGTGTACCTTGGTAATCTCTGGCTGGTATTTTGGTTGTGCTAGGAATTATATTCAGGTTTCATATACACAAAACATGTGCTGTACACAGAGCTACATTTCCTGGGGACATTCTTTACCACTAATGAAGTTTATTAGACTGACTCCAGCAACTTCAGAACATCTAGTCTATCTGTTATTGGCCTTAGCCCAACCTTCTATTAGGTCAAAGCAGTCTTAACAAAAGGAACATGGTTTTTTTTTATTAATTTTTTTATTATTTATTTATTATTTATTCCCTTTTATTGCTCTTGTTTTATTGTTGTAGTTATGAATGATGTCGTTATTGGATAGGACAGAGAAATGGAGAGAGGAGGGGAAGACAGAGAGGTGGAGAGAAAGATAGACACCTTCAGACCTGCTTCACCACCTGTAAAGCGACTCCCCTGCAGGTAGAGAGCTGGGGGCTTGAACCGGGATCCTTAGGCTGGTTCTTGCACTTTGCGCCACCTGTGCTTAACCCGCTGCGCTACCGCCCGACTCCCAGGAATGTGGTTTTATTGTCAATTTTCCTACTTACTTGGTTAAAAATAGAGAATGTGGCTAATTCAGCTTAGAATAGCATCAATCATTTTCACAGAAATCATCTAATTTCAATCCTTACATTAATTAAGCTTAGCAATCCATAAGGTCATTTAGAACATGAAAATTTTGTGGAATATTTTCACAATATAGTTGAAAAAAGATTATGTAATAAAATAAAATGTGACTATGATAGCACCTTGATTTGACCTTTGCACACTCCAAAACTCTTGTTATTTATAAGACATTCGGTCTGTGATATTTTGCTATAACACTTTTTATAGAATAAGGAACTCAATAAACATTACTTACATGAATTAAACTGTAGAACCAAGTATATGCTAGAAAGGGGAACTTGGTGTAAGGTTAGGCAGACTAGAATCAGCTCCAATTCACTGTGGACTCAAATAATTCAAAGTCATAAATAAAAATTACAGAAAAAAATATTGGATGACTGAAACTACTAATTCCTTTTAATTTAATAGTACACACTCTAGCATCTTTGGTTACCTAGGAACAGATTTCAAGTATGTGGGTTAATATAATAGTGTATTTGGCTTTTCTTAATGCATGAATAATATGCATTTGCTAAGATTTAAGTCATATTATGACCACCAAAATAAGACTTTAAAAAAAAAAAAAAACAACTATTTCTGGTTAATTTTCGTTCAGTTGGTTTTGGTTGGTGTTGGGAATAGAGACCAGCTTAATATAGATCACAAACAATCTCAACCACGCAGTCTCTGCCTCAAAGTTTACTATTCAATCAGGACTTTTCTCCAAGGGGAAAAAAATATTTCTTCAGAGAAATTAATAAAGAAGTGGTGCAGCAAGTCTGCAAGTATCTATCCTTTTCTCTGTCTCTCCCTCCCCTCTCAATTTCTCTCTGTCCTATCCAATAAAATAGAAAAGGGCAAATGGCCACCAGGAGCAGTGGACTCATAGTGCTGGCACTGAGCACACCACCCCCCTGCCTCTGGGACATTGGTTTGGTCCTCGCTGGTTCCCGCTTTTTCCTTCTCCCCGGCCCCTATCTTTGGTATTTCCTTTGTTCCTGACTCTTCCGCCAGAGGAGTGGGTGGGAGGGATGGGTCACAGTCTTTTGGTGGTGGGAATGGTGTTTATGTACACTCCTAGTAAAATGTAGTCATATAAATCACTAGTTAATTAATATGAGAGGGGGAAAGTTAATTGTATGTCTCAAAGTTTTTTAAAACACAGACTAAGTCTTTTTAATATATAGGCTGTGTATTTGATATGCGGACTCTCTCAAAAGCCTAGACCAAGTAGATCAGAAGCAACCAATAGCACAGCTATATACAAGATACTGGGTACTGTACAGCAAACCATAACAAAAGGACTTTTCAAAGTTAACCCAATTACCAAATAATGTGATGATAACATTAACTATCGATTGTCTTTTGGAACCCTAAGACAGCAGGAACCTCACATCTCCACTATAGAGCCCCTACTTCCCCCAGTCCTGGAACCCTTGGATAGGACCCACTTTCCCGTATGCCTCTCCCAATCCAAACCAAATAATATTGCATCCGCCGATCACAACCTAGCCAACGCAACAATTGCCACCTCAACGTGCTTCACCTCAGACTGTGTCCAGAGACTTCACGTGTGGAATGACAACCCTTCAGCTTCATTACTCGGGTGAGACCTTTCCTTTTATAGTACACTCTAATTTCATCTCAGGTAGTTCACTTTCTAACAAAGTCCCATAACCTAGATATACACCAGTTTCTGTGAGAGAGAGCTTATGTTCACACGTACCCATAAACTACTGCAAAATATATACCTGAAAGCAGAAGTACACTAGAGTTTGCAGTGAGTATCCCCCTAACACTTCCTCTCCACTATTCCAAGCTTGGGATCCATGATTGCTCAACAAATTGTTTGGCTTCATATGTAACTCTCTTTTCAATCACCAGGTTCCAGATGCCACCAGGATGCTGGCCAAGCTTCCCTGGATTGAAGACCCCACCAATGTGTCCTGGAGCTCAGCTTCCCCAGAGACACACCTTACTAGGGAAAGAGAGAGACAGACTGGGAGTATGGACCGACCAGTCAACGCCCATGTTCAGCGGGGAAGCAATTACAGAAGCCAGACCTTCTACCTTCTGCAACCCTCAACGACCCTGAGTCCATGCTCCCAGAGGGCTAGAGAATGGGAAAGCTATCATGGGAGGGGGTGGGTTATGGAGATTGGGTGGTGGGAATTGTGTGGAGTTGTATCCCTCCTACCTTATGTTTTTGTTCATTAATCCTTTCTTAAATAAAAAATTAAAAAAAAAACAAACATAGTGGCCTCTAATAGTTGCTGAATGATAAGATCTTAAGGATACTGAATGCAACTTAGTTCCTAAGGCTCCTACTAAATTATTTCAAATTAGGTCAATCTATAGCAATAGAAATGTGTTTTATAATGCTGGAAATTAAGTCTCAGAAATCAAGGTATTATAGCTAGTTCTCACCAGAGGTTTTGCAGAAACATCTATTCCATCCTGTCTCCTACCTTCTGGTGTTTGTGGACAACCCCTGAATTACAGATTCATAACTAGTTTCTGTCTCTATCTTTAAAGAGGTGTGTGTGTGTGTGTGTGTGTGTGTGTGTGTGTGTTGCATTTCCCTCTTATTAGGACACCTGCCATTGAATTTAGGGTCCACCCTACTCTAGTATGGCCTTGTCTTGTCTTGATCACACTTGCCAAGACCCTCTTTCCAGATAAAGAACATACTCAGATTCTAGAAGGACATGAGTGGGTGGGAGACACTATTTGACTCAGTACTGGATCTGACTGGGTGAATATTCTGACTGGAATTCAGCAAGCAGTAAGTTGTGTATAGTATCTTGTAAAAAGTATATTTCTAAAGATTTGCTTTGAAAAGAGTTGTAGGGAGTTGGGAGGTAGCGCAGTGGGTTAAGCGCATGTGGTGCAAAGTGCAAGGAGCCGCATAAGGATCCTGGTTCGAGCCCCCGGCTCCTCACCTGCAGGGGAATCGCTTCACAGGTGGTGAAGCAGGTCTGCAGGTGTCTATCTTTCTTTCCCCGTCTTCCCCTCCTCTCTCCATTTCTCTCTTGTCCTATCTAACAACGACGACATTGATAACAACAATAACTACAACAACAACAACAACAACAAAAAGACAAGGGCAACAAAAGGGAAAATAAAATTTTTTAAAAAAATTTAAAAAAGAGGGTTGTAATATGAAAAAGTATTTTAATGTAATCTAGGACCTGAATGAGAGTATATATGGTAGAGAGAGCATTAAGGACAGTATTAATAAAAAGAAAGCAGAAATAATGCATTTAGGGGCTGGGAGGTGGTGCACCTGGTTGTATGCATAGGTTATCATGCACAAGTACCTTGGTTCAAACCCCTGCTCCCCACCTGCAAGGAGAAAGCTTCACAAGTCGTGAAGCAGGTCTTCAGGTGTCTTGTCTTTCTCCCCCTCCTTTCCCTCTCGATTCCTGGCTGTCTCTATCCAATAAATAACAATTTTAAAAAAGAATCAGTTTCACTTATACAAAGAACACATACTGCAGGGAAGGATAAATGTATAAGAAATAGGTCTGGGAAGGAACCTTTAACAAATGGGGAAAAAAGAGGCTGGCAAAATAGCTCACTTAGATAGTGTGCTGCTTTGGGGTATGGTATGCGTGATCCAGGTTCAAGCTTAACCCCAGCTGCATGGCCTCTCTCACTTTCTTTATGACAATCTTTCATGAACTACCTGGATACATCAGTCACTCACTATTCCAAACAATTATCAAATCATTCTTAGTAAGGAAAGCAAAGGCTCCCTTGTGCTGGCAAGAAGAAAAATTAGAGAACAATATAGAAAGAGAAATAGTGGTAGAGATATAGAGACAGGGAGACAAGGGGATCAAAGAGGAAACACTGACAGAGATATACAGTAGCATAGCACAATAAAGACACAGACTGAGAGAGAAAGTGTGATGAGTGGCTCCAACGGGAGAAGATCCCAAGGCTGTGTTGGAAGACCAGTGCCACATACAGATTGGACTTGTTCATTTTTTTCCAAAAATTGAGACTTTCTAAGAAGGTATTGCTAATATGAGTTCTAGAAAAGCAACTGCAAACAGGTTAGAATGCTCTGACTGTGCCTCACTAAGTACCCAAACCAACAATAAAGATGCAGGGTTTAAAACTATTTCCTGGGGCCAGATGGTGGCGCACCTGGTTAAATGCACACATTTCAGTGCACCAGGACACAGGTTCTAGCCCCTGGTCCCCACCTGCAGAGGGAAAACTTTATGAGGGGGAAACATTGCTGCACGTGTCTCCCTGTCTCTCTCCCTCTCTATTTCTCCTCTCAATTTCTGCCTGTCTCTATCCAATAATTAATAGATAAATATTTTATAAATTAAAAATATTTCATTATGATAAAATATAAAGATTTAGACCAAAAATCAATGAGTTTAACAGAATGGATTGGTGGTTATTCCATCCCAACCCATAGAAGCTTTTAAAACATATAAAATTCTATTTGTTAATATAACCAGAAGTTAAGAAGTAGAAAGGACAGTTTTGAGCACGTTATTAAATTTAGGTTTTGTTCCTTTACAGCCAAGTACTCTGTGGAAACAAGTTAGATTTCTCATATGAAAGCATCAGCCCAAGAAATTTTAATCTTGGTCCTTGAACTAATTACTGCTAATTGAGTGTGGACTTGACAAGAATAAATTATACCAATCAGTTTACAACCCTAGAACTAGAACATATGTCAAAACATCTGCACAGAGAAGAGGGGAGTGGATTAAAAACTGAACCATCATCCCCAATGTCTATTACAATAAACCAACAATGCAACAAGAAAGAGAAATGAGATGTGAGGGCGATCTGGCTGCGACATCTGTCACCCCATTGATCGCCAGGGTTGATTCAGCTGATCTGGCTGGCTAGGCAGGTGTCCCCTTCCTCCCTCAGCACTCCATGTGCGTCCCTCCCAAAGCTGCGTGCTTGGTCGAAGAGGACGGCCTTCCCCGAATAGAGACAGACAGGTCTTCGGTCGAGGGTATCCGAGTAGCTGCGCTCCCCTGCTAGAACCTCCAAATAAGCTCTCAAGAAAGAGAAATGATTGTAGTGAAAAAAGAAGCCAGTATTATTAACTATTATGTGTGTTAGCATTGTATATGCATTATTTTATTTATCCTGACTACATCTATTCCAAGACTGTCTTGTCAACACTTAAGCAACAGAGATAGAAAAAACTCCCAAGATTTAATAAATTATCCATAGAAATAGTAATAGAACCTGTCCTCTCTCTATTAATTTGAGATGTTGAGGCTAGCTTCAGTTTAATGATATGGTAGGACCTTGATACTCACTCTAGCAAATGAAGGCTCGGCTTTGATATCATATCGCACCTTTAGTTGTACTTTCTCTTTAAAATTGGTGACATAATGAACATTCTTCCTTTGCCCCCATAGTGCTCATTATTTCTCTGATTTACTTTTGCTTTAGAAAACCTGTGGGAGATTTCTCACCCTGATTCCAATACTAAAATTTTATTTGAGGTGGGATTTTTTTTTTAGTTTAAACAGTCAAAATTTTTACTATGACACTAAGCACACAGAACAGAAAATATGGATGTACACCTCAATGAATTGCTTCAAATAAAATACAAAACAGTCAACAGCCCAACACCTTCCTTTTGTATCCCCCTCCCATTGCTGGACTTTGACTTATAAACCAGTGTATACATTCTGTGTGTGTATCTAGGAATAAAATTGTTTATCACAGACTATACGTATAAACCTTAGTAGATAATCCCAATCTGTTGCTTCATTTTCCAACTGTTTGATACCAACTTGAATGAACACACGAGTTACTGTTTCATATCTCACTGATACTTACTAGTAAGTCTACATAATCCTAATCATTTTGGTGGGTGTGTGATGCCATCTCATTGTGGCTTTAAATGTACACTTCACTCATTGCTAAAGTTGATTACCTTTCCTCAGATTTATAGGTCATTTTGCATACTGTATTTCTTGAATGTTTGTTCAAATTCATTACCCATTTATTGAAGAAATCTTTATTAGTGATGATAATTTTTTTTGGATAGAGGTGAGAGGGAGATAGGAAGAGAGAGAGAAAGAGAGAGAGGGAGAGAGAGAGAGAGACCTGCACTGCATGAATATTCCCACCACAGGTGAAAACCAGAGGCTTAAACCTGGGTCATTTCGCAAGGTAAGATGCGTACGCCCTCTTACTCATTTTTGTATTGAGAAAGTGTTAATGACTTCGAGAAGTTCTTTATACATTTGGTTTTTTTGTTATTGTTATTGCAAATTCAGGATCTTTCATATTTGATATCATTCAGTTACAGAGACAGAGATAAAGCAACAGAAATATATAGAAATGAAGAGACACCACAGTACTGGAGTTTCATTTCATGGCACCTTCCCTGAGGTGCAGGGGCTAGAGACATTGTGATGCACATGTCCAACCAAGTGAGTTACTTTTTCCAGCCCTGCTTATGATCTATTTGAATTGCGAATGTTTTCCCTAATTATATGACTTTCTTTTTATCCTATAACAGACTGAGTTCTCCCAAAGGCAGGCTATTAGCATACAGAGTAATTATGAAGGAGTATCCTATGGTTTCCTAAGTACAAAAGAAAATTCAGAAACCCTATGAGGATATGGAGAGAGTCAAACTGACACAGTGCTAACTCCAGCCTTTGTCGAGATTCCAGGCAATTTTGGAATGAAACAGGCCCTTCAAAATTGTCCCAAGTTGGGGGAGATAGTTGAATCTTTATACACCTGTATCAATCATTCATTGGCTACGGGCCATCCCAAGAAGAGGTGTGGTCTTGGACTAGACAGATCTCTAACCATGATTGCTGCCATGGTTGATTGCCATCTACTCTCCTAGTAAGTGAACCAATTTGTTCATTGAAAGGAATGTTAGTGATATATTGAAAATGCCAACCATATGCTCTTAATGGGCTCTATTGAGAAACAGAAGTTGAATATTAGTACTGTCCATGTTAATAATCACTTCATCTTCAGCCATCTTTTTTTTTTTATAAGAAAAACTTATTTCTCAAAGTGAAAGTAGAGAATTGATTTATTATAGATGGTATATGTCAGGGACCAGGCAGTGGCACACTTGGTAGAGTGCACATATTACCAAGATCAAAGAATGGGGTACAGCCCCCTAGCCTCAACATGCTGGGGCTACTGCATGAGCAGTGAATCACCTCTCCCCCCCCCATAAGGGTTATCACTGTGGCTCAGTGCCTACTACAAATCCACTGCTCCTGGTGATCATTTTTTTCCTTCATTTTTCTATTTTTATTTTACAAGACAGAAAGAAATTGAGAGGGGAGAGGAGAGAGAGAGAAAGACAAAGAGAAAGAGAGACACCTGCAGATCTGCTTCACTACTTGCGGTGTTTGCCCTGCAGGTGGGAAGCAGGATCTTGAGCCCAGGTCCTTGCAGTGCAGCCATCTTTAAAAATATTTCCTTATGGGGGTCGGGCGGTGGCGCAGTGGGTTAAGCGCATGTGGCGCAAAGCGCAGGGACCAGTGTAAGGATCCCGGTTCGAGACCCCGGCTCCCCACCTGCAGGGGAGTCGCTTCACAGGCGGTGAAGCAGGTCTGCAGGTGTCTATCTTTCTCTCCCCTTCTCTGTCTTCCCCTCCTCTCTCCATTTCTCTCTGTCCTATCCAACAATGAATTGCGTCAACAAGGGCAATAATAATAACCACAACAAAGCTACAACAAGGGCAACAAAAGGGGGAAGAAAAAAAAATGGCGGTGGATTCATGGTGCAGGCACCGAGCCCAGCAATAACCCTGGAGGAGGAAAAAAAAAATATTTCCTTACATAAATCCCTGATGATATCCTCTTATGTTTTCTCATATTCACACATAATATACTTGAAAATGGAATTTTTTGTGTATAGTGTGTGAGGTTTCATTTTTTTTCCACATTGTTTTCAACATCAGTATAACTGATTAGTATATTTGAAATGGGCAGAATTAAGTAGGAGAAATGCAGGTAACTTGTGAATAGTAAGGAAACACTGGATAGTTACTAGAAATAAACTAAACATATTCTACTTGAGGCTCCTCATGTCTTAGTGACAAATATACGTCTCTTACAAACCAGCTGGACATTTTACCTATAAAGATTTAAAAGAGATAAATGTAAAATGATAAATATATTTGAAAGACTCAAATGATAGTTATCCATATTACCTATGGATCTAGGATCAGTCCCACAGTTTGAAATATTATAAATCAGAGTCATGGGCCCTTTGGAATATACTTAAAATAGACCTACTAGCTATTTCCAAAACAGAGACCCCAAATCTTCATCTGCAATATTCCAGCCTTTTGGTTCACGATTAATCAACAATTTGTATGGCTTTATATGTTAGCTCTTTCTTTGGTCTCCCAAGACAATAACCGGGGTCCACCTGCATGTTAGATGTCAAGCTCAGGCAAAACCTAGTCAAATCACGGGCTCCTTGTAATACACATTTAGGTTCATGATTAATCAACAATTTGTATGGCTTTATATCTTAACTCTTTTTCAGCCACCAGGTCCCGGATGCCACCATGATGCCAACCGGACTTCCCTGGACAGAAGACCCCACCTATGTGTCCTGGAGCTCTGCTTTCTCAGAGCCCTGCCCCACTAGGGAAAGAGAGAGACAGGCTGGGAATATGGATCGACTTGTTAACGCCCATGTTCAGCAGGGAAGCAAATACAGAAGCCAGACCTTCCACCTTCTGCACCCCATAATGGTCCTAGGTCCATACTCCCATAGGGATAAAGAATAGGAAAGCTATCAGGGGAGGGGATAGGATACGGAGCACTGGTGGTGAGAACTGTACCCCTCTAATCCTATGGTCTTGTCAGTGTTTCCATTTTATAAATAAAAAAGAAAAGAAAAATGAAACAAAAAATCTTATAAATCATAGTCTTATCTCAGTAAAATATTATCTCATACTTTTCTTTTGGTGGGGGAGGAGCTTAATCCTCTTTCTCTTCTATCTTACTTAAATCAGCCCTGCAGAATCAGGTAGCCAGAACAATACTCCCTACAGGATTTTACAACACCTGCTCAAAAGCAGATGATCACTGTATTGCCATTTCCAGAAGCAAATGGCAATCCACCGACTCCAGAGTGGAACGTGGCCAGCACAATATCTACCAGCACATTTGCCAACCTTCTAACACTGGGCAAAATACATTCTAAGAAGATCACCAATGCAAATCATTCCTGAACAGTCTGTGTCCCGAAAACCTTTATGTGCATGAGAGAAGAACACTCTCAGCTCTGCCGCTTTCTCCTTTACTGGAGTACAAAATCAACATGCACTGGCAAAGGGTGCTGAAAGAAGGGTTATAGCACCCCTGATCCTGAAGAAACGACTCCCCTATTTTTCATTTTTCCATATTTTATTCAGCCTTACAATTTAGGCCTTGTTCAGCAAGAACAGTTTTGAGATGAACTGTGTATCAGAAAAATTTTTGCAACAACAACTAACCCTGGTCTGCACCACTTTGACATTTATTGTTTATTAACGAGAAACTGTGTTGGTTATCCAGCTTCATGGCACCATCAAAGCACAGGTCTCCTTTCAGCTGCCCACTCTGTCCTCAGGGTGGATATAGGACTTGTATCCCAAGGCAAGTAGCTTCGTGGTTACAAGTGGCTGCTAATCCTCCAGACAGTAATAAATGTCAGGATTACAAAGCCTCTGAGTTTATTTTTTAATCAGATTAAAAAGTCTTCTGCAGCCCCCATTCAATAGACCCATGCAGAGCAGTGCCCTGGGACACCAGGTCACTGGCAAAATGAAACAGAGTTGTCATGACTGGCTCAAATCCATTATGATTATGCTTCAGCATCTAAGACCAGCACACATCCCCTCAACTAATTTGGAGGTGCTAATGGGAATAGGGGATTAGTAATTGTTGAGTTGGCAACCAAGTGTGTCTGCCATAAGCACCTACTCATAGGAAACACAATTTTAAAGTCAGGAAAAAGATATCCAGATTCAAAGTGTGGCTGTCTCTGGATGACAAGACTTTATGGGAAAGGGCAGGAGGGAGTGTGAATTTTTTTTTCCTTTTTCTTTCCAATGTGATATTTGTCTATTTTCTGTAGTAATCATGTGTTGTTTTCTTTTTCCTTTTTTCCACCACAGTTATCACTGAGGTTTGAGGCCTCCACCATTCCAAGTGGCTATTTTCTTTCCTCTCCTCTCCTCTCCTCTCCTCTCCTCTCCTCTCCTCTCCTCTCCTCTCCTCTCCTCTCCTCTCCCCTCCCCTCCCCTCCCCTCCCCTCCCCTCCCCTCCCCTCCCCTCCCCTCCCCTCCCCTCCCCTCCCCTCCCCTCCCCTCCCCTCCCCTCCCCTCTCCTCTCCTCTCTCCCCTGTCTCCTCCCTCTCTCTCCTCTCTCCCCCCCCCTCTCCCTCTCTCTTTCTCTCCTCTCTCTCTCTCCTCTCTCTCCTTTCTGTCTCTCTGTCTCTTTCTGTCTCTCTCTCTCTCTCTCTTTCTTGGTAGAGGTTGAAACAGATTTAGAAAGGGAGACAGACAGATAAGGAGAGACACCTGAAATACTGTTCTGCTTGTAAAGTTTCCCCCTTGCAGGTGGGGAACAGGGGCTTGAACCCAGGTCTTCATGTATGTTCTACAATGTGCACCAACACCCATTCCCTAGGTATTGCTTTTCTTTTTTAGTATTTATTTTAACGAGACAGAGATAGAGGGGAGAGACAGAGAGATACCAGAGCACTGCTCAGCTCTGGTTTACAGTGGTGCTCGGGATTGAACCTGGGATCTCAGAGCCTCAAGTATGAGAATCTTTTGCATAACCATTATGATATTTTCTCCAGTCCTGTGTGCTGCTTTTCTAGTAAGAAAAATAATTCTTGGTGCTCCTGTAACTCCCATAATCTACCCATAAGCTGAAGAGTGACATCTCAATCTCCAACCATGACTCTCCAATTCATCTCTCAGAATTGTTCCAAACCTTCAGGAGAGCATGAGGCATGAATCCAAGTGAGGGAGGCTCCGTCTTTCTTCTCCATGGCCCTGCACTATCATCATACTTGAGAGGGAGAGTTGAGCTGCTTCCAGGAGCCCTTTAAAGATATCCTTGAAGCCTGTGGGTCTCCTAAAATCTTAAATGTTTTGGGTTTGGCCATATGTTCAGTAGCAGTAACTTTAGAGAACAATTCTGACTGTAATTTTTAGTACAAACAATCAATTGCCATCTGTCTGCACAACAGAGCCCCAGATGGGTTTTATTACAGGAATGGCGTCCTACATGACTGGACAGTGAGGACCTAGTCAGAACTGTTTGCTGGCAGTTCTACCCCATGAAATCCAAAACTCAGCCCTGGAATGAGCCTGAGTCGGTTCTGTGCCCATGAACCCTAGAGATGGGGATAGAAAGGTGTGGTGACGCTATATGCCCTGACACAGTGGTGACGTCAGCTTTGGTGACAGAAGGCTGACAGAGTATGCAGTGATCTGCGCACGGGGGACTGTAGGTGAATCCAGATTGCTGGTGTGCAAAGCATTGTGGGTAGGCTGAATAGACTTAAAAGGACAGCAGCCGGAAGTCTGGGCTCTCTTTGGCTGCGGCTTCTTCTCCTGGTCAGATACCTCTCGGCAGAGGTGCTCCAGGCATCCATCTGCCATGTCTACTTCTCCTGGGAACTGAACACGTGTGACTCTGCTAGCCAGTAAACTTTTAGACCCCTCTACAGCCATGAGGAACCTTTACCAGAGCTTATAATTGTTTATCTTATGGGCTCTATTCTGGCTCCTACGCTATTTAATATTTACATCAATGACCTCCCAGAAACTTCAAGGAAGTTCATCTACGCCGATGACATCTGCTGTGCAACTCAGGCATCCAAGTTCGACATCCTCGAGGAAACACTCATGAAAGACATGTCTCTGATATCTGATCACTGTAAAAAATGGCAACTAATCCCTAGCACTGCAAAAACGGTATCATCTGTTTTCCATCTACACCATGCCTCGGCCTCGCGTGAGCTTAATGTGCAGCTTGGCGACACGAGAATCCGGCATGAAGCCCAGCCAGTCTATCTTGGCGTTACTCTCGATCGCACTCTGTCATTTCACGAACATCTCATAAAAACTGCAGCAAAGGTGGGCGCGAGGAATCACATCATTGCAAGACCGGCCAGCTCTTCATGGGGCGCGAGCGCTTCCACACTACGATCATCATCTCTGGCATTATGCTATTCCACTGCAGAATACTGTGCCCCAGTATGGTTCCGTAGCCCCCATGTCCACTTGGTCGATTCCAAATTATATTCCTCCATGAGGATCATTTCTGGAACCATCCGTTCCACCCCGGTTCCATGGCTGCCAGTTCTTAGCAACATCACCCCGCCAGATATTCGTCAGGATGCGGCATCATGTAAGTTCATTTCCCACGTCTACGCTCGACCGGACCTGCCAATATACGCAGATATCTTCGCCCACCCTGTTCAACACTTGACGTCTCGTCACCCAATCTGGTCCCCTACGCCTACACTGAACTTCTCTGTTCCAGTCTCTTGGAAACAGAGTTGGCAGTCAGCTGAGGTAAAGAACAAACACCTCATCACAGACCCCTGCAAGCGTCAACCTGGCTTTGACCTAGCACGTTATGACTGGGCTCTCCTCTTGAGTTATCAAACAGGCCATGGCCAGTGCACCGCTATGTTCCATCGCTGGGGAGCCAGAGACGACCCGAACTGCCCCTGCGGCTCCAGACAGACTATGACCCACATAGTCAATGACTGCCACCTCTCCAGATTCAAAGGAGGTCTCGAAACTTTACATCAGGCTCAACCTGATGCTGTTGACTGGCTACGGAAGAAGGGCAAACGCTAGAAGAAGAATGGGACTAAACTTTGATTCCAAATTTCACGCATTCAACTACAGCTATTTTCTATAAGCATAGGCTCCCAAAAAGTTAGCACCCAGTCAAAATGACAGAGTGATCACTGGGCTCTGAGGTCAGAGCTAGTATTAGAAATTTTCCAAGATCTTCCTAGGTACATTGCTAACAGCAGCAGCAGAAGGGCTGTAGGAATCCAATACCAGAACTACCCAATGTGATGAGTATTCTTTACTAGAAGCAAATGATTTTAAAATACAGTGACCATCTCTCTCAGAAGACCAATGCAGATTTCATCTCAGGACTTTGTGACATCTCCACTAGTGAGGGAAAAGATGACACATACACTCTAGGAATCTGATGAGCATTTCAGGGTCAGGGGGAAAAAGAAAAAAAAAAAAACTAGTATAGCCACAGGCCCTTTGGAATTTAACTAAAATATGCCTACTAGCTGTCTACAAAATGGAGAACCCCCCAACTCTTCATCTGCACTATTCCAGCCCTTAGGTCCATGATTGGTCAACAATTTGTTTGGCTTTGTATGTTAACTCTCTTTTCAGCCACCAGGTTCCAGATGCTAGCATGATGTCGACCAGACTTCCCTGGACAGACACCCCACCAATGTGTCCTGGAGCTCCGCTTCCCCAAAGCCCTTCTCCACTAGGGAAGGAGAGAAACAGGCTGGGAGTATGGATCGACCTGTCAATGCTCATGTTCAGCAGGGAAGCAATTACAGAGGTCAAACCTTCCACCTTCTGCATCCCACAATGACCTTGGGACCATACTCCCAGAGGGTTAGAGAATAGGAAAGCTATCAGGGGAGGGGATGGGATACGAGTTCTGGTGGTGGGAATTGTGTGGAGTTGTATCCCTCTTATCCTATGGTTTAGTCAATGTTTCCTTTTTATAAATAAAAAATAAAAAAAGACTATGAAAGTGTCATAATCGAGTGAAGTATCATTTACTAGGATAAATCTTAGAACAGAAAAGGAATGTCAGAGTAAAAATTCTAAAAGTCAATATTCTGGTCTCTCTTCAGATCTTACATATCTTTCGCCACTTAAAAATCTATGCTTCAATTAATTGTACTATATCAATTATTAGTTACTCAGTTTTGGTAACTACTGTGATTAAGATATCACAGCTGAGGAAACTAGGTGACAGATACTTATGAGTTCATTGTACATTTTCTACAGTCTCCTGTTAGGTTTAAAACCTTCACAAAATATAAAGTTAAAAGTAAAACACACTCTGAAGATATACCACATGGGTTGAATTCTGACTGTCCCTTTCTACTCTGTAATATTAAGACACTTGCCTACTCTGTGCTTCTGTTGCCTTCACCTAGAATGAGGATGCCAATTATATTCACCTCAGATATTTGTTAATAGAGAGACAGTAGTTGGAAAACATACATATTCAAACATTAGCTATTATTAAATACTATTATTTTTGTCCTACAGGAATTCTATATTTTAATGTAAGGTTTTCATCTATCATTTCTGAATTTTGTTTTAGACATTGCCCACGCTAAGACTATTAAAAGTTTTCTATTTTTCATCCTGAGACTTTTACAATTCATTTTTATATTTAATTCTTTGATTCATGCATTTATTTAAATATAAGAAGTGAGCTTAAAGCCCCCACCCCCTTTTTTTAAACCACAGATGGCTAGCCATTTGTTGCAACATCATTAAAGACATTCCATTGTGTTTACATGGACCACTCTTCATGCTCAGCAGCACACCAGGACACAGAAATCTTTTCAGCTACTGTTTCTTGGCCTCTACACTTACAAATTGAGTTTGGGAGTATATAGGGGGCTGGCAAAATAGCTCAATTGGATAGCACTTGCTTTGTTATGCACAACCCAGATTTGATCCCAGCCCCCCACAGTACTAAAGAAAGTGTCAGTGTTGTGGTATCTTTCTATCTCTTGCCCCTGTCTTTTGAGCTGGGGGGAGAGGGAGTCATCTTAGAGGGGCGAAGCCCCAGTAAGGAAAAAGGAAGGAAGAGGAAGGTGTATGTCTGAAGAATGTTGAAACATAGTGGTGTCATAAATATCAATTACCTCTAAGTGCATTGCATTTCTATCATAAACTTAAAATAATTCCTTCTGAGAATACTAGTAAACTTCCAATCACATTTGACAACCTCTCCTTTCTCACCATGGGAATTGCCAGTCATGTTGTTAAACTTTCTGGTTTGTAGGCCCATACCAGAGAGGAAGGCAATCCAGAAGTAACAAATGAGAAAATACACTCATACTCAAATCTACTTTCTCTGCTCCCTTCCCCTCTCTTTTCTAGCTTCTGCTTTTTTCTACTTTCTCACTGTTCCCTTACCCTCTCTCTTTTCTATCCTTTGCTCTAATTTATTTTTCTCAATTTCCATCCAAGCCAAGTACTTCTGAAAGTCTGTCCTGATTCCCCTTTTCATCTAACCTGAGTACTCATGCATTCATGCTATTGACTCACTATTCCTTTAGGGCTTCTCATCCCATGTTGTCCTCTAAGTCTCATCTTCTAACTCGTTGGCTTCCTGAGAGACAGAGTCTGAGACGAGGATATTTATTCAAGTGATTCACTAGTAAATGGCTCTCTTAAGAAGGGAAGTGAAGAAAGAAGAATGGGAGAAAACTCCAGAAAGCCTATGAATTCTGCTGAGTACTAGGGTAACTGGTCTCTTCTAATCCAAGAGTCAATTTGAGCGGTTGGTTCTTTGAGGAGTGGGATTAAGAGATGTATCTCCTAAGGGAATGGCTCATGTTCTATAGAGGACAATTTTCTGCAATCATGAGTCATCACCAGCCAGAATTTGCAGCAGCAATGGGATTGACAGAGAGGAGAAGGGGCCCTGGACAGGGCAAGGTAACTGACCCAACCCATGTGCTGCTTAGATCAACTTCTGATACTGGCTTACACTATCTGGGCAGTTTCTCCAGTATTCTGGCTGGTCACAGCTTTTAGAAAAGAGCTGAGAGTTGCTGCCTCGACTGCTGTAATTGCTTCTAACACCTTTAATTGATACTCAGCATCTTTCTCCTCCATTACCCATGTTAGATTTTCCCATACCTTGGCTAATGCTTCTACAGGTCTAGATGGCTTGGCCCACAGCTTCTGCTGATCTGGTGGGATGATCCAGATACTTTTCCCTAAGCATTCTAAGGCCCAGAAAACTGGTCCTTCTCAACCATAGGTGCTATACTTTCCCATTGAAGTCAAGTTCTTTTATATCTTTTTTTCCCTTTTGTTGCCCTTGTTTTATTGTTGTCATCATTGTTGGATAGGACAGAGAGAAATGGAGAGGGGAGGGAAAGACAAGAGGGGGAGAGAAAAATAAGACACTTCTAGACCTGCTTCACCACTTATGAAGCGACTCCCCCGCAGGAGGGGAGCTGGGGGCTCAAACCGGGATCCTTATGCCAGTCCTTGTGCATTCTTTTATATCTTATGCATATTCTTTGTGCTTTGTACTATGTGCACTTAACCGGCTGTGCCAATGCCTAGCCCTAGCATATTCCTTTAGACCCCTCTATAGAACAACAATCCTGCCTCTGAACCTTACTAGCCAGATTCAGTTACCCTTGTTAGCCGTCTTCTAACACAATGACTATGAAGTGGTAACTGTGGTTTTAAGTTTTGTGGACCCTCACTGTGTCCCCTGGGGGCTGTGCAGTCCCTCTGGGTCCTAGTTATATAGTCAGACTATTCTCTCGGTAGGTAAAGTCTGAATTCTTTGGGAAATATAACCACTAGGTTCCAAAGGAAATTTATATTAAATTTTGAGCCCTTCAGTGGAAATTCAGATTTAAATACCTTCAGTGATCAGGTAGGTCAAGGAACGGTGTAAGTGAGCTGCAATAATCAGTGAGCGATAAGGTCAAAGCTCAACTAATCATCTCAAAACTAGGTTAAAACCAAATAAACTTCACCTTAGGAAGAAAAAGCATCTGCCAAGAACAGTGGATTTTTCCTGCAGACACAGAGCCCCAGCAGTAACCATGGTGGTAATAAAAAACCATGGTGGCAATAAAAAAAAAAATCATTTTAATATGGCTATAAATTTTCCTTATATGCACTCCAAATCTGCAAGAGTCCATAAAACACACTTCTTCTGCCAAGGAGATACAATTAATAGGATGAAACTTTCAAAATTCTTTGAGATCTTTGGATAATGTATGAGAATGAATTCTACGATGATTCTCAAGAACATATTACAGAGTCCACCTCGAGGGGAAAGTATTGAAACATAAAATCTTTTCTGCTTTGGACATTCTCCAGGAGATCTTCATTTCCCTGGTGATTATCCGATGAATCAGAACATTCAATCTCATTTCTGACATCCACTATTGATTGATGGGCTTGGATGGGTAACTGGCAGACACTGAAGTTTTTCCCTCAGTCCTCCCCTATGGGAGCAAGCACAACCTTTCCTGAAGCCAACACCAAATCATGTCCAAAGTAATTTGCTTAGCAAAAATAGGCTGTTTTCATACACTGCACTTGGTTTGAGTTCACCTTTCTAACCTTCATATATTAAAACTCATTCCTACAGAAAATGATTCTGGGAACCTGGTCAGAATGCCTGTTCTCCTGTTTGTGTAGGTTTTCTTTAAGTAATCATGGACTTCCAATGATACATTCACTTCTCACTTCTCCTTTACAAAGGATGAGAATAGGGATTCCAAAATTAAGTTCAGGATAAGAGTCTTAATATTTGAAACTAGACAGTAATTTTTTTTCTAGTAAAGGTATTTAAAACCCCACTACAACTGGGTATTTTTAAAGCAGTTTATTTTACTTTATTTATTTATTTTCCCTTTTGTTGCCCTTGTTGTCTTTTTATTTTGTTGTAGTTATTGTTGTTATTGATGTTGTCATTGTTAGAACAGAGAGAAATGGAGAGAGGAGGGGAAGACAGAGAGGGGGAGAGAAAGACAGATACCTGCAGACCTGCTTCCCTGCCTGTGAAAGGACTCCCCTACAGGTAGGGAGCCGGGGCGGGGCTCGAACTGGGATCCTTACGCCAGTCCCTGCGCTTTGCATCACATGCGCTTAACCCACTATGCTACCGCCTGACTCCCCTACAATTGGATATTTTAAAACATCATGTCAACAGGGTAAAAGAAGGACACAAGTTTTTGTGTTATGAGTTTACATATCTATAAGTTCAGGACAAGAAAATGAAGTTTAAGCTATAAAAGAAGGGTGTCTAAGGGTATTAAGGAAGGAGAAAATATTTACTAAGATCTTCTACCTTCTCTGGAAGGCGTGTGAGTCCTATTGAGACTTATTCAAACATTTATTGAGCCCTTGCTGTGTGCCAGTCATTGTGATCAGTGACATAGGGAATACTGATGACAAGAAATGAAGACCTGGCTTTCCACGAACTCACAATCAAGTTGGGAGTAGGAAACCTAGCATGCATGAAATTAAACAGAAATTAAGCAATTAAAAACAAATTTGGTGTTGACTGAAAGTGTCAATAGAATATTAGTGAGAAGAAAGCACACGGTGAGCAGATTAATCTGAAGGGAGATGAAGATTTGGTAAGGCAGAAAAGAAGAGGCAGAGTCTCAGATGGGGAGAACGGCCTATGCAGACAGCAAAGCAGTGATGAGCTCAATACATCAGTAGCAGAGGACACCATCTGGGTAGCAGCCAGAGCTAGGACTTGATAAAGAGATGCCAGATTTGGAAGAACTCTAAGAACTCCCACACCTATGGACATCTAATTTCTGACAAACTCCTAAATGGAGAAAGGAGAATCTCTTCAACAAATGGTGTTGGGAAAAAGGGGAAAAGTGCATAAGAATGAAACTGACCCACTGCATTCCATCACACATAGAAGTAAAATTCCAAATGGATCAAGGCATGGATGTTAGACCAGAAACTATCAAATACCTAGAGGAAAATATTGGCAGTGCTCTTTTGCATCTAAATTTTATAGGCATCTTCAATGACACAATCAAATTGCAAAGAAGACTATAACAAAAAATAAGCCAATAGGACTGCATCAAATTAAAAAGGGGGCCAGACAGTAGTGCACCAGATTAAGCACATACAGTGCGAAGCTCAAGAACCAGCACAAGGATCCTGATTTGAGCTCCTGACTCCCCACCTGTAGGGGGGTGGCTTCACAAGCAGTAAAGCAGATCTGCAGGTGTCTATCTTGTCTATCTTTCTCTCTCCCTAACTCCACTTCCTCTCTGTCCTATCCTATTTAAAAAAAAAAAAAAAAAAGGAAAAATGGCCTCCAGGAGCAGTGGATTCACAGTGCAGGCACTGAGTACCAGCAATAACTCTGGAGGCAAAAAAAGAAGAAGAAGAAGAAGGAGAAGGAGAAGGAGAAGGAGAAGGAGAAGGAGAAGATGATGATGATGATGATGAAGAAGAAGAAAGAAAGAAAATTTCTGCAGAACAAAGTAAACCATCACCCAAATAAAGAGTCTCCTTACAGAATGGGAGAATTTCTTTACATGCATACATCAGACAAAAAAACTAATAACCAAAATACATAAAGAGCTCACCAAACTCAGCAGCAACAACAACAAAAATGATCCCATCCAACACTGAAAAGATATAAACAGACTACCTTTTGATGAACAGAAATCCAAAAGGTAGACATATAAAAAAATTCCATGTCATTGACTGTCAGAGAAATGCAAATAAAGACATCAATGAGATACCACTTAACTCCTGTGAGAACATCATAATCAGAAATGATAGCAACAACAAATGCTGGAGAGGCTGTAGGGGCAAAGGAACCCTCCTGCACTGCTGGTGGGAATGTTAAGTCAGTCCAATCCCTGTGGAGAGCAGGCTGGAGAACTTGTAGAAGGCTAGAAGTGGATGCGCCTACTCTATCACCCTGCAATTCCTCTTCTGGAGATTTATCCTAAGGAACCCAACACACCCATCCAAAAAGATCTGTGTGCACATATGTTCTTAGCAGCACAATTTGTAATAGCCAAAACCTGGAAGCAACCCAGGTGTCCAACAACAGGTGAGTGGCTGAGCAAGCTGTGGTCTAGATACACAATGGAATACTACTCAGCTACTGAAAATGATGAATTCACTTTTTTCATCTTATCTTGGATGGAGCTTGAAGGAATCATGTTAAGTGAGATAAGCCAGAAAGAGAAAGATGAATATGGGGTGATCTCACTTATAGACTGAAGTTGAAAAAATAAGAACAGAAGGGAAACGTAAAACAGCACTTGGGCTGGGTTTGGTACTGGTTTACCAAAGTAAAGGACCCTGGGTGTGAGGGGTTCAGGTCCTGGTGCATAATGTTGAAGGACCTAGATGGAGGTTTAGAGGATTTTGCAGAAAACAGAAAATTTTTAAAAGTATTTATTTATTCATGGGAAAGATAGGAGGAGATAAAGAACCAGCCATCACTCTGGTACATGTGCTGCCGGAGATCGAACTCAGGACCTCATGCTTGAGAGTCTAGTGTCTTAGCCACTGTGCCAATTCCCGGACCACAGAAAACAGATGCTACGCATGACCAACAACTGTATTTACTATTGACTGTAAACTATTAACCCCCCCCCATCAACAACAACAACAAAAGAGCCATACTGAAGAATCTAAATAAAGTGAACCTGAGGATCAAGGCTGGTAAAAAAAAACTCACCTGAGCAGGTGTCTGTCTGCATTGCCATGTGCACAACCCAGGTTTGAGCCTAGAGCAAGCTTCAGTGCTGTGGTGCCTTTTCCATGTCTCTCAATCAGTGAGGCCTGGATGACAACAAAAAAATGAATCAAGATCAATTTTTGGTTATTGATTAAAGGAGAGAATAGTGCACGTGTAGTTCATAGCAATGGACTAAATTTTAGGAACTATGATCTGGGATTGATTATAGGTAGATTAGATGAGAAGAAAAGAGACTAGAGCCAGAGAAGAGTAGTTATGAGTCTGCTGATGTTGTTTGAAATGGGAGGATCAGTACCAAGGAAAGGGTGAATCTGAAAAATGTTAAAAAAGAATCAAGCTTGTGAAGATCATTTAGAGAGGAAAAAAAAGTAGAAAAGATGAAGCCAAAGGTTTTTGGAATTGCAATGACTTCCATGAGTTTTGAGCTTGAAAAGAGAAGCTCAGATCTAGTGAAAGGGAATCATTTGGAAAAGGAGTAAAAGAGGGGGAGTCGGGCGGTAGCGCAGCGGGTTAAGCGCAGGTGGCGCAAAGCGCAAGGACCGGCATAAGGATCCCGGTTCAAGCCCCCAGCTCTCCACCTGCAGGGGAGTCGCTTCACAAGCGGTGAAGCAGGTCTGCAGGTGTCTGTCTTTCTCTCCCCCTGTCTTTCCCTCCTCTCTCCATTTCTCTCTGTCCTATCCAACAACGACGACATCAATAACAATAATAACTACAACAATAAAACAACAGGGGCAACAAAAGGGAATGAATAAATAAATAAATAAATATAAAAAAAAATTTTTAAGGAGTAAAAGAGGAGAGAAGGACAATAGACAGATTCTGGAGATATATTAACTTTAAAATGTTTTTAAAACATTTCTTATTTTTATTATATTTTAAAGCCTTTTGTTTATTTTATTTTTGAGAGAGATGCAGAGAGAGAAGGACACAGAGAAATACCAGAGCACTGCACAGCTCTCCAGCTTATTGTGGGGGGGGGGGATTAAACCTGGGACTTTGGAGCCTCAGGCATGAGTCTCTTTGCATAACCATTATGCTATCTACTCCCACTCGATATACTTACTTCTTAATAAGGGGAAACTTGATTTGAGATGTCTTTGAAACATCTGAACAGAAATATTGATGAAGCAGTTAGAAATGCGGTCTAGGCTTCAGATGAACGATCAAGGGAAGCAGTGATTCTCAACTGGAGGGGGACAACTGACAATGTAGAGACATTTTGGTTGTACCTAAGTTGGGGAGCGAGTCCTCCCATCAAGTAAACAGAAGGCAAGTCTGGCGCTGCTAACCATAATACAATGCAGAATACACAGAATGATTATCCCAGCTCGACTCTCAGTAGTGCTGAAGTAGAGAAACTCTGGGGCAGGAGGCTACTGAGAGGCATAAGCATACTGACAAGTTAAAACTGTGAGCATAACAGGACTTCACAGTAAGAAGAAAGTGAGGATGAATTTCTGAGAAACTTTGAATAGCCAGATGGAGCAGAATGAGCCTTAAACGAAGACCTAAAATAAGGAGAGACCAGAGAAATAAAAGGAAAATCAGTAGGCGGGGGTCACAACAACCATGTTAAGAAGTCTTTGCGAATGAGGGAGCTATTCAGCATGAAAAAAATGCTAAAATAAATAAGATTTAGATTTAGAAATACGGAGGTAGCTGCTGACCTTATGAGGAAAAAAAAAAAAACGCCACAGCTTCTGCGGCATCCTAGTAATGAAAACTAAATTCAAGTGAATGGAAAAGAAAGAAAATGGCAATCTTCTAGGCAATTCCAAGAACAGTGGAGATTTGGTTATAGTGGCTAGAAAAGATTCATTGTTGGTACTGCTGCTTTTAAGATGGGGAAGTAATGCTTAAAGAAGTTCTAGTTGGAAGGAAAAGTTTGCTTTTCCAGAATAGTTAATAAAACAGCAGTGACTCATGAAATCAATTTAATGACTTCAATTTTGGAAACATGAAATACAATTGAATAGGAAATAGCAGACACCATCATGTTAAGTGCAATTTCATGAGACTGTTCTCCCTGGAGTGGTTTGCAAATATGGCTCTTTAGTTTACAATTTGGATAGCTAAGTTAATATAGAAAAGGAAGGTGAAAGACTTCTCCCAGTGGGCAGGGATAGATAGCATGATGGTTATGCAAAGAGACTCTCATGCCTGAGGCTCTGAAGTCCCAGGTTCAATCCTCTGCACCACCATAAGGCAGAGCTGAGCAGTGCCCTGGTGAGGAAAAAAAAAAAGAAAAAAAAAAAAAAACTCCCAGTAGATGTAACTGACTTGGAGAATAATGGTTATACAGTAAGGAAATGAAGTAAATCAGTTGAAAGAAAAAGTAGAGAATGAAGATGATTCTGAGACAAAGTACAACACTCTAGTATTACAGGTAAGATATACTATAGAACATTTCCAGCAGGGCAGGGCTAGCTCCCTTCCTACAGAGTCCCATATCCTTTCACAATAACTGGATGCAAATGACTATTGTCCAGCTCTCTTCTCAGACAGCAAGTGCCATGAAACTACAAGTTATTTACCAACTCCATTTCTTTTTTTTATTAATTTTTTAAATTTGTTTTATTTTCCCTTTTGTTGCCCTTGTTGTTGTTCACTGTTGTTGTAGTTATTGTTACTGATGTCGTCATTGTTAGATAACACAGAGAGAAATGGTGAGAGGAGGGGAAGGCAGAGAGGGGGAGAGAGATACCTGCAGACCTGCTTCACTACCTGTGAAGTGACTCCCCTGCAAGTGGGGAGCCAGGGGCTTGAACCTGGTCCTTGTGCTTTGCACCACGTGTGCTTAACCTGCTGTGCTACCGCCCGACTCCCAATCAACTCCATTTCTAACAGTATCTAGTACATAGTAGGAGTTCACTAAATGCCGATGCTGTGAATGCTTTCAAATATGTGACATTCAAATCACAGAATTCAGGATGCTGTGATAAACCATTTAGAAAATAGTTTCAGCCCACTGCAAGGACAAATCATGTGGCTAAGTCATAGACCACAAACTTGATTCCAGAAAGCCATTACTATCAGAAATATTGCTATGTATCCTCTATCAGTCAAATGTATTGATTGCAACAGAAACTGACTCTGGCTGACAACAGTTTTTGTTTTTGTCCTATCCAATAACAACAACAGTAAGAACTACAACAATAAAAACAATGGCAACAAAAGGAAATAAATATTTAAAAAACAAAACAAGAAAAAGTAGTCAGTCAAAGTCCTGAAACCCCTGGCATAGGACATCCAAGGTCCAGTTCCAGTGCTTTCCCGAGACTTGGGGTCTAATGTACTCTACCACTTTCTTTTTTAAATTTTATTTATTTTTAATTTTTGAGAGAGATGCAGAGAAAGAGAGAGAGAAACACCCTCTACCACTTTCAATGGAGGAGAAACCTGAGAAAAAGACTTGGTGAAAAAAATGCAACAAAGCCTGTGGTTATCTCAAATCATAACAATGCCCGATAACAAAAATTTCAAATAAATTGTGAGACTAGTTTAGAAATAAACCCTTAATATTCTTTAAGCAACATTATTTCTGTAAAAACAGTTACTTATGTGTCCCCTTTAGGAGATTGTTTTTAAGCAATTAGACTTACTGAGTACCCTCGAAAAACATCAGAGACAAAATTCAATATCTTAATGGGATATTTTGTGATGCCTTTTCTCTTTTTAAAAAATTATTTATTTATTTATTTATTGGATAGAGACAGCCAGAAATTGAGGGGGAAAGGGAGAGATAGAAAGGGAGAGAGACAGAGAGATACCTGCAGACCTGCTTTATTCCTTTTGAAGCTTTCTCCCTGCAGGTGGGGACCAGGGGCTTGAACCTGGGTTATTGCACATTGTGTACCACCATCAATCCCTCCTTTTCTTTCCTTTTCTTTTTCTTTTTTCTTTTTGTTACTTTTTTCCCTTTATTGGGGGATCAGTGGCTTACAGTCAACATAGTAAAATACAGTAGTTTGTAAATGTGTAACATTTCTAAATTTCCCACATTACAATTAAACTCCCTCTAGTATCTCCTCTGCCATCATCTTTCAGGACCTGAACCACCCCCACAACCCCAGAACCTTTTACTTTAGTGAAATTCACCCCCCCTTTTCTTTCTGAAAGTTTTAAAGTTTTTAAGGAATAGCTCTGTGTCTAGCAGGTAAGTATCTGCTACAGAATTGCAGCACTATACATTCTTTTTAATTTCTTTATTGGGGGATTAATGCTTTATATTCGACAGTAAATACAATAGTTTGTACATGCATAACATTTCCCAGTTGCCCATATAACAATATAACCCCCACTAGGTCCTCTGTCATCCTTCTTGGACCTGTATTCACACGTCCCCACGATAGAGTCGAGTCTTTTACTTTGGTGCAATACGCCAATTCCAGTTCAGGTTCTGCTTATGTTTTCTCTTCTGGTCTTGTTTTTCAACTTCTGCCTGAAAGTGAGATCATCCCATATTCATCCTTCTGTTTCTAGCTTATTTCACTTAACATGATTTTTTCAAGCTCCATCCAAGATCGGCTGAAAATGGTGAAGTCACCATTTTTTATAGCTGAGTAGTATTCCATTGTGTATATATACCACAACTTGCTCAGCCACTCATCTGTTGTTGGACACCTGGGTTGCTTCCAGATTTTGGCTATTATTAACTGTACTGCTAAGAACATATGTGTACACAGATCTTTTTGGATGGGTGTGTTGGGTTCCTTAGGATATATCCCCAGGAGAGGAATTGCAGGATCATAGAGTAGGTCCATTTCTAGCCTTCTCAGAGTTCTCCAGACTGTTCTCCACAGAGGCTGGACCAATTGACATTCCCACCAGCAGTGCAGGAGGGTTCCTTTGTCCCCACACCCTCTCTAGCATTTGCTGCTATTACCTTTTCTGATGTATGACATTCTCACAGGAGTGAAGTGGTATCTCATTGTTGTCTTTATTTGCATTTCTCTGACAATTAGAGACTTGGAGCATTTTTTCATGTGTTTCTTGGCCTTTTGGATCTCTTCTGTGGTGAATATTCTGTCCAAGTCCTCTCCCCATTTTTGGATGTGTTTGTTTTCTTGTGGTTGAGTTTGGCAAGCTCATTATTTATTTTGGTTATTAGCCTCTTGTCTGATGTATGGCATGTAAAGATCTTCTCCCATTCTGTGAGGGGTTTCTTGGTTTTGGTAGTGGTTTCTTTTGCTGTGAAGAAGCTTTTTAATTTGATGTAGTCCCATAGGTTTATGCTTACCTTAGCCTTCTTTTTAATTGGATTCATTTCATTGAAGAGGTCTTTAAAATTTATGCAGAAAAGAATTCTGCCAATATTTTCCTCTAAGCACCTGATAGTTTCTGGTCTAACATCCAAGTCCTTGATCCACTTGGAATTTACTTTTGTATTTGATGAAATATAGTGGTTCAGTTTCATTCTTCTGCATGTTTCAACCCATTGTTTACAACACTATTTGTTGAAGAGACTTCCCTTTCCCCATTTAATATTCTGGGTACCTTTGTCAAAGATTAGATGTCTATAGGTGTGGGGGGCTCACTTCTGGGCTCTCAATTCTATTCCACTGGTCAGTGTGTCTATTCATGTTCCAGTACCAAGCAGTTTTGATGACAATGACCCTATAATGTAATTTGAGATCTAGGAGTGTGATGCCTCGAGTTCTGTTCTTTCTTCGCAAGATTGTTTTGGCAATTCTAGGTCTTTTCTGGTTCCAGATAAACATTGGTAGCATTTATTTTATTCTCCTAAAAAATGTGGTTGAGATCTTGATGGGGATAGAATTAAATCTGTATATGGCTCTGGGCAGTATATTCATTTTGATGTTAATTCTTCCAACCCATGAACATGTAATATCTTTCTACTTCTTTGTATCTTTTTCAATTTCCTAGAGTAGTGACTCATAATTTTAAGTATACAAGTCTTTCACTTCATTGGTTAGATCTATTCCTAGATATTGTTTTTGTTGCTACAGTAAAAGGAATTGATTTCTGGATTTCAACTTCTTCTAACTCAGTGTTTGCATAGAGGAATGCCACTGACTTTTGAATGGTAAATTTGCAGCCTAACACCTTACTATATTGCCTGATGATTTCCAAAAGCTTCTTGCTGGATTCCTTAAGTTTTTCTATGTATACTGTCATATCATCTGCAAATAGGGAGAGTTTGACTTCTCTTCCAATCTATATGCCTTTAATTCCTCGCTCCTGCCTGATCTCTATGGCAAGAACTTCCAACACTATGTTGAATAGTAATGGTGATAGTGGGCAGCCCTGATCTGAGGGGAAATGCTTCCAGTTTTTCACCATTGAGTATGATGTTGGCTGTAGGTTTGTATATATAGACTCCACTATCTTCAGGAATTTTCCATCTATCCCCATTTTTTGTAGTGTTTTGATCATAAAAGGATTTTTTTTTTGTCAAAGGCATTCTCTTCATCTATTAATATGACCATGTGGTTTTTGGTCTTGCTTTTGTTGATGTGGTTGATAATGTTGATTGATTTACATATATTAAACCAACCTTTCATGCCTGGGATAAACCCCACTTGGTCATGATGAACAATCTTTTTAATATACTGCTGTATTCAGCTGGCTAAAATTTTCCTCAATATTTTAGCATCTATGTTCATCAGAGATACTGGTCTATAGTTTTATTTTTTGGTTGTGTCCCTGTCTGCTTTTGGTATCAAAGTGATGGCTTCATAGAAGTTGGGAGGGAGTATTCCAGTGTCTTCAATCTTCTGGAAGACTTTTAAAAGTAGAGGTTCATTAGTTCATTAGTAGAGGTATTAGTTCATTTATAAAACCATCTGGTCCAGGACTTTTATTTTTGGTGAGATTTCTGATAACTGTTTCAGTTTCATTAGCTGTGGTGTTCGTTCATGTTATCTAGTTCCTCTTTACTTCATTTTGGAAGTTGGTAGGTATCTAGGAAATTGTCCATTTCTTCCAGATTCTCTAGCTTGGTGGCATATAGTTGTTCATAGAAGCCTCGTATGATATGTTGAATTTCTGCAGCGTCTGTTGTGATATCTCCTCTTTCATTATGATTGATTTATTGGGTCTTCTCCCTTTTTTGTTTTGTGAGTCTAGCTAAAGGTTTGTCGATTTTATTCATTCTTTCGAAGAACTGACATTTACTTTCATTGATCTTTTTGTATGGTTTTCTTATTGTCAATGTTATTTATTCCTTCCCTAACTTTAGTGATTTCTGTCCTTCTGGTTGCTTTAGGGTTCCTTTGTTCTTCTTCTTCTAGGTCTTTAAGGTATGCAATCAGGCTGTTTATTTGTGCTTTTTCTTGTTTCCTAATCTGTGCTTGTATGGCTATGAACTTCCCTCTCAGTACTGCCTTAGCTGTGTCCAAAATATTTTGATAGCTTGTGTCTTCATTTTCACTGAACTCTCAAAACATTTTGATTTCTTCCTTTATTTCCTCTTTGACCCAGGGGTTGTTAAGAAGTGTACTGGTGAGCTTCCACATTTTGGGACTATTACTAATCTTTTTATTTTTTTAACTAAAAGAAAAGCTACTGTGGGGAGTCGGGCTGTAGCGCAGCGGGTTAAGGGCAGGTGGCGCAAAGCACAAGGACCGGCATAAGGATCCCGGTTCGAACCCCGGCTCCCCACCTGCAGGGGAGTCGCTTCACAGGCGGTGAAGCAGGTCTGCAGGTGTCTATCTTTCTCTCCTCCTCTCTGTCTTCCCCTCCTCTCTCTGTTTCTCTCTGTCCTATTCAACAACGACGACAATAATAACTACAACAATAAAACAACAAGGGCAACAAAAGGGAATAAATAAATAAAATAAAATATTTTTTAAAAAAAGAAAAAAAAGAAAAGTTACTGTATAGTTTCTGGAAACTAGGATGGCTGGGTTTGGACAACAGTATAATAACAAGGGAAAGTTAATGCATTAACCTGGACCTCAGTAAAAATATTCCCAGATCCCAAAATCAAGGCAGTGAGGATATTGTCATTTCTGAACCCCAGACACACTACAATAACCGCCATGGACCCTAATAGTGAATATAAGCACTGTGCTACTGTAATTGTTGGCCTTGAAAACTATTTCTACTTCTCATCTGCTCCATCCTCTCTGTTGGGATTTAAGGCAGATTAGTGGAACCCAATTTATGTGCCTATGCCCTACCTGCAAGGAAAGCTGAGAAACTAAGTATCTAAACATCTTGCATTTTAAACTTTCATACAGAACGACAGGCTGTAAGATATTACCCAACACAAGAAGATGGCAAGACATTAGGATAAGTGACAAATATCTATTACATCATGAATGATATCCAACAGATTCCATAGCCCTGCCAACTACCACACCTCCAGAGACAGCACAGAACAGAGCTGAGTCCATTTAGCTGCAAACAGTAAAGGCATTCTTCATTACGCTGGCAATGTAATAAGGTGCTACAGGTTTATTCTTGAATGACATATAGCTAGATTATACTGAAATGACAGGCAGATGTCAACCTTGAATAGAAGTCATTGACCCTCAGATTTACATCTTCTTGACTCAAAAATGGAGCTGCTGCTATCAGGGAAATGGAGCTCCCTGATGGATGATTCTGATCCCTTTGTTTAAACCATCAATCACTTCAGTAATTGCGTTGGAGTGAGTCAGTGTTGAGGATTTCCTGCCATATGTATCCATCACTTGTCATGACCTTTCACGAAGATGTTCTGCATCTGTGACACCCATCTGAGATGTCTCTGCCCTGTCTCAGTTTTGCCATCATCTCTGCCATTTTTCTGGCAACATACTTTTGTCCAGGCTTTGATTTGCACACTTCATGGAGCATGCCCACTTATTTCACTTAAAAGAAGTGGATATATATAGACATATATAGAGAGAGACAGATATATATGTAGATAGATATGTTCACGCAGACACATACAATTTTGTGTCCCTGTAATTCTCCTAGACAATTCTTAGAAGATCTATATGAAAAATATTATCTGCTTTGCAAATTTCAACAAATATAAGTCAATTGCAAGTCCCACTTATTTTGTTCTTCTGTAACTTTATCACGCCAGAAAGATGAGGCCTAGGAAGAAAATCTTTGTGATAACAAAGGGCTTCATCAAATAAATATCTGTTTATTTAAGAAAAATATTGATCACATGGCGCAAAGCTCAAGGACCAGGGTGAGGACTCTGGTTCCAGCCCCAGCTCCCCACCTGCAGGGGGTCACTTTGCAAGCAGTGAAGCAGGTCTGCAGGTGTCTATGTTTCTCTCCCCCTCTGCCTTCCCCTATAACAATTTCTCTCTGTCCTATCCAACAACAACAGCTATGACAACAATAACAACTACAACAGGCATAACAACAAGGGCAAGAAAATGGGAAAAATGACCTCCAGGAGCAGTGGCTTTGTAATGCAGGCACCGAGCCCCAGCAATAACCCTGGAGGCAGAAACTAAGTAAATAAGGTTCCAGATGCTAGCATGATGCCAACTAGAATTCCCTAGACAGACAACCCCACCAATGTGTCCTGGAGCTCCGATTCCCCAGAACCCCACCCCACTAGGGAAAGAGAGAGGCAGGCTGGGAGTATAGATCAACCTGTCAATGCCCATGTTCAGTGGAGAAACAATTGCAAAGCCAGACCTTCCACGTTCTGCAACCCACAATGATCTTGGGTCCATACTCCCAGAGGGTTAAAGAATAGAAAATCTATCAGGGGAGGGGATGGGACACGGAGTTCTGGTGGTGAGAACTGTGTGGAGTTGTACCCCCTCTCATCCTATGGTTTTTTCAGTGTTTCCTTTTTATAAATAAAATAAAATAATAATAAAAAAATAAGTAAATAAAAAAGTATTGATGTGTTTTGTGCTAGCAAATACCAAGTACAAAAAAGACAAAGAAATAAAATTACAGTAATTGTTCTGTTTATAAAAGTTCTGTGAAAATTTTAAAACAATAGAATTTTACATATTCAATTTAAACTTCAATGCATTTATAAGATTCTTAGATATATAGGAATTTTTATATGTTAGAAACACATCTGACAGACTATTGAGAAAAGTTTATGGTATTCTCATATGTATTTTTATAAGTTGAACCTCAAAAGCAGCATTTGCTAGAAGTTCAGAAGCAAAGTCTTCTGCTTCCTTAAAAAAGGGGGGGCATGTGGTAGCACAGCAGGTTAAGCACACATGGCCCCAAGCACAAGGACTGGCATAAGGATCCTGATTGGAGTCCCCAGCTCCCCACCTGCAGGGGGTTTGCTTCACATGTAGTGAAGCAGGTCTGCAGGTGTTTATCTTTTTCTCCCCCTCAATTTTCCCTTCCTCTCTCGATTTCTCTCTGTCCTATCCAACAGCAAAAACAACAATAACAACAAGGGCAAAAAGGGAAAAAATGGTCTCCCGGAGCAGTGGATTCACAGTGCAGGCACCCAGCCCCAGCAATAACCCTGGAGGCAAAAAAAATAAAGAAAGAAGAAAAGTTTCAGGAAGAGATTAACAAGGATAGGAATATGGAAGGCTTCTGAATTCCCTTCCTCCTACAGATGCTCCAAATAAACAGCTACATACAAATAAATTGCCTCTGGAAGAAATCCAGCAGTTAACTGAATGATTCCTAAATAGCAGATAAATGAGAAAATGCCCACACTGAAAAGAGTAGCAAAGATTGAGACACTCACCATAAACCTGGCCCCTGGCATAGCCAAACAACTGGCTATAATCACCCAGACAACTGCCCAACTCCCAGTTTCTCCCTCAAAAATGAAGGATTTAGGAGTCAGATTTAGTGTCATACCATTTAATATGCCGAAACCAAGAATGGGTTCCCCAAAACATCTAACTCTGAAAATTATGAGAATCTCATTCATGAAACTACAAGATAACAATAGCAAAGAATCAGCTGTTAACAAGTAAGTACGCCACCTCAGTTATTCCCCACGGCCCTGCTCACACAGAGCAAACCAGATTAACTGTTTCTAGTCTTTGCTCGACAGGGGCTAATCCACATGACTTGAAAGCTGCTGCCTAAGGATGAAACACACATTTCTGATTTACCACACATTCTAAGTTAGCACACATCTAGTCCAGGATGTAGTCTCAGAGCAGTGAAACCAGAAGTCATGGGGGTCATAGTAGCACAGCAGGTTAAGCACACATGGTGCAAGGCATGAAGTGCAAGGACCAGCATAAGGATCCTGGTTTGAGCCCCCATGACTTCTGCAGGCAGGTTGCTTCACAATCAGTGAAGCAGGTCTGCAGGTATCTACTTTTCTCTCCCCTGACCCCCATCTTTCCCTCCTCTCTTGATTTCTCTGTCCTATCCAACAACAACAGCAATAACAATAACAACAGCAACAATAATAATAATAACAATGATAAACAACAAGGACAACAAGAGGGAAAAAAATAGCCTCCAGGAGCAGTGGATTTGTAGTGTAGGCACCGAGCCCTAGCAATAACCCTGGAGGGGGAAAAAAAGAAAGAAGAGAAAAAAGAAAAGAAAAGAAAAAGAAACCAGAAGTCATTTCTCCTCTCTCTCTCTCATGCCCACTCTAAGTCAACAGTATCCATTATCTCTCAAGAAAAAGCTTAGGCTCATGGATGCACCCCAGCTCTCAGGTAAACAGCCACCAGATTGCCTTGCTCTGACGTCTTATAGGCTTCCATTTACGAGGCTCATAAGAGAGTAGCACAGAAGTAGCAGTTGTAACCAGCTCTCTCCCCAAGGCTCAGCATGAAGGGAACAGGTCAAAGTGACCATTTTCCAGGTTTTTCTTGAAAAGGATTCATTTGCATCTTTTAAAAGCAACCACATGTGGATCCAACCTTTTTATATAATTTTTATTTATAAAATGGAAATATTGACAAGACCATAGGATAAGAGGCATACAACTCCACACAGTTCCTACCACCAGACCTCTGTCTCCAATCCCTTCCCTTGATAGCTTTCCTATTCTTTATCCCTCAGGGTCATTATGGGGTGCAGAAGGTAGGAGGTCTGGCTTCTGTAATTGCTTCCCTGCTGAACATGGGCATTGGCAGGTCAATCCATACTCCCAGCCTGTCTCTCTCTTTCCCTACTGGAGCGGGGCTCTGGGAAAGCGGGACTCCAGGACACATTGGTGGGGTCGTCTGACCAAGGAAGTCAGGTTGGCATCCAACTCCTAATTCAACATGCATTTAGGCACTGTCTAGGATCCTCCCTGGGAATCTGTTGGCCACTCCTGCTTTCTCCCTCTAGCAGACTCTAAATTAGCATTATCTCCCTAGAGAGAACCGAAACATTTATTTGGTGCCCTAGCTATAGAAGCTGCTGCCTGAAGAATGAAGACCCAGGTTATGTGGTTCTCTGAGAGTCAATGAGACATGCATTCACAAATATCACAGGGCTATAGCAAAGACAAAGTTCTAAGTACAGAAAAAAATCAAATGAAACTACCAAAATTGAAAAAGTCCCTTCAGATAAGTGAAAATGGAATTACAACATACTGGGAATTACTGGTGAAGCAAAAGCGGCTTTAAAAGGGAAGTTTACATTAAGAAAAAGGAAGGGGCGGAGGAAGACAGTGTAATGGTTATGCAATGAGACTTTCCTCTGAGGCTCCAAGATCAGAGGTTCAATTTCCCACACCACCATAAACCAGAAAGAAAAAGAAAGATCTCACAGAACCTAACTTTACATTTCTAGAGAGAGTTCCTACTAATCTCAAACTTCAAAAAGAAATAAATAAAAAGAAAGAAAGAAAGAAAGATACATTTACAACTAAAAATATCTTATACTATGCATAATAAGCACCATATACTGTATTAAAGATTTGAATACAGACTTGAAAGTGTAAGTCTTCTAGAAGAAAACACAGAAGTCAATCTCCTTGATATGGGTATTCCGATGGTTTCATTTCTGTTTAACACCAAAAGCAAAGACAGAGGAAAGCAAAAATAAATAAATGGGACTACAGCAAATAAAAACCCCTCCTGATCAACAAAGGAAGCCTCAATAAAATGAAAAGCCAATCTATGAAATGAGAGAAAAGGTTTTTAAAGTACGTATCAAATAATGGGTTGAAATCTAAAATATATTAAGAATTGAACTCACATAACTCAGTAGTAGCACAATAAATAACCTGGGGACCCTGTGATTCATGTCTATTACTTATTGGTATATGCTTTCAATACTGTTTTTCTGCTGCTCCACTTCCTTAATTATTAAGAGCTATGTATAGAACTAGGAAATGCCTGATTATATCCAATAGCTCATGTTTTACTTTGCTACAGTTTCTGTTCTCTGATCAATGGGAATTTGGTGAATGTCGTAAGTTAACAATTAACCGGAGTCAACAGGCCTCTCTCTAGATAACAGCCTTAAACTCCTATACAATAACAGAAACCAATGTCCCTCACAGTATGTAATGTACAAAGTAGATGTGAGGTTACATGAGGATATCAGAGGTCTATGTGATGATCAAGCATTAACTACCCTGATTGATGTACCCTGAACAAAATGTGTTGTCCCTCTTTCACTTTGATGTAATACATCACTTGGTCAATAAATACTATGAAGGGTTTCACTTGGTAAAATCCCATTACATGGGATGTATGCTTGCCTAAGTCCCTTCAAACTTATATTTCATTGTCCTATAGTGTCTGAGGTTAATCCATTCTATCTTGGGTTTATGTTGGAACCCAGATCCCAGTAATAACCCAATCAAGAAATGGGCAAAACCATATTTTTTCCAAGGAATACATAAATGATCAACAATTACACGAAAAATGTTTACTATCACTAATCTTCAAGGAAATGTAAATCAAAACCTTAATGAGATTATCACCTCACACCTGCTTATATCCACTATGCAAAACAGTATGGAAACCCTAAAAAAATTTAAAACAGAACTATCACATGCTCTAGCAATCACATTTCTGGATATATATCAAAGGAAACAAAATCATCATCTCAAAGAAGTACTTGTATTCCTATGTTTACTGCAGCATTAACCATACTTGCCAAATATGGAAACATGGTTAGTGTCAGAGAGAGGGTTAGAAAATTGTCATTTACTACCATTGGTCTACCTGCATGTTAGCTGTCAAGCACAGGGAAAAACTAGTAAAGTCATGGGACCCTTGGAATATACCTAAAATAGACCTATTACTTTTTCCAAAATGGAGACCCTAAATCTCATCTGCTATCTTTGTGCCTTTAGTTTCATGATTATTTAACAATTTGTTCTGCTTTATATCTTAATGCTTTTTTAGCCACCAAGTTCCAGATGCTACCATGACACCAACCTGACTTCTCTGGGCAGACAATCTCACTAATGTGTCCTGGAACCCTACCTCTCCAGACCCCTGGCCCACTAGGAAAAGAGAGAGACAGGCTGGGAATATGGATCGACCTGCCAATGCCCATGTTCAGTGGGGAAGCAACTAAAGAAGCCAGACCTTCCACCTTCTGCACCCCATAATGATCTTGGGTTCATGCTCCCAGAGGGATAAAAAATAGGAAAGCTATCAGGGGAGGGGAGGAGATGTGATAACAAGTTCTGGTAGTGGGAATTTTGTGGAATTGTACCCCTTTTATCCTATGGTCTTGTCAATGTTTCCATTTTATAAATAAATTTAAAAAGAAAAATGCCATTTACAACCTAACTGAACCTGGGGGATACTGAAAAGTATAATAAACTCAATAGAAAAATGGCAAATATTTGCAATTAAGAAAAAAATAAAACTTTTAGCAACAGAGTAGAAAAGTAGACCAACAGTAGAAAAAGACAGAGGTTGGTTAAAAAGCAAAAACTCTCAGGTATAAGATGAATACAGTTTGAATATCTAACATATAGTGCGGTAACAATTACTGATGGCACTACACTATAAAAAATTTGCTAAGAAAGTAAAATTTAAGTACTCTCACACAAAAAAGATATGACATGATGAATGTGTTAATTAACTAAATGGCGAGAACATTTTTGTAGTGTATATAATGTACACTTAATATCTTATGAATTTGTCTATGATTATGCCTTACTAAAACTGATTTTTTTCTCTCAAAAGTATAATTCTACTTTGATTTAACTGCATAGTACTATGTAGCAGACTCCAGTATCTTCAAAACGTAATGTCAAGTGAAAAAAATGTAAAGATGCTATTTTTTGAAGGTTTTCTTCATTTTTTATTTTTAATGATGGAAGCTCTGTCATTTGTGAAGCTGGGGACCAAATTCAAGGCTTCATGCATCCAAAGTCCTGCATTCCACCTGCTACTCCACTCCCCCAGATATAACATCACACATTTAAGGTTTATCCAGGCCTCTGAGTAATCTTGCATCACAACGGTGTTCCACTCCTCACTCCTCACAAACTACTGGGCTCTCTATCACAGAAGAGAAGCAGACATAATCTTGGTGAGATCCGCAGGAGGGTGTCACACAAAAACCACCAGCTCAGTCCTGCCAGTTGTGACTAAGGGTCCTGACTCCCCACCTCCTTGCTAACACTTGACGCTATCCAATTCACACATAGATTTAGTCAAAATGAAGAAAACGGTTGTTTTAATTCACACATTTCAGACTATCAGTGAGTTGGAAGCTATCTCATCTATTTAAAAAAATGTTTGGATTTCTTTGGTTGTTTTTTGTTTTGTTTTGTTTTGTTTTCCTTTATTTGCTGTTATGGTCTCTGCCTTCTCCTACAGAAATGGAGAAGTTTATTTATTTTAGATACTAATTGCTTTTTTGTTCTAGGCATCACAAACTTCTCTTCCCAGTCTGTCATTTCTTAGTTTGCTCTGTAGAGACCCTTCTTTAGCACTAATGTAACCAAACAGAACAAAGAGAACGACTTTTGTCTAGTGGTGTGTTTCTTCCAACCAACTTATTTTTTTAAATGTTTTGCTTATTTATTGGGTAGGAAGAAATAGGCAAGGGGAAGACAGAGAGGGAGTCAGAAAGACAATCACCTGCCAGGTGACTACATACACAGGTCCTTATACATACATGATAATACATGTGGTCAATAGAGTGCACCACCACCCAGATTTTTTTATATAAGCAAAAGGCATAGTTTGTGTTATGACTGTTATTATCATTGTCATTATTATAATTGCCAAGGGCAACTCAGTCTGGTTATTTCCCTTTTAACTAAAAAGGTTCTGATACCATGAGTACAGGAGGAAAGAAATTATGCCTGACGTCAAATCCTGCTTCTCTTACTGCTAACCTGTTTGAACTGGGACAAGTCTCTTCTCTCTGTGCCTTGGTTTCCCTCTCTGGATGATAATATGTAACGGTAACTGACCAAGCACCAGGTCTATGGTACTTGCTCTTTAAGTTGTCTTTCTTTCCTTCCCTAGTATCTTATCTCCCATAAACATCACATGGGCAACAATTTCTGGAGGAATAAGAACCCAGTAAGTTTTCTGTTCGCTTACTTTACATCTTATTTGACATAACATTCAACTCTACTGAAAAGTTTCATGCAGTTTTTCTTAAAGAAGCATTAAAAGGGGGGAGGGCAGTAGTGCATCAGGTTAAGCGCACATGGCGTAAAGCACAAGGACTGGCTTTAAGGATCCCGGTTCCAGCTCCCGGCTCTTCACCTACAGGGGGAAGGGGGGTTGCTTCACAGGTGGTGAAGCAGGTCTCTCTGTCTTCCCCTCCTCTCTCGAGTTCTCTGTCCTATCCAACAACAGTGACATCAATAACAACAACAATGATAAACAATAAGGGCAACAAAAGGGAAAAATAAAAGCCTCCAGGAGCAGTGGATTCATAGTGCAGGCACCTAGCCCCAGCAATAACCCTGGAGGCAAAAAAAAAGCATTAAAAGGAACTCACTAAAAGTTACTTTTTATCTGTGTGTGGTTGTCCATGTACTGATGAAATTTGCTTTATTCTTGCTAAGTGGCTATGTTCAAACCACAAAGGAAAATTAGGTGAGAGGAAGAAATAAAGATATAAAGGCAATATACCAGATTCCTATAGAAGCCATGCTCACATTAGCCTGGGGAAGAAGGTCATGTATGGTAGCTAGCTTTTCCTATGAACATGAAGTCTGAAAGTACTTAACTTATATGAAGGCTGAAGAAGGGAGGGCTGTTATGTTTCCATGGAACTCTTTCTATTCCTAAAACTAACCTCAGTCTACTGATGGTAACTCTTCAGCCCCTGTATCAGAAGATTATGTCTAAAGTCCAGCCAAATGAAGACAGGAGTCTCAGACTCTAAGGCGTCTTAAGTTTGACCAACACCGAAGTATCAAAGAGGGGTCTAACCTATATCCAGATAAAGATCTGGGAAATGGCTTCGGAGCAAACCAAAGAGAAGTGTGGCAAGAGACAGCGAGTGGGTCACACAGTCAGCTAGTCATATTCATGTGACTCAAAGGCACTGTTTCTGCTGGGAGAAGCAAGAAGCCTTTAAGGATGTCACCTATACCTGCCAGACACTGTTTCTGGCTCTATGTTTACTTCAGTGACCTTTGTTTCCATCTTCCTATTCACAGTGAAGGATATTCACATCTAAGATACTTTTTTTAAATATATTTTTATTTTGTTTTAACGAGAGAGAGATACAAAGAAAAAGACTAGAGCACTGCTCAGCTCTGGTATATGGAGGTACTGGGGATTGAACCTGGGACCTTAGAGACTCAGGCATGAAAATCTTATGCGGGAGTCCAGTGGTAGTGCAGCGGGTTAAGTGCACGTGGTGCAAAGCACAAAGACTAGCATAAAGATCCCAGTTTGAGCCCCCAGATCCCCACCTACAAGGAGTCAATTCACAGGCAGTGAAGCAGGTCTGCAGGTGTCTATCTTTCTCTCCTCCTCTCTGTGTTCCCCTCCTCTCTCCATTTCTCTGTCCTATCCAACAATGACGACATCAATAACAACAATAAAACAAGGGCAACAAAAGGGGGGGAAGAAGCAAAAATTAAAAGAAAAAAAAAGAATCTTTTGCATAACCATTATGCTGTCTCCCCAGCCTACAAGATAAACTCTTATGTCCATAATGCTCCACACCTTTCCCTCTTACTCAAGATAACATATCAAAAGGTAGGCAAAAGAGGAATGTTCAAAAATATTCCCAAATATTATGTCTATAATAGAAAAAAACTGCTCATGTTTCATTTTCAAATTCATGAAATACTAAATCACAGTTTGGAAGTTACTGGTTGAAGCCAGCAGTAGTTGTAAACTTACAACATTTGGTTTCACTGAGCCTAGCCACTGCCAGTCACCCCAGTTCAACCTGTCATTACTTGGAATAATAACTGCTATTTGTTGATGTCTACAAACACTGAGACTCAGAAAGGGTAAGTTAATTGTCACGGTGGCATAGTAAATACTAAAGCCAAATTTCTATTTAGGATTGTTTTGCTTCAGAATCTGGAACCCCAGCCATTTTTCTTCAAAGCTGATTCATCATCTAACAATAAAAAGTCAGAAGACTAGGTATCAAGGTCAGTCCCCTCACAAAAATGCTAAACATGCAATCAGTGACACCACACCGCATTTTTGCCAACACAGCCTTTTTGCTCCCCATTGTATCTAGAGGCGCCAAGCAAAAGATGTCAACCTCCCAACCCCAATAATCTGGTGAGACCTTTCCTAACACATAGGACTACCTAGTTCCACTTCAGATGGTGCCTTCTCTAGAAAAGGAATAGTCTTTAGACATAGACTAAGGTCTAGGAGACTGGGTACATGTATATATGTATCCATAAGGTAGGGGCAACTATGTACCTCTAAATCAAAGTGCTTAGTAGTTTTCTGTGGTTAGACTTAGACCTATTTAGCTCATCAATCTAGTTGAAAGGCCTAAAGGCCCAAAGAGGGCACTACAAATATTCTAATCAAATATTACTTAGGCTTAGACACCCTCCTCTCCATCCCCTACTTCATCTCTCTCAATCAACTAATTACGCAGAAGAAAGTAAGATGCATCTCTTAATCTCTTCTGACAGCATCAGCATTTTTTGTCACCCCTTGATAATCTTTAGAAACTGTATAAAATTGGCCAAGAGGTATACTGACAAAAAATATTTATCAACTAAAGCACAATTATTGTCGTTATTGTTGGGTAGTTGCCATCTCCCCCTGGCTTCTTCTTATCCATATGCCTATATAGGGATTTACTGATCCAAAGGTTTGGTCTATTTACATAAATCACTTTTACATAAAGCACTCCAGGGCATTGGTGGTTCAGTTATAGGATTCTCGCCTGTTCCGCCCCCTCCTTGTCACACTCTGATTTTCACCAGTCACTTTTCTCTCCACCCTCTCTATGTCACACCCTGTTTCCACCCTACTTGGCAAGTATATATAAAGACAGCATTGTGAGTTTTAGAGTACTTTACCTTGAGTTTAGCTTAGCTCGTCTTAGATTGTGCTGCGTCCTGCATGAATAAAGAGATACTGCCTACAGCTCAACTATGAGTCCCTGGTCGTCTGTTACCTGCCCGTGAAGCCAGCCCGGCGAAAACAACCTAACCCATCGAAAACAACAGTTATGACAACCTTTATTAGAATCACCAAACAAGGAAATGCAGTAAAATTCAAGGTTAACTTAGACCCCACAAAAATCCTAGGTGTATTTCCTCCCTAACTTGAGGCCTGACCCCATAAACCTAATACCAATCTGGATATAAAAAATGGGGCCAGGTGGTAGCACAGCAGGTTAAGTGCACATGGCACGAAGCCAGGGACCAGAACAGGGACCAGTTCAAGGACTGGTGCAAGAATCCAGGTTCAAGCACCTGGCAACCCACCTGCAGAGGGGTCGCTTCACAAGCAGTGAAGCAGGTATGCAGGTGTTTATCTTTCTCTTCCAATCCCCCCTTCTCTCAATTTTTCTCTGTCCTATCCAACAATAGCAACAGCAATAACAACAACAATAAGGGCAACAAAAATGGGAGAATGGCCTCCAGGAGCAGTGGATTTGTAGTGCAAGCACCAAGCCCCAGTGATAATCCTAGAGGCAAAGAAAAAAAAAAATGACAATGCTTTAACAACTGGGACAAAGGCTACGCTTGTCAGGTAAAGAAGGGGTTACAAAATCTGGAAAATAGCCAAGAGATTGGCTCACTTAAAGGCCCTTTTGGTCACTGCCAGGCCAACCCATCACCTGGGGCACGAGTTAGGGAACCCTTGGAATCTCCCGTAGATAGCGTAGATAGCCTAAAACCCTAGTAGATCTCTCCACCATCACAGGTCACTTCCATCAGGAATGTCATCAAGACCTCTTGGGGGTTTCTCCAGAACCTCATCTTCACTAAAAAGCAGCAATGGTAGGGAATGCCCCACTCTCCGAAGGGAGGCTAGGTGACCCTACTCTTCAACTCAAGGAAAAATGGTCCTGAAATAAGTACAGCCTAAAATGTTCCCAGCTGTGATCATGGACTATGACTTGGAGACTGTACAGGCTCCTGTGCTAAAATATTAATATCTATGGGTCCTAATTCAGATTCATGTGGTAAATAGTTACTTGTATATATTTTTTCTTCAAGTTTGGGAGCCACTCTGTCCCAATCCAGATTTCTAGTCCTGTTCTCAACTCTGACACCATCTTCCCAGACAATATTTTTAGACCAACTCTGTGTTAGCTATCAAGCTCCAGCAAAAAATTACCAAAGTCATAGGCCCATAGGAGCATACCTAAAACAGACTTCCTAACTTCTCTCCACCCTAAAATCCCTATTCCAGGGGCAGAGGATATAGCATAATGATTATGCAGAGACTCTCATGCCTGAGACTTCAAAATCTCAGGTTCAATCCCCTGCACCACCATAAGCCAGAGCTGAGCAGTGGTCTGGTTAAAAAAAAAAAAAAAAAGTAAAATTCCTATTCTCTATTCTGCTCTATTCATACTTTTTGGTTTCTGTTTATTAAACATTTTTTCCTGATTAATATCATACTGCCTTTCAGTCACTGAGTTCAAGATGCTACTATGATTCCATCCTGACTTTCCTGGACAGTTGACCTCATCAAATGCTTCCTAGAACCTCACCTCTCCAGAGCCCTACCCCACTGTGGAAAGATAGAAACAGGCTGAGGGTATGGATTGACCTGCCAATACCCACTTTCAGTGGAAAAGCAATTACAGAAGCCAGACCTCCTTCCCTCTGTACCTTATAAAGAATTGTGGTCCATACTCCCAGAGAGGTAACTGTTGGGGGGAAGATGACCAGAGGGCTCTGAACTCCAATTCTATCAGGACTGGGGGGGGGGGGTGGAGACACTCGAAAGCAGTAGGTATGAATGACTTAGAAAGGCAGAGAAGGAAGAACCATAGAAGAGGGGCAAACATATATAACTATATATTGGTAGCTGTAGAAATAATAGTCAACCCATATCTGTGATCTCTGAAGAACTACTGCAGTTTCCAATAGAGGAAATGAGGACACAGAACTCTGGTGGTGGGAATGGTGTGGAATTATACTCCTGTTATCTTATAATTTTGTAAATCAATATTAAATCACTAATAAAAAAATTAAGTTTAAAATGTCTAAATATCTGCTGATAGGAGAGAAGCCTCCACTCTCAATCTAAATGAATCAGAAACCCCCAGTATTTGTTTCCAAAAAAAAAAAATCCCTGATAAAATGAACTACTCGGAAAGAGGGACACATTAACTATGTATGATCACAATAGCTTAGAAATGACTTGGCATTTAAAGCAATTTCTACAAAAGCTCTAAAGAAATCAAAGAAGTTTTCAAAGGTGGTGGGGAGAAGAGTGGGTACTTTATGTAGAATTTGGAACACAAGCTACCAACAAAAACTTGAAGGAGGAGACAGCAGTGAAACTGCAGCGGACTGGGAGTAGGAAGAGGGGAGGAAAGGGAACTACCATCCATGGAGCTCCGAGTGTGGGCCTCGGTGCATTGTGCAGGGAGCCCTCTCACTGTCTTTTCTGACCTTCACAAGAGCTATCATTCCACTTTTCTGTAAGAGGAAGAGCTGGGACAGTGTAGAAAAACAGAACAAGAACTTGAACTCAGTATGTCCAGGGATTAATTTCCTCAGATCCTTTTTTCCAGATTCATGAAGATCTATAGTGTTTTCCTCCGAGAGTGAGTGAGGCTAGCAGCTTCCTGGTTCCAGAGTTCTGAAAAAAAGAATTTTATTTCTCTGGACACAACACAAAGTCCTTATTTAAAAAAAAAAAAAAAAAACTCTTTAAATATTCTCATTGTGTTTGAGAGCAGAGATTAATCAGAAAAGCAAATAGTTGTTGAAAACTAATTGGCATTCCCCTGACAAATGCCATGAATTTAAGTATTGGCCAGCATTACCTCTTAGCCTGGAATTTTAATATGATGGCAGGATCCCTTCAGCTGCTGAGTCTGGCACCTGCAAGCAAGGAGGATACAACTTGGTTTCTCATCCATCTTGCAGGAGGCCATTTAATATAGTCAGAGAACAAGATGTGCTCAGGAGTCTATGAAATATGTAAGGCTTGAGTGACTGGTACCAGAGTGGTCTTTCCCTGTCTCCACTCTCCTAGGCCTTTTCCTCATACCTGGCTGTAGTAGTTGTAAGGAATAACAGGTTAAGGGACTCCTATAGGAATCTGGACTAGGCCAGGAGAAAAAGACTCCCATAGTGTTTGGCTGGCTACAAAGTTTCAAGAAGACTGACTGACCCTAGCATGATTATCCCAAGAGCCTTTGTCTGAGGCAGAACTTCTCTATTTGTGAAGCTTGTCTGCTGCTGCTTGCATCAAAGATTACTCAATCTGCAGCTCTGGATTGTGGGGGCTGTGTATTTTAGCCTTTTTATAAGTGAGAGACAGAGAAAAGAGCACTCCTCATCTCTGGCATATGCAGTGCCAGGGACCCAAGCCTGGGTCCTCAGGCATGCTAGTCCTGTGCTCTACCACTTAGGTATCTCCCAGGCCCTCTTCAAATATTCTACAGTTGATTATCACTGTGTATAGGAGTCATTTATGTCCCATAAAGTTACCAAGAACACAACTTATAAATACCAAACCATTGTTGCCACAAATGTGGAACCTCAGGTCACAACATTTTCATCAACCAATGAATACTCATAGGGGTTTCTGTCTGAAGATATCTAATTTAATTATGTATGTTTGATACACAAACATTGAACTTATAGTCAACAGTGCCGTAACTCACTGGAATGAAGCTCATAGCACACATGCATTTCCTCAGTGAGACAAATACAGCTTCCTGGCTGTTTGGGAAAAATGTATGACAAGTAGAGAAGCTTAATGCAAATTGATAAACGTTAGCAAGTTGATGAGCATATTAAGGGAGGGTGTGGTCATGGAACTGGGAGATGGGAGAGAAACCACACAGAGGAGCTGGTTGGAAACATTAAGAACAGGAGAAATGGACAAACAAAAGTGGGGTCAAATTATATCTCAGAAAAAAGTGTGTGTGTGTGTGTGTGTGTGTGTGTGTGTGTGTGTGTGTGTAAAGCTGAGTATTCACCACCAAAGTCCTATGCCTCTCCACTCTCTGATACAGATTTATTTTATAAGATAACTCTGGCAGTAATGAAAAGAGAAATTGGGTTGGACAAGTGTGGAGGCCGAAAGGTCAATCTCTAGTTATAATAATCCAGTTAGTGATGTAGTAATCCAGATCTCATGGGTTTGCTGTGGATGGCAATGAATAATGTGTGGGAAAATACTCAAAATTGAGAAGCAAAGAAACGTAAACCAGTAGTTTCTTTTAGAACACACAGAATGTTCAGGGCAAAGTAAAGCGGGAAGATAAGGAAACAAGAAGGCTAGACTTCACTCTAAGAAGGAAGATGTCAGAAAGCAATGCTATCACATAGGTAACACAAAAATAATGTAATTAGAAACCTCTGAAAGTGACAATTTTCAAGTGGCAGACTTTCTTGGAGGTTGAGAAGGAGGTTTATTATATAGATAATAGGCTTACCACACTTCATTTTCTTTCATTCTTTTCTCTTTCTTTCTTTTTTTTTTTTTTTGCCTCCAGGGTTATTGCTGAGGCTCAGTACCTGCACTATGAATCTACTGCTCCTGTGACTTTTTTTTGTCAATTTTTTATATATATGAGAAATTGAGAGAGGGGAAGATAGAGAGTGAAAGAGAAAGAGAGACAGCTGCAGACCTGCTTTGCCACTTGTGAAGTGAACCCCCTGCAGGTGGGTCCCAGGGGCTTGAACCAGGATCCTTGTGCAGGCCTTTGTGCTTCATACTATGTGCATTTAACCCAATGCAGTACTGTTCAACCCCAACTTGCTACATTTTCTACAAACATGAGAAAGTCGTAATTCTTTCAAGTCCTGAAATCAAAGCTCTATAGTAAGAAAGGGGAAAGTCTTGAAGAAAAGTGAGAAATCTTAGAAGCATTATAACAGGGTGGGGGCATAACATAATGGTTATGCAAAGAGATTATCATGCCTGAAACTCTCAAGTCCCAGGTTCAATCCCCCATACTGCCATAAGCCAGAGCTGACTAGTGCTCTGGTTAAAAAAAAAAAAAAAAAAAAAATTATACCATAGTGGGTAGTAGTATAAGATGTGAGGTTAGTTTCTCTAGAAGTGGATGTTAGTCCTACCTCCCCTAGCTGCATGGAAAAGTTAGTTGCCTTTGTTACTCCTTGATTTCCTTACATGCAAAATAGAAATAATAATGGTAATAATACCAACTCTGACTTGTTGTAAGAATCAAATAAAGTTTTTGTAAATGCTTAAATTAGGCAGGGAAGACTGATAATGGGCCTGCAAAAAAAAACTTCCATGACAGGTTCTAAAGTCCCAGATTCCTGGCACCGCCATAAGCCAGAGCTGAGCAGTGCTCTGGTTGGCCTGCCTGCCTCTTCCAACCTCACTCATCATGAAAATAAATAAAATATAAAATATTTAAAAATAAAAGTGCTTTAGTTAGTGCCTAGAATATATTAGGTGCTCAGTAAATGTTAGAGTCTTACTAATAAAATCTTCTACTTTAGAAACACTGGCACCTAACAAATTTGGCTTATCCAGCATCCTAGAATGTTCTGTAGCTTCCTTGACTGCAGAATCCTGGTAACTTTAAGTCTGGGAGGGTCCCTCATGAGCAGCAGCAACTTCTGTGGTGGAGTTAAGAGTCAAGAAAGAGAACTGATTTTAATTAATGAGATTAGATGAAGCTCATGGATCTAGAGGGTCACCATGTAACTTCCACTCTGATGCAGCTCAAAATGTTAACAGACTGAAGAAGCACTCCTCACAAAGGTCAGAGACGGGTAGTGTTCACCTTCTGAATGTTCAAGGGGAAATAGAAGAGTTGGAGAAAGCCAAGCAGCAGATGGGGAGGTGGGGAGTTATCCCATAGGAAAGGAAAACAAGAAACCCATTAGCTCTGCTGTGCTCTGGACTTGAAGCTGGGGTGGTTGGCACATTTCAAGTGTGGCCGCTTCTTCCCCATGCCACATAGCCTGCCCTGTGCTTGGCAGTGCATTTTATCTTCTAGCAGATGGCCACAGCTGCCATAGCAGCATCTGTTGCTGCTCTTTCACCTTCTAGCTTTGGCAGGAGCATTTGGCAAGACAAACAAACCTTCAAGGTCTGTCAGCATCCAGTAGTATCACCACCAGTCAAACTTGTAAAATTCCCTTTTAAGTCCCAACACAGAGGAAGTGCTGGTGCTGTCAGTTGGAATCCCCAGGGCCTCACTGACTCAGATTCTGCTTCACTCAGCTCCTCTCGGGGATCAGAGACTCAAGAGGGAGCTCAGAGGTGCTTCACCCATCATTGCTCCAGCTGTAGAAGCCAGAGCTTTACTGTTTGGCAAATAAAGCAGCTCAGCTGCAAAGAGCGATCCATCCTGTAGATGGGAGCTACACTGAAAAACCAGAGGAGCAATCTGAAGGAACAAAACAAACCAGAACCTTCCCAGCCTCACTCGGCTACAGGGTCTCCAGCAAGCAAGTCTTCACCAGACATTCAGAACCGAACCCCATGCACTTTGACAAGTGGGGTCTAGGTGAGCCCCCAGACAAGCACAGGCCTTCTGCTGTGTTCACCTAAACTTAGGGGGAAATGATTGCTTGGTTTCCTACACTATACTGGGTTGTCAGAAAAGTTATGACATACTTTTCTATGCAAAAATGCATCATGACTTTTCTAACAATGCAATATAAGAACTGTACAGTGAAGCCCAGTCTACTTGACCTGCAGTCTAGTCTATTGAGCACTGCGGCATCCATTCCAAACCAGAGGCGAGCCAGATGAGGATGTATCCTCTCCCTTGCTGAATATCACTCCTACAAAGAGGCTTTTACTCCCAGGTCTTTTAAAAAATACCATTAATACTGGGTAATAAATCAAGTTTTAATTGAGCCTGGATTTGTCAGTCCCCTGAGGAACTGTGATTTGAATGAATTGTCTGAAACTGTATAACTGCCCCTCCTCAATCTTCATCTCCCCCCACAAACCACAGCCTCCACCAAATTACTACTGGAAGCAAATGAGAGCCACCATAAATCACACTATTGGACAACACTGGAAGTGAGAAGACACAGAAGTCAAGAGCTGGTGGTCAAGGCAAGAGCAAGAGGCCAATATGTTCTCACTAAGTACTTAAGGCAACTGAGAAATGATGTGATATCTTTTGAAGTGTATTGCCTTGATAAGTTGCATAAAGAATAATTGAAGACAGCATGATATTTGGTTCAAATCTACCAATTGTTCACTGAGCATCAAACTGAGTTATTATTCTGGACACAAGTCCCTAGGAGGGGTTACTAATGTGGTGTGCTAGAAAAGAGGGAAGCCCAAAAAGTAGGTGGGGAGAAGCTAACAGAAATTAAGGACCAAAAATGAAGTATCTTCATGTGAAAAAGAACTACCGAGAACATATTTAAATAACAAGAATCAGATATAATCTAATTTTGGCAAATAACAAATTCGAAACAGTGCTTCTATTCAAAGAAGCAACATAAGCATATCTACCTCTTCTCTCTTCAAAAGCTTTACTGAAATGGCAGTTTTTAAAATAACAAAACCATTAAAAGTATTAGAATTCAATCAACAGAACATACACAAATTTAAAATGTCTCAAAAAAATCTCTGAAATCAGGTAAGACAGTGAAAAGGAAACATCTGCTCAACCATCTGTGCACCCCACAGGGGAGTAGAGTTTCTCTCAAGGGTTGCCCTTAAGAATCCCCAAACACAGAGCTAGTACTAAATGCTGGTCACAGAGGACAAGGAAATGGGGGAGGTAACCATCAGGGTAATTAACTTAAGATCTACATTCAGAACAGCTGGGCCTGGTAGTCCCCTTCCCATCACCTGAATTATGGAACATGTGGAAGAAATGCCTGTGCCTCCCAGCTCAAGCTCTAATAATGATTATCAAAAGGTAAAGGGTGAGTCTCCAGGCAATACTTCCTAGGATGAGTTTGAAGTCTTAATAAAGGGAAGAGCTATATGTCCTCTTCCACTTTAAAAGATAGCTTAGGCATTTCTTCAGGGTTTTGGTGTATACAAAGCCATTTCACACATGCTAGCTTATTTGGCTCTATGGAGCTCCTGTGAAGAAAATCACACCTAAAAAGTCTGTGATTATCCAAAAAACACAAGGCAGGGAAATCTGACATAGCTAGAAAGCAATGGAAAATACAAATGGCTGCATTAGTTGTTGAAGAGGAACTGGTCAGACCATGGAGATAAGAATATTTTCTGTACGGAGGATTTTAAAAAGTGCCAACTATTTAAAAGGGCTGGGGAACTTTCAGAAGTTGAAGACTAGAAAACACCAGCCAAATACAATGAGTATCTGAAGCCTTATTTGAAAAACAAAATCACTTGTGGTCTGGGAGGTGGCAAAGTGGATACAGTGTTGGACTCTCAAGCATGAGGTCCTGAGTTCGGTCCCTGGCAGCAAATGTAACAGAGTGATGTCAGGTTCTCTCTCTCCTCCTATCCCTCTCATTAATAATAAAGTGATTTTTAAAAAAATCATTTATGGGCATTTACACATAGTTGTGAAAATCTGAGCATAAATTGAGTATTAAATAATATTAGGAGTTTCAAATTTTAAAAAGAAAAGATAGTTTAGGGGAATACACACAAGATAGTTTAGGCTCTCAGCCTTAACAGTGGTCTGAGAGAATAATGACGATTATGATTACAATGATAGCAATCTTCATAATGATAGTGATGATAAAAAGAAGTTAAAAAAAAACATAACAAAGGGCTGGGGAGACAGAGCAGTGGCAGCAAATGAGACATGTGCCTGAGTCCCCAAGGCCAAGCTTCAAAGCCCAGCATCACTAGAATTGATTGGTTGCCAAAGTTGATATCTATGGGGGTATGTGTATGTGTGTTTGTTTATGTGTGTGTAATAGCAATAAATATTAGTAATTACACATAATTTTAATATTAGAATGCAATATTAACTAGATCACTGATTTTATAAAAAAAAAAAATGCAATTACAGAAGCCAGATCTTCCACCTTCTGCATCGCATAATGATCCTGGGTTCATAGTCCCAGAAGGTTAAAGAATAGGAAAGCTATCAGGGGAGGGGATGGGATATGGAATTGTGGTGGTGGGAATTGTGAGGAGTTGTACCTATCTGATCCTATGGTTTTGTCAATGTTTCCTTTTTATAAATAAAAAATTTTTTAAAAGAATGCTAATGTTATTTGGAACCATATTTTTCTTTCTTTTTTGTTTTCAGGGTTATTTCTGGGGATCGGTACCTGCATTACAACTCCACTGCTCCTGGAGGCCATTTTTTCCATTTTATTGTCCTTATTGTTGTTGTTGTTGGATAGGACAGAGAGAAATCGAGAGAGGAGGGGAAGACAGAGAGGAGGAGAGAAAGAATAGATATCTGCAGACCTGCTTCACCGCTTGAGAAGCGACCCCCGCCCCCACAGGTGGGGAGCCAGGGGCTCGAACCAGGATCCTTCAGGTCCTTGTGCTTTGCGCCATGTGCACTTAACCCGCTGCACTACTGCCTGTTCCCCATGGAACCATATTTTTCTCATAAGAAAAAGATACACGTGTGTGTGCGTGCACACACACACACACACACACACACACCACATATCAAATCAAAATAATAATGTGTATTCCTAGATATTAATTGGAACTTTGGTATATCTTCTCTTTTTTTTTTCCCCTCCAGGGTTATTGCTGGCCTTGGTGCCTGCACCATGAATCCACCGCTCCTGGAGGCCATTTTCCCCCCTTTTTGTTGCCCTTGTTGTTGTAGCCTCGCCGTGGCCACTATTATTGCCATTGTTGATGTTGTTCGTTGTTGGACAGGACAGAGAGAAATGGAGAAGACAGAGAGAGGGGGAGAGAAAGACAGACACCTGCAGACCTGCTTCACCGCCTGTGAAGCGACTCCCCTGCAGGTGAGGAGCAGGGGGCTCGAACGGGGATCCCCACGCCGGTCCCTGCGCTTTGCGTCCCTGCGCTTTGCGCCACATGCGCTTAACCCGCTGCGCCACCGCCCGACCCCCTATCTTCTCTTTTAAAAAAGTCACAACTACTAATTCTATCCACTAAAAGGTATAGAAACAGCACTCTGAATTGGTAAAAATGACTATCTGGCACAGAAAAAATGGCTTACTGAATAGATAGAAAAGGAAATTTAAAGAGCCTACTATACTGTCACAGGAGAAAGCAAATTACCTGTCAAAGACTACTGGCATGTGCGTTTCAGCATTGATACTAACCCCAAAATGTGACAATCTGGACATATCTAAGACTAAGTTTAATGTACTGAAACACACCAAAGATGTAGAAAATTCGTAAGATGATTATATACATAGAAAATCTCATGGGGGCAGTGGGTTAAGCACACATGGCGTGCAGCACAAGGACCTGCCTAAGGATCCCAGTTCAAGCTCCTGGTTCCCCACCTGCAGGGGGGCAGTGCTTCACAGGCAGTGAAACAGGTCTGCAGTTGTCTCTCTTTCTCTCCCCAGTCTTCCCCTCCTCTCTCCATTTCTCTCTGTCCTATCCAACAATGACATCAACAACAACAGTAATAATAGCTACTACAATGATAAAACAACAAGGGCAACAAAAGGGAAATAAAACAGCCTCCAGGAGCAGTGGATTCATGGTGCAGGCACTGAGCCCCAGCAATAACCCTGGAGGCAAAAAAAAAAAAAAAATCTCATTAGCCATTGTTGGAGCCTATTACAGAACAACTATTCTTCAGAAAATTGGCATATAAATAGTAGAAGCAGGAATGGATACTACTTTTCCTATATAAAATACATTCACATAACCTATGTTGCTGAAAATATTAAAATGACAAAGATGATAACTAAAATATCATTTGCAATATAAAATGAAACAATGGTCCTAGGCAAATTGTCAAATGGAAGCAGGCTATAAAGTCCATTTTGTTGTGGGGGCAGATAGTATAATGGTTATGCAAAGGACTCTAATGTGTGAGAATCCAAAGTCCCAGGTTCAATCCCCCACACCACTATAAGCCATAGCTGACCAATGCTCTGGTTAAAACAAATCAAAACAAAACAGATAAACCAACACCAAAAACAAAACGAAAAGGAAATCCATTTTGTTAAGAGATAGAAACCTTTTAAATTAATTTCTGAGATTGACAACAGAACTGATCAATATAAAACTCATAAATATGGAAAGTATCAGGTGCCAGTAGCTATGTTGCATTTACAATGGAAGACATCATAATACAAAACAACAAGAATGCAACAACATTCTTTTTTATATTTATTTATTTTCCCTTTTTCTGCTACCCTTGTTTTTTATTATTATTGTAGTTATTATTGGTGTTATTGATGGTGTCGTTGGATAGGACAGAGAAATGGAGAGAGGAGAGGGAGAGAGGGAGAGAGAAAGATAGACACCTGCAGACCTGCTTCAATGTTTGTGAAGCTACCCCCTGCAGGTGGGTAGCGGGGGGGCTCAAACCAGGATCCTTGCAATGGTCAAGGATCATTGCTTTGCATCACCTGTGCTTAACCCACTGCACTACCACCTGACCCCCCAACAACGTTCTTTACACAAGAAACAATATAACTAATTCCCTCTTGAATTGCTAACATATAGGAAGTATGAGTACTTGGGGCCATACTAAATTACATTACAGTAATGCAAAATGTAGGTAGCTCTAGGGGGGAAATAAACCACTTATTAGGGAGAGGGAGGTCATCAGTAGGGTTTCAACACTCAAAGCTTACTATTTTAGAGAGACACAGAAGGAAGGAAAGAAAAATGATACCACAGCACCAAAGGTTCAAGTTTCAACTGAGGTCTATGCTTGAACCTGGGTGGTGTGCGTGGCAAGAAGGCAATAACCACAGTTAAGCTAGCTTGCCAGTCTGAGTTCAGTTACTTTTACAAATAAATTACAAAAAGAAACAGGAGGGTGACTAAGAGATTCAAGAAATATATAATAGGGGGCCAGTGGTGGCACGTCTGGTTGAATGCACATGTTACAATCTACAAGGACCCAGGTTCAAGCCACTGATCCCCAACTGGGGGTGGGGGGAAAGCTTGTCAAGTGGTGAAGCAGGGCTTCAGGTGTCTCTCTGTCTCTCTCCCTCTCTATCTCCCCCTTCCCTCTTGATTTCTGGCTGTCTCTATCCAATAAATAAAGATAATTTAAAATTTTAAGGAAGGGGAGTCGGGCGGTAGCGCAGCGGGTTAAGCACCTGTGGCGCAAAGACCGGTCTAAGGAACCCGGTTTGAGACCTGGCTCCCCACCTGCAGTGGAGTCACTTCACAGGCAGTGAATCAGGTTTGCAGGTGTCTATCTTTCTACAACAACAATAAAAGCAAGGGCAACAAAAAGGAAACAAACATTTTTTTAAAATTAAGAAAAGAAATAAAAATTAAAAGTTATGGGAGTGCTGAAAATTGACTAATAAACCAACTATGAAATAAATAATGACAATTAGCAATATTTTAATGATGCTTGGCTATCTGAGTATACTAAGGAATTGTTGATTTTGAGGGGGTGATAATGCTATTGTGGTTACTTTGTAAAGATTCTCTATTTTTGTAACTATTTTGAAATATTTATGAATATATAGATATCATATGTAAAATTTTCTTCAAAAGAGCCATGACTGTAGGCAATGGTTGATCTGGATATAGGTGAAATAAAAATTAATTATGCCGCACCAAAAAAGCAAATGACCCCATCCAAAAATGGGCAGAGGATATGAACAAAACATTCACCTCTGAGGAGATCCAAAAGGCTAACAAACATATGAAAAACTGCTCTAGGTCACTGATTGTCAGAGAAATGCAAATTAAGACAACACTAAGATACCACCTCACTCCTGTAAGAATGGCATACATCAAAAAGGACAGCAGCAACAAATGCTGGAGAGGATGTGGGGACAGAGGAACCCTTTTACGTTGCTGGTGGGAATGTAAATTGGTACAGCCTCTGTGGAGAGCAGTCTGGAAAACTCTCAGAAGGCTAGACATGGACCTTCCACATGATCCAGTAATTCCTCTCCTGGGGTTATACCCCAAGGACTCCATAACACCCAACCAAAAAGAGGTGTGTACTACTATGTTCATAGCAGCACAATTCATAATAGCTAAAACCTGGAAGCAACCCAGGTGCCCAACAACAGATGAGTGGCTGAGAAAGCTGTGGTATATATACACAATGGAATACTATGCAGCTATCAAAAACAATGAACCCACCTTCTCTGACCCATCTTGGACAGAGCTAGAAGGAATTATGTTAAGTGAACTAAGTCAGAAAGATAAAGATGAGTATGGGATGATCCCATTCATCAACAGAAGTTGACTAAGAAGATCTGAAAGGGAAACTAAAAGCAGGACCTGAGCAAATTGTAAGTAGGGCACCAAAGTAAAAACCCAGTGGTGAGGGGTAGACATGCAGCTTCCTGGGCCAGTGGGGGATGGGAGTGGGCGGGAGGGATGGGTCACAGTCCTTTGGTGGTGGGAATGGTGTTTATGTACACTCCTAGCAAAATGTAGACATATATATCAGTAGTTAATTAATATGAGAGGGGGAAAATCAATTGTATGTCTCAAAGTTTCTCAAAACACAAACTGAATCTTTTTAATATATAGGCTGTGTATTTGATATGCGGACTCTCTCAAAAGCCTAGACCAAGTAGATTAGAAGCATCCAATAGCACAGCTATATACAAGATACTGGATACTGTACAGCAAACCATAACAAAAGGACTTTTCAAAGTTAACCCAATTACCAAATAATGTGATGATAACATTAACTATCGATTGTCTTTTGGAACCCTAAGACAACAGGAACCTCACATCTCCACTATAGAGCCCCTACTTCCCCCAGTCCTGGAACCCTTGGATAGGACCCACTTTCCCGTATGCGTCTCCCAATCATACCAAATAATATTGCATCCGCCGATCACAACCTAGCCAACGCAACGATTGCCACCTCAACATGCTTCACCTCAGACTGTGTCCAGAGACTTCACGTGTGGAATGACAACCCTTCAGCTTCATTACTCGGGTGAGACCTTTCCTTTTATAGTACACTCTAATTTCATCTCAGGTAGTTCACTTTCTAACAAAGTCCCATAACCTAGATATACACCAGTTTCTGTGAGAGAGAGCTTATGTGCACACATATCCATAAACTACTGCAAAATATATACCTGAAAGCAGTAGTACACTAGAGTTTGCAGTGAGTACCTCCCTAACACTTCCTCTCCACTATTCCAAGCTTGGGATCCATGATTGCTCAACAAATTGTTTGGCTTCGAATGTTAACTCTCTTTTCAATCACAAGGTTCCAGATGCCACCAGGATGCTGGCCAGGCTTCCCTGGATTGAAGACCCCACCAATATGTCCTGGAGCTCCGCTTCCCCAGAGACTCACCTTACTAGGGAAAGAGAGAGACAGACTGGGAGTATGGACCGACCAGTCAACGCCCATGTTCAGCGGGGAAGCAATTACAGAAGCCAGACCTTCTACCTTCTGCAACCCACAATGACCCTGGATCCATGCTCCCAGAGGGCTAGAGAATGGGAAAGCTATCATGGGAGGGGGTGGGTTATGGAGATTGGGTGATGGGAATTGTGTGGAGTTGTACCCCTCCTACCTTATGTTTTTGTTCATTAATCCTTTCTTAAAAAAAAAATTTTTTTTTAATTAATTATGTCCTACTAATTACTGAAGCTGATATCTACCTGTGGGGGTTAATGTGCCAGTTTACCTACTTTTTCTCATTCATTTTAATTTTAAAAAATTTAAACTTTATTTTAATAGAACAGAGAAAAATTGAGAGGGAAGGAGAGGTAGGGAGGGAGGGAGGAAAGAAAGGGAGGGAGAAAGAGATAAAGACAAAGAGACAGGGGTCTGGTGGTAGCCAGCAGGTTAAGCCCACGTGGCACAAAGTGCAAGGACCCGTGTAAGGACCCCGGTTGGAGCCCCCGGCTCCCCACTTACAGGGAAGTCGCTTCATAGGCGGTGAAGCAGGTCTGCAGGTGTCTATCTTTCTCTCCCGTCTTCCCCTCCTCTCTCCATTTCTCTCTGTCCTATACAACAACGAACGACATCAACAATAATAATAACCACAACAAGGCTACAACAACAAGGGCAACAAAAGGGGGAAAAATGGCCTCCAGGAGAAGTGGATTGATGGTGCAGGCACTGAGCCCCAGCAATAATTTTTAGACAAAAAAAAAAAAAGACAAAGAGACACCTGCAGCACTGCTTTACCACTAGTGAAGCTTTCTTCCCGACTGAAGGCTTGAACCCAAGACCATGTGTATGGTAATATGTATATCACCACCCAGGCCCTTATTTTATTTTACTTTTTAATTTTTTAATGGTTGACAGTTGACAGTAAATACAATAGTTTGTACATGCATAACATTTCCCAGTTTTCCACGTAACAATTCAACTCCCACTAGGTCCTCCTCTGCCATCATGTTCCAGGACCTGAGCCCTCCCCCACCCCAGTCTTTTACTTTGGTGCAGTACCCCAGACCCAGACCAAGTTCTGCTTTGTGCTTTTACTTCTGATCTTGTTTTTCAACTTCTATGAGTTGAGATCATCCACTTTTTAATTATTTTAAACTTTATTCAGTTTATGTTTTATATTTGCCTGAAAATAAGTATATTTTAAAGAAAGAACATGTTTTTCTTTTACAGTTAGGGCTTTATTTTATCTAAGAATTAATTCCCTAGTTAATATCATGGAAACATTCTCTTCTAGCGTTTGCCCTTCTTCCGTAGCCAGTCAACAGCGTCAGGTTGAGGCTGATATAAAGTTTCGAGACCTCCTTTGAATGTGGAGAGGTGGCAGTCGTTGACTATGTGGGTCATAGTCTGTCTGGAGCCGCAGGGACAGTTCGGGTCGTCTCTGGCTCCCCAGCGGTGGAACATAGCGGCGCACCGGCCATGGCCTGTTCGATAGCGATTGAGGAGGGCCCAATCATAACGTGCTAGGTCAAAGCCGGGTTGACGCTTGCAGGGGTCTGTGATGAGGTGTTTGTTCTTTACCTCAGCTGACTGCCAACTCTGTTTCCAAGAGTCTGGAACAGAGAAGTTCAGTGTAGGCGTAGGGGACCAGATTGGGTGACGAGACGTCAAGCGTTGGACAGGGTGGGCGAAGATATCCGCGTATATTGGCAGGTCCGGTGGAGCGTAGACGTGGGAAATGAACTTAGATGATGCCGCATCCGACGAATATCTGGTGGGGTGATGTTGCTAAGAACTGGCAGCCATGGAACCGGAGTGGAACGGATGGTTCCAGAAATGATCCTCATGGAGGAATATAATTTGGAATCGACCAAGTGGACATGGGGGCTACGGAACCATACTGGGGCACAGTATTCTGCAGTGGAATAGCATAATGCCAGAGATGATGATCGTAGTGTGGAAGCACTCGCGCCCCATGAGGAGCTGGCCAGTCTTGCAATGATGTTATTCCTCGCGCCCACCTCTGCTGCAGTTTTTATGAGATGTTCGTGAAATGACAGAGTGCGATCGAGAGTAACGCCAAGATAGACTGGCTGGGCTTCATGCCGGATTCTCGTATCGCCAAGCTGCACATTAAGCTCACGTGAGGCCGAGGGATGGTGTAGATGGAAAACAGATGATACCGTTTTTGCAGTGCTAGGGATTAGTCGCCATTTTTTACAGTAATCAGATATCAGAGACATGTCTTTCGTGAGTGCTTCCTCGAGGGATGGAATGCATTGGATCGACCTTCCCGTGGTGCATCTCGTGAGTACCCATTCATTGGGGAAACTGACGATCCTTCCTTGCCGACTGAATCCACATGGATCCCAGTCACTTTCAAAGCCAGCAACAAGCAGCTCCTGACAGCTTTCAAGCTGTTGGTCCTGCTCTTAATGTTGAGTCCTCCAACTTAATGTTGAGGGGCTGTCCTTTGCCAAACGCGTTCTTATTGGTCAATTGGCGATACAGCATCAGGCAGATGTTATTTGCCTACAAGAAACATTCTCTAATATTTTCTTTCACAATTATTTTTTAAAACTTTCAGATTTTAAAAATAGCCTTAAGTTAGATTTCATGCATCATGCAGAGTTAAATTTCACTTTTTTTCTGTTTAGCTTATATCCATTTTGATCTAGTCTTCTCTCCAAATATAATATTGATACCATAGGAATACTCTCCCTTTCCCTCTCCCTCTCTCTCACATACACACACCCCTCACAGAAAACCAAGTTTTTTTCCTCTGTCCTTTGATTCTCACCCATTAGAGGAGCTCAAGCAAAAATTTCCATAAGCTCAGAGAACTTGAAGGGAACTACATAGTTTAAAGGATAAATCTACTCTTCCTTCCAGAGATGTTTCTGCACATGCATTTAATAAACCACTATTAATCCCCTACTATTAAGTGATTCAACAATTAACAGAGCTTGGTCTTTGTCCTAGAGGAGCCAGCAGTCTAAGAAAACTGAGGCTCATAAAAAATTCATGCTACTGTGTAGGTTGGAGAGATTTTTCTAGTCTGCAAAAATGCTCCCTTTTGGGGTTTCTGTTATCTTTTGCTGCTAATGATCCCAGGAATAGTATCTGAATAAAAACACTTGAAATAGCCTAAAATCACCTTTCTCTTCTGAACAGAAAGATTAAGAGAAGGGCAGAGACATAAAAACAAAATGTATCTTTTGTTAACTCCCTCTGGTTAATCAAGAAAAAAAAAAAAACTTTGAAGCTATAAAGTGATTCAATGCAGTGAATTTTTGGAATGATTTTGGAGGTTGTTACAAAAAAAAAAAAGGCACTTTGACCTTTCCCATGAAGATTATTCACAATAGCTAGTAGATATACTACTTTTGTGATTATGCTGAAAGCAGCAGTTTCTCCCTATGAAAGAATAACACATGAAAGGTAACTCAGATGCCAACAACGCCAAGAAGCTGGCGCCTTAAAACCACCATGAAGGTACTGTAACTGAAATGTCTGATCCTCTGCACAAACCTAAGAATAAAGTCCTAGTATTTGAGTCCCACCCCTTTGTCCATAGGGAAACCAAAAAGTTAAGGGAGTTTGCCCAAGGCCACACTTGAGTGACAGCTGAAGAAGATGAGGACAGTGCTCTGAGCCCCTGGATACATTTTAATTTCTTTATTGGGGGATTAATGTTTTATAGTTGACAGTAAATACAATAGTTTGTACATGCATAACATTTCCCAGTTTTCCATATAACAATACAACACCCACTAGGTCCTCTGTCATCCTTTTTGGACCTGTATTCTCCCCCCCCACCCCAGTCTTTTACTTTGATGCAATACTGCCAATTCCAGTTCAGGTTCTACTTGTATTTTCTCTTCTTTGTTTGGCTTTCTATGTTAATTCTTCTTTCAGCCACCAGGTTCCAGGTGCTACTGTGATGTCAACCAGACTTCCCTGGACAGACAACCCCACCAATGTGTCCTGGAGCCCCATTTCCCCAGAACCCTGCCCCACCAGGGAAAGAGAGAGGCAGGCTGGGAGTATGGATGGACCTGTCAATGCCCATGTTCAGTGGGGAAACAATTACAGAAGCCAGACCTTCCACCTTCTGCATCCCACAATGACCTTGGGTCCATACTCCCAGAGGGCTAAAGAATAGGGAAGCTACCAGGGGAGGGGATGGGGTACAGAGTTTTGGAGTGGGAACTGTACCCCTCTTATCCTATGGTTTTTGTTCAGTGTTTCCATTTTATAATAAAATTTTTTTAAAAATTTAAAAAATTAACAGTTATGATTACATAGTAGACATAAGGATGTGAAAATACAAAATGGCAAGGTATTTAATATGGGACAGAAAGACATTTAAAATGCTATGTTGTTGGGGAGATGACATAGTGAGTATATAAAAGATTTTCATGACTGAAAACACTGAGGTTCAATGTCTGGTATTACCATAAACCAGAGCTGAGCAGTGCTCTGGAAAAAAAAAAAAAAAAATCCTAGGTTAAACCTGAAGCAAAGTATTCTAAGAGAGCTAAGTCAAAAGCAGACTGCCTGTAGCCCCATGAATGAGCACAATCAAAGCACAGATCAAAGGCCAGGAATAGGCAGGCTCAGCTAAGCACTAAGAAAGCTCCTGGCTGCTTTCCTTTCAATATCCACTTGAAACTATGTCTAACTGTGCTCATTTTCATCCTAATCCCTTTTATGAGTTACACTTTGGAGATAAATTTTATGTAGTACAACAATGAACTCAATCATATTAATATTAACCTGAGCTACACAACCCAGTACTGGCCTAGGGGGCCTAGAGCATGAAAAGCAATGTTAAGGTGCCCCTACATTCTGCTGAAAAGAACACTAGTAACTCAACAACCAGGTCCTCAAGCATCCACAGGGTGGTCATCAATCTTTTTTTTTTGCCTCAGGGTTATCACACTATGAATCCATTGCTCATGGAGGTCATTTTTCCCCATTTTGTTGCCCTTATTGCTCTTGTTGTTGTTGTTACTGTTGCCATTGCTGTTGTTGTTGTTGGATAGGACAGTGAGAAATTGAGAGGAGGTAGCAACCAGAATGACAGAAATCACTAAAAATTGAAGCAGAAATAAACAACATCGAAAATAAGAGAACCATACAAAAGATCACTAAAGCCAAATTTTGGTTCTTTGAAAAATTAAACAAGATTGACAAACCCCTAGCCAGACTCACTAAAAAAAAAAAAAAAAAAAAAAAAAAAAGAAGAACACTCAAATTAATAGAATTGTAAACAATAGAGATACCACAACTGACACCACAGAAAATCGTGTGAAATTTCTATGAACAACTATACGCCACCAAGCTAGAAAATCTGGAAGAAATGGAAAAATTCCTAGAAACATATGCCCTTCCAAAACTGAACCAAGAAGAACTACAAAACCTAAATACACCAATCACAGACAAAGAAATTGAAACAGTTATTAAGAATCTCCCCAACAACAAAAGTCCTGGACAAGATGGCTTCACAAACAAATTCTACAAAACCTTCAGGAAACAGTTAATACCCATACTTCTAAAGCTCTTCCATAAGATCTAAGAAACAGGAATACTCCCTTCCACCTTCTATGAAGCCAGTTATCACCCTGATACCAAAAGCAGATAGGGACACAGCAAAAAAGGAAAACTACAGACCAGTATCTCTGATGAACATAGATGCCAAAATATTAAACAAGATCTTGGCCAACCAGATACAGCAATATATCAAAAAGATTGTTCATCATGACCAAGTAGGATTTATCCCAGGAATGCAAGGCTGGTTCAATATACGTAAGTCAATATCATTCACCACATCAATAAAAGCAATGTCAAAAACCACATGATTATCTCAATAGATGCAGAGAAAGCCTCTGACAAAATCCAACACCCATTCATGCTCAAAACTCTACAAAAAATGGGAATAGACGGGAAATTCCTCAAGATAGTGGAATCCATATATAGCCAACCTACAGCCAACATCATACTCAATGGACAGAAGCTGAAAGGATTCCCCCTCAGATCGAGGACTAGACAGGGCTGTCCACTGTCACCGTTACTCTTCAACACAGTATTGGAAGTTCTTGCCATAGCAATCAGGCAAGAGAAAGAAATCAAAGGAATACAGATTGGAAGGGAAGAAGTCAAGCTCTCACTATTTGCAGATGACATGATAGTATACATAGAAAACCTGAAAGAATCCAGCAGAAAACTACTGGAAGTTATTAGTCAATATAGCAAAGTGTCAGGCTACAAAAATCAATGTACAAAAATCAGTGGCATTTCTTTATGCAAACACTAAATCTGAAGAAAACATCCAGAAATCACTCCCATTAACTGCTGCAGCAAATTCAATAAAATACCTAGGTATAAAGCTGAGCAAAGAAGTGAAAGACTTGTATACTGAAACTATGAGTCACTATTAAAGGAAATAGAAACTGATACCAAGAAATGGAAAGACATCCCATGCTCATGGATTGTAAGAATCAATATCATCAAAATGAATATTCTCCCCAGAGCCATATACAAATTTAATGTGATACCCATCAAAGTTCCACCAAGCTTCTTTAAGAGAATAGAACAGCAACAAAAACAATAAAATATCTAGGAATAAACCTAACCAAAGAAGTGAAAGACTTGTATACTGAAAATTATGAGTCACTACTCAAGGAAATTGAAAAAGACACAAAGAAGTGGAAAGATATTCCATGTTCATGGGTTGGAAGAATTAACATCATCAAAATGAATATACTACCAAGAGCCATATACAAATTTAACGCTATCCCCATCAAGATCCCAAGCACATTTTTTAGGAGAATAGAATAAATGCTACAATTGTTTATCTGGAACCAGAAAAGACCTAGAATTGCCAAAACAATCTTGCGAAAAAAGAACAGGACCGGAGGCATCACACCCCCAGATCTCAAATTGTATTATAGGGCTACTGTCATCAAAACTGCTTGGTACTGGAACATGAATAGACACACTGACCAGTGGAATAGAACGGAGAGCCCAGAAGTGAGCCCCCACACTTATGGACATCTTATCTTTGACAAAGGGGCCCAGACTTTTAAATGGGGAAAGCAAAGTCTCTTCAACAAATGGTGTTGGAAACAATGGGTTGAAACATGCAGAAGAATGAAACTGAACCACTGTATTTCACCAAATACAAAAGTAAATTCTAAGGGGATCAAGGACTTGGATGTTAGACCAGAAACTATCAGATGCTTGGAGGAAAATACTGGCAGAACTCTTTTCCGCATACATTTTAAAGACATCTTCAATGAAAAGAATCCAATTACAAAGAAGACTAAGGCAAGTATAAACCTATGGGACTACATCAAATTAAAAAAGCTTCTTCACAGCAAAAGAAACCACTACCCAAACCAAGAGACCCCTCACAGAATGGGAGAAGATCTTTACATGCCATACATCAGACAAGAGTTTAATAACCAACATATATAAAGAGCTTGCCAAACTCAACAACAAGACAACAAATAACCCCATCCAAAAATGGGGGGAGGACTTGGACAGAATATTCACCACAGAAGAGATCCAAAAGGTCAAGAAACACATGAAAAAATGCTCCAAGTCTCTGATTGTCAGAGAAATGCAAATAAAGACAACAATGAGATACCACTTCACTCCTGTGAGAATGTCATACATCAGAAAAGGTAATAGCAGCAAATGCTGGAGAGGGTGTGGGGTCAAAGGAACCCTCCTACACTGCTGGTGGGAATATAAATTGGTCCAACCTCTCTGGAGAGCAGTCTGGAGAACTCTCAGAAGGCTAGAAATGGACCTACTCTATGATCCTGCAATTCCTCTCCTGGGGATATATCCTAAAGAACCCAACATATCCATCCAAAAAGATCTGTGTACACATATGTTCTTAGCAGCACAATTTGTAATAGCCAGAACCTGGAAGCAACCCAGGTGTCCAACAACAGATGAGTGGCTGAGCAAGTTGTGGTATATATACACAATGGAGTACTACTCAGATGTAAAAAATGGTGACTTCACCATTTTCAGCCCATCTTGGATGGGCCTTGAAAAATTCATGTTAAGTGAAATAAGTCAGAAACAGAAGGATGAATATGGGATGATCTCACTCTCAGACAGAAGTTGAAAAACAAGATCAGAAAAAAAAAAAAAACACAAGTAGAACCTGAAATGGAATTGGCGTATCACACCAAAGTAAAAGACTCTGGGTGGGTGGGTGGGGAGAATACAGGTCCAAGAAGGATGACAGAGGACCTAGTGGGGGTTGTATTGTTATTTGGGAAACTGGGGAATGTTATGCATGTACAAACTACTGTATTTACTGTTGAATATAAAACATTAATTCCCCAATAAATAAATAAATAATAGAACAAAAACTACAATCATTTATCTGGAACAAAAACCACCTTGAATTTTCAAAACCATCTTGAGGAAAAAAAACAGAAATGGAAGCATCACAATCACCGATCACAACCTAATCAACTCAACAAGTGCCACCCCAGCATGCTTCACTTCAGACTGTGTCCAGAGACTTCAGGTGTGGAATGACAACCCTTCAGCTTCATTACTTAGGTGAGACCTTTCCTTTCATAGTATTCTCTAATTCCATTCCAGGTGGTTCACTTCCTAACAAAGTCCCGAAACCTAGATAAAGACCATGTCCCCTGAGATAGAGCATATGTTCACACGTATCCATAAACTAGGGCAAAATATATACCTGAAAGCAAAAGTACACAATAGTCTGCAGTGAGTACCCACCAACACTTCATCTGCACTATTCCAGCTTTTAGGTCCATAATTGTTCAACAATTTGTTTGGCTTTGTATGTTAATTCTCTTTTTAGCCTCCAGGTTCCAGATGCCAGCATGATGTCAATCAGACTTCCCTAGACAGACAACCTCACCAATGTGTCCGGGAGCTCCACTTCCTCAGAGATCCACCCTAATAGGGAAAGAGAGGCAGACTGGGAGTATGGATTGACCAGTTAACGCCCATGTTCAGCGGGGAAGCAATTACAGAAGCCAGACCTTCCACCTTCTGTAACCCACAATGACCTTGGGTCCATACTCCCAGAGGGGAAAAAAATGGGAAAGCTATCAGGGGAGGGGATGGGATATAAAGATCTGGTGGTGGAAACTGTGTGGAGTTGTACCCCTCCTATCCTACGGTTTTGTTAATGTCTCCTTTTAAAAATAATTAATTAATTAAAATATTTAAAAAAATTGAGAGGAGGGGAAGACAGAGGGAGAAAGAAGGACAGACACCTGCAGACCTACTTCACCACTTGTGAAGCGACCCCCCCCCCGCCACCCAGAAGTGGGGAGCCGGGGGCACAAATGGGATCCTTAAGCTGGTCCTTGTGCTTTGCGCCATGTGCATTTTACTCGCTGTGCTACTGCCCAGCCCCTGTTAACCTGTTAACGATCTTTCTAAATGACCACAGTTATAGAACATATTTAAGAGAGTCCCTTTATTCAATATACATTTTTTAACTAAAAAAGAGACTTTCCCTTTGGCAGTATAAAAGACAATTTTCCTGAAAACCTTCTGTTACAAAGCACAAGATGAATCATTAAAAACATTTTAAATATGTTCTGTTTCTGGCAGTACTAATAGGTTAGGTTACTGGTATCAACACTCCTGCAGCAAAAAAAATTACATATTTATAATAATATATAGTAAAATATTACATATACACATATGTACATATACAATCCAAAAGAAAGTGAATCTGAGTAAGTTTTTATGCTGAGGACGTGCCAATAGTAACACTGAGCTTCAGAAAGCCCAGTTAGACAGAGGACATAAATCAAGGGCACACCACATAGCTGAGGCCCACCTATGAAGACACTTCCAGTGGAAGCTGGGTCCTCAGATTGCTGTAACTTCTAATTATGAACTAGAATTAAAAACATATCACTTTTCCCCAAATCCTGCACGAGAGAACTGTAAGGGAGCCTGTGTTAGAACTAGAGTTCAAAAGGGGAGGCAAAAGAGCAGGAGGTTGAGGGTGAAGAAAAAGAAAAAAAATGAATTAAGGGGAAGAAAGGGAAAGGAAGAAATGGGGAAAAGGCAAAAAAAGAGACAAAAATCAAAGGAAAAAAGATGGAGGTAACACCTATATGAAAAGTTTTGCACACAGCTTGGTGTGTTTAAATGGTCCAAAAGCTATGTGAATGACAATGTATATTACAATTTGGATTTGAAATAATAATCTTAGTTTTATGTTAGAATTATATAAATCAATGCAAATATTAACAGACAAGGTAGATCAATAAGTGCAAAAAATCCAAAAATTAAATAGGTATTAATTATAAAAATACTTAGAAAATTAAAAAAAAAGACATGCCCTCAATAAGACATTATTGTTGCCAACATATGTGCAACAAGGAAATAATAAAACATTGAGAATGGTGGCCTGGGAGCTGGTGTAGTGGAAAGAATGCTGGACACTTTGAATGGTCCCAATTTGATGCCAGCATTACATGTGCCAAAGTGATACTCTGGTTGTGTCTTTTCCTCACATGTTAATAAATAAATCTTCAGAGTAAAAAACCTAGAAAGCAGGTTCTAAACTCAATAGTGAATCCAAATATTACCATTTCTGTTCACAGCCACAACTGGGGATCTTCAGCAACACACACACACACACACACACACACACACACACACACACACACACATCATACATACATGCATTATCAACTGGAAAGGATAAATGATATTTTAAGAGAATAAGCCTGTGTCTGCATATCTATATAGATGAGTCACTGCACATAATGAAAGGTTAGAAAGACTGCTTAGTGAAAAGTCAGCATATAGAAATTCTATTTCTCTGTCCCTGCTATGAACATGTAGAAAATAGTTATTTTTTTAAATTTTTTTATATTTATTTACTTTCCCTTGTGTTGCCCTTGTTTTTTATTGTTGCAGTTATTATTGTTATTGTTATTGATGTTGTTAGGACAGAGAAATGGAGAGGAGGGGAAGACAGAGGGGGAGAGAAAGACACCTGCAGACCTGCTTCACCACCTGTGAAGTGACTCCCCTACAGGTGGGGAGCCAGGGGCTCAAACCGGGATCCTTACGTCAGTACTTGCACTTTGCGCCATGTGCGCTTAACCTGCTGCACTACCGCCCAACTCCCTAGAAAATGGTTTTTATTGAGAGAGGTTATAGTACCATTTAGTTATATGATTTCATGTTATAAAACATTCAGAACTAGAGAATGTATCATGTAGATACCTCTTCATGGTAAGTCTAAAGTTGTAATTAAAAAAATATGAGGCTTTTAAAAACTAAGATAATATTTTATATCTTAAAATTGGTAATAATCTGAGTTAAACTGAAGGGTGGGTGTTCAGCTTTGTTGTCACTTTGTGCCTTTCATGTATTTTATGTGTTATTTTGGAAGGTGAAACATTTCATCCTTTTGGCTGCTTTAAGTTAATTATAAATCATTTTCTTTTCTAAATGTGTATGTATTTATTGGATAGAGACAAAAATTGAGAGGGGAGAAGGAGACGGGGGAAGAGAAAAGACAGAAAGAGATACCTGCAGCACTGCTTCACCAATCATAAAGCTTCTCCTCCCGGGTGGAGACAGGGGTCCTTGTACATGGTAACACATGAGCTCAACCAGGTACACGCCGCACCTCCTGGCCCCAGAAACCATTTTATTAATATAAGATTCACATGCCACACCATTCACTCACTTCCCCTACATTCACCTAAAGTACACAAAGGTAGTAAGTATATTCACAATCACTAGTGTAATTTCTTCCCTATGGATCTACCTATTCTAGACATTTGGTATTAATAGAATGCCACAATATATAGCCTGGTATATCCAACTTTCACTTAGGTTTCCAAAGCTCATTCATAGAATATGCATCAATACTCTTTTTTGTTGCTACATAATATTCTATTGTTTCTACAAATCACAAGAGAAAAGTGACCTGTAAGCTTATCAGTTTAGTACTAGAAGTCTAAGCCAACAAGTGGCAGGGCAGTTCTCTACAGACCAGTTTGAAGTAGTTCCACAGTGCTAGTTTGCTAGTTTACCCATTTGAAAAGCTCTGGTTTTGAAGTCAGTATTTTGCAGCTTCTAAAGTTAAGACTCAGTTTGCACACCTACACAGTGAAAAACTGACAGCAAGAATTATTATATATAAAGAAACATTTAAAGATTAGATAAAGTAATAAGCATGTTCTAGGCACCCAAAAATGTTGGCTTCCCTTCTATACCATCTTTGCCACCCTTTCTTGTTACGCTCCCCAGGTTTTTTTGTTTGTTTTACTATTCCACACACAGGCTTCTGCTAATTGTACAGTGTTTAGCACTGGTAAAAGATATGGGATAGGGTGCATGCCTTGGCATATCTATAAGTCCAGGCTTTAGTCCCAGCACCACATAGTAGGTAGCAAGGCACCCAGGGGAAAACTTCAGTGTTGTCCTGGTAAATGAAAAAAATAGTAAGTTGACTGGGAGCAATGAAATTACTCATGCACAAGACCCTGACTCTGAAAACACACACAGATTTAATAAATATTACATTTGATCCTCAATTTTATACTTAATATGCCAATTTGAAAATTGATATTTATAGTGATGAAAGACAACAGAAACTATCTCAAAAATTCTGAATCAGTGCTAGGTGCAACAAGCATTACTATGCCACAAAGTAGCTTTTAGATTTGAAGAAAGCCCAATATTGTGACAATCAAATGGCATGTGCCAGGCTATTACCTAGCACAGGAAACAGATTCTCTCAAATGTTTTCATCTGGAACTTGAAATTACATGGTTACTAAACTACTAAACGTGAAAACTACAGAATCAATGCTAAGAACTTCACCCCCCAAAAAACTTCACTTCTGCTAATATATATATATATATATATATATATATATATATATATATATATATATATATATTCCCTTGGGAAGAGCTGGCACATAATTATCAGTCCCATAAATAAAAACAAGTATTCCAGTTGAACACCTTACCCATGAGTCCACTGTCCCTGGAGTCGGCAAGGAAACACTGACTCCTGTGACTGGCAGTGTGTATCCAACACTGAGTTTTTCTCCAATGGCTCTACCCAGCCTGAACCTAGTTCATTTCAATTAACTTCAGCTTAACTTCAGCTTCATTATCTATTATGAGAAGTCACTGACAACCTTAACTGCTGACCATGAAACCCTCAAGACATCCTAGAACAATAAAATGTGCTGCTAAGGCATGCTCTTCTTTTATCTTCTGTCTTGAGAAGTGTTTTTAAGAACAAGTCCTATAAAATGTTATGTGTCTCCATTGGCATCATTGTGAACAGTCCCATTCCTACAAGACTCAAAGGATTCTTTCAGAGAGTTTTATACAACCAGGATGACCCATCAGGGGAAAGTCCTTTTCCTAATTGGCAATAAAGTGTCACCAAAGCCCCCCAGAGAACCTAGTGGGTATCAGGAAGAGCTGTGTGACAAACTGTTAAAAGTCTGGGAAATCATGGTGACCTGGAATGTCCTTAATGGCCACTCACAATTCATCCATATCCACTAATGTATTTTATCTGTTCTGGTAATTCTTTTCTCTCTCTTAGAAGTTGCCTGTTAACTCCTATTTTTATTTCCACTTTCAGTCCCGCTTTGAGGTCTGAGAATATCTCTTCCATGTCTGTCAGACAAGATGTTTTTATCAGCAGAAAAAAGTCTCTAGAAAATCTTGGGACTTATCAATTTATAAAATAAGAAAAAAAATAAATTCTTGTTGGATTTTGACCACCACATGCTGAGCAAAGCATTTTACAAGTCTCCTTGTCGACTTTTCCCCACCAGTAAAGGAAGATGGGTCAAAACTACACACAATCCCTATGTTCAGAAAAAGTAGATAACATTCTCTGTATTACTCAGCAGGTACCAGAGAAAACAAATATTTATTCTCACCACCAAAGTTCTGAATCCCCAATGCCTCCATTGCAAGCCACAGCATTCTCCCAAGGTTGCAGACACGGGTTAATCATCATCTCTACAACTATCTGTCTACATTTGTACATAATTGCCCCCTTTTTCTTCCAGGTCCAGTCCTCTCTTCCCTTCCAAGCCATTAATACATAACCCTATTACTACATCCAAAGGTCCCTTCCTTTTTCCTCCTTTGTCTGCTGGCCCTGACAGAGCTGGAGTTCACAGCCCTCTTATTTTCTTCCTTCTATCATTTCTCCCCCCCCCCCGGGAATATGAATTAAAACTGTTTTAGGGGGTACAGAAAATAGGAGTTCTGGCTTCTGTAATTGCTGCTGGACATGGGCATTGGTAGGTCAATCCATACCCACAACTAGAACATTAATTCTTTATATGGCAATCACATGGACTACTTATGACAATAGTTTGGTCTAACAAGTATGCACCCTTCTGCATGTGTGCAGATATGTGTACACACACACACACACACACACCATAGACCTACTATCTAGGGAAAGATGCCCAGAACTGACATCTTTATACTCCCAGAGGAAATAATGGCAGCTTCAACCTATCTTACTTTTCAACAGCCAAACATGCACAAATACACAAGCAGGCAATATGACCACTGGGACTTGCCCTCATTGAAACTAATCCACACAGTATTTTTAGAAACAGATTCACATCAAAGCACCTAAGTCAAGTGAAGAAGCACATGAAACACACACAAAGACACATGCTAATGGAGAGAAATCATAAGGGATTGCAGTATTGTCAAGAGCCTCAACAAGAAACTTATAGACCAATAAATATTTCTAAAGCAGCAGTTATCCTAGATTTAGTTTCCATGGCAATAAGTAGTGAGTAGAGGTCTGCTATCATCTATCTTGAAGAGAAGGGACAGAAATCAGTAGACTAATCCATTTAACGGTAACAACTGTAAAAAATAGTCACAATGGCACCCCACTCTCAAAAATAACTATTTTGTGAGTTTGTGACCCTTATTTCTAGGAACAAAAGAGGAATTTTCTAAGTCATCAAATGGTATGGTGGTTTTATGTTCAACTCAGCTTATCTGCATATATAACAATCAGGTGACTTAGGTAGTATTCCTTTAAGCAACTTGAACAGTGCTTTGAGAGCATCTATGAGGGATGACAGAAAGGGTTCCTCTATGTTTTGGTCTTCATAATATCAATATTCTTTGCAAAGAATGACCCAGGACTATAGGGATTTTGTCAACAAATACTTTAAACAAGAGAACTTTGCCTATTTGCTACTACATTCAATATTAAGCTATGTTGAGGAAAAAACCAAAGCTTGCACTAAAAGCTACCTGACATTTTCCGAATGATCTATGAGCCAAACTTTAATTTCTTAAGTTTGCTCTTGGGTATTACAGTGAAACAGACTTTATTCTATGAAAAATCCTAGAAAAATCTCAAAAATGTGTCCTACTCCAGTTATCATTTAACTCTGAGATGACCACATGTGCAAATTGAACAGTAATGGTTACTTATCATTAATTGTAGGCTCCATTCAGCATCACTAAGCTTGGCCTATGTCAGGCATGCTGCTGGATACCCCATGTAGAAAGTTAGAAAAGATATACCCATTCTCTCAAAAAGTGCAATCTAAAAGATTCACCTGGAATGATTATAATATTCCCACTGCCCTAAAGAAAAGTATGAGTTGATGAGATAAAGTCAAAAATCTTTCACAAAGCCTTAACAGCCCTTTAGAATTTGGAGTCACTCTTTCTCAGTCTTATTCTCCATAAGTCCTCATATGCTCCAGCCATCACTGTTCTTGTCAAGCAGTGGTTTTCACTTGCCTGTGGTTTTCCCACTGCCTGCAGTGAGTTTTTCCTGTCCTTTCATCTGCCCTCCCTTGGGGAGTCTTTGCATCTCACTGTTAGCATTACCTCCCAGAAGCATTAAGTTCTCACATGTATGTTCACACTGTTCCCTATTTTTCTTCCATCACAATGTCTCACTTCTGTGGTTTTAGTTTTCAGTGAGTTGTAATGATCACTTCTTGCAGACTACCTGGCACCTACAATTGTAAGCACTGGAACTGTTACAATAAATCTCAAATGTTCTGTTAAATGAATAAAATTGCTGGGAGGTAGGTTAGTATAGTATCCACTGACCTTCAGAATAGCAAATATGCTAATACCCAGTGTTTATTTTTATGTAGAAAAATTAATAGATTACAAATTAATCTTAAAGCCTTTATATAATACAGGCATTATTATAGTGCATATGTGGTTAATTCCTTCTCTATCCAGCAAATAAATGCCTGAAATTTTCAATAGCTTAGTGAGAGCTGCAGTAAAATTATACAAATTTCAGCTTCAGACAGTTGGAATTCAGGGTAATGATCATGGTGAGCTGATATTTCTATGCATTCTCTAATTATAAAGGTTTACTAAACAAGGTAGGTAAACCTTAAGGTGATAGATTATTTTTAATAGATACTTTTTTCTCCAATACTTTATTTTTATTAAATATGAAAGAGAATTTCAGCTGAGACAGAAAGAAGAGAAGGAATTCAGAGGGGCCAGGTGATGGTGCACCTGGTTGAGGGCACATGCTACAATGCACAAGGACCTGGGTTCAAGCCCCTGTCCCCTACCTCCAGAGGGAAAGCTCTACAGTGGTGAAGTAATGCTGCAGGTATCTGTTTCTCTCCCCACTCCCTCTTGATTTCTCTGTCTCTACTGAAATAAAAAATATATTTTTTTTTTTGAAAATTACTTTAAAAGAGCCAAAGTAGCACTCTGGTATATTTGGCACACAAAATTGAACAAGGAACTTTAGGCATGCAAGTTTGATCCTTTGCTCTCTAGGACTGTGCCCTCACTGTTGAGCAGCAATGGTAGGGATTTCCCACTCTCTGAAGGGAGGCTGGGCCAGCCTACTCTGCCACTTGAAAAAGACTGGTCCTGAAATGACTGCAGCCCAGAATGTTCTCAGCTGTGACCATGGACTGGGAGCTCACACGAACTAGACTCAGGTCACACAGTCTCCTTTGCTAAATCAGATTGATGGGGTAAGCAGTCAATGGTATTTATATACTTTCCTTATGTTTGGGAGCTACCCTCTGCCATAATCCAGCAGCTCCCTAGCCCTATTCTCAACTTCGATATCATCTTCCCAGACAATGTTTTTAGTCTACCTGCAGGTTAGCTGTCCGGCTCAGGCAAAAATTACTAAAGTCCTAAAGCCCCTTGGAATATACTTAAAATAGACTTCCTGGCTTCTTCCCTCCAGAAGACCCCTAATTTTATCTATTCTAATCCTATCTTTGGGTTCCTGGTTAACAAACCATTTATCCTGCTTTTTATATTACTGCCTTTCAGTCACAAAGTTGCAGATGCTACTATGATTCCTTTCCGACTTCTTTGGGCAGACAACCTCACCAGTGTGTCCCAAAATCTCACTTCTCCAGAGCCCTACCCCACTAGGGAAAGAAACAGGCTAGGGTATGGATCTACCTATTAACGCCCAGGTCCAGTGGAGAAGCAATTACAGAAACCAGACCTTCCACCTTCTGTACCTCATAAAGAATTTTGGTCCATACTCCCAGAAGGATAGAAAAATAGGGAAGTTTCCAGTGGAGGTGATGGGACATGGAACTCTGTCATGGGAACTGTATGGAATTGTACCCCTGTAATAGGCCAGTGCTTTGGTGTCTCAGCCACTCCCTCCTCCTCATAAGTATAATGGTTGGGCAAGAGTATTGTGCATACTCAAAGTACTACGCATGCTCAGCAGTGCTGTGCATATTCAAAGTCCTGAGTTTATTGTTCTGTTCCATGTTTCAAGGGGGGCGGGGGTGGATAATACAATTTTAAAACAAAACAAAACCAAGGTTATAAGTGTTTCCAAGGTTCCATTAGGGATTTTTTTATTTTTTATATTTATAAAAAGGCTGACAGAAGCTATAGGATTAAGATGGGTACAACTCCACACAATTCCCACCACCAGAACTCTGTATCCCATCCCATCCCCTGCTAGCTTTCCTATTCTTTTATATACCTGAAAGCAAAAGTGCACAATAGTCTGCAGTGAGTCAGTATATGCAGCAAGCAAGTAAAAAGTCCTAAAAAGACACCATGAAGTTCCTAATGAAATAGTGTCTACTTAGATTTAGATAATCTCCTCACCTACTGCCTATAACACTTCCCTCACTCACTCCAAAGCTGGCCGTATCAAGGTAAGGACCACAAAAGCTGAATAATGGTAAGAGACTGGCATACTTTAACGATGACTCTTTAGTCACTATCAGGCCACCCCATCAGCTGGGGCCCTATTTGGGGAGTCCTGAGATTCCCAAACAGACATAATGGGCCTAGACCTCAAATAAATCCCTCTCTCCATTGTTACCGGTCATCTCTATCAGGAACAATACAATAGACCCCTTTGTGGGCTCCCATAGGACCTTGCCCTCAATGTGGATCAACAATGGTAGAAAATGTTCCATCCTCTGAAGGGAGGCTGGATCATACTCTACAACCTGAGGAAGATGGATCCTGAAATCGGGGCAGCTTATAACATTCCTACTCATGACCACAGAATGTGAGCTCAGATCTACAGGGATGCAAAGATCACATAGGCTCCTATGGGATTATTTTCTTTGGCATAAAGAAATCACTTAAGAGTTTATCAATTCTTCTGGCAAAAAAAGTCTCTCATATTTTATCTGGGAATATATTTCATTTCTTAACTTTTTATAGAAGAGCAATTTATTGTGTGCAATTCTGTGTATCATTTATATGTTCTTGGATTTTCATAAATGAGCCAACACCTGAAAATTAACCAGACCACTGAAATTCCCTCAGATTAGTTTTCTGAATTCTAACAAAGTTTGTATTTAACTCTATTTAATTTTTTTAATTATATCTTTCTTTGTGTTGGCTTCTTTTACTCAACATTGTATTAGCTGTTGTATCTAACAGCTCCATTTCCATTTTATTTAGTCTCCTTTTGTGTGATTACATTTGGATAGTTTCCAGGTTCTGACTCTTTAAATACTGATACTGTGAACAATAATTTACATATCTTGATGTACAAAAGCAATAAACTCTGTTGGATATAAATATTAAAGTGTGGAATTTTCAGGCCATAGTGCATACATTATTTTTAAAGCAAATAACCAATGTGAAAATACTAACATATTCCCAGCAGTGCAATGAAAACTTTATTTTTAAAATATTTTACTGAAAAAGAGAGAGAGCGAGAGAGAGAGCGAGAGAGGGAGACAGGCACCAGAGAGCACTTATTAACTCTGGCGTATAGTGATGCTAGGGATTGAAACTGAGGCATTAAAGTATTTTACATAAACATTGTGCTATCTCCCCAGCCTTATAATTCTTTCATTATTATTCTTTTAGTTTTTTTCAGTTCTGGGTTTTTATGATCTTTCTTATCTTGCTATTCTAGTGGTTAAATTGTAGTATAAAATGATAGTTTCAGTTTGTCTTTTCCTGATGACAAATGTTTCCATTTTGTTTATTGGTCACTGAAAAGTTTCTGGTTGAGCTTTTTTTTATATCACCTAACATTTAAATAAATCTTTTTTTCCACTCTACAGATTGTGCTCATACTCTGTTGATGACATTTTTTAATAAGCAGAAAGTTTTAAGTTAAAAAGAATTTAATTCACCATTTTCCATTTATTATCAAATGGGACAGTGCTAATATAAATACTCTGGATTTTAGGATGGTGATCTCATATCCTACAATTCTATTGTCTTGTGACTATTCTCGCTATTTTTTGTTGATTTTATTGAACTTTCTATATAAACCATCATGCTACCTGTTCAAAGTATTTTCATTCATTTTCAATTTGGTTATCTCTCACTTCATTTTCTTATCTTACTGTCCAAAATATCTAGAATATCATTAAGTGGAAAGAGCAAATATTCTTGTTTCTGACCTTTATTAAGGAGAAAGTATGCAGTTTCCATTCAACATGTTAGCTGTGGTATATCTGTACTGATGATCTTCTCCTACCTACCCCAAAGCAAGATAAGAATTGTGATAAGAGAAGTGAGATACTAAAAACAATTATAATTCTGTATTCAAGTAGGAAGACACTTAGAGCCACTGTCACTTGAGCATTAAGATTAATACTATCTCCTTTATACTCAATAAACTGATGATACTATGAGAATACAAAATGAGTTATTAAGGGGACGGGTGGTGGTGCACATGGTTGAGCACACAAGCTACAGTGTCCAAGGGCCCAGGTTTAAGCCCCCGGTTCCCACCCACGGAGAGAAAGCTTCACAAGTGGTGAAGTAGGGCTGAAGGTGTCTGTCTCTCTCCCTATCACCTTTTCAATTTCTGGCTGTCTCTATCCAATAAATAAAAATAATAAAAAAATTAAAAATAGGTTATTAAACAACCAAAATCCTTAGTTTAAAGAGAAAATAGAGAAATGCTTTATGGATACTGAGTATTGACTAGAATTCAAGTCAAGTAAGCAAAAGGGAATTGGTTAGGTAAATTCAAGAATCACCAATGGGGGAGAAAATCTGAACTCAATCAGGTTATCTTTCTTACCCAGTAGATGTATATTTTAAGTATACCTAGGGAATATAAGGGAGTACAGAGTATGTAACTTTCTCTACAACCTAGATAGCATTCCCATTGAGTTTCTTTTAAGTAGAAGAATGGTCTGGTGAAGGCTGAGTTTTTTCAGAGGAACCTGAATACCAATGACTGATTTCAATCTTACACTTTGAGTACCTCAGTATTTGAGTTGTATCTGTAAATCCACCATATATTTTTTTCATTTTTATTGAATGGTCTAATGGTTTACAGTAAATATAGTTATTGATATACATGGGTAAAATTTCTCATATTTCTGCAAAACACTCTCACCCCCAGCCTAGGTCCTCCTCCACCATTGTCTACTTTCTGTTTACCCTTTCTGTTTTATTTCTTTTCATGGGTGAGGTCACCCTACATCATCCTTCTCTTTTTGGCATATCTCACTTAACATGATTCCTTCAAGCTCCATCCAAGATGAGGTAAAGATATAAATTCATCATTCTTAATAGCTGAGTAGTTCCCCTGTCAGCACTATCATCTTGTTCCCCTTTATCTTATCATTGAAAACTGCAGTTCATCAGAAGACTGGAAATGTATCTGCCCTGTCATACAGCAGTTCCTTTCCAAGGGATCTATTCAAATTAAAAAAAAAAAAACATGTACACCTATGTCCATAATATCTTAGTTTGTAATAGTCCAAACTTGGATCTTGAGAGCTTGTTTGGAGGTTCTAGCAGGGAAGCTCAGCTACTCATATATCCTTGACTAAAGACTATTCGGGGAAGGCCATCATCTTTGTACCAAGCGTGCAGCTTCCAGAGGGACGCACATGGACCGGTGAGGGAGGAAGGGGACACCCACCTAGCCAGCCAGATCAGCCGAATCAACCCTGGTGATCAGTGGGGTGACATGTTGCAGCCAGATAGCCCTCATAACCAACAGCCCAAACTTGGAGCAACCCTAATATACAATGACAGATGAGTGGTCAGAATGTTCTCTCTCTCTCTCTCTCTCTCTCTCTCTCTCTCTCACACACACACACACACACACACACACACACACACTCAGCTGTATTTCTCTACTGTAAGAAATAAAGCAGTCTTCCCTTTTTACCTATCCTGGATAGAACCTGAAGTAATTGTGTTAGATAAGCCAGAAGGATAAGGATGAATACTGAATGACCTCACTTACAGAATGCACTTAAGAAGCAAGGCAAGAGAAGCAACCAATAGCACAGCTATATACAAGATACTGGATACTGTACAGCAAACCCTAACAAAAGGACTTTTCAAAGTTAACCCAATTACCAAATAATGTGATGATAACATTAACTATCCATTGTCTTTTGGAACCCTAAGACAGCAGGAACCTCACATCTCCACTATAGAGCCTCTACTTCCCCCAGTCCTGGAAAAGTTGGATAGGGCCCACTTTCCCGTATGCCTCTCCCAATCCATTATCAAATAATGCTGCATCTGCCGATCGCAACCTAATCAACACAACGATTGCCACCTCAACATGCTTCATTTCAGACTGTGTCCAGAGACTTCACGTGTGGAATGACAACCCTTCAGCTTCATTACTCAGGTGAGACCTTTCCTTTCATAGTATACTCTAATTCCATCCCAGGTGGTTCACTTTCTAACAAAGTCCCAAAACCTAGATATACACCAGTTTCTATGAGAGAGAGCATATGTTCACACATATCCATAAACTACTGCAAAATATATACCTGAAAGCAGAAGTACACTAGAGTTTGCAGTGAGTATCCCCCTAACACTTCCTCTCCACTATTCCAAGCTTTGGGTCCATGATTGCTCAACAATTTGTTTGGCTTTGTATGTTAACTCTCTCTTCAGTCACCAGATTCCAGATGTCATCAGGATGCCGGCCAGGCTTCCCTGGACTGAAGATCCTCACCAATGTGTCCTAAAGCTCCGCTTCCCCAGAGACCCACCCTACTAGGGAAAGAGAGAGGCAGACTGGGAGTATGGACCGACCAGTCAACGTCCATGTTCAGCGGGGAAGCAACTACAGAAGCCAGACCTTCCACCTTCTGCAACCCACAAAGACCCTGGGGTCCATACTCCCAGAGGGATAGAGAATGGGAAAGCTATCAGGGGAGGGGGTGGGAAATGGAGATTGGGTGGTGGGAATTGTATGGAATTGTACCCCTCCTACCCTATGGTTTTGTTAAATATTAAATAAATATCCTTTCTTAAATAAAAAAAATAAATAATAAAAAAATAAAACCATTAACACTTTAAAAAAAAAAGCAAGGCAAGAAAAGAGAAACAGAGGGCAAAACATGAACTGGGTGAGGCATAGTACAGCAGAGCAAAAGAATGGATTGGGGGGGGGGTAACGTAGGTGGGGAAAGGCATCAGGTCTGCAAGACACAAGGGTTAAAAGAGACTTGGGTTGGTGGTGGAAGTGGTAATATAGACACCTACCACAGGCAGATAAGAAATTGTATTCATTTAACAGAAACTGTCCTATAAACCATTATTTCCTCTATAAAATGGTTTGGGGGGGTAATGTTGGTCCATACTCTCAGAGGGAGGGAAATGTTAGGGGAAGATGGCCAAAGGGCTCTGAACCCCAATTCCATCAGAACACAAAGAAGAGGAAAAAAGGAAAGATATTCACAAGTAGTAATAGGTGTTAAGTATGACTCAGAAAGGAGAGAAGGCAGGACCATAGGAAAAAATGGGCAAAGATACAGAGTAAGGAAAATGGTTTGGGGAAAAAATAGACAACTGATTTAAACCTAACTTTAATTTATAATGTACTTTAATCCTAAACTGCTCAATAACACTAAGATGGAAGGCAGCATTTGCCCTTCTTTAGATAATGTGGATGTCAGTCAGGAAGGTTAAGTGTTCTGTTAAGGACTGCAGATAAGTAAGTAGATCAACCAGGATGAAACACTGGATAATTTGACTATAAATCCAGGCTTCTTTTTCAGTACATTCTACCCCTTAATCACTATCAAAGAGAAACATAATTATAAACAAATTTTATTCAGGTATTTGTTAAGAATGATCAAAATCTACTTTGCCTAAAATATTAGTTGCTACCTCCTAATGGATAACTTACTAAGGACCAGGAAATATAACAAGTTTAGATACATTGTCATTTTTTTTTTCCTTCAGCAAGCCCATTGAACATGCATTGTGCTCAACTTATAGGTAAAGAAGCTATAGCTTATAGAGGCACAAACTTTGCCCAAATCACACATTGAGTAAGTAAAAGCTTACTTACTTAAGTAAAAGTAAAAGTAAAAGTAAAAGTAAGCTCTGCTTCACTAGTCCTTCTATTTAAATACATTGATATATTCTGGACTCATGGTGGAACAGGTGAATATTATTTCATTCTAAAGAGTTTATATTCTCACTCAATTGTCAAATACACAAAGTACTAAAAAAAAAAAAAGATAAATTTGACTACATGAACATCTCCAGAGGAGAGAAATAGGACTATCATGAATAAATTTCAGACTGTGCTTTAACCTAAGGGGAAAAAAATCTTCCAATAATCACAATCTCTTGAAGAAATGAGATGGTGCTTTACAATTTTTTACAGTAGGAATTACAGTTTTTAGGGTAGGAATTACACAGGCACATACCTATCAAACTCATTAAGTTTCCATTTTATAAATAAAAATCATAAAAATAATTGGTCAGTGTTTCCATTTTATAAATAAAAATTATATATATATATATATATATATATATATATATATATATATATATATATATATATATATATATAAAAACTCAGGGGAGTCGGGCGGTTAAGCACACGTGGCGCAAAGCACAAGGACCAGCATAAGGGTCCAGGTCCGAGTCCCTGGCTCCCCACCAGCAGGGGAGTCGCTTCACAAGTGGTGAAGCAGATCTGCAGGTGTCTCTCTCTCCCCCGTCTCCCATCCTCTGTTTCTTTCTGTCCTATCCAATGATAACAACAACAACAATAATAAACCCAACAGTGATAAAACAACAAGGGCAACAAAAGGGGAAAAAATGGTCTCCAGGTGCAGTGGATTCATGGTGCAGGCATGAGCCCTAGCAATAACCCTGGAGGCAAAAAAAAAGAAAAGAAAAGAAAAGTAGTACAGACATGAAATAAAGTATTTTTTGTGTGTCTAACTTATGAAAGGCTTAATATTTGGATATTTTATTACAATCCAATACTCATGTAATGTAATGTTATGTTTCAAATAATTGTTCCCAGTTTATAGAGTCAGGAAGTTGAGGAAAATTCATGACAAATTCATGGGTGTATAACTATTGAGTAGTAGGGCTGGAATTTAAACTCAATCTGTTTGATGTAAGTGCCTTATTTCTATCTATATGCTGATCTCTTCTGCTAATGAAAATATTCTTATCACCTTAGAACAGTAAAACATTTTGTTAAGAGGAGGAAGATCCTTTGCTCCTTCAAGTCCCTTAAAGTTTTCTTTGGCAAACACTGAAGAATAATTGCACATATACAGAAGTGACCAGAATCATCATCTATAATCATTCACCTCCAACCCCCCAAATTGCTGCATAATGAGATGGCAAAGCTCTGAAATGTAATTACACAGCATTGAACAAAATTCTAAAATGTAATTAGACAACACTGGTAAGATTCTGTGAACATTCTCAGCTGTGCCATGAAAACTTTACAAAGCAAAGGAAGAGTTAGCTCTCAAGTGGCAGCTGCTGCCTTTTGGGAAAGCTGCCTGCCATGGCTGCTTCTCCAGAGAGCTTCTCAATGAAGAATGCCAACCTCAGAGGCCAAGTCAGAGCTGGATTGCTGCAAGAAACACAGTTGATAGGTCTTCCAACTTGTTAGAATCATCCAGGAAATACACACGTTCATTCTTTTCATTCCACAGAAGTCACTAGACACCTACCTAAACTAGTGTTTGTTCTAGGCCCTTAGCCCAGATGAACAAAACATGTTCTCAAGCAAAAATGCTTTTTCTGTACTCAAGTATACTGGATCTAGCATTCTGCTTGCTGAGTCATACAGAAGTGGATATAGACAAATCCTTGCCTTCCTTGGCCAGAATGTCTACAGGGGCAAAAATAATAATAATAAATAAAGATGATAATAAACAGAGGCTGGGCAGTGGTGCACCCAGCTAAGCACACATAGTACTAAGTGCAAAGACCCACACAAGGTTCTGAGTTTGAGCCCCTGGATCCCCAACTGCAGGGGGATGTTTCACAAGCAGTAAAGCAGGGTTGCAGGTGTGTAATTTTCTCTCCCTCTCTTTCTCCCCCCTCCTTTCTCAATTTCTCTCTGTCCTATCCAATACAAAATGGGAAAAAAAATGGCCACCAGGAGCAGTGGATCTGTAGTGCTGGCACCAAGCCCCAGAGATAACCCTGGAGGCAAAATAATAAAATTTAAAAAGCACAAAACGTAAATTTTTAGATGTATACAAACTCCTAGTGGAATGAAATGCTGATGATATTCTATCACTTTCCACGGAGTCAATGGAAATTTGAATCCTGGGACTAAGGGTTTCCCAAGACTCAAGTATTTTCCAGAGTAGACAGCAAACAGACAGAACAGAAGCCTTAGTAGTGAACAGCTATGGGTATTGAGGGGTCCAGTACAGTAGTGGTAGTCTTGCAAGGCACACAGAGTGTCTGACAATTAAATCAGATGGAAGAAAGGTTATTTTTATATGGAAAAACTGGAGTTCCTGAAATCCTACATGACAAAATGGTTGAGAAAGAAAATAGGAAGATATTATAAAATCTAAAAATCTCTGAACAGAAAGACAGAAAGAGAAAGACTTTCTAGGGACCTTGAAGTTAAGGGATGACTGAGACCCCTGGACTTTCCTACTGCCTACTATAGACTCCTGACAGAGTGGTTCCAGAACTGCTGAATAGGGAAAGTGAAAAAGAAAGAGAAACAGAGACAGAGAGGAAGGAGGAGGAGGATCAGGAGGAGGAGGAGGAGCAGGATGAAGAGGAGGCACAGGAAGAAAAAGATGCAAGAAATGTCTGCAGTCTGTTTCCCCTAATTAAAGGGTTAGGAAAAGGTGGCTTGAAACAGTAGAAAATCTTTTTGGCAATAGCTCCCCTACTCAAATCAAATACCGTCTACTCCTTTCCCCAACTCCATCATAAATCCAGAAATGCCAACCACAAAGCTCATCTGCTACCTTCCTTCTCTTGCCCCTTAAAAACCAAGCAATGCTACTATGACCCCCCCCCCCCAGTGATTTAGGTGGGAGAACAAAAAGCTAATGTTCCCATTCCCTATTAAGCAGTAGGTGGTGCTCTTATTTCCTGCTGGTGGCATTAGTAAGAATGAGCAGAGAACTGATCCTCCATAGCTCATTTGGCAGAAATAAGCAGTTTCAATTCCAATATCAAGATAATGTCAGTGAGAGTGAGATTCAGTTGTGCTTGGTATCAATGAAACTGACCAAGATGGATTCAAGTTGGGTTATTTGGCACTCCACTCCTCTGTCCCTGATATATGAATTCAGAGGAACTTATTCTATACCTCCACTGAGAGAGAGTCGCATGGCAGTTAAGTCAGTGACTCAGTTTTTTATATTTATTCTATTTTGTTGCCCTTGTTTTTATTGTTGTAGTTATTGTTATTGGTGTTGTCGTTGTTGGATAGGACAGAGAGAAATGGAGAGAGGAGGGGAAGGCAGAGAGGGGGAGAGAAAGACACCTGCAGACCTGCTTCACCACTTGTGAAGCGACTCCCCTGCAGGTGGGGAGCTGGGGACTCGAACCAGGATCCTTCAGCCGGTCCTTGCATTTGGCTCCACATGCACTTAACCCACTACTGCACAACTCCTGTGACTCAGTTTTAATGGAAAGTATCAGCACACAAAAGGGAGTAGCTGAACGTATAATCCACCTGTCAGGTGCTTGGGTAGTACCTTTCAGAATCCAGTAGGAATCTGAGCATACATACCTGTCCAGCCTTCATTGTACAACTCAACAAAAGGAACTTCCTGCTAAAACTATGATCTACCAACATGATCTAGAGTCATGTAGTATAGTATTTCAAATAGCAATCATACAGTTTTTTTAATTATGTATCATAAAAGAATCATGAAAACCACATCATGAATAGAAGATAATCAAAAAATGTCAGCTCCAGGTAACTGAAATAATGGAATTATCTGAAAAGGATTTTGTTTCAACTCTCCAACATAAAACTGATTGTACAAGTGAAAATTCTCTTCAATTTAAAAAAACAGTTTCAAATATCAAAAAGAACCAAATGGAAAATGCTATCAGGGGAGGGGATGGGATATGGAGATTGGGTGGTGGGAATTGTGTAGAGTTGTACCCCTCCTACCCCCTATGGTTTTGTTAATTTATCCTTTCTTAAATAAAAAATAAATTTTAAAAAAAGTAAAATTACGAAAATCAAGGCTTATCAAATAGTCTCAGTAGCCGAGTGTAGAGGTCAGAGGACAGCATCAGTGGACGAGATATTTTGGTTCAATCAAGAGAATTCAGCAAATCTAAGAAACAAATTAGAAACAGACTAAAGTGGGGGTATGGGGAGGGACACAAACCTTTGGTGGTGGGAATGGTGTTAAGTTACACTTCTATTAACTTACAGTCTCACAAATAACTAATATCAGAGGGGAAAATGAATTGAAGGTCTCAAATTTTTTGATGCATAGACCATAGGCTGAGTATATGTTTCTTCAACCTAAGTACTTAAGACTTCAAATTAGTAATCAGACTGAATTTTAGGCGTGGGCTCAAATTGTGAATATATTTCTAATAATGACTTGTTCTTTGAAATATTAAATCTTCTAAAAGCTTAGACCAGGGAGGAGAGAAGCAACTGGTGGTGTTACTTTATAAGATACAGCTATATGTAAACAGCATAAAAGGACATAAATTATAGTGAGGTCCTGTATGATACAGAAAATCCTAACAGTGGGACTTTCAAAGTTAGCCCAATTGCCAAATAATTTGGTTATAGCAATAACTATTTATTGCCTTCTTAAACGTTGAGACAGCAGGAATAATAAATAAAAGAATATCCACACTGATGCAATTTAACTGTCTATAGAAATAAAGAAAAAGAAATCTTTAAGCTAGTGAAATGATGCACTACTTGAAAGGAATATTTGACTATAATGAAGGTGTTCTCCCCTGAAACTATGAAGGCTATTAATTCTACACCTGGTAAAAAAAAAAAAATTAATTAATTAAAAAGTTCCTCGGGAATTAAGGGCTAATAAGACATGCTCAAAATTAAACTAAAATGTTGTTGCTGATTTATCTGCCTTTAAATAATACTTAATGGTGGGGCTGGAATAATTGAAGGTGGGCCTTATCTAGTCAAGTTATATTTTGTTATACATAAGTAGTCAGGTTCAAGACTCTGGGGACACCATGAATAGCAAAGCAGTGTTGTGACACCTTTCCTACTCTCTCTTCATCTCTTTCTAACTGAAACTGAAAAGAAAAGGGGTCTGTCAGAAGCAATGGATTTGTCCAGGCTTGAAGCCCTGGCAACAAAAGCAAAACACAAAGCAAAGACTATTTCCTTTAGTTGAGGAAATTCTCCTATAAAATCAAGTAATAAGGAAAATTTGAAATTTCAGAAAGAAATAACATCAGAATGATTGGTAATGGTGCAGACATCAACTAACCTTTTCATGTCATGGGTTCCTGAAATGGTTTTACAAAATTCACACCATTTCATGTGGTATTTGATGTACACAGAAAAAAAAAAACTCTAAAAGCAATTTTTAAATAATATTTATTTATTCCCTTTTGTTGCCCTTGTTTTATTGTTGTAGTTATTATTGTTATTGTTGGATAGGATAAAGAAAAATGGAGAGAGGAGGGAAGACAGAGAGGGGGAGAGATAGACACCTGAAGACCTGCTTCACCACTTGTGAAGCAACTCCCCTGTAGGTGGGGAGCCGGCAGCTCAGAACTGGGATCCTTACACCAGTCCTTGCATTTTGCACCACCTGAGCTTAACCTGCTGTGCTACCACCTGACTCCCTATAAAAGCAATTTTTTTAAAAAGTGGGAAGATACAGAAAATCAAATGGAAGTGAGATTTATACATTTAACTTAAAGTGGCAAAATACCACTGCTGATATATAGTGATGGGTTATATGCATACATTGTAATACCTAGGAGTAACTCTCAAAAGAATGTACCAAACAACAGTCAAAAAAGCTACATATAAATCAACATATAATCCTCTAATCACTCAAGTAGAAGAGGAGCAAGAGGTGACAAAAGCAACCAGAAAGCAAAATGGGAGACTTAACACCTAACATACAAATAATTAAATGTAAATGATGCTAGTATATTATTAAAAGATGTTGATTAGCTGATTGAGTTAAAAACAAGATAAGAAAATGTCATATATATCTGTCAATTGAGATACAAGGACAAAGAGGTTTTAAGGCAATGAGAAATAATATATCCCATGCAAACATTAATCGAAAAAAATATAAGTTATTATCGGATGAAGTAGACTTCAGACCAAGGAAAATTACTAGGCACAAAGAAGAATATGAAGCAATGATAAAAGAATTAATCCACCATGACCAGTCACATCTGTGTACTATACCACACAAATAAACCTCAGAATACATGAAAGTGAATTACACTAAAATTCTAGTTATGTTGTTTCCACTTTTTTAAATGAAGAGAGCTTGCTTTAACATGAGTACCTAATTGAGACAACTGACCATCTTTGGCCATACAGTTTGGATTCAAGATCTTAGAGTATACATTCTTTCTCTGAAATATGTTTCATTTTCCTTGTATATTAGTTTAAGACTGCTTGAAGTTTTTAAAGATAAAAGAGTAGACAGATGGTGTTATGGGAAAAAATTTCATAGACCTAAATAAGAAAAACTTGGCAAGGAAAGAATGTAGCCAACCAAATTGGAATCATGTTTGAGTAAAATTGAAGATTTATTTTGCCTAGCACACATAAAGGTTTACCTAGGAATTATGGAACTATGTTAGGCAAAGTAAACATTTAGCTTGAAGAATTCTTTTTTAAAATGCTACATTTGACAAAAAAATTAAAAATTAAATTTAAATCACAATATAAATTGCTGGCCTGGTACATAATGCAGTATGTAATTCAGTAAATATCTAAACTCAAGATCTGTGAAGAATAAAACATGCAAAATTCCTATGAAATTGCGTTTTAGTAACTTTATAGTTTCCAAAGAGGTAAACCATATACAATCACACTGAAAACATTAGTGGAAAACATTCTATACATTTATTTATTTATTTATTTAGCCTCCAGGTTTATCACAGGGGCTCAGTGCCAGCACTACGAATCCACTGCTCCTGGAGGTCATCTTTTTTCCATTGTTGCTGTTGTATACATTTAATTTTAAAGATTTATTTTCAAGTGAAGGTGAGAAAGACCAAAGAATCTCAGATTGCTCAGATCTATCTTATGGTGATACCAGAGATTGAATCTGGGAACTCTGGGATCTCCGGCACGAGAGTCTGGTGTGTTATCACTAACACTATGTCTCATTATCTCCTTCATCCTTCTGGTAGTATTTTGTCAGAATATGGGAGTATCTTTTTTTTTAATTGCCACCAGGCTTACCCCAGGAGCTCAATGCATACACAACAAATCTATTACTCCCAGTAGCCATTTTGTCCTTTTTTTTTTAATAGAGACAAGAGAAATTGGGCACAATCCTAATTTACCTTTGACAGGTACTTTTGTTAAATACCAACTGTTATACTGAACTGTCAGACATATGATTCATAACTACTTATTTCCTTTAAGAATGATAATAGCCTATAGTAAAAAAAAAGTGTGAAAAGACATTAATGGAAAAGAGAAAACACTTGACATAGGCAACTCTCAACCCTGACACCTTTTTAAAGTTCTAACAAAAGCCGTGAATAAATTATCCACTTAGAAATCATGTGTATTCAGTTCTGCTTTCAGGTAAGTTAACACATTTGTGAACAGAAGCATGAAACATCATTAGAGAATGGATAAAAATACCTTAGAAAAAGTTTTGAGTAAAAAAACACTTTGATCTTTATTTTGCCTCAGTTTTACTGAGAGGGCAAAAGGAAAGCATCAACAAACTTACATAGACTGACTATTTGCGGTGAGAAAGCACAAAGCATTTTCCTTAAGGCTTAGTTTTAGATAAGCCATCTTTCTACTGAAGGGTACTGCCCATATTAAAATGTTTCCAAGTTGGAGAGACAGACAGCTCACTGTACAGGGCATATGGCTTGTCATGCATGCAGCCCAACCTCAACCCCAGGTTATCACTTGGGAGGTGCATTAACACCACAGGAAGCTTCTGTGCTGTGCTCTCTCCCTCCCTCTCGGTCCCTCTAGTTGAATGTGAAAGTGGACTAGGAATGATGAAATCTAAAGTCACTGGCTCTGCCAATAACATCAACAATTAGGCAAATAAAAATTTTTAATTCTGTAGATCAGAATGCTTTCTGTCCTGTCCACCTGTCTAATGGAATGGAATGCTACCACTGAAGAAACTAGAACTCACCCTCACCTCCTTTCTTTTCAACCCTCCCATGTGATATCAGTTACTTATACCATGATAAGGCTGACCATCCTGCCCCTTACCATTCCTTCCCTCAACCTTCCCACCACATCTCTTAGCAACTGGTCATCAAGCACTAGTCCAGTCCCCTCTCTGAATCACTTAGTGAATACCACACAGCTGCAAACATGACTTCATAGCACACCTGCCCTCTGCCTAGTCTTATCCAGCATGGTCCTCACCAGCACCCACCTCCCATCACCACTCAAACCAGGTCAAGTCTGGTCACCCAAGTCTACATGCTCCCTCCCCAGCTGTGGTCTACAATTGACATACTGGGTTTCAGTCAGATTAATTGGTGGGTTTTTTTGGTCCAGATTTTCCTTCCCATCAGCTCAGATTCTTTGACACCCAGACAATCTCAAGAGAATAAGAACTTGTGGGGTCAGGTGGTGGCACAGCTGGTTGTGCACACATGTTGCAATGTGCAAGGACCTGGGTTCAAGCCCCTGGGCCCCACCTGCAGGGGAAAAGCTTTGTGAGTAGTTAAGCAGTGTTGTAGGTGTCTCTATCACCTTCTTTCTCTCTCCATTTCTGAATGTCTCTATATAAATTTAAAAAATAAAACTAGAAAAACTAAGGACTTAATTTTTTTTTTTTTTTTTGCCTCCAGGGTTACTTCTGGGGCTCGGTGCCTACACTACAAATCTACTGCTCCTGGAGGCCATTTTCCCCATTTTGTTGCCCTTGTTATTACCCTTGTTGTTATTATTGTTGTCATTGCTGTTGTTGGATAGAACAGACAAATGGAGAGAGGAGGGGAGACAGCGAGGGGGAGAGAAAGACACCTGCAGACCTGCTTCACCGCCTGTGAAGTGACTCCCCCTGCAGGTGAGGAACCAAGGGCTCGAATGGAGATCCTTACGCAGGTCCTTGCACTTTGCCCCATGTGTGCTTAACCCATTGTGCTACCGCCTGACCCCCTGGATTTGAACATTTTTTTTTAACTGCCTTGTGTCGAGTTCCCAGAGCAGTACCTGGGGCACAGTGTATGGGAAATTTTCAAAAGCTAGGTCTAAAACTACACACAGAGCTCCATACATGATTATTTTTCTGTAAGTCAGCCATGTGATCACACCAAATTTCAAGACAGGCTAAGAGACTTAGTGGTACAGCCAAGAGGAGGCAATAATACTTTGGTTAGCAGCCAGCAGTCGCAACCAACAAGACAAATATCTAAATATAAAAGCAACATAAAAAAATCCAAATGTGGAAAAACCAAGAGCAGCTTTTTCTTGAAATAAAAATCTTCTAGAAGCATAACTTAAAACCAATTAGGAGATAAATGCCAAAAAATGATAGTAAACATGAAATTAGAGAGCCACAGGTATCTAGATGTTTCAGGAATGACTGCATTCAATTTCATATATGTAACTAGAGTACTATAAATTATTTCTGATTGTCATTTTTGGTTATTGTTTTTAAGAAACTGCATACCATTTAAGAAGCTGATAGCAAAACATAGCATACATAAAAATTTCAGGCCAGCATTTCTTATGAAATATTAATGCAATAATCCTAAATAAAACATCAGTAAATAGAATACACAGCAGATTGAAAGAATAAATCACCATATCTAAGTAGAGTTAACTCAAAGAATGTAAGTGTTCAATGCCAGAAACTTAGTGTAAATTACTATACGAAAAAAATGTTATCATTACCAGCACAGACATAAAGAAGGCATTTAGTGTGACTATCAAATCTATTCTTATTCACAGAAAAGATAATCAATGTATAAATACATCCTTGCTATGTTAACCCCTAAATGGGATAAGTTTTTTTTTAATTATGTGATCATAGAACTAGAAAAGTTAGCAATGTCTACTGAACAGTTTTAATAAACAATAGCATAACTAAACTAGTACAATCATATAAACAAGTTAATGGTATATTGTTGGTATACTTCTGGATTCTGCTTGTGAGACCTTCTGTTTTTATCATCACATTGGGTTCATTTGTGTTGCTTGCGATGTCTTCTGTCTACATGTCCACTGTTGGCTGGGCACCCCCCTGCCTCTGGGACATTGGTTTGGTCCTCGCTGGTTCCCGCTTTTTCCTTCTCCCCGGCCCCTATCTTTGGTATTTCCTTTGTTCCTGACTCTTCCGCCAGAGGAGTGGGTGGGAGGGATGGGTCACAGTCTTTTGGTGGTGGGAATGGTGTTTATGTACACTCCTAGTAAAATGTAGTCATATAAATCACTAGTTAATTAATATGAGAGGGGGAAAGTTAATTGTATGTCTCAAAGTTTTTTAAAACACAGACTAAGTCTTTTTAATATATAGGCTGTGTATTTGATATGCGGACTCTCTCAAAAGCCTAGACCAAGTAGATCAGAAGCAACCAATAGCACAGCTATATACAAGATACTGGGTACTGTACAGCAAACCCTAACAAAAGGACTTTTCAAAGTTAACCCAATTACCAAATAATGTGATGATAACATTAACTATCCATTGTCTTTTGGAACCCTAAGACTGCAGGAACCTCACATCTCTCCACTATAGAGCCCCTACTTCCCCCAGTCCTGGAACCCTTGGATAGGGCCCACTTTCCCGTATGTCTCTCCCAATCCATATCAAATAATGTTGCATCTGCCGATCGTAACCTAATCAACACAACGATTGCCACCTCAACATGCTTCACTTCAGACTGTGTCCAGAGACTTCACGTGTGGAATGACAACTAGTATAGTAGTTAGTATACAACTTCATTACTCGGATGAGACCTTTCCTTTCATAGTATACTCTAATTCCATCCCAGGTGGTTCACTTTCTAACAAAGTCCCAAAACCTAGATATACACCAGTTTCTATGAGAGAGAGCATATGTTCACATGTATCCATAAACTACTGCAAAATATATACCTGAAAGTAGAAGTACACTAGAGTTTGCAGTGAGTATCCCCCTAACACTTCCTCTCCACTATTCCAAGCTTTGGGTCCATGATTGCTCAACAATTTGTTTGGCTTTGTATGTTAACTCTCTTTTCAGTCACCAGGTTCCAGATGTCATCAGGATGCTTCCCTGGACTGAAGACCCCACCAATGTGTCCTGGAGCTCCGCTTCCCCAGAGACCCACCCTAATAGGAAAGAGAGAGGCAGACTGGGAGTATGGACCGACCAGTCAATGCCCATGTTCAGTGGGGAAGCAATTACAGAAGCCAGACCTTCCACCTTCTGCAACCCACAAAGACCCTGGGTCCATGCTCCCAGAGGGATAGAGAATGGGAAAGCTATCAGAGGAGGGGATGGGATATGGAGATTGGGTGGTAGGAATTGTGTGGAGTTGTACCACTCCTACCCTATGCTTTTGTTAATTTATCCTTTCTTAAATAAAAAAAATTTTAAAAAAAGATGCAGAACAGAATTGTGTTGTGATTAGAAGAGATTAGTTTTTTGAACTACATCCCCACTCGTCAATAAAGAGATACTGCTTCCCAGCTCAGCCATGAGTCTCTGGTCGTCTCTGTCTCCTGCCACGAAGCTAATCCAGCAGTATATATATATATATATATATATATATATATATATATATATTAAAACTATTATGCTTAGGCTGGCAAGATAGTGTACCTCCACTCTCATGTACATGATCCAGGTTCAAATCCAGCCCACAACTGGAGGAAACTTCAGTGCTAGTGTGTGTGTGTGTCTCCCCCTCTGATATATATTTCTATCTGAATAAGCTGGCCCAGAGCAGGGAAGACCTGACAAATAAAAATAAAATTATTATGACTATTATAAAGTTTTATTTATTTGATAGAACAGAAAGAAACAGAGAAGTGCAATAGAGAGGGAGAAAAGTATGCCACCGGAGGCCAAGCTCTAGCGCAGCGGGTTAAGTGCACCTGACGCAAAGCGCAAGGGCCAGACAGAGCAAAGATCCTGGTTTGAGCCCCCGGCTCCCCACCTGCAGGGGGTCGCTTCACAAGTGGTGAAGCAAGTCTGCAGATGTCTATCTTTCTCTCCCCCACCCCGTCTTCCCCTCCTCTCTCCATTTCTCTCTGACCTATCCAACAACAATGATAGCAATGGCAACAATAACAATAACGGCAAACAACCAACAAGGACAACAAAAGGAAAACAATGGCCTCCAGGAGCAGTGGATTCGTAGTGCAGGCACCAAGCCCCAACAATAACCCTGGAGGCAAAAAAAAAAAAAAGAATAAAAAAAAAAAAGAAAAGTATGCCACCTACCATACTGCTTCACAAATCATGAAGCTTTTCCCCTACAAATGGGGAGTGGGAGTTCAAATACGGGTCCTTGTGCATGGCAGCATGTGCACATGGTAACATGTATGCCAATACACTGCCCCTCTTCCAATTGTTTTTTTTTTTTTTTAATCAGAGCACTCTTCAGTTCTGGCTTATGATGATACTAGGGACTGAACCTGAAACCTTTGGTTCCTCAGCCATGAAAGTCATTTTCAGAGTCATTATGCTACCTCCCAAGCAATAATTTTTTAAAAGAAAATATCCTTTGTAAGTAACAGCTAATAAAATTAAAGGCATAGATATAAACTTAAAATGTGTGAGATTATGAGACTGTTAAAGTCTATGAATGTCCAAAAGCAAGATGTAAAAATAAAAACATTACTTACACTTGTGTAAGGCTCAGTATCAAGTAAAATGAAGTCAATATAAATTTCACATTTCACAAAATTTTAATTATCAGTAGATTTTTAGAAATAACTAGATAAAGCTATTTCCAGAGTTCACCTTGATAAATATAGGGATGAAACAAAATTCTGAGAAAATGGAAGCAATGAGTAAGGGCTAGCTCTGATGGTAAAGCTTATTATCAAGTTACCATCAGTAGAAAATTACTGATGCATACATAAGATAATGTCTCTACAATTAAACAAATTCTTACTTGACAGATGTATCCTGTGGTATAGCCATACTAATGGCAAAGATTCAATTTATGAAGAATTCCATTTAATATTTATGCTTTAGCTTAAAAGGCTTTGCTTGTACTTAAGTTCAACTTGGATTTCCTCTGAGGAACCCCATACTGTGAAATCAGAGCCAACAGGCAGACTTCTTTAAAGTTGGTACAAGTTTATTGGGTCTTCCTCTACAATAATAGTGATAAGCTCTTCATTTACATTGATTTCATTTACCCTACAAGTTCAAGCATTTAAATTGAGACTCAGTAATGCATTTCCTGTGATTATTTTAATAGCACACCAGCATCTAAAGATAAATGAGTACAGGTATACAGACACCTTACTCATTAATAAAACTTGCCTTTATGTGTTTTTTATTATTATTTTACAATGCACCAGACTTGGTGCCTGCATGATCCCACCACTCCTAGATGACTCTTAAAATTTAAAAAAGAGAGAAGGAGAAAGAGAAAGAGAATCAGAGCACCTATTATGCATGCCGCTCCCAGTGAGGCTAGGGCAGATTGAACACAGGTCCTGCTTCATGGTAAAGTATGAGTGGTACCAATCAAGCTGTCAGCCCAGACCCTGTGATATTTTATAATATTAAAATATTGCTTAAGTTGTATTATGTCCCAATGGTGTGCAGGATTGTTTTAGCACAAAATTCTTTGGAGTTGAGAATCATATTTTTGTCACTGAAAGAATAGCAAGAGGATTCTCTGCAGAGAGTAAATTACCCTCGTAGCACAAAGGACTCTGCTGTAATAAAAGGAATACTGCACATGGAGGGAGAAGGATGACTAATTAAAAAAAAAAATCACTAAGTGGGTCACCTTCTGGAAAGTTAATTTTTAAATCCTTATCTCACTATATCAAAAGTTCAGATAAAGCAATGATGTAAGTATAAAAATGAAAATTTAGAAGTTCAGAATACATGAAATATCTTAGAGTATATGCATGTCTGTCTTCTTCACAGTTACAATTACAGCAAGCCAGTCTCTCCATAAATATTTGTTGACTTAGAATGAAATAACATTAACTGAATAACAGATCACTTTTTTTTTTTTTTTTTAACCAGAGAGCTGTTCAGCTCTGGTTCATGGTGGTGTAGAGGACTGAACCTGGGACTTTGGAGCCTCAGGCATCAGACTCTTTGCATAACCATTATGCTATTTACCACACACACACCCCGCCCCGAATAACAGATCTTAAAGGAATAAGAGCCACATTCTATAAAGAGTTCATAAAAGTTATAAATAAGAAATACTGATCAAGACTCTTTGGGAAAACACAGCACTGCATCTAATATTAACTAACTGCTTGAACAAATTTGGGAGACAAACTCAGACCTACACCTCAACTAAGATAAGGGTTTCCTGATGGGCATGAGCCCTCAGATAAAACCCACTCACCCACTCACTCAGTGTGCTCACCTAGTCCTGTAGCAAAGAGTTCCTCAGCTCGGTGCATCTGCCATGCACAGCACCTGCCCACTGAGTCCTAGCCAAATTACTCCCCACTCGTTCACCCTAGCAGACTTCCAGAAGGTTTGCTTTTGGTGACTGCATCTGCAAACAGACGTAGAGTAGGTCACACAGAAAAATTGAGGATTCTTCCAAGATTACCAGAAAATGCTCTCAGGATGACCTAGTGTGCAGCTGTGAATGGTGTGGCAAAGCTGTGGATGGCTAAGAACCCACAGCAGCAACCAGACCAGCTCAGCATGTAACTATTAGGGTCAGGGCAGCAAAGGAATCCATTCAATGAAAACAGCTTTCTCGACAGTGACAGGCTTAGTTCGGAAGACATTACAGACACTAGAGACAATAAACAAAGATGAGTTTTGTGTGATTTAAGAAGGAAGGATCATAGCTCCCCAAGTGATCTTTCATAAGCTCCCCTGAGGAAGCAAGCATCATCAGTCAGGGCTAACAGCCTGAAAAATAAAACTACACAAACAAGTATCTGCTTCAGATTTCAGGTTCACCAAAATGCTCCTAGATTTGCTCTAAAACTTGAAGCTTCTCCAAGTGGAAACTGCAAGAAATTTCCCTCCAACACTCTCTGGCCCTGCTCAGCACTCACTTTTACTAACATGGGCCCCACAGACTCTGCAGGCATTTTCTAAGAGTCCAACACAGTGTTAAGTCTCTACTGGGGTTTTAAATATTTCAAAGGCACCTACATCAGTTTTCTAGGGGCTTAAATTTTTCATCACAAAGTCAAATTTAAATTACATGAAATGGGGAACACTTAAACACAAAAGTGTGGTAATGATCATGACTCCAGTGAACAGAAGCAGTGAGTGAGAAGAGACATAAAGAGGGATGAAGGACTTGATCTGGGTCTGGGAGGCAGGGAGGGTGGGGTGGGTAAACAGAAAGGAAAGGAAGCACACTGTGGGTGGGATGAACAGAATGAGTGGGGGCTCAAATGTGGGGGAGATCTGGCATGAAACAAAGGTCACAGCATCTGGTAAGAATGCATGAATCTGGGAGTCAGGCGGTAGTGCAGTGGGTTAAGCGCATGTGGAGCAAAGCACAAGGACCTGTGTAAGGATCCCGGTTTGAGCTCCCGGCTCCCCACCTGCCGGGGAGTTGCTTCACAGGCGGTGAAACAGGTCTGCAGGTATCTATCTTTCTCTCCTTGTGTCTTCCCATACCCTCGTCATTTCTCTCTGTCCTCTCCAACAACGAACGACATCAACAGCAACAATAACCACAACAAGGCTACAACAACAAGGGCAACAAAAGGGGGGAAAATGGCCTCCAGGAGCAGTAGATTCATGGTGTAGGCACTGAGAGCCAGCAATAACCCTGGAGGCAAAAAAGAAAAGAAAAGAAAAGAAAAGAAAAGAAAAGAAAAGAAAAGAAAAGGAAAGAAATGTGTGAATCTTCCCACACCTACAAACATCTAGTTTTTGACAAGGGGGGGCCCAAACTATTAAATGGAGAAAGGAGAGTCTTTAATAAATGGTGCAGAAGAATGGAACTGAACCACTATATCTCACCAGAAACAAAAGTAAACTCCTAATGGATCAAGGACTTGGATGTTAGACCAGAAACTATCAAATACTTAAGAGGAAAATGTTGGTAAAACTCTTTTCTAAGTTTTATAGGCATCCTTAAGGACACAAATTCAATTGCAATGAAGACTAAAACAAAAATAAATCAATGGAACTACATCAAATTAAAAAGCTTCTGCACAGCAAAAGAAAACATCACCCAAGCAGAGACTACTCACAGAATGGGAGAAGATCTTCACATTAGACAAAAGGCTAATAACCAAAATATATAAAGAGTTCACCAACAAAAAAACAAATGACTGCATTAAAAAAATGAGGAGAGGATATGAACAGAATATTTATCACAGAAGAGATACAAAAGGCCTACAGATATATTATAAAAATCCTGCAAGTCATTGACTATCAGAGCAATGCAAATGAAGACAAGTGAGAAAGTCATACAACAAAAACGACAGCAACAACAAATTCTGGAGAGGCTGTGGGGACAGTCAATGATATATATACTTTCCTCATATTTGGGAGCTACTCTGTCCTAATCAAGCTTTTTAGCCCTATTCTCAACTCTGATTGGTATCTTCCCAGACAATAATTTTAGTCCACGTGCATATTGGCTATCAGGCTCAGACAAAAATTACTGAAGTCAGGGGCTGGGTGGTAGTGCACTGGGTTAAATGCACATAGTACAAAGCACAAGGACCTGCACAAGGATACCAGTTTGAGTCTCCAGCTGCCCACCTGCAGAGGGGATGCTTCACAAGTGGTGAAGCAGTAGTGAAGCATGTCTGCAGATTTCTGTCTCTGTCTCTCTCCCTCTCTATATATCTCCCTCTCCTTTCAATTTCCCTCTGTCCTATCCAATAAAAAAATGAAAAATGGCTGCAAGGAGCAGTGGATTCATAGTGCTGGCACCAAGCCCCAGCGATAACCCTGTAGGTAAAAAAAAAAAAAAAAAAAAAAAAAAAAGGAAGGAAGGAAAGAAGAAAGAAAGAAAAAAGAAAAGAAAAGATCAATGAAGTCCTGGGTCCCTAAGAACATACCTAAAATAGACTTCCTAGCTTCTTCCCACACAAAGACCCCTCATGTCATCTGCTCCGTTCCTACCTTTGGGTTACTATTTATTACACAATTTGTCCTCTATATATTACTCCCTTTCAGTCATCAAATTGCAAATGCTACTATGATTACATCCTGACTTCCCTGGGCAGAGGACCTCACCAATGTGTTCTGAAGTCTCAGCTCTCCAGAGCCCTACCCCACTAGGGAAAGACAGAAACAGGGTGGGAGTATAGGTCGACCTGCCAATGTCCATGTCCAGCAGAGAAGCAATTACAGAAGCCAGACCTTCCACTATGTGCACCCCATAAAGAATTTTGGTCCATACTCCCAGAGGGATAAATAACAGGGAAGCTTCCAGTGAAAGGGATGGGACATGGAACTCTGGTGGTGGGAACTGTATGGAATTGTACCCGTTATCTTAGTCTTGTTAATCATTATTAAATCAATAATTAAAGAATTTAAAAAAGAATGCAGGAATCTGTCTACAGAAAGGATATCTGGTGCTAATGATTTTCTCTTGCAATTTCTCCGAGGTATCAGTCAGTCCATTGCACCAGGTTAACTCCAAATGATCCCCATTGTCTGACATAGATCTTGAAAATAACAAGTAACTTTGCTTACAATTTTTTTTAAAAATCTTTTCTTCTTTTAACATTTATTTATTTATTCCCTTTAGTTGCCCTTGTTGCAACTATTATTGTTGTTGCTATTGCTGTCATCGTTGTTGGACAGGACAGAGAGAAATTGAGAGGAGAGGGGAAGACGGGGGTGGGAGGAGATAAAGACAGACACCTGCAGACCTGCTTCACTGCCTGTTAAGTGACTCCCCTACAGGTGGGGAGCCACGGGCTTGAACCAGGATCCTTTAGCCAGTCCTTGCGCTTGGCACCACCTGTGCTTAACCCACTGCACTACTGCCCAACTCCCTACAATCAAATTTTAGAGCTTTGAGATTTCTTAACACTTACCTAAGCAATCCCCCTCACTTCACAAATTCAGGAAGGCTGACCCACAGGGTCCTTAACTGTAGTGACAGCTACCAAGTGTTTAGATGGCCTCATTCTAAGTTTCCTCTAAGTTACACTTCTTCACACTTCAAACCTGGGAGCTTTTCCTTCCATTTTTGCTATTCCACCAAAGATTGTACTGTGTAAGTAAAACATAGGGGTGTCTGTCAATTTTATCTAGCTCAGAGTAATTACCGGGTATAACTATGTGTAAGGCATCTGAGGTAATGTGATAAATGATAGAAAAGCAGAGGGAAAGTAGCAAAAATGTTCTTGTTTCCATAGTACTGAATCCAAATGAGTGATTTTGTTAAATAGCACATACACGAAGAGTCTGTTGGGTAGAATACAGGAATCTGAAGGAAGACTTGAATGAGGAGGCAAAAAAATAAATAATACCTTGATGGGACATGTATAGCACGTTCCATGAAATATCAATGAGCTATGGGCACTAAGCAACACGAAGGAGTCAAGGATGTGGTAATGAATGCAACTGAGGTTTGAGAAAGGGATGGCCAGTATCAGACAGGAACATTTCATATAAGAGTGAACATCTGAGTTTAGTCTTCAAGAATGAGCAACAGTTACCGAAGTGAACAAAGTGGGCTGGAAGGGACAATAAAGACATTACACACACACACACACACACACACACACACACACGCGCGCACTAAGTAATGTGTGTTTGGAGCGCTAACCCAGTTCAGCACTGGTGAAACATGGTGCCACATGCGGGGAGGGGGAGAAAAAGAAACTTTAGTGAAAGCCATAGTCAGACCATCAGGGAACTTTGCAGATTAAGTCACAGGGCTTGACTGTACCATGCAGTCCACAGGGACCCACAGAAAATTTCAAGTAAAGCCGTGAGATGATCAGACAGAACACACTGGTAATTGAAGGAGACAAGAATGGAAGCAAAGACGCCAGTTAGTATCACATCAGGCAAGAAATGACAATAGAATGACAATGGGGTGAAAAGATTGAAGCCAGTTTAAAGAGTATTTTTCAGGTAAATTTTTCAGGATTTGGTCTATGAATAAATTGAGGTGGTTGGAAGAAAAAGGATAATCAGAGGAGTTCTTGATTTCTCTCATCTGACTGTCACATGAAGCTAGAAAACCCTGCAGAAAAAGACGAGGGAATGCAAGGGGATTGTGAGTTTTAGACGCTGTATAGCCCATCAGTAGATTAATGAGTTAGACATTCAGAGGACATAAGTGAGGATAAGGCCAATTTCAGAAGTTACCAGTCTATGGGTAGTCAAGTCATGACAGTAGATGACACTCCCAGGAAGCAAATGTAGAATGACAGGACAGTTGATACAGAAGTGGCAATATTAAGATGTGATGGGAAAGAAACCAGTGGAGAAATGCAGGAATGAGAAGCAGGATCAACAGGGATCAACAGGGACACAAAAGTGCAAGAGATCACTGTCAATAGTTTCAATACAACAATGAGGCCAGACGAGAAATTGAGTAAGGTACAGGTGGTAGTGTACTTGGTTGAGCACACACATCACCATGTGCAAGGATCCAGGTTTAAGTTCCCACTCCCCACCTGTAAGGGGAATGTTTTCGGAGTGATGAAGCATGTCTGTGAGTCTCTCCTCTCCTCCACATCTCCCTTGCCCCCTCAATTTCTCTGTCTCTATCAAATAAAAAAAGAAAAAGAAAAAGGAGGAGGAGGAGGAGTGGTCACTGGGAGCAATGGATTTGTCCTGTAGGCACTGAGTCCCAGCAATATCACTGGTTGCAATAAATATTAAAAAAAAGAAAGAAAGACAAAGAAATCTAGAGACACCCACTGAATTTGCAAGCAGTAAATCATGGGTAACTATAATAAGATTTACTCCCTAAAAACAGAGGCAATTTGCAATGAGGTACAGAAATTATGTGGTGAGGGTATGGAAATTATGAATCTCCGTATTTGGGGAGGAGGGGCCAGAGGAGGAAGAGGAGGGAGGAGGAAAAGGGAGAAGGAAAGAGAATTAGATACTACACCTTGAAGGCGATACTAATTCCTAGAACTGATTCATACTTGAGGGGAAATAACTGGAAGCAGGAACCAAACTGAGGAAAGCAGAAACACTGGATTAGGAGAGAGGGAGGGGCAAGTTTAGAGAGCACTGTAACAGCAAAGTACAAGTTCAAGATGAGTGAGTCACCAGCGAATGCAACATCTATGGAGACCAGAAATGTCTTCTCTAGCCAACTCATTCAGAGAGGACAATACCAAACTCTTCACTATTACTCATTTCTTCCATAAACAGTTATTCCTAATATCCTAAGAACACCTAATTTTAAAAGGATAGTAACCCCACCCAAAATTATTGAATGAAAGAAGTATTAAAAATAGAAATGTCTCTGTTTAAACAAAAGTTAAAACTTTCAAATGTTAAGAACAAAAGCTAAAACTTTCAAATGGTAAAATATTAATAGAAGTCAAACAAAACACTTAAAATTTTAAGATTAAAATAGCAAATAAGCTATCATTGCAATAAATGCAAGTAGACTTATCTAAAAAAAAAATTATTCTCATAAAAATTCCTTTCAGATGCAAAGAAACAAGATAAAAGTTTACCATTTTTATTAGTAAAAGTAAAAAAAGATCAAAAGACAACCCCAAAAGTAGAGATATGTAAAAGACTATCAAAAGAAAGAAAAAGCAATGACTAAACACAGAATAAGTTTAAAAAAAAAAAAAAAAAGGAGGGGTGGAGGTAGGTGGTAGCACACCGGGTTAAGGGCAGGTGGCACAAAGCACAAGGACCTGCACAACGATCCGGGTTCAAACCCCCAGCAATAACCCTGGAGGCAAGAGAAAAAGAAAAAGGATCGACGGTAGTCTGTTCACTGAACAACAAAGGAGACAAACCTTTAAATTTTTTTCTAAACAGGATAGAAAGCACTTTGAGGAGACATGACAGGAACATGACAAAGGAAAAATAATATTAGGGTATTTTAAAAAACAGATATGTTAGCATAATTTTGTACAAATACTGATGAAATTACTTCAGTCAAAATAAAAAGGTAAAATGGAAGTTTTTAAATGCCAACTACCATACAGGGGAATTTTATAAAACTACTATTATCAGATCTACTTGAAATTCATAGCAGACTATCAAACAATTAATAATAATATAGTCCACATCTCCAAAAGGAACAACATCATAAACCCTCTTGTGGGCCTCTACAGGTCACTGCCCTCAATATAGAACATAGCATAGCATAATCTGTGGCCTTGTGTGGCTCCTAATCCAAATAAACCAATTTTAAAAAGGAATTCTGATGATTAACAGGATTGACTGGTAATACCAAAAATTACTGATGTGTAAAAAGTACTATGACTATGTAAGAAAACATCCAAACTACTGTATTCTTTCATTGCTGCTGTTGCCAGGATTTCATCATACTAGGCCAATTTTTCCCTCAGACAGAGAGGTCTAACACAAGGTGGGAAACAAGCTCAAAAATGGAAGCAGTATAGTAATTACAGTTTCAACCTGCCTGAGTTCCACTCCAAGAAAACATTTCAGCATGCGAATAAGTGATGTTCCTAGGGATCACCATCTGACAAATAGCCTAAGTTTTGTTTTGTTGGTTTTGCTTTGGTTTTTTTGCCTCCAGGGTTATCACTAGGGCTCAGTGCCTGCACTACAAATCTACTGCTCCTGGAGACCCTTTTCCCCCCATTTTTATTGCCCTTGTTATTATCATTATTGTTATTGCTATTGAGTAGGACAGAGGGTAGCATTGACAGAAGGTAGTAGGACAGAGGGTAGCATCTATTAGCATTGAGAAGAAGGTAAGACAGAGAGGGGAAGCAAAAGACAGACACCTGCAGACCCGCTCACTGCCTGTGAAGCGACCACCCTGCAGGTGGGGTTGGGGGGGCTAGAACTGGATCCTTATGCCATTCTGTGTGTTTCATGCCACGTGCGATTAAACATGCTGCGCTACCACCCAGCCACCAACTTAAGTATTTTTATCTTCCTTACTACTAGTGATAAATACCTGCAACCAGTCACCACTGATGGCACGTATTAACTGTGAAAGTTGGGGGTTTTGTTATTTTTGTGGTTTTTTGTCCTGTCACCTCAAGTAAGACAGATAGAGAAGTCTCCCAGAACTGTGAGTGCATAATTAGAAACACCTTATGACATAAATCAATCTATTTTGTTTAGTGCTGCACCTTGATGCATTCTAACAGAACCTCACAAGCCTGTGTCTGCCTAAATAAGATTGTATCACGTCACCCAGACCTAACTCTATTAGCATGTAAATGAAATAGATTCTGTGTGCTAAGAACAGGAACACCTGGCAATGTAACACAGTGCTTTAAAAAAGGCATCTAGTGCAAATTAGTTGGTATAGAGCTCTACAACAAAAATAAAGTCACTTAACTGTCCTGCTGGGTAAAGTTTTCAAAGCTGAGAGCTGAGAGACCTGGTGGTAGCACAGAGGGTGAGAAGTGCAAGGACTAGAGCAAAGATCCCAGTTTGAGCCCCCGGCTCCTCACCTGCAGGGGAGTCGCTTCACAAGCGGTGAAGCAGGTCTGCAGGTGTCTATCTTTCTCTCCCCTTCTCTGTCTTCCCCTCCTCTCTCCATTTCTCTCGGTCCTATCCAACAACAGCCATAGCAACAACAAGGGTGACAAAATCGGAAAAATGGCCTCCAGAAGCAGTGTATTCGTAGTGCAGGCACCGAGCCCTGTCAATAACTCTGGACACAAAACAAAAACAAAAACAAAAAGCTGAGAGCTGCAGAAACACTTTAAACACTTGAAGACAAATACAATGTGATTGAAGACATTCTACACACTGATAAATTCAGAGAAAAAAAAAAGGCATATGCGGTTTGGGGTCACATGGTAGACCTTGCTTCAGTTGAAAATCAGTAGTAAAAGCAAGCAAGCAAACAAACAATTAGGCCCTGCTAGGGCACTAGGTAAATGTCAGCCCCCACTAATGTTGTAGAAGAGAAACTTCTAGTTCCCTTACCCTGCCGCTTTCCTCCTGAGAAGCAGCAGCAACAAGGCACAGGAACGGGCAGTATGCTGTGACGTCTCCCAACCGGAACACACACTCCTCAGACAGCTGACTCTGCCCTCCCCTCATTCTCCCGTTTTTCTGTTGCCCCCACAAGTGGTAAATTGAGTCCAGCTGTTCTGCAGACCAACTAACTAGTTCTCCCCAAGCTCGAGCCATTTCCCACGTGTTGCCAATAAAGAGCATTGGCACTCCCCACGCTGGAAAGGAAGGTGGTGCTAATTCGGCTTCAAACTCCAGCCTATGGGAGATGCCAAAGGAACAGATGCTGGACATCATTTGAGTTTTGCTGAGTCAGTCATGGATACTTTCCCACTGACTATCAGAATCCTACAAGCCCAACTGTTGTTACTGGTTTTGGGCTTCTTTTTGTTTGTTTGCCTAATTGTTTGTTTGCTTGCTTGCTTTTATTACTGATTTTTAACTGAAGCAAGGTCTACCATGGGACCAACTGCTATTCAAAGGTTTCCCATGGTCCCAGGCTTTACCTGTGCTTCAAGTCCTAGCCTATGCATGTATCTCTCCCTCCTTCTTATATTTCCTACTATTTCAGGCATTCTTCATAGGGTGCCAAGCACTGTATTATTTTTGTATCTCTTTTTCTCAATATTAATCATCAGCCTTAAATATTCAACAAATTGACAGATCTACATTCTATATAAAAGGAAATGAACAAAGAGGTTAAGTAACATCTAAAACCACACAGCTTGTGAGTAAGAGCTCCAGATCTGGAAATCTAGATGTTTCATACCAGTGAGCATGATTCACACTGGAGTCCCTACATTACCATTCCCACCATCAGCCCCCAAAGAAGTTGAGTTTGGGAGGATCAACGTTAGTAGTTCAGTCTCCATTCATTCATTCTCAAGGAATTGATTCAAACCCTTTTCCAAATCAGCATTACTGCATATTATCCGCATCCCTGATCCATTCAAGGGAGTTCTTCTACCTGTACAATTTCCTTATACTTCCACATATGACAGAAATCTTTGTCTAAAAATCAGTGCCTCTGGGAGTTGGGTGGTAGCGCAGCGGGTTAAGCGCACATGGCGCAAAGCACAAGGACCGGTGTAAGGATCCCGGTTCGAGCCCCCAGCTCCCTACCTGCAGGGGACTTGCTTCACAGGCAGTGAAGCAGGTCTGCAGGTGTCTGTCTTTCTCTCCCCCTCTCTGTCTTCCCCTCTCTCCATTTCTCTCTGTTCTATCCAAAAACAACAATATCTACAACAATAAAACAACAAGGGCAACAAAAGGGAATAAATAAATATTAAAGAAAAAAACAGTGCCTCCACGTTTTCAGAGCACCCATCAACTAAGGCATGATTCACCTATCACCTCTTAACACTCGCTTTTACCACAAACTTTACCAAAACCCAGGTTGCAGGTATAGGAGGAGGAAGCTCATAGCTGAAATCCTGGACAGAATGGGGGTTGGCAGTTCTTAAACTTCAGGCCTCTGTTTTGTATTTTTTTAACTTTATTTATTTAATTTGAACATAGAGAAATTGAGATGGAAAAAGAGACACCTGCTGCACTGCTTCACTGTTTGTGAATCTTTCCCCTGCAAGTGGGGACTGAGGGCTTGAACCTGGGTCTTTGTGCATAGTAATGTGTACTTAACTAGGTACACTACCCCCCTTTTGATTGCCTGCCCCCCTTTTGATTTTCTTCTCCCAGACATTTCATCATGATATTGAAGAAGGTTGCTAGTGGTGTACTCCCTCCTTCCAGCCCTCTCAGTCACCCTGAGAAAAGCCAGAAATGAAAAAATACTGAGCATCTCATAACAAAGTTAAGGAAAGAGATCAATGATAAAAACACTCTAAATTGTGACTCACTCTCAGATAACTCTGAAAGGATCAAAGCAGGACCTTTGCTTCAAACAACAGTGCCAGGCCAGCGGAACTCACTCCATCTTGTTGGAACATTTCTTTAGCAATTCCCTATGTAGAATGTCATCATCTGACTTCATGTCTCTCCACTGAATATAAATCTTAGTGGAATATCAGAAAGACAATTCAAGCTGTTATCAGTTAGTAGGGATTATTTTAACAACAATGGTTTTACTATAAAGCTTGTTGTGAGTTCCTCAAAAGAAAAGCAAGGTGTCTATCCAACCTACACACACATCACATTCTTCCCTGGCTTTCATGTACTTCCCTAAGAATTAGCCAGTCACCAGAGCAAGATAGTTACAAAGTTGTGAGGTGAGTTCAGTGAACATGCAAGAAACTTAGGGAAAGGATGACAGAGGACATAGTGGGGGTTGTATTGTTTTGTGGAAAACTGAGAAATGTTATGCATGTACAAACTATTGTATTTACTGTTGACTGTAAAACATTAATCTCCCAATAAAGAAATTTTTTAAAAAGAAACGTATCCCCAGACAATTCCAGACTTTCTTACCATCTAAGGGCAGAGAAAGCATGTTTTGAAAAAGCATATTCAATATGATAGTGGGCACTGTTCCACTACCTAGAAGGCCCTTCTGCTCCTTTTTTTTTTTTTAAGTCCCCCTCCTTCTAAGCCTATAAATTCCACCACTCTTCCCAATTATCCAACCTATACACCTACCATCATTCTAATGCAAATGTACTCACTTATATATGTACAGATACAAACTTTGCACCCAAGACTCCTAGTCTATACAAACAAACCCACTTCTCTCTGAGTAGAGCCCACCTGACATCAACTTCATCTGGCTTCAATTTCACCCAGCATGACCCTAAAGACAAGGCTGCCCATTAAACCATCAACTTCAGAAGTCAGGATCTAGGGAACAGGAAGAATGAGGAATAGAAATGTCTCAGCAAGATGCCCAGGAACACCCCCTCAAGACTCAGGACAAAACGGACAGGTGGCTAGAAGCCTCTTCCAGGATAAACTGCAGTCATTCCTTGACTTCAAAACTAGAATCCAAAAGCTCATTTGCAATTATCCGCATACCTCTGAGTGCTATTTGCCTAATGCACTGGAAATACTCTTGTTTCCTTATTTCTTCAGAAGTTCTCCATTTATGTTCTTAGCATGTTGCACAGAGTAGCTCAGCTTGCAGCATATGGGGGAAAAGAAGAAAGAAGTAAGACTAACCACCACCACCACCACCAACACCACAGATTGAGAGCATTTGGGGGCACCATCTCTCTGTCAAAAGATGTGAAAACGCTGGTTACTAAAATCAGGGGTCACCAATAGACAATTTAAACCTATAGCCTAAATCCTAGATCTAATAGATCAGTTGTCAAGCCACTTGTCTGAAGCTAGCCCCGAAGAGACTAAATGCATTAGAAAAAGGAGCACAGGATGAATCTCACTAGTCACCCAGTGGTTGAGGGATTTTATAATACTGCAGCCCTTGCCAATTATGCTGGGAGCACCTGAAACTCTTTCAAGATAATTGTAACCTATGTATTTTATCCTCACATACCATCAAATAGTTGAAATGTCTAAAAAGAAGTAGGAGGGCTTTTTCAATCTGACCAAATGAGGGTAAGAGGATTGGTTTGACTCACATCCACCAAGAGACTGGATTCAATAAAACTTATCTTTCTCCCAATTTACGTTTTTAGTGCCTCTGAGCAATTCGTACAGGTCCATATCTGGAAAAAAAAGAAAACCAGGTTCAGAACTGCATCATTCCACCACAGAGTTATTATAGTTTAGTGAAAGCTTTTTTTTTCCCAAACTGCTATACTTGAGGCAAGTCCATATGCAACACAGTAATATTCTCAAATCACACAGCAGAGATTCCACAAAAGCTCCCTTGTGTTCAAACAGAATCATCTCCACACTCTAATGCAGTGTAACAATACACAATACAGTTGTACACATGATATTACAACAAAGTGGGTCACTGCAATCATTCACCCAATGCTCAGATGAAAGGAGTTGGAGGGAGGGATGAAATTGATTTCCCAGGATCCAGTCCATGAGCAGGAAGTACAATGAACAGAGAAAAAAAACTATCCAGGACCTGGGGGGATGGCTAATATAAATGTTAGAGCAGGTTACCTCCTTACTCCAATTTGAAAGGTAGGAAGCCACAGTGTCAACATAGAGCAAGCTGACCATGCACGGGGCCTGCAGCTGCCCTAGGTGACTGCCTCTGCTTTCGATTCCTGGAATATGAGCACTGCTTTAGTTTCACTGATTTCCCACAAAGACATGCTCCCTACACACTGACTAGGTGATGTGAGATTTCAAAGGCAAACTTGCTTATCTGAGGCTGCTTATTCTGCTTTCCAAATACTTAAGGGTAGCCATGCCAATGACTTTTTTTTTTTTAGATCTGATGCCAAAAATAAAAGCAACAAAAACAAAATAGGTAATAGGATTGCATCAAATAATAAAAAAAAAAGCAAAGGAAACAACCAAAATTAGAAAGGCAAAATTTGGAGAATGAAAGAAAGTTATAAACTTACAAGTTTTATAACTAATAAGGAGACTCGGATATTTTAATAGCAGCTGTCACTGCAACCCCCACCAAAGTCCTGTATTAAGGCTTTCCTAGCAATGAGTTTTTGAAGCATTTAGGAACTAACCACACTTCAGCCTTTATTACGATGGCCGGGGAAGGGGGGCTGGACAGTGGTATAACTAGTTGAGTGCCCCTGTTACAGTATACAAGGCCTTGAGTTCAAGCCCCCAGTTCCCACTTGCAGGGGGGAAGCTTCATGAGAGGTGCTGTAGATGTCTCTTGTTCTCTCTCCCTCTCTCTGCCCCTTCCCTGTCAATTTCTATCTCTATCCAATTACTTAATTAATTTAATTATTTTGAAAAGGGGCTTTTCCGTTAAAAAAAATGGTCAAGAAGTTCTTTATCTGCTCAAAGGGATAAGCAGTGGCCGAGTGGCCGACTCAACATTCAAAGTAAAGTCATTCAATTTCTAGAAGATCAGAAGTCCCATTCCTGCCCCCCCACCACTGAGTGCCACTGGATGGTCCTCTAAGTAGGTTTTAAAGTTCATGCAACACTATCTGAAAACCAGTAGATATGGCTCTCTGCATAAACGCTGACACATGTATGTAGAAAGCATTCATCCCTTACCTGCTGATCAAGCCTGAGAAACAGCCTGCAGCATTTCACATTCCCAAGTAACTGTCAGATAGATCCAAGATCAGATCACCATCCACCACAGCACCTCCAGTTTTATTTGCCAGTTTTATTTATTGAGCAGATAGACAGCCTTGGTAAAACCTGCCAACACCCATGTTCAGTGGGGAAACAATTACAGAAGCCAGACCTCCCACCTTCTGCACCCCATAATGACCCAGAGAGATAAAGAATAGGAAAGCTATCAAGGAAGTGGATGAAATACAGAGTTCTGGTGGTGGGAACTGTGTGGAAATGTACCCCTCTTATCCTATAGTCTTGTCAATATTTCCATTTTATAAATAAAAATTATATAAATAGGGGGCCAGGCAGTAGCACCGCGTGTTAAGCACACATGGTGCAAAATGCAAGGACCAGAATAAGGATCCCAGTTTGAGCCCCCAGCTCCCCACCTGCAGGGGGTGTCACTTCACATTCAGTGAAGCAGGTCTGCAGGTGTCTATCTTTCTCTCCCCCTCTCTGTCTTCCCCTTTTCTCTTGATTTCTCTCTATCCTATCCAACAACAATGACATCTATAACAACAACAATAAACAACAAGGACAACAAAAGGAAAAAAATGGCCTCCACGAGCAGTGGATTTATAGTGCAGGCACCGAGCCCCAACGATAACTCTGGAGGGGAGAAAAAAAAAAAAATATATATATATATATATAGCCACTGTGAAGGTCAGGTGGCAGTGCATCTGATTGAGCACACACATTATAGTGTGTAAGGACTTGGGTTCAAGCCCCTGACCCCAACTTGCAGGGGAAAACTTCACAAGTGGGAACAGTGCTGCAGGTCTCTCTCTCCTTTCCCCCCTCCCAACATGTCTCTATCCTAAATAAATAAATAAATATTGGGAGTCGGGCTATAGCACAGCAGGTTAAGCGCACATGGGGCAAAGTATAAGGACCGGCATAAGGATCCCAGTTCGAGCCCCTGGCTCCCCACCTGCAGGGGAGTCACTTCACAACGGTGAAGCAGGTCTGCAGGTGTCTGTCTTTCTCTCCCCCCTCTCTGTCTTCCCCTCCTCTCTCCATTTCTCTCTGTCCTATCCAACAACAACTATATCAATAATGACTACAACAATAAAACAGCAAGGGCAACAAAAGGGAATAAATTAATAAATATTTATAAATAAATATTAAAATAAGAAGTCACACCAGCTGTCAATACCCTTCTTCCATCTTCCTTCAGAGCATGGGCTCTTAGAAGACATGTTCCAGTCAAAAGTTCAAATGTAGTTCAAATGTTTTCTAAAGCTAAAAGAGAACATTCCAGAAAGACCTTCCATTTTCTAACCACTATCTTCATAATGGCCAAACAGGCTCCTTTTTTTTACAAGAGGCTAATCAAATTCCTCATCATTTTCTCTATTACAAGAATGCGTTCCTCTGATTGCATACCAAGACTTGGGACTGTAGGAAAGATACCTTATAATAAACCACAAGCCTGCCTCTCTAGAAGTATCATCTTATCAAAAGGTAGCAGATGTTTCCATTTTCCCCCAAAGGTTAAAATATTTTATTATTTAACAATGTATATTTAATAAATGAAAAGTGATATGATTCTCACGGGGGGGGGGGGGAGATTTTCTTTCTGGAGAGGGATTCTTTTTCTAGCCTGCTTATGTCTAGCTTTTGAGCTTTATTATGAATTATGTCTAAGGTATGTGCTAAAATGCACTGACCAGAAAAGTAGGAGAGGGAACCGGCTGTATCTGATAGAATCCTTCCCAAACCTGAGCAGCTCAGGTGAAGGGGTGGATGGACTCTGTGTGTCTGTACAACAAAAAAGAAAACACTGGAAAACAGCATACATAACAGCTTCTCAAAGGTTAACAACTGCTCCCAGTGGCAATTTCTGAACTCAAGAAAAGAGTCAGCTTCTGTGGCTGTGGTTTAAACTTATGGGGGCAGGGTCCTCAAGAAAGAACTTCGTTATTATTCCCTCCCTGTACTTCAGAGTTAAATTATCTTGCAGTGCACACAAGTCAACAAGGCTGTTTTCCACCAAATTGCGAACAATCATTTCCCACAGTAATTGTTCTGTGAATTCCCCAGTCTGCATAGACAATGGGTTCCAGCTTCAACACTTCTGCATAAATATGGCAGAAGACTTCTGGCTGGAAGTCAAGATGGCATGAATATTGAGGGCTTTTTGCTGCCCCGATTCAGGGAAGAAAAGTGACAGCTGGAAATTACAGCAGAATAAAGTGTGGAGAATTAGAATGTATAGCTACAGATATTTTAAAGGATGGCATCTTTCGGGTCTATTTGAACTTATTTCTTAGAAAAAATATGGATAAGGAAGGGACTAGAAGAGCAGGAAATGTGTAGGACTAGAATAAAAAAATGGGTCTTTTCGTTTTCTTTTTCCACTGTATGTGTCATAATCAGTGGAGGAACAAAATTTCTGGATACTAAGAATGATAAAAATTACCTACAAGCATTGGTGGTTCACAAGCAGAATTCTTGCCTGCCAAAAACGACTTATATAAGGAGTCGGGCGGTAGCGCAGCGGGTTAAGCGCACGTGGCGCGGAGCACAAGGACCAGCATAAGGATACCAGTTTGAGCCCCGGCTCCCCACCTGCAGGGGAGTTGCTTCACAGGTGGTGAAGCAGGTCTGCAGGTGTCTGTCTTCCCCTCCTCTCTCCATTTCTCTCTGTCCTTTCTAACAATGACGACATCAATAACAACAACAACAATGATAATAACTACAACAATAAAAAAAACAAGGGCAACGAAAGGGAAAATAAAGTATTTTTTTTTTAAATGACATATATAATGTGATCACCGGCCTAACTAGTGAAGTTTCTTTTATGCAAGGTCAGTGCTAGGCTTGCCTTTAAAACAATAATCACAAGACAGCAATAGAAACATGATGCATTTTGCTGACTTACTCTCAGGTATGCTCTTCACTCTGATCCCTCATCTTTTCTCTGTCTAAAAGTACCAACCATTCTCCTCTCATCTTTTTCTGCCTTTTTTTTTTTTTTTTGCCTCCAGGGTTATTGCTGGGGCCCAGTGCCTGCACAATGAATCCACTGCTCCTGGAGGCTATTTTTTCCCCTTTTGTTGCCCTTGTTGTGGTTAATATTGTTGTTGGATAGGACAGAGAGAAATGGAGAGAGGAAGGGAAGACAGAGAATGGGAGAGAAAAATAGACACCTGCAGACCTGCTTCACCGCCTGTGAAGTGACTCCCCTGCAGGTGGGGAGCCGGGGGCTCGAACTGGTATCCTTACGCTGGTCCTTGCGCTCGGCGCCACGTGCGCTTAACCCACTGCACTACCGCCCAACCCCCCTTTTTATGCCTTTTATGAAGTTCAATCATTCAACCTCCCATCTAGAATTTAGATGTTTGATTTAGATATCGACAGAATCCAGAAAGCAATGTTCCTCATGAAGACTCCATGAGGACTCATCTGTTAGACTCACCCTCATCCCCTGTGCATGACAGGTGCTTGGTGAACATTTGCTGGAATGAGCTCCATCTCCCGTTCTGTCTACTTTTCCTGAGAGATTGGACATTGCCTTATTTAACTCCACTTTGTCAGTTCTTTACCTTCACTCCAAGTCACCATGGCCATTTTGATTCCCACACTTGTGGTAAACACACTAACTATCTTAGAGTCACCTTAATAGTCTAAATAAATTTTACTTTAGCCCATACTCTGCCTTCTTTATGAAATCTCTACTACCCACACCAGCTCAAACACATGCCCCTTGTCACTACATCTCTTTTTATTGTGCATATTGTCAACATGCTTGCAATTGTGTTGTAAATAATTCTCAGAAAACAGGCTGAAGTTTGTGTTCCTTACCTCTTAATCAATGCATAAGCAGTAGTAAGTCAGGAACTATGCATTAGTATGAATCAGAGAAAATGCTTCTTATTTCTGTAACCTTGTTACAGTTTTCAATTGCTGAATGCTTTGAGTTCTAAGTAACACTATTTGACAGAACCTTCAAAGCAGGGGGAAAAAATGTCTAATTGTGTTTTCTCCTTACAATGATATTTATGGAAAATACACATCAATTAAAAAGAAAACAACAAAAGGAACCAGGTTACAGGCAAGGAAATTATTGATAAATATCAAATATGTAACCCTAAAGTTTGGTCTTTATTCTTGTTCAACCAACTGTTCCATCAGGCACTGTTATGCTGCAGACATTATTTTTATTGTTATACCTTAGTTTCTGGCTCTATGTGCACTATTTGAAGTATGCATTCATTTGTCTTTCATCAAACGTTCCTAAATAGAGTCATATCATCACCACTATGAAGAACAAAATCAGCTCTTTATTGACCCTGGTATGGAGCATGGAGATATAAAAAAGACAACAAGACAAGCCTGAGTCCTCTCTCCTTGAGAAGTCACATAAACAGGCAGAAACACTCCTTACAGGAATACACAAACAATCCAGCCTCAATCAAAGCCATTTTGTGACCGAGATACAAGGCACTGAAACAGTGATTATCCAGAAATAGTACCACAAGATCTGATTTCAACTCTGCCCCAACCCCCTACAGGGAACTTTATGTAAGTAATTTATATCAAATTCTTAACTCTGAAAATGCAGAAGTTTACACTATATGATGTCTAAGATTCTTCCAATCTTTAAAATAAAACAGAGGCAAATTCTTTCCCAGATAGCCCTCCAGTGTCATCCTTAAGAATAAAATGTAGTCATGAGCATCCCAAAATAAAGCAGGTGAAGACAGACCTAGCTTCAAACTCTAGCTGTACCACTCACTAACTATGGGCAAATCATTAAAATCAATGAGGCTCACTATGCTACAATGTAAAAAATAAGTCAAATAATATTTGGGAAGATAGTGCTGTGGAATTAAGAGAAATACTAAGTCACCTAGCATATCCTTGGTATTCATAAATGTAAGAATTATGGTGATTGGTCTTCTCATGTTGAAAGCATAAAACATATTATCAGAATCCTTTAACAGAAAACATATAAAAATCCGTTAGATTCTAGAGATTTGGAAGAATCACCTGGATTTCTGACTCTTCACTCAGGGAACCAAATGATGGCACCTTGGGAACAGATATGCTGGGCCAATTCATCACTACATTTCTTCTGGCATATTCAGTAATAAGACCAAAAGACTTGCTCTATGTCAGTTTGCATGTAATATAAACCAAAGACCACCAGAAAGCTTCACATCTCCCCAGAAATCTGTATGGCTTTTGAAACTGCACTCTTAGAGACTTGCTTCCTGGGCAAGCCTCAACAAAAGTCCTTTCTAGGTTTCCACTTTCAAATGCTAAATTCCTTGAGAAGTGATAAAAAGCTGTTAGTGATTAAGCATATACTGGGGGGAGGAAAGGGTAATAAAAGTAAGAAGGGTACTAGGAAGAAACAAATGCTAGTGAGTTGTGGTGACAAGCTTTTATTAACTTCACAGCCTAGACAGTTTCTCTATCTGGATAAAAGTGCTAGATGTAGAAAGCACTGGAGATACCCATTTGTGCCCAGGGACCCTTCATACATAATACTCTCTATTTTCCACCTGGATGGTTCCCAATGTCCAGGTTTCAGTTCTGAGGACACCTGCATCCCTGACTGGTGTAGGATGCCTATGTGGCCTTCTGCTTCATAGAACTCACATGGCTTTCTATACGCCTGCTCTGGGCTCTGTGCCATCTACTGACACAGCAGACCCAGCATCAGCTGCCCAGCTTCTCCAAAGAAAGTGAGAGAGGGCTAGGAAGATGGTGAAGACAGGAGGCTAATGGCCAGGGAGAGAGGGCCAACTGCTCCTCAGAGGACTCTGAATGCCACAGCTGATTAGAAAAGGCCAAAAGTTCCTTCGCTGAAAAAGCATAGTTTACAAGCCTAATAATTTATACATGGGCTCACTTTCCCTGAATAATTACAGATTATTATCCAACTAATTACAGTACATGGTATTAAAAGATCTGGAATTCATTACCCCATTCTAGGAAATTACTTTGGCACGTGTTTTGAAAAGAAAAATGCTGGGAAAAAAAGTTCAGTTCTTGCCAGACTGGTAGATTACAGTAGTTCTGTGTTCTTTTCCCCATGTGAGACAGACTTATATGAATGTGTATCTAACAGATGTCCTAAATGTGAATTTCAACATCTCAGTCCCAAGTGATCTATGGTCTCACTCATAGGTAGAACTAAGAAAGAAGAACAGTAGTGGAAAATATAAGGTGAAACTTGGACTGGGTATTGAACCAAAGCAAAGGACTCTGGGGAAAGAGGTAAAGTAAGGAGATATAGGGAAGTTAAGAGTCTTGGTGTATTTTGGGGGTGGAGTACTTAGGCTGAGGGAGGAAATATCTTCCAGACACCTAGACACCTATCATAGGGAAGTGAGCAATAGTACCTATGTGACAACAACTGAACTATTATTCATTAATACCACAATAAAGTATGTGTAAAAAAAATTATTTATCTGAAATTCAATTCTAACTTGGGCTTCTGTATTTTATCTGACAATCCTATGTCCAAGGGAGATTTCAAACAGAAAATACACTAAGAAGAGAATGTAAAAGTATAGATTCAATGAGCAGTATCTTAATGGAAAAAAAAATTGAGAGGGGATCAGTTTTCATATAAAAGTATGAATATCCAACAGAGAATATTCAACATGGGGGACCGGTGGTGGCAACGGGTTAAGTGCACATAGTAAAAAGTGTAAGGACCCGCTCAAGGATCCTGGTTAGAGCCCCCGGCTCCCCACCTGCAGAGGTGTTGCCTCTCAAGCAGTGAAGCAGGTCTGCAGGTGCTTATCTTCCTCTTTCTCTCTCCCCTCTCAATTTCTCTCTGTCGGGTGCAGTGGACTCGTAGTGCCAGCGATAACTCTGGAGAACAAAAGAGAGAGAGAAAGGAAAGAGGGAGAGAGAATTTCAACATTGGGAGGAAAATGTCAGTGTGATTTTTAAATTATTTATTTTTATTTATTTTCCCTTTTGTTGCCCTTGTTTTATTGTTATTGTAGTCATTATTGTTGTTGTTGCTGTTGCTGTTGTTGTTGTTGGATAGGACAGAGAGAGAATGGGGAAGACAGAGAGGGGGCAAGAAAGACACCTGCAGACCTGCTTCACCGCCTGTGAAGCGACTCCCCTGCAGGGGGGAACCGAGCTGGGGGCTTGAACCGGGATCCTTACTCTGGTCCTTGTGCTTCGCGCCACGTACGATTAAACTGCTGTGTTACTGCCCATCCCACCACCACCACCACCCCTTTTTTTGCCTCCAGGGTTATAGCTGGGACTCGATGCCCATACTATGAATCCACTGGTGCGGGAGGCCATTTATTCCGTTTTTTATTGGGTAAGACAGAGAGTAATTGGGGGGGGGGGGACATAGAGGGAGAGAAAGATAGACACCTGCAGACCTGCTTCAGCACTTGTGAAGCGACCTGCAGGTGGAGTCGAGGGCTCTAACCAGGATCCTTGTGCTTCATACTACGTGCGCTTAACCCAGTGTGCCACCGCCTGGCCTCTTCAGTGTGAATTCTCAAATAGTAACCTTCACTTACCCACAGATCAAACTGTCAAAACAGTAAACTATTCCATTCCTATGTGCTTCTTATCCTTATGGAAGGTCTTTGGTTATCTCTAGCTACCGAAGATCTTTCAATCAATTTGCAAGAAGGAAACATAAAGGAAATATGGACACCACTCCTTGAAACAGTCAATCCCCAACCCTCCTCCACTAAGTGGCACATAATTCTTTTCAAGCTGACATTTTTATTTACTTTAAAAAATTACCATTTCCAACCCTCATCATACACTATTTTAGTGGGAAATAAAACACACATGCTGATATTGATATAAAAGTAGTTAGGGGCCAAGAACAGAGGGGGGCAAAAAAGTATTTCTTGGCAATAAAGATAAAAGTATCAGTATATCAGGGCTGGGCAGTGGAGCCCTGGGAGAGGACCTGGGCTTGAGCCCCCACTCCCCATTCACTTGTGGTGAAGGAGGCTGTATGGTGTTTCTCTTTCTCTCTCTACATGCCTCCCATCCTATTTCTCTCTGTATTTATCATAACAAAAACTTTTAAAGTATCAATACTTTAAAATATATTACGTATGAGAAAAAGTCACTGACCAATCACTTGACAATAAATGTAGTCAAAATACAGGTAAAATTTCAGCACTTGGGACAAACCCAAGAATGCTTTAATGTTTTCCATATTCATAAACACTGGGCTAGCGATGATTAAAATAAATTATGGCCCTAGATCAGATCGATGGAGTTTACAGTTAATACTATATATATACTTTTCCCATATTTGGGAGCTTCTCTCTTTCCTGATCCAGCTTTCTAGTCCTATCCTCGACTTTGGCACCATCTTCCCAGACACTATTCCTAGCCCACTTGCATTTTAGCTGTTGAGTTCACTCAAAAATTAGTAGTCATGGGCCCCTTGGAATATACCTAAAATAACTTCCTAACTCCTTCCAATATAAAGACCCCAAATTTCATCCTCGATAGTTTTACCTTTAGGTTCTTGATTATTAAATATATTGTTCTGCTTTATATATTAATGCTTTTCAGCCACCAAATTGCAAGTGCTACCATCACACCAACTTGACTTCTCTGGGTAGATGACCTCACCGATGTGCCCTGGACACTCACCTCTCCAGAGCCCTACCCCACCCCACTACGGAAAAGTAGAAACAGGAAAGGTAGAAACATGTTGGGGGTATGGATCGACCTGTCAATGCCCATGGTCAGTGGAGAAACAGTTACACCTTCTACACCCCATAAAGAATTTTGGCCCATACTCCAAAAGAGATAAAGAATATGGAAACTTCCAATGGAGAGAATGGAACATGGAACTCTGGTGGTGGGAACTATATAACATGTGCACTTAACCAGGTGTGCCAGCAACCACCTGGCCCCATGGAATTTGTATGGAATTGTACTGCTCTTAAACCACAATCTTGTCAATCATTATTAAATCACTAATAAAAAATTTTTTAAAGAAACTATGACTTCACAAAGTAAATAAATAAAGGCAAAAGTGTTTCATACTGACAACAAGCAGAGTAAAATTTCAAAGCACAGCACTGTGAACCATATGTAGTCCAGGTAGTAGAAAGATCCCTTCATTCAACAAATATGTGTCACCTGTCTACTATTGTCCTGGGTGTTGTGTCAAGTACCAGAAGTCAAAGTTTAATGTGCGTTGTTATATTTTGTTTTGTTTTCCTTTTCCACTCTGAATGTCCGTACACTGAATATAGTTCCTTTCCATGACATCATTTCTGTCTCCTCTCTCCACAAATGCATACATACATAGCCTTTTATGTGTGTAACAATTTACTAATGTTTTGTGAGGGGGACATAGAAAGTTCACTAGACCACTGCACGAAAACGCGTGCACACACACACACACACACACACACACACACACACATACACCTAAGTTGGATTTCAGGTATCTGTGCTCTGAACCATCCTGGGGTACTCTATTGCATTGCTCCTATCTTCTGGCTTTCCTTTCCTCATTCCAATAACGAAACATCCTTTTCATATCGAACAGTGTTCATTTATGTCTTTTGTTGTTTTGCCTGCTATTAAACTATCCCTTCAGTGCCTCACTTTATGTTCAAGGTATTTCCCTAAACAGACAATTTCTTCCTTAAGAGAATTTCAAGTGTCAGCTGTTAAAATAATAATTGGTTTCAACTAGTTGCATGTAAGAAATCAATGTTTTCCTCTGTAGTTCCAGGTATATGAATTGTTAGAAATCCCTTGTTTTTGTATCATCAGAAATTTTCAATAAAACAAACTCTTCCTTCTTGTCATCAGTTTTCCAGATCCATTTTGTATCCCAGAGACTCTGTCCTTGATGTACAATCAATTCTCAATAATGTTTGATGAATTCAATTTAATGTAATACAATCTATATGTGGCACCGTGGAGAGAGCATAATAGATGTATGACAGTGAGTTGACACTCGTGAAAGCTAGCTTATTAACAATAATTTGCCACCAACTGTACTTAGATTGCTTGGGAGTCGGGCGGTAGCAGCGGGTTAAGCGCACTTGGCGCAAAGCACAAGGACCGGCGTAAGGATCCCGGTTCGAGCCTCCGGCTCCCCACCTGCAGGGAAGTCGCTTCACAAGTGGTGAAGCAGGTCTGCAGGTGTCTGTCTTTCACTCCCCCTCTCTGTCTTCCCCTCCTCTCTCCATTTCTCTCTGTCCTATCCAACAATGATGACATCAATAACAATAATAACTACAACAATAATGAAAAACAACAAGGGCAACAAAAGGGAAGATAAATAAATAAATATAAAGAATTTTAAAAAAATAGATTGCTTTTCATGCCATTTCTTGGTCTTACTAAAACATACTCATATCTCTCTCTGCCTAGGTCATCACATGGCCATCAAGTTCCAGATGCTGCCAAGACCCCACCCTGACCTTCCTGCAGATGACCACATGGTGAAGTGTCCAGAAACCTCATCTCTCCAGAGCCCTACGCTACTAGGGAAATATTAGGAACAGAACAGATTTATCTGAGGGTATGGACTGACAGGCTACAGTCCATCTCAGCAGGAAGCAGTTACAGAAGCACAAAACTCCATCCATCAATATTCCAAAAAGAATTTTGGGTCCATACTCCTAAAGTGGGAAATGTTGGATGGACAGGAGGTGCCCAGAGGGTACCACCCAGGAAATAGGAGTGGTGACAGGTTGTCGGGCAGCCCCCTGCTCCATCCTCCATTGCTGACACTATGGCCTATCTACATAATCATTGTTTTGCCTGATCTATCTTCTTTCTACCTCGAGACCTGCCCTGCCTGCAGGGTGTTAATTAATCCCACCAGGGGAGTCGGGCGGTGGCGCAGTGGGTTAAGCACACATGGCGCAAAGAGCAAGGACCATCGTAAGGATCCCGGTTCAAGCCCCTGGCTCCCCACCTGCATGGGCGTCACTTCACAAATGGTGAAGCAGGTCTGCAGGTGTCTATCTTTCCCTCTCTGTCTTCCCCTCCTTTCTCCATTTCTCTCTATCCTATCCAACACAATGACATCAATAACAACAACAATAATAACTACAACAATAAAACAACAAGGGCAACAAAAGGGAATAAATAAATATTAAAAAAAAAAGAATTAATCCCACTAGTTAAAACCATCACAACAGTTGCTAAGGACACTTGCACCTTCCCAGCATGCCTTTTGCCTCTCTCCACCCCCTTTCCTAGCTATTACTGTTTCCTACTCGCCACTTCTGGTTTTATCCCATAAAACCCACTTCTGTTCCTGGTTTAGCTCTCTTCTTCTATTCCTCTCTTTTTCTCTCCCATGTCCAGGCCTGGAGAAGGGCAGGTGTGCAGAATGGAGGCGATCATTGCAGTCCACGTGGCTTAATCCGCTGTACTCACACCTGACTCTGGGGCACCCGCATGAATAAAGAATTGTATTACCATGCCACCACAAGTTCCTGGTCTCTCCCACCCGCCAAAGCTAGCCTGGCAACAGGTGTGGCTTGGAAAGGTGGAGGGGGGGTTGGGTGTTAAAAGCTAGACCTGTGGGCATGGTCTCTCTTACTGCCTAGGTCAACATGTAGGTAAAAGCTCTGCTCCTCTCTCTCTGTCTTTCTCTCTCTTACCTACATGGGCCTCCCATCAAGACGTGAGTAGGGGGCTTCTCCTCATTTTCTCTCTGTCTAACGTGAATGTTCTCAATTTTCCTGAATAGTTTAAAATTCCTGAAAACAATGCTCATAAATTGCCTTCTGAAGCAATTTTATGTAGGACATGTTTCTACCCTCTAAATGTGCATATTTAAAGATGTGTCACCACGGGTGGGGAGGTGGGAGATGACAGAGCACAAGGTTTCTATGTGTGAGGTCCCCATATTGCTATGTTTAAATCTATTCCTCAAATGTGACAGCATTTAGAAGTAGAACCTTTGGGTAGGGGTGACTAGGTCATGTAGGTAATCCCAAGTTAATTGGACAAGAGCCCTTATAAGAGATTCCAAAGAGCTCCTTCACCTTCCATCTTGTAAGGAGACTTAGAAGGTGGTTGTCTTAAGGAGCAGTAAAAGGTCTTCACCAGACACTGAACATCCCAGTTCCATGGTTTTGACTTGCCAGCCTCCAGAATTGTGAGAAATGAATTTCTATTTTCTATTAGCTACCTGGTCATAGTTGTAGCAGCCTGTGCAAACTAACACCAGTCACCATACATCGAAATCAAACCAAAATGAATCAAAGACCTGGATGTTAGAACAGAAACTCTAACATTTATAGAAGAAAATGGTGTGACTTTGCAGGATCTTCACCTCAAAGATGTATTTGGAGACTCAACCACATGGGTATGGGAAATGAAAGCAAGAGTAAATAAATGGGACTATAGGAAACGAAAAAGATTGTACACATCGAAAGCAAACTACAAAAGAGTAACCAGGCAATCCAGAAAACGGGAGAAGATATTTGCACAAACTAACAAGCAACTGAAATCAAATATCTATAAAGAACTGATACATCTCTACAAAAGAAGCAAAAATAACCCAATAAGAAAGTGAGTGAAGGGAGTCAGGCGGCAGCGCAGCGGGTTAAGTGCACGTGGCACAAAGTGTAAGGACCAAATGCAATATGAAATCATGGAATAGACAAGGGGTATTAATAGAAAAAAAGGGGGGTGCACCTGGTTGAGCACACATAGCACCATGTCCTAGGACCCAGATTTAAGCTTATGGATCCCACCTGCAGGAAGAAAGCTTCATGAGTGGTTGAAGCAGGGCTGTAAGTATCTCTTTTTCTCCCTCTTTATCTCCCCTTCCCTCTGAATTTCTCTCTTGAATTTCTACGCCTTGTCTATTCCATGATTACAAATTGCATTTGGTTCATCTCCATAGTCTTCTCCAATCTGCAATTTCTTTCATAACTTTAATACTCTTAGAGAGTGATGAGATGACTAATCAGGTGTTTTATAAAATGTTGCTCAATTTAGGTTTGCCTGATGGTTTCTCATGAATAGACTGAGGTTCTCTATGATAGAAAGAATCCCATAAAGGCTGTGGACTTTTTTCAGGATAATCATAGGCATTGCTACATTGATGATAATACCTCTCATCATGTTATTAAAATGAAGTGTGCCCAGATTTTCCACTCATGTGGAAAATTTATTTATAATTAGTAAATATTTGCCTTTTGTGCTATAAATATTATATTAAAACTTTTACCCACTGATTTTAGTATTCAGTGGATCTTGTTCTAATGATGATTTTCTATGTTCCTCATTGTATCTGTATCTATTAATTGAAGTGCTTTTGTAAGGAAGAACTGTCCCTTTATATTTTATTAAATTATTCATATCTGTGTGCACTTATGAATATTTATTTGTTGAGTCATAATCCAATATAATTATTGTTTATTTTGTCTCTCAAATTGTCCCAATTTTGGCCACTGCAAGCACTTCTATGATGGCTCCTGAATCCCTTAAGCATATCCTGTTTTTTCTTGTTTTTTTTTTTTTTTTTTTTTTTAAGAACTTACTTTCTGGCACCTAAAGATGCTGCATGTTTACTTTCTCTAAGTATAGATACCCGAGATTTCCTACTTTATTTAAATTACTGAGTACACTTAGTGCTTGTAAATTAATGATATAAACTTAATGCAATACAGAAACACCTTCTCCAAGCCTTGTTGTCCTTCCAACTTAATAGCACTTTCTATCAAGTCCAATGAGAGAATATCTCAAACTGTATCACAAAAGTTCATTTCTGTCCCTCCACTTTTATTTTTTTTAATTTAAGAAAGGATTAATTAACAAAATCATAGGGTAGGAGGGGTACAATTCCACACTATTCCCACCACCCAATCTCCATATCCCACCCCCTCCCCTGATAGCTTTCCCGTTCTCCATCCCTCTGGGAGCATGGACCCAGGGTCTTTGTGGGTTGCAGAAGGTGGAAGGTCTGGCTTCTGTAATTGCTTCCCCACTGAACATGGGCATTGACTGGTCGATCCATATTCCCAGTCTGCCTCTCTCTTTCCCTAGTAGGGTGGGTCTCTGGGGAAGCGGAGCTCCAGGTCTGTCCCTCCACTTAGACATCTCAAGAACAGGGGTTTTAACTTACTATTTTACTGAAAATATATTTATGGAGTATTTTCTATCCAATAGAAATACAATGATGAAGAAGACAGATTTAGTCTCCACTCTCAACTTCCTGATACAATGTCTAAGCCATAATGAACACACAGCACACTTTCTGAGTAAATAAGTCTGGATGACTATACTCAGAACTAATACACTGGGGGAAGCTTCATAAATGGTGAAGCAAGTGCTACAGGTGTCTCTCTTCACTCTATATCTTTCTTCCCTCTCAATTTCTCTCTGTCCTATCAAATAAAAGACAAAAAAATGACTGCTAAGATAGGATACAGATAAGAAAATTATATTAAGCTACAATTCAAAACACTAGAGAAAATATTATTCAGCTACATAATGTCGAAGTAGTTTCTTCTGGTTATTATTATTGATAGACTAGCTAATATAAATAGACTGACTCTCCTGACATAAACAACTATAAAAATGAACAAACATCTAAGACAGCTGTTGCCATGCATTAAGCCACAGTTCTTGAGAGGAGGAAAACTCTGGTTAAACTCATATTCACCTTAAGCTGCTGCCTAGGGACACTTTCCAGAACATAAAACATAAAGAGATAAACACAAAGCAGCTGTCTCACATAGTAGAGAAAGCAGATATAAGAGTTTATGCCTAGTGAGGTGACTAGATTTTTTTTTTAAACTACTACAGCTTTAAAAGTTTAGTAAAAAAAATAAATAAAAGTTTTGTCCTTCAGGACAAAATGGACAAAACTGGAGATGTTTCTGCTTAGTGAAGTAAAGATGTGAAAGACAACTATCAGATGGATTTGCTCATATGTAGATTACAGAAAATTTTAAGGGGGTCGGGTGGTAGTGCAGTGGGTTAAGTGCACATGGTACAAAGTGCAAGGACTGGCATAAGGATCCCGGTTCAACCGGTTCAAACCTCCAGCTCCCCACCTGCAGGTGCTGAAACAGGTCTGCAGGTGTCTTCCTCTCCCCCCTCTCTGTCTCCCCCTCCTCTCTCCATCGCTCTGTCCTATCCAATAACAACAACATTAATATTCATAACCACAACAACAATAAAACAAAAAATGGGGGGATGGTCTCATGAGCAGTGGATTTGTAGTGCAGGTACCAAGCCCCAGCAATAACCCTGATGGCAACAACAACAAAAAAATTAAACACATGAGCAAATAAATAAATGCTAGCCTGTCTCTAAGGCTTGAGAAGGACTCAGTAGTGGCTACCATTAGGAAGGTGGAGACATAGAATTTAGGTGGTGGGAATAGTGTGATATTATATCCTTATTATCCTATAATCTTATAAATCACTAATTTAAAAAAATAATACATCAACATACTGGTTAAGGCAACACAGAGAAACTTCTTTGAGTATCTCAAGCATTTATTTGGGGTCTTGTAAAGACCGTCTTTGAGAAATAAAAAACACACCTTAGAAATAAGTATTATAGGGAGTCGGGCTGTAGCACAGCGGGTTAAACGCAGGTGGCGCTAAGCTCAAGGACCGGCGTCAGGATCCCGGTTCAAGCCCCCGGCTCCCCACCTGCAGGCAGGTCCCTTCACAGGCGGTGAAGCAGGTCTGCAGGTGTCTGTCTTTCTCTCCCCCTCTCTGTCTTCCCCTCCTCTCTCCATTTCTCTCTGTCCTATCCAACAACAACGACATCAATAATAACTACAACAATAAAACAACAAGGGCAACAAAAGGGAATAAATAAATAAAATAAAATAAAATAAAGAAATAAGTGTTATAAATCCTATAGCCCAAGGCTCAGCCCACTATGAACCAGGGGTCAAACTGGTTCATTTGTTTTTGTACAATCTGAAATCTAATAATGTTTTTGTTTGTTTGTTAGTTTTAACATTTTTAAATGATTAAGGGGGTAGGGCCCTTTTACATCCAGTTGAGCACACAGACCTACATTCAAGCCCCACCTGGGGGTAAGTTTCAGGAGCCATGAAGCAGTGCTGAAATTGTCTCTATCTCCCTCTCTATCTCCATCTCCCTTCTAGATTTCTTTCTGTTCTATCAAATAAAATTTTTAAAAGAGGACATTTTTAATGGTTAAGGGGGAAAATAAAAAGAGAATAATATCCATGACATGTGAAAATGGTATAAATTGTAAACTAGTGCCCACAAAGTTTTATTATAACACAGAATGTTCATTTATCTACATATCATCTCTAGCTATTTCATACAGCAAGAGGAGAATTGAGTACTGTGACAGAGATTACATAGATCATAATGCTTGAAAGATTTATGATCCAATCTTTATGGAAAATAAGTTTGCCAAGTCCTACTACAAACATTCAGAGAATGCTAAGGAGTTATTTAAAGCTTAATGCCAAAAAATTCAACAATTTAGGTGAAACAAATACATGCCTGGAGAAACACAATTTGTCAAAAATTGACAAAAGAAGAAATGAAATATGTGACAATCTAATAAATTTTCAATCTGTAATTTAAAATTTACCCCAAAAAGAAAAATCCAGGTCCATGAGACTTCACATAATAAATGCAATACCAGATAGACTGTAAAGATAAAAGGAGAGGGTGAAGTAAACAAAGATAACACCAGAGTATAGTTGAGAGTAGAAAACAATTTTTACCTAGGAAGTAAAAAGTACCAATTATGGGGCCAGGTAAATAGCACAGTGGTTATGCAAAAGATGTTCAAGTATGAAGCCCAGAGGTCCCAGATTAAATTCCCAGAACCACAAGCCAGTGCTGATCAATGCTATGGTGAGTAAATAATAAGTTGGAATCATAAGAAATAACAGTAGTAAGCTGGATATTACCCAAATAAAGAATTCTGGATCTTTTTTTTTTTTTTTTTGCCTCCAGGGTTACTGCCGGGGCTGGGTGCCTGGCACCACTGCTCCTAGAAGCCATTTCCCCCCTTTTTTATTGTTATTGTCAGATAAGACAATAACCTGTACCCCCCTCCCCCTCCGATTCAAGTAAAGAAATCTTCCCTCTAAAATACCAGAGGAGACTTTATTTTCTTTTATCCTAGTAGGACTGAAAACAATGATCTGAGATCTAGAACTACTCCAATCTTAAGAAACATTACAACATCAGTGTTAGAAGAGTTTTGATGGTTAAGAGGGGCAGGATAAATAGAAGGCATAAAGAGAGATTTCCCTAGATGCCACTACTAACAAATTAGATTGAGAGGGTGACTTACTTGGTTGAGCACACAATGCACCATGTGCAAGGACCTAAGTTCAAGCCCCTGGTCCCCACCTGCAAGAGGAAGCTTAACAAAGTGGTTAAGCAAAGCAGCAGGTCTCTCCCCTTCTCCCTCTCTCTCCTTCTCTATCTCTTCTCTCCTCTCATTATCTCCTTGTCATATGAAATATTAATTAATTAATTGTAATAAAAAGTTACATCAAGTCACAGATATATCAGTTAAAAAAATGTCTTCATTACATGGACTTCCTGGAGTTGGATTTTCTTTCTTTCTTTCTTTCTTTCTTTCTTTCTTTCTTTCTTTCTTTCTTTCTTTCTTTTTTATTTTATTTATAAAAAGGAAACATTGACAAAACCATAGGCTAAGAATTCCCACCACCAGAACTCCATATCCCATCCCCTTCCCTGATAGCTTTCCTATTCTTTAACCCACTGGTAGTATGAACCCAGGTCATTGCGGGATGCAGAAGGTGGAAGGTCTGGCTTCTGTAATTGCTTCCCCACTGAACATGGGCATTGACAATTCGATCCATACTCCCACCCTGCCTCTCTCTTTCCCTAGTGGGGCGGGGCTCTGAGGAAGCAGGACACATTGGTGGGGTTGTCTGTCCAGGGAAGTCTGGTTGGCATCATGCTAGCATCTGGAACCTGGTGGCTGAAAAGAGAGTTAACATATAAAGCCAAACAAGCTTTTCACTAATCATTAACTTAAAGGCTGGAATAGTGCAGATGAAGAGTTGGGGGGTCTCCATTTTGTAGACTGCTAGTAGGCATATTTTAGTTATATTCCAAAGGGCCTGTGGCTATACTTGTTTGTTTGTTTGTCTGTTTCCCCTGAGCCTGAAATCTGATAATGCAGGTGGATCCAAGTTATTGTCTGGGGAGATGATGTCATGGCTAGGAAAAGGACCAGAAAGCTGGATCAGGGAAGAGAGTAGCTCCCAAATGTGGGAAAGGTGTTTAAATATTGTTGACTGTAACCCCCATCGATTTGACGTGATCTGGGGCCCATATTCAGCTTAGGGTGAGGGTGGATGTTCTGCTTCTTGGGGGTGGGGGAGTTGGGATGGGATGGGATGGGACAGTCTTTTGGTGGTGGGACTAGTGTTTATGTACACTCCTATTAATTTTTAGTCATATAAATCACTAATTAATATGAGAGGAGAAAATTGATTGAATGCACAGACTAAGTCTTTTTAATACAAAGGCTGAGTCTTTGATATGTTGACTCTCTTAAAAGCTTAGGCCAGGGAGAACAGAAGCAACCGGTAGCACAGCTTTACACAAATAATGTCAAAGGACATAAATTATGTTGATGTTGTTTGATACAGCAAATCCTGACAAAGGGATATTTCAAAGTTAACCCAATTGCCAAATAATGTGATTATAGCAATAAGTATCTATTGTCTTCTTAAACCATAAGACAGCAGGAACCTCCTGCTTCCTCTATAGAGCCTGTATTTCCCCCAGTCCTGGGAACCTCTAGGGTGGGGCTCACTTTCCTGCATGCTTCTCTCAATTCATACCAAATGATATTGCACCTGCCGATCCCAACCTAATCAACACAATGAGTACCACCTCAGCATGCTTCACTTCAGACTGTGTCCAGAGACGTCAGGTAAAGGATGTCAACCATTCAGCTTCATTACTCAGGTGAGACCTTTTCTTTCATAGGATTCTCTAATTCCATTCCAGATGGTTCACTTCCTAACAAAGTCCCAAAACCTAGATATAGTCCAAGTCCCATGAGATAGAGCATTAGTTCACAAGTATCCACAAATTAGGGCAAAATAAACACCTGAAAGCAAAACTACACAATAATCTGTAGTGAGTCAGCATAAAGTTCACAATGAAATAGTGTCTACTTAGACTTAGATTCCCTCCTCACCTATTTCCTATTATACTTCCCTCACTCACTCCAAAGCTAACCTTATCAAAACAAGGACTGCAAAAGCTGAATAAGGGTAAGAGACTGGCATACTTTAACAATGACTCTTTAGTCACTGTCAGGCCACCCCATCAGCTGCAGCCCTAGTCAGGGAGACCTGAGATTCCCAAACAGACAAGAGGGGCCTAGACCTCTAATAAATACCTCTCCCCAGTATTACCAGTCATCTCTATCAGGAAAAACACAATAGACCCCTTTTTGGGCCCTCATAGGAACTTGCCCTCAACTTGGATCAACAACAGTAAAGAATGTTGCATCCTCTGAATGGAGGATGGACAACATACTCTATGCTCTACCCGAGGAAGATGGGTCCTGAAATTGGGACAGCTTGGAACATTCTTACTATTGACCACAGAATATGAGCTCATATCTACAGGGATGCAGAGGTCACACAGGCTCCTAAGTTGAATATGGGCTTCAGATCAGATCAAATTGATGGGGTTTACAGTCAACAATATTTATACACCTTTCCCACATTTGGGAGCTACTCTCTTCCCTGATCCAGCTTTCTGGTCCTTTTTCCAGTCATGACATCATCTCCCCAGACAATAACTTATATCCACATGCATATAATATGTCAGGCTCAGAAAAAAAAATCTAGTATAGCCACAGGCCCTTTGGAATATAGATCTAAAATAGATCTGCTAGCTATCTACAAAATGGAGGAACCCCCCCCCCAACTCTTCATCTGTACTATTCCAGCCTTTAGGTTCATGATTAGTGAAAAGCTTGTTTGGCTTTTTATGTTAACTCTCTTTTCAGTCACCAGGTTCCAGATGCTAGCATGATGCCAACCAGACTTCCCTAGACAGACAACCCCACCAATATGTCCTGGAGCCCCGCTTCCTCAGAATCCCGCCCCACTAGAGAAAGAGAGAGATAGGCTAGGAGTAAGGATCAACCTGTCAACGCCCATGTTCAGTGGGGAAGCAATTACAGAAGCCAGACCTTCCACCTTCTGCATCCCATAATGACCCTGGGTCCATACTCTCAGAGGGATAAAGAATAGGAAAGCTATCAGGGGAGGAGATGGGATATGGAGTTGTGATGATGGGAACTGTATGGAGTTGTACTCCTCATATCCTATGGTTTTGTCAGTCTTTACTTTTTATAAATAAAAAAATAAAAAGAAAAGGAAGTTTAGTCCTAATGGGTGAAATTGTTACATGTTTTGATATTTTCTTAGGGCTTTACCTACACAGTATCTCAATTGAAAAGATGTATAGAGATTTATTGTGACTTCCATTCTGCAGATGAATAAACCAAGAAACAGAGACATTAAGTGTTCAGAAAAATTGACATACCTATACATATATATATATATAACTGGCTTTTCCCAACTATAAAAATATAGTTGATTTTCAATTGAAAGGGATAATTTTATTATAATTTTTAATTATAAGTAGGCAACACAAAGTAAAAATATTAAATCTCCAGAGATTATCATGATCTCTGAATATTTTCCCATAATCTTTTTCTTTTTTTTTGTTTCTACAAAAAAAGAGGTATTAATAAAGTTTTGCAAGTTCTTTGTATTAGTTAGCAATTTTTACATGAACAAATAGTCTTTTATAACATGTCATTAGATAGGTGGTCTGCGACATATAATTATGATTATCAACTTAGCCAATAATGTTCTACTGACATTCAAATTGTTTCCTAACTGTAAGCCTCTTATGTTGAATTTATGATAGTATAATGTCTCTAGCTTTGGCAGATCATTTCTATCACATCAGTACCTTGAAGTTAAGCTTATGAGTAAAAAAAATAAACATTGTTAAAATTTTTGACATATATTACTATTCATTCTAACAAACTATACAAATTCACATTTACAAATCTCAGTATTAAAGTCTTACCTAATAGTTCACCTAGCCACCTGTTGCCCTAAATTCCTCTTTTCTGACAAGAATTCTCTGTAGTCTGCCTTAATTCATAAGTAGGAGGAAAGGTGCCATAAATAACCCCCTTTTTATACTTCATTGATAAAGTTGACTGTAAGAATCCACACACACCAAGGACTGCTTCTATCTTCTCTTTTTTTAGAAGGTGAAAACACACACATTTATTGAATACCTATAAATATGAAATATAGAGAAAAAACAGACATAAAGGAGTCTCACTACATATTTTTGAATGATAGATAAATGGAGAACAGTGGATATTGAATGCATATCTATTTGTCTCTAATGCCACTGTTACAGATGTATCATAGATGCCTGCCTGGCTCATCTGACTTATATGAGTCCCTCTTCTGGAAATGACCTTTGATACATAAGGATGGCGAAAGTCTCACATAGAACTGAACCAACCAAATTCTCTCCTGGGAACCTTATATTGGACTTAGAATGATCTGAGTCTTCAGAGCTGGACTGCCAAAAATTCAGGACTCCACTAGGTCCTGCCTGTGACATCCTTAAAGGTGTGCTCTAGTCCATCCACTTCTGAAATCTCACTGGAGTTTCCTCCACTACTTTTTTTTTCTCACTCCCCTCCCCTCCACCCCCTAAATAACCAGCATCCATTTTCACTCTTGCAACCAACAAGCACAGAACCTGGACTTCTATCATCATCAATGCAGGCAATGGCAAAGTCTTAGGAAAAGAATATGATCTCCTCACAGAACACTGGGAGCCACTGATAGGCAGACCTGCTTCAAAATAGGGACCAGTTGCTAGCGGCAGACTGCTGATAGCACGCTTCCAGATGGCTTGTTACCAGAAATTCTATGAAAACGTGGCATAAAATTGCATAAATTTCAGACCTCTTGGAGGACTTTGCTTTCATTGTTCTTTCCCCATATGTTACAAAAGAACAGTCTGTGTAGCTCTGGATGTCTGGCAAAGTGCAACAGTGGTTAAGTGGATTTTCCTATCCAAAAGCCTAGATGGGGAAAGTTAAACTTTCTTTGAGCAGGTAGTTCTGGAAACTAATTATGAGAACTAGATGTCCTCAATCAACCTGCCAAGAGTGAAAAGCCTTGGGCTATTACCTCCTCTTAATGTTTTATGATTTTTTTAATGGCTGCATATTTATAGAGAATACAGTTGAAACCATTGGTAACTGGGGAGAGAAATCATTTAGACTTAAAAAAACAAAGCTGTCTCCTCTGTCAGATTTTTCTTATGCTGGTTTTTTTCAAATTCCTTATTTTTATCAAGATTTACTTTTCTTTATTTCATAAGAGAAAGAGAAGAAGTGAGAATACCATTCCGGTACATTCTAGTACCTGCAGTGCAGGGAACAGGAATTAGGAGCCTCGGGCACGCAAATCCTGTGCTGTGTCAGCTGACCTCATTCCCAGGCTGCTTTGAAATCCTTTCTTGAACATATTCCTTTCTTTTTCCTCCAGCTGCTCCAAAATCTGTCCTATTAGCACCTGCTCTCCAAATTAAGTGACCAGTTTCTGTTCACTTGCCTGTTGCCTCTACAATTATCCTTCACAATTATGCAAGTCTCATCATTTGGCCCTCCCCCTGGGTGGTGCCCCAAGAAATGACTGAACTGTCTGGATCAAGAACAAGGACTCAGACCCTTGGTCCACCAATCATCAGCTTGTGAATTTGTACATTAAAATTAATATCCCTGGGACTTAATGTGATCGCTTGTAAAATGGAAACAATGCATGCCTTCAAACAAATAGGATACAGTTTGCAAAGTGTGTGGCCTTCAGAAAACACTATAAACACTGCTTCCTTTTCTTCCATTAAGTTTGAGATGTCAAGGACCATACTCAGAGTCTGCCCTTCCTGACAAATTCAATAAAGCCCATCACAACTTGGCTCTACTCACTGTACTCATCCATATGTCTATCCTGAATGATACTATGACTCAGTTCCTCTCCACATTTCCTTTTCTTTTTGGTGGGGAATAGGTTAATGGGTTACAGTATAATCTTTAACACACAGACACAGCCTCCCATCTCCCTTGGACAGGTGTATGGGAAACACTCCCCTGATCTACGTCCCCTCCTCCATGGTATACCAGGACTCCAGTGTCTCTTCAACCTCTTATTTCTCCTTCTAGAGTCCTTTGCTTATTTCACCTTTTTTTCCCCCATTACTGAACTTTATTCTTAAGTTCCACCTATGAGTTATATGACTCAGAACTAGCCTTTCTCTTACTGGCTTATCTCACACAACATGACACCTTCAAATTCTGATCAAGATATTTGCAAAGAAAAGGACTTCACCACCCATATTTCTACCTATCTCCATTTGTGCATGCTCTGCAGTCATTATCACTCCCCTACTGCCCACTATATATTCTCTTCTGTCCTGAAAATTCTTTAAAATTCAGCTCAAGTCCCTCTCCCTCTGGGTCCCTTACTCACAATTGATTTCACTATTCTCAGAATTATGTGCTAAACAGAAAATCCCCAGGTCTTTGGAAACTACTCTCTGCCCTTATCCAATTTTCCAGCCCTATTCTCTACGCTGACAACATCTTTTTTTTCCTCCTGAGTTTCACTTGGGGGTCAGTGCCTGCACTACGTACAAATGCACTGCTCCTGGTGGCCATCTTTTTCCCATTGTTGTTGCTGCTGCTGTTGTTGAATAGGTCAGAGAGAAATGGAGAGAGGAGGGGAAGACAGAAAGGGGGAGATAAAGACAGACACCTGCAGACCTGCTTCACCACTCGTGAAGTGATCCCCCTGCAGGTGGGGAGCCGAGGACTCCAACCGGGATCCTTGCACACTGTGTGCGCTTACCCTGCTGTGCTACCGGCCAGCCCACGGATTTCTCTTTTAAAACTCTTATTTTCACATTCACCCTCCTGACTTCTGTGTTTTTTCTCTCAGTTTCTTAAGAGAAGAACAGAAGAAGACAGCACACAGAGTTTACTGACACATGAGGATAGCACAGGCAGGCTAATAATTTGGGGACTCTTTAAATACATATAGGACCAGGGAGATCATGTAGAGTAGCTCACAACAAGTATGGGGACGGTTACAGGCCTGATGTCTGGCAACACCAGTAGCTGGAGCTGAGTGCTATTCTGGTCACAGCCTGTATGTTGGGCATCTGAGTTGCCTGCATGTCTGGGATAGTCCATATAGTGCTGCTATGAACATAGGTCTACATACATAGATCTCTTTGGATAGGTGCAATAGTTTTCTTTGGATAGATCCCTGGGAGAGGGGTTGCCAGGTTGTAGGGTAAGTTCACTACTAATATTCTGAGTTATCCCCAGACTTTGGCCAATTAACATTCCCACAACTGTCTTGTAATGCGTTATTTCTCTAACAAAACATAATGACTGTTATATGAATATGTGTATATGTGTATGTACATAAACATATTTACACTTTAAAAAGTTATTTATTTTATAGCGATAGAGAAAGTAGAGAGGAATAACCAGAGCATCACTCTGTCCCATGTAATGCCAGAGACTGAGCTTGTGACTTCATGTTTGAGAGCCCAACACTTCATCCACTGCACTGCCCCCTGAACTTCACCTTGTACAAATCTTTAGTGTGTTTTCAGGAAGTGAACCCAGAATGCCTTATGCATGTGTGATATTTTAAGGGAAAGTAGAAGGAGGGAAAGAGGAGAAGAAAGAGAAAGACACACTAAAGCACCACACCATTTAAGGAGGTCTTAGATGGGGGTATGAATGAAGCGGTCTTCATCACATTGACATTAACCTCTCTTTCTCCCAGTACCTGATGAGATGTGCATGCCCACTGACCCAGCTTCAGAATCTTTCCTTACTTAACATCTACTGGGGGCTTGAGTTCCACTGTAATTTCTGGTTCTACCAACTAACAGAGCACTTCTGCTACACAGTGTCTTTTTGTCCAAAAACATGGTTAGGGCTACTGGTTCATGCTTTCAGCCTCTCTGAGGTGGTAGATAACTGAGTCAGGCTCTCTTGGATCTCTATCTCAAAACACCCTACAACTCTCTTCACTAGTTTCTGCTTGGTCCCCACCCACACCCACACCCAAAAGGGAGCTCTGTAGGATCCATGATTCCAAAGATGGAGGCAAGACTCTGAGATCCCCAATGTTTATGGTGACTGTATTGTCATCACCCAGCAGGGCTCAGTTGAAGTATAGGGTCCATCACCTTTTATCAAATACACACACCAGACTCTGTTGCCCTTCTCATGAATTCTCCTTTCTTCTCCCAGGAAGAGTTTATCTTTCCTCACTTGGAAAGACTTGAGTTTGACACACTGTCTTTCTAATTAAAGTTGTATGTCTGAGTCCTTGAGGGCTTGACTTTTAAAATTGGGAAAAAAGAGAGAAGAGAGAACCAGACATCACTTTGGTACTTGTGCTGCCTGGGATCAAACTCAGGACCTCATACTTAAGAGTCCAATGCTTTATTCTACCTAGTGGCTCTAAGATGCCTTGGCATGCATACAGCTCTGATTTAAACTCCAGCATCACTTAGGAGTGTCACCGTATCAGGGGAAGCACCAGTATTGTAGTGGCTCTCTCCCCTTCCCACTCCCCCTACTCCCCCCCCCCATATATGTGTCTGTGTGTTTGTATGTGTTCATATATGTGAATTTTTTAATGAAAGCAAAGTCCCAGAAGCCAGTGAAATCACACTGTGAGGACTTGTGGACACACATACCTATAATTGATAACAGACTTTAAATGATCCAGATTTTGGAATTTTCAGATAATAACTTTAAGATCACTTTTATAATTAAAATAATCATCTCATATCAGCAAGCACCTAAAGAAGATAGATGGACATTCTTAGCAGGAAAAAAAATGAAAACTACACAAAAGTAATAAGATCTAGAATTCTAATTTAAAATATGCCAAAGGAAACACTAACTCAATGGACTAAACAGCTTATTGGAAAAAATGAGAGCAAAGACCCATCAACCTGAAGACGAATTCCTAGGTTAATGACCTAATCTGAAGAACAAAACAAGGAGTGAGAAGGTAAGGGCAACTAATCATGACAAATGTGAGTATTTATGCTTCTTGTCTTTTCCTAAGATTTATCATTAATTACTCTTTGCTAAGGTTGTCAGAATTGTAATTTGTAAACCAGGCAAGATCTGTCAGGTGTCTTAAAAGACATGGAAATATGTCCAAATGCTCCATCACTTTACTGCCAACTCTTAATGACTAGAAAGATGATTTGCTGAACAAAGTGAAATCTCCACAATTTAACCACTCTTACTTTTACATTATCTATCTATATCAAAGCCACTCAAAGTGATGTCAGATTTGCCTCAGATTTAGAACCTTCCTAGAAACAATCAAGGCACTATTGATTTGATTTGTGGATCAATCTGCACTTTAAAGTAAGACAGAAGTCAGTATAATTTTAAAAATCTTTATCTTTTGGATTTCTTAATGTGTTTCGATGAAATATGTTGAAAAGTATAAAAAGTTCTATAAGTATGCTATTTAATTCAACAAGAATTCATTTACTATATACTTTGTGCTAGGAATTATGCTAGGAATGTAAAGATGAAATATACATGATCCTTAATGATTATACTCAGTTAACTTCCTAATTTATAGTCACCACTCAGTAAAAAATAGTAAAACTTGCCTCCTTTCAGTTAAGTTGCGTAAACTACCACTGATTAACAGAGTGATATAAATTTGTTTAGGAATAAAAATCTAGACTGAGAATGATTCTCATAGTTAATTATAAGTGACACAGAACTTTATCTAGGTCACACTTGACTTTTAAAGTGATATGGAGTTATTTTTTAAAAACTTTGTCTATTTTATTTGATAGAACAGAGAGAGGAAAGTGAGAGGAAAAGGGTGGATAGAGAGGAAAAGAGAGACAGGCATCTGCAGCCCTGTTTCACCACCTGTGAAGCACTCCCCCTGCAGGTGGGGGCCTAGGTCTAGAACCTGGGTCTTTGTGAATTGGTAATATGTGCAACTATTCACAGATGGGATAAGAGAGAACTAGTTTTTAATACAAGGACTAAGAGATTCTATGGTGGTTAACTCAGTGGTTCAAATAATTCCTGGGCTGTTTCAATTATTTTTGCAAATATTATTAACTTTTTATTTTCTCTGATGAAACAATATAAAAGAATTTCTCTAGCAATATGCTAGAGTTAATTCAAAGTTTCAATAATAATAAGTTTATATAATTCAAGAGAGGTATAAAAAATAGGTTAAATACAAAAATAGGTTTTTTATTTTTAACTTTATTTAATTTGATAGGAGATAGAAGGGGGAGAGGGAGAGTGGGAGAGGGAGAGAGAGAGAGAGATCTGCAGCACTGCTTCCCTACTTGTGAAGCTTTTCCTCTGCAGGTGAGAACTAGGGGCTTGATCCCTGGTCGTTGTACATGGTAACATGTGCACTTACCAGGTGCACCACCTCTCAGCCTTATAAAAATGCACTTTAATGATTTAAAGTCTATTGTAGTGCATTACATCTCAGTGTGGGGAAACATTTCCTATTTTATTTCACCTCTACTCCAATTTGCACTGGGAACTCTAGATATATTTTAATTGTTGTATTTGTAAACTGGAAAATCAAAATCATCACATTTATATAAATATCTCCTCATAAAATCCATCCCACAGTTATGAATCTTATAATTCCTCTGTACCATTAAGTAAAAAAAAAAAAAAATTCATCCAAGTCTCTGTCCATCACTTCGAATTCAGCCAACAAAAGAACTTGCTACTCTATTGAATAATTCAAACACCATTAACTTGAAACCTAACACACAGTGACATATGACCTAGCAGTTTCTTCTCTTGCCTAACATTTGACTAGCAGTTTCTCCTCTTGAATCCTGGTCAACCCTTGATTAAGGGAAGAGTAAAAAAGGTAGGTACCCAGTGTGGTCAACCTATTAGGGGAAACTAAAGCATCAGGAATTGTGATATCAGTTTTCACACATCACATGACAATGTAACAGGAACAATGTGACCCAGAAACACAGAGGAAGGTAGTAATCTCAAGTGAAAATTTCTAAAGGTGCCCTTTGCTGGTGTCAACCACTCGTTATTGACCATTTCTATATCATACATATTTCATGATGTGATTATAGTCATTTGAAGTTGGCAGTCTCAGATAATACAGTACAATACCTTTCATTGCAAATGAGTCATTTGCTATCAATGTTATAAATCCTATAGTGTGACACTGAGGAGCTTTGTGGTTCAGAAAGTCCCCAAAGAAAAAATAAAGTAGGTGCGACCAACAAGTATAAAACATCTTGTCTTCGGGAGTCGGGCGGTAGCACAGTGGTTTAAGCGCAGGTGGTGCAAAGTGCAAGGATGGGCTTAAGGGTCCCGGTTTGAGCCCCTGGCTCCCCACCTGCAGGGGAGTCGCTTCACAGGCAGTGAAGCAGGTCTGCAGATGTCTGTCTTTCTCTCCCCCTCTCTGTCTTCCCCTCCTCTCTACATTTCTCTCTGTCCTATTCAACAACAACCACATCAATAACAACAACAATAATAACTACAACAACAATAAAAAGACAACAAGGGCAACAAAAGGGAAAATAAATAAATAAAAATTTAAAAATAAATAAATAAATATCTTGTCTTCATTTAAGCCATAAAAAATAATAACTTCTAAAATATCTTGAATACAATTAGCAAACCTTTCTACGTAAATTGATTCTATGTTTAGTGTGTCTGAATGATAAATATATCCAATCATGAGTGCTATAAAGATTTAGAAATGAGGGAGTCGGGTGGTAGTGCAGCAGGTTAAGTGCACATGGCACAAAGCACAAGGACTGGGGTACAGATTCCGTTTGGAACTCCTGGCTCCCCATCTACAGGGGGGTTGCTTCACAGACAGTGAAGCAGGTCTGCAGGTATCTGTATTTCTCTCCCCCTCTAAGTCTCCCCTCCTCTCTTGATTTCTCTCTGTACTATCCAACAACAACAATAGCAATGATAACAAAAATAACAACAACAAGGGTAAAAAAAAATGGGAAAATATGGCCTCCAGGAGCAGTGGATTTGTAGTGCAGGCACTGAGCCCCAGCAATAACCCTGGAGGTGCAAAAAAAAAAAAGAGTTAGGAATAAAAGATACACCAAATATCAAATGCAACGAAATGTTACATTTGGTGCTATGCACATACTTTTGGACATAAAATAAAAGGAATGAACATTTTATATGAAAAATATAAATGTCCTATCCTTATGTAAATGTTGAATAAGCATTCTAAAAACATTGAGTTAAGCCCTGGAGAAGGCTCCAAAGTAAGTCCTGAGTGAGACCTTTGGCACTACAGAGGAGCACCACAGACAGCTCTAAGACCTCCTTAAATGGAGTGGTGCTTTAGTGTGTCTTTCTCTTTCCCTTCCTCCTCCCCTCCTTCCACTTTTCCTTAAATTATCACACATGCATAAGGCATCCTGGGTTCACTTCCTGAAAACACACTAAAGATTTGTACAAGGTGAAGTTCAGGGGGCAGTGCAGTGGATGAAGTGTTGGGCTCTCAAACATGAAGTCACAAGCTCAGTCTCTGGCATTACATGGGACAGAGTGATGCTCTGGTTCTTCCTCTCTACTTTCTCTATCGCTATAAAATAAATAACTTTTTAAAGTGTAAATATGTTTATGTACATACACATATACACATATTCATATAACAGTCATTATGTTTTGTTAGAGAAATAACGCATTACAAGACAGTTGTGGGAATGTTAATTGGCCAAAGTCTGGGGATAACTCAGAATATTAGTAGTGAACTTACCCTACAACCTGGCAAACCCTCTCCCAGGGATCTATCCAAAGAAAACTATTGCACCTATCCAAAGAGATCTATGTATGTAGACCTATGTTCATAGCAGCACTATATGGACTATCCCAGACATGCAGGCAACTCAGATGCCCAACAAACAGGCTGTGACCAGAATAGCACTCAGCTCCAGCTACTGGTGTTGCCAGACATCAGGCCTGGAACCATCCCCATACTTGTTGTGAGCTACTCTACATGATCTCCCTGGTCCTATAGGTATTTAAAGAGTCCCCAAATTATTAGCCTGCCTGTGCTATCCTCATGTGTCAGTAAACTCTGTGTGCTGTCTTCTTCTGTTCTTCTCTTAAGAAACTGAGAGAAAAAACACAGAAGTCAGGAGGGTGAATATGAAAATAAGAGTTTTAAAAGAGAAATCCATGGGCTGGCCGGCAGCACAGCAGGTTAAGCGCACACAGTGTGCAAGGATCCCGGTTGGAGTCCTCGGCTCCCCACCTGCAGGGGGATCACTTCACGAGTGGTGAAGCAGGTCTGCAGGTGTCTGTCTTTCTCTCCCCCTTTCTGTCTTCCCTCCTCTCTCCATTTCTCTCTGACCTATCCAACAACAGCAGCAGCAACAACAATGGGAAAAAGATGGCTACCAGGAGCAGTGCATTTGTACATAGTGCAGGCACTGACCTCCAAGTGAAACTCTGGAGGCAAAAAAAGAAAGACAGAAAGAAAGAAAGAAAGAAAGAAAGAAAGAAAGAAAGAAAGAAAGAAAGAAAGAAAGAAAGAAAGAAAGAAAGAAAGAAAGAAAGGAAGGAAGGAAGGGAAAGAGAAAGGAAAGGAAAGGAAAGGAAAGGAAAGGAAAGGAAAGGAAAGGAAAGGAAAGGAAAGGAAAGGAAAGGAAAGGAAAGGAAAGGAAAGGAAAGGAAAGGAAAGGAAAGGAAAGGAAAGGAAAAAAAGAGAGACACAACTGTTGGAGAAGATGAAGCACATGGTCTTTCTCATATCTCACCTCCCTGCCCCTGAATTAATTTGACATACCCAAATAGAGGAAAAATGATTAAGAATAGGCATTGGTACTAAATTAGCCTTTTAGCCCTGCAAAGCAGATAGCTCTTTCAATAGGATAATCCAAAAGAGAGAAAAAGTAGACAAATATATGCCCAGATACTTCTCCCAAATTTCTTCCCCTCAGAAATTTTCCCATACTTTGGGAGTCAATGAGTGAAACAGGACGCAGACAGGATTATTAATGCACAGACTTGTCCTACCTAGAAACAGGAAGAAATAGGAAATATTTATTTCTATGTAACACTATTTTCTTCCCTTCCTAATTTTAGTTCTTAATTTTAGCCATCCTTACAAATAATGGGACAACTTAAACTAATGCAATTATCCCAATTCAAACAGTGGGCAGAGGAGGTCAAATTTCATCCCAACTCCATGAGGTCAGTGTCCCAAGACTAACCATTGCCTTTTGGTGGATTCTTTCATCTGTGGGCAGGTTACCACTTTGCTCTCCAGGAGCTCTGAAATGGGTTGATGCTGTATATTGACTCAATTAACTTCAAAGCTCAGGTTTTTTTACTTTTTTTTTTCACTTCCAACCCCAAATTTGCCCTCCCATGAAATCTAATGCAGATTATGAGTTTCTGCAGTGTTATTAGAAAAGCAACATAGTCAGTGAGTAGGATACCAAGAGCAACTGCCCCCAAGTTTAAATACAAATAGTTTCCAATTATGACTTGTCCAGAAAGAAATAGCTGTTCAAAAAGTAATCTTTTTCAAATTAAATCCACAAAGTATCTTGCCTCTTTAAAATCAAAATCCAAATAAATTTAACTCTATGTAGCAATCATTCTATAATCCCTCTGAGTTTTTATTTTTGCTCAATGTCAAATTGAAGGATTAGTGATGCCTATGCAGACTTTGGATTTTTTTCAATAACTGTTTCCTAGGCTTTTGTCCATTGCATAAATTTAATGTTCTCAGATCCAAGTTGAATTAGGTGAGAAGTCTTGCATATGTCTCATTTTAATGGGTCCAAAGAGTGAGTAGGATATCTCATACTGTCAAACTAAAGAGTCTAAAGCTGTTGATCACTGTATTTCCTAATCGTCCCGTCTGATATGTATTGCTAACAAAAGTTTATAGCAGACTCAGTTCTATGAGGGGAAGACAGCAAAGTTCTCTGGGATCAACCAACCTCATAAGGACACCAGACTATCACTGTCAGCATTAGGAGATCATTATTTATGCCCATGAATGCAGTGAGGCAAAGCTCCCATTGGCATACTAATTTTTGCATTATGCATTTATTATTCCTGAGGGTAAATTTATATAGGTACTGTCTTTTCCTCAAAGGGTAGTATTAAAGACATTGGTGTGCAAGGAATACTTAAGTTACTACAAAATGTAGAGATCTGTAAAATGACAGCTCAGTCAACTGGTCTTTTTTTTTTTTTTCAGTTTTCAAAAACAGTTGTTTTTATTTTTTTTAATTTTTTATTTATAAAAAGGAAACATTGACAAAACCATAGGATAAGAGGGGTACAGCTTTGCACAATTCCCACCACCAGACCTCCGTATCCTATCCCCTCCCCTGATAGCTTTCCTATTCTTTAACCCTCTTGGAGTCTGGACCCAACATCATTGTGGGATGTAGAAGGTGGAAGGTCTGGCTTCTGTAATTGCTTCCCCGCTGAACATGGGCATTGACAGGTCAATCCATACTCCCAGCCTGTCTCTCTTTCCCCAGTGGGGAAGGGCTCTGGGGAAGTGGAGCTCCAACTAGTCAACTGGTCTTATTTGAAGTAACTTTCTTGCTTTATCTGTCTAATTTAAAGCCTATATGTTTTCTGGATCTTTCCATTGATACTGTTTGTGGACAGGTAAAGGGAAGTATCCAGGAAATTTATTACTAGTCCTCAGTTGAAAGGGGTCCTATCAAAGTCTCAGAAAGTCACTCAACTCTTGTGCCAGGTGTATCACAGGGGTAAGGGAGCGATAGCTATAGAAGAGGTCTAGAGGAAAGCAACTGCAGGACTGGAAAATATCTAGCACTTCTTTTATGTTTTGTTTCTGATGTTCCCTGTTCTTTTCAGGGTCACTCACATGAGTTTCTAACTATTCTTTCTGCACCAGCTCAGGTGGTGTTAAACTCCTCCTACATCTTACCTCTCTCCTATCTTTATCTTTCTTTGGATTCCTGACTCAGATATGTGATTTTGGAAAATACTCCTTTCACACTCTCCTATAGCAAAAAATATTAACTCAATCTGGGTCTGGCACAATTATCAACTGTTTGAATAAGGTTCCTACCTTCAAAACCTCAGAACTGTGTTAACTCATTCACCAAGGTCATAGTCATCCATCAGCTCAACCCAGGTATGGACTCCATCTATTATTAGCTTCCTGTTCCCACTTAATGTTCTCATTTCTTTGTATTCTTTTAGTGCATTAATTCCATGTATTTATTGGGTTTATTCCCTCAAGTTACAAGTAACAACCGTGTTATACTGAAGATTTCCACAACATTGTTCGTCCTAGTAAGCCCTTTTTTCCCTTCAGATTTCCCACAACCCCTTAGTATAGCTGCTCCAATTCCTGAGGGGAATTTTCCCATTGATCTCACTGTAGATCCTGTATTGGTAGCTCTAAGACAGTGTTTTCCTATTATGTTTTGGATTCTAACACATTTTGAGGTGTTATTCCAGTTTTCTCCCTAAGACTTTACTTCTTTTACCCTTGGTTAGGCCCGTCACTGTTTCTGACTTAGAACATCCAAATATTCCTCTCTTTCTGAAATTCCTGTTTAAGAGTAATGACTGCTAGGCATATCTAACTTTTCCTTCTATATCTGTGTATCCTAGTTTTCAAATATCTAATCGTCTATTTCTTATATTCTATTTTGGTCTCCACTCTGCAACACATCTCCTGAGGAAATCTCTTATTTATCACAGCTTAACCATACTCTTTTATTATTTTATTTTCCCCTTGCTTCTGCTTCAAGAGTGAAACTGAAATATATTTCTGAAACTACTCTTGTACCCCCATGATTTTCTGAGTTAATTTAGTTTCTAGAAGCTGAGAATTCCAGGATAAAGCCATATTAGCCTTAGGATTTGAACTCATTTCATCAAAACAGTTTCTACTTTCGTTCTTTTTTATAGTATATTCTCTGTATAATAAGAACATTGCTTTTTTTTTTTTGGGTCTCCAAAACCCAGAGTCATTGTCATAGCTTATGTAACTAATACATTTGTAGCAGAAGCTCTGGGGACTCATGCCACATGTCTTGTCCACTAGGACTACTAGATTTCAGCACTACTGAGGTAGACAATTGTCGCATGTTGCCAGTGTTCTCTCTGACCCACTTCCAAGAGCCTTTGTGCTCCCAGTGTCTGAATGTCATTCAGTTCTTACACAGGTATAGTCCCAGAGTGAGGGGAATGCTGCTTTCTGAGTCCCTTTGTTCTCAGTTCCTGGGATCTTCCCTAAAACATAAACCCAACTTCCTTGGGCAGACAACCTCACCAAGGTGTCCTAGAACCCACCTCTCCAGTGCCCTGCCCCACTAGGGAAAGATAGAAACAAGCTGGGGGTATGAACTGACCTGTTGACACCCATGTCCAGTGAAGAAGCAACTACAGAAAGCAGACCCCCTCACCTCTGCACCCCATAAAGATCTTTGGTCCATACTCCCAGAGGGATAAAGAATAGGGAAGCTTCCAATGGATGGGATGAGATGTGAAACTGGTGGTGTGAATTGTATGGAATTGTACCCTTCTTATCCCACAATCTTGTTGATCATTATTAAATCACTAATAAAATATAAAAATTAAAAAAAAAAACACCCCTATCTGCACCTACTTTGTTCCTTGTTTCAACTCATCTCCTAAAGACACAAAAACATTACTGCATGATATCTGTAGTGGGTAGTGGGTGAGAGCTGAAGGAGTTATTCCTAAGGGGGAAAAAAAAGCAGAGGTAACCCCACACCACCCATTCTCCTTTCTCCTTAAGTATAATTAGTAAGATCTAAGTGGCTGGGAGGTGATGCAGTGGTCCTCAGCACTGTATTTGCCAAGTGATTCTCTCTCTCTCTCATTAATAAGAAAATCTTTGAAAAGTCAGAGTAAATCACACTAAAAATTTTAACTCATTTTTAAATGAGATATGAGACATACCACACATACATGCACAGTTCTTAAAACTTAGCTACTGTCACAGGCCCTAGTGAGAGTGGAAAAAAAGCTTGCTATGGGACCCACTTGTCTAAAGGTAAGTCATCATATGACTCCAAGACTCTCTCTTGATGATTCAATGCCTATTCCCTGCAAGATCAACACAAACTGCACTAGGAAATGAATGTAGGTCCTCATATATGCAAATTACCGCTAAGTAGTAGCCCCAAGACCCAATTCTTTAGTCTTTATTTTTCAGAGGAAAGAGGATATATACTACATCAAAATAAGATAATACGGGGGGCCAGGAGGTGGTGCAACAGGTTAACTACACATAGTGCGAAGCACAAGGACCGATGTAAGGATCCCAGTTAGAGCCTCAGCTCCCCACCTGCAGGGAGTCACTTTACAGGCAGTGAAGCAGGTCTGCAGGTGTTTTTCTCTCCCTCGCTCTGTCTTCCCCTCCTCTCTTGATTTTTCTCTGTCCTATCCAATAACAATAGCAATGGCAACAATAACAACAACAATCACAACAACAAAAATAACAACAAAGGCAACAAAATGGAGAAAATGGCCTCCAGAAGCAGTGGGTTTGCAGTGCAGGCACCAAGCCCCAGCGATAACCCTGGAGACAGGGAAAAAAAGAAAAGAAAATATGACTAAAATCATTTTAAAGCGTCCATCTCATCACAGAGGGCTGCCCACCCATTATACCAAACTCTTCTAGTCCCTGTCAGGTAATGATCTAGGGGAGTAGATACAAGGAGGGAAGAGGGTTGTCCAGATAGGTAACTGTTGAAAAGGTTATATATTAATTACAATCTGTCAATATCAAATTTGGATATTTGTCAAGAACATCTTAGTGATCACACCACCACTGGCTCCACCTGCCTTCACTCCTGGCACACTGGAGAACTGCTAATGTAGACAATGTCTTCATATCCCTGCAACTAGAGGGTCATTCTCTCATTACAGGAAACCAGGCCTAGAAGGGAAAAGAGGGAAGGAAGACATTTCTGTTACTTGGCCCTCCCATAGAAACAGCAACACCAGGGAAAGCTGGGGTCTCAGAAGCAATGGCGGGTGGGGGTAGATAACACAACGGTCATGCAAACAGACTCTCATGCCTTCCCCTGCACCACCATAAGCCAGAGCTGAACAGTGCTCTGGTAGAAGAAGAAGAAGAAGGAGAAGGAGAAGGAGGAGGAGGAAGAGGAGGGGGAGGAGGAGGAGGAGGAGGAGGAGGGGGGGGGGAGGAGGAGGAGGAGGGGGAGGAGGAGGAGAAGGAGAAGAAGGAGGAGGAGAAGGAGGAGGAGGAGGAGAAGGAGAAGAGGAAGAAGAAGAGGAAGAAGAAGAAGAAGGAGGAGGAGAAGGAGAAGAAGGAGGAGGAGAAGGAGGAGGAGAAGAAGGAGGAGGAGGAGAAGGAGGAGGAAGAGAAGGAGGAGAAGGAGAAGAAGAAGGAAGGAGAAGAAGGAGAAGGAGGAGAAGAAGAAGAACAAGAAGAAGAAGAGGAGGAGGAGGAGAAGAAAATAGAAGAAGAAGGAGGAGGAGAAGGAGGAGGAAGAGAAGGAGGAGAAGGAGAAGAAGGAAGGAGAAGAAGGAGGAGAAGAAGGAAGGAGAAGAGGAGGAGGAGAAGAAGAAGAAGAGGAGGAGGAGAAGAAGAAGAAGAAGAGGAGGAGGAGAAGCAGCAGCAGCAGCAGCAATGGCATTTTCAGTGTGGGTACTCTGGGCTCATGAAGCATGAGGGACACAGAGCATTCTGGGCCTGAGTTTCATCACACTAGTGCTCTCTGGGGGCAATGGCTATTTATTTTCTCAATGTTGATCAGTCTGAACCAACAGTTCAGCGAACTTAAACCTTAGAACCAAGCATGGGGATTGTTTAGTGCCAAGCTTGCAGCCTCCTAGGACTCCCCTAACCTCACACAGGCTCAGAACATGGCTCTCACGGGTAGCCACCATGTAGGACTCTCAGCGCAGAACCTGTCTGTACTCTAGCAAGATCCCTTGGTGCTCACTTATAGGTGGAACTTAAGAAGCAAGAACAGAAAGGGAAAACACAAAGTAAAACGTGGACTAGATTTGATGCATTGCACAAAAGCAAAGGATTCTGGAAAAGAAGTAGATCAGGGTGGTTGAGGAGGAGCAGCTTTGGGAACCTGGTACATGATGGTGCAAAAGACCTAAGTTGGAGGCGAGAGTGTTTTGCATACACATACCATGGTAAGATATTATGCCTATGTGTCAACTTAACCACTAACCCCCGCCAGTAAAATTATTTTTTAAGAAGTCCCTTGGTATAGAGGTCATAATGAGGTTTGAGGGAGCAGGGGCTGAGAACTATGGGATTAAAGAAGAGGAAGAAAGGGGGCCATGGAAAAGGCACAACTGTTTATGTGCACACATTCCAGTGTGCAAGAACCTGGGTTCAAGCCCCTGATCCCCACCTGCAGGGGGAAAGCTTCACAAATGGTGAAGTAGGGCTGCAGGTGTCTCTCTGTTTCTTTCCCTTTTTTTTATCTCCTCCTCCCCTCTCAATTTCTCTCTGTATCTATCCAATAATAAATAAGGATATTTTAAAAAGAAAGGAACTCTTAGAGATGGTTATGCAAAAAGCTTTTTTTGCCTAAGGCACCAGAGATCCCCCAGCAACACCATAAGCCAGAGCTGACCAGTGCTCTGGTAAATAAATAAATAAATAAATAAATAAATAAATAAATATCATGCTGCTTCTCAGTGAGATCTATCCTGCCTGCAAAAGTACTATAGGAGCATAGACTTTGCTTTCAGTCCAATGCTATGTCTCAGAAATCTTCATTTTTGATCAGTGTGTTCTCAAATCCTCATGTGAACTTGATAAGCTAGGGTTTCCAGAGAGTGATCAAAATAGCTCACTACATTTCAGGTAGTCAAATGAAAAGAAATGAGAGGCACTATGGCAATGGGTGCTATAGTGTCTCTCCCTGTCTCTCGAAGTCATTCTAACAGAATGAAAATGTGGCCTGGAGGAGTGAAGTCGCACATGAAGCTAAGAAACCAGCTCAGACTAAGCTCACTTGTTTCTCCACCTCAAGCCACTCTCCTACCCGCTCCATAGCTTTTCAGGTCCTCAGGGGGTCCCTGACTTTTTCTTCCTTCCTTCTTTCCTTCCTTCCTTCCTTCCTTCCTTCCTTCCTTCCTTCCTTCCTTCCTTCCTTCCTTTCTTTTTGCCTCAAGGGTTATCACTGGGGCTCAGTGCCTGTACCATGAATCCACTGCTCTTGGAGACTATTTTTCCCTTTTGTCGCCCTTGTTGTTTATTGTAGTTATTATTGCTGCTATTGCTGTCATTGTTGGATAGGACAGAGAGAAACTGAGAGAGGAGGGGAAGACAGAGAGGGGGAGAGAAAGACACCTGCAGACCTGCCTCACCACCTGTGAAGTGACCCCCTGAAGGTGGGGAGCTGGGGCTCGAACAGGGATCCTTATGCCAATCTGTGCACTTTGCGCCATGTACACTTAACCTGCTGTGCTACGGTCCGACCCCCTAGGGTCCCTGACTTTTAACTTTTAAGTGGGTCTGTTAGTCACATTTGATTCTCACAATCTAGTTTAATTATAAAATTGTTTCCCACCTTGGTGAGACAACTTTCTGAATACATTCCTGATCAATCACTTTGAATTTCAAAATGAATAGCAGTTTGTTTCTCCAATCTCTCATATCAAGGTGATCCTGCTGTATTCAAGCTAGCATAAACCACAGAATGAATATACCCAACAAGACAAGAAAGTATCACTGCAATCACCCCCAAATTTCATGTAACCCTGTGTGAAGCCCAATGGGCACATGAGCTGAGGAAGAGGTCAAGATGCAGGGGCAAAGCTGGGAAGAAGCTAAAAGTGTCACAAAGAGGAAAAGCAGAAAATCCAGATTCTCTCTCCTCAGAGAGATGCCCAACTCAAGTCACGTCACCGCCAGCAGTAATCATGGAGGAAGTGTGTGTGTGTGTTGCCCCCACCAACACACCCACACACATACACACACACCTGGAAACAGAATTACCCATCCTGCCAACACAGATAGAAGAAGATGATAGGATATTTGGAGGTCATGTTTATATATCATTCTTACTTTACTCACTGTCGACTTGCCCCCAAAGGTAAGTGTTATTTTTGTAATGTCATTTGTTTTTCATCTGTAAGAAAACCAGATCATTAATCTGGTTTACATAGCAACAAGGACCTCATATATGCCAATATGGCACTGAACTACTGAGACACATCCCCAGTCACTGTAATTAGATTTTAAGTGAGGAATGAATTAAAATGTGCAAGCATTTGACCCACAGACCTAGAAATAAGCCTGCTCTCACAGAGCTTTGTGACTTTGGGGAAATCACTTAACTTTTCTAAGCTCCAGTTTCCTCAATTTCCAATCACTCTGGTAATAATTACTGCCTTAGCAACTTCATGGAGGTTTTATGAGGCATAAGACAATACTGGGAGTTGGGCGATAGCGTAGCGGGTTAAGAGCATGTGGTACAAAGCGCAAGGACTGGTGTAAGGATCCCAGTTCAAGCCCTCAGCTCCCCACATGCAAGGGAGTCGCTTCACAAGTGGTGAAGCAGGTCTGCAGGTGTCTGTCTTTCTCTCCCCCTCTCTGTCTTCCCCTTGTCTCTCAGTTTCTCTCTGTCCTATCCAACTATGATGACATCAATAACAACAACAATAATAATACAACAATAAAAAACAAGGGCAACAAAAAAGGGAATAAATAAATATTTTTATAAAAAATCAATACTTAGCCAAATTAACTCTAAACTACTGAGGACAAAGGGAAAAAATTTTGTAGCTTTGTATAATCTGCTCATGTTTTTTGAAACTTCATCTGAGGCTTGGTTCTCTCTTGACCGCAGAAAGAAAAAAGAGTGGACAGTCTATTGGAGTTTGAACTTAAAATTCAGCTCTTTTCTTAGTATTGGTATAACTTTGGGCAAATCACTTCATGTCTCTGAACCTTAGTATCTATGATCTATAACACAGGTAAAATATAAGGTCTGTATAAGGTGGTTGTAAGAAATAAAATAAATGTATATTATCTGCCTAGCTCTTAGAATCAATTAGTATTTCTTCATGCTGGTATAATCAAGAAGTGGGATGTTCAGGACCAGGAGATAGTTCACCCAATAGAGCATGACCTTTACCACGTGCCTGGCCATCAGTTTGAGCCCCAGAACCATATGAGAAATCCATGGACAAAACCAGGGCAACTCCATAGATGATGGAAGGGTACTGAGATAGATGTCTCTCGTCCTTCTCTGTCTTCTCTTTCTTTTTAAAAGTAAAAAAAAGAAAAAAAGAAAAAGAAATGAAAACACTGAATCCAAGAGGTTTCTCAGAAGAATCATGCATATGTGAAGCTCTTAACTCACTTCCCAGCACTTTATAAAAAAAATTGAAATGATATTCACATATTCTTCTACTGAAAGACTATAGAATTTATATTTGCCCTAAATCTTTTTGAACTCCATGATTTATTCTCCATCAAGTATGGGTTAGTCAAGGTGAATAAAGGTGCCTTCCTGTCACCTCTGCCTACATAGCCATAATAACAAGAGTCAAGTCCAATAGCAAGTAGAATAGCTATTTCATTAGATCCATTTTCTTGTCCAAAAGGACACAACAAGGTCTCCTAGGGTGAAGGTAGATAGCATAATGATTATGCAAAAAGATTCTCATGCCTGAGGCTCCAAAGTCCTAGGTTCAATCCCCCGCACCACCATAAAAAAATTAAATTAAATTAAATTAAAAAACAAGGGCTCCTATAAATGAAGAGAATACAAGTTGTGCATGGAAGTTAGTTATTTTCTAGTTGCCTACATGCCACAGGTTATAAAAGTTATAACTGGGGGCCAGGTGGTGGCACACCTCCTTGAGTGCACATGTTACAATGCTCGAGGACCCTGGTTCAAGCCCCTAGTCCCCACATGCAGGAGGAAAGCTTTGCGATTGGTGAAGCAATGCTGCTGGTGTTTCTTTCTCCCTCTCTACCTCTTCCTACCCTCTCGATTTCTGGCTGTCTCTATCTAATAAATAAATATAATGAAAAGTAAAAAATGAAATAAAATAAAAGAGGCATAACTGGTAGCTGTCCAGATTAGGTGGTAGTGGGCATGGCAGAGATACTACAATGAAATCAGTGGTATTACCATTAGTGATAACGACAGTGACAAGGGCTCCATGAAGGACAAATGGCAGGGACTGTCTCAGCAGCAAAAGCCCCAGGTTCTGATAGAACAAGCTCACCCCACCAGTTATATTATGAAGCTCTGCATTTCCCCATGTAGCCTCTCAAAACTGCCAAGCAGGGGCAAAAGATAAAAGGAGAAGATATTATGTGTCTCTCCCTAAGTGGGGTCGGTGGAAGAATCTCAAGTTTTACCAGGAATGACTTTAAGATCAAGATTATCCTTATAATGGTAACAGGAGCATATAGAGGGAACAGCAAGAAAGTTCACTCTCCTGGTCAAGAGCCCCACCCTGGGAACCATTTGAGTTGAACCTGAATCAGATGCTGATACAGAGACAAAGGACAGGAATGGTCAATCTTCTCTTTAAAAGCCTCCTCCTCCCACCCTATTCCCACAAGAAGCTTCTCCTATAATTTAAATGACATGTATAAGGACACGTTTCAACTGCAAAATGCCACGCAAATGTAAATGGTTTTTATTGCATTTATTATAACTAATGGTACCCCAGAGCCCCATTTCAGTGTACAGGGCAAACATTCTTAGAGGCACCAAATACTGTTGGAGTCACCCTAACTAAGAAAATGACACTTACTACCCTCACTTTTTTCTGATCTTTAGAGACTTCTTAATCTTCTCTGGCATTTCCACAAAGGTAAGGCACTGCACTCTTATTAAGCTAATTACCTGGAAAATAAAGTACCCTGCCTCTCACATGCAGAATAGAAGTATCTTCCTGGTAGCCAAGGTAGGGTCCCGAGTGTGAGCCACTGCAAACAAGATAAAGATGAATCTGTCTTCATTTTCCACTCTGATTTTCCAGGCTGCAGTCTCTATAGTCAGGGCTGTCCTATTTCACTTCAGTCGGGCCCTCCCCTCTCTGTGTATGGCTTACATGCCATGCACAGCAATGGTCAAGTGAGGCACCCCTCAAATCAAAATCTGGACTCCTTTAACTTGAATTTTCATAAAAATACAGTAGGTAATGATTCCCCTCTGCTCTTGGAAGAGACAATATAATAAAGACATTGATACTGCAGAATGACTTTTTTTTTCATTTTCTTACCAAATATCTACCAAGCTTCTCCTTAGCATACATTATTTGGGAAGAGAATAATGGAGAAGAAACAAACCCAATTTTGAATTTCCTGCCAACTTGGACCTCTGTCATCTTGATTCTGAGGAAATGGGTTTGAGTTTTTAATTGACTGCATATTCAAGAAGAATCAAAAGTTATCAGTGTCAAGAGGGGTGTGGTGAACACCAAACCAAGAAGTAGGTTGTATACAAACAATCTAAATACCCAGATGAGATGATAAAAAAAAAATATGTGGTGACATAAACAGTAGAGTACAATTCAAGCATAAAAAGATGGAATTCTCTCATTTGCAATATGGATGAACTCTACTGGAGCATTTGTGATTAGTGAGATGAGTCAGAGAAAGGCAAATAAATACTGTATGGTTTCACAAGTATGCAGTACATAAAGAAATAAAACAAATGAATTAATTGAAAAAAGTGGTTAAAAAACACATTAGTGATTATTAGAAGGGAAGGGAGGTGGGTCAACTAGGGAGAATGGATCAACTGTATGATGAAGGATATAATTAAACTTATAATGTGGAAGTTAACAGTGCTTATTTATAGATGCTTAATAATAATGCTATATAATTAAATAATGCCATAATGTAATGTTAGTTCAGTAAGAATTTTTTTTTCTGCAATCACTGGAGCTTCACCATTCAAGGTTGACTATTTTGCAGGGAGACAGAGAAGTGGAGGGGACAAACCAGCACCAAAGCTTCCTCCAATGTAGGGTCTGAGTTCAAACCTGGGTTACACACATGGCAAAGCAGCACACTACCCATGTGAGCTATTTATTTTTTAAGGAGGGGCTGAAAGTGCTCAAGGGGCTAGTGAAATAGTGTGTTGCTTTGTCATGTATGCAACCCAGGTTCAAACCTGCCACCACCACACTGAAGGAAGCTTTGATGCAAATGTCTGTCTCTGTCTCTCCCCCCTCCCCCTTTCAACCTTCTCTCACCCTGGTCTCTATCAGGAAAAAAAGTAAAGAAAGTTGTGACTTATCCAGGATGCTAAAACCTGGTCATGCGAGAAAATCCCTAAGAAGGCAGAGTATGCATATTCAGAGAGTTTAACATTCATCCGGAGATGGAAACACACAAGAAGCTCAAGTGAGAATCATAGCGAATGAGAAAATCTTGAGATTGAAGGCTTTCTAGTCTGCCTAGAACAATGCATTTCCATCACCTCAAATCTACCTTGCTCACGTCTAGTCATCTATGAAAACAGACTCAGTATCACTTCTACCAGGAAGCCCACCACCCATTCATCTTAGGTGAAGCTGGCTTTTCCTTCTCATTGTGCTGTCTGGTGCTGTTTTCTATCATTGGACTCCACATATTGGTGTATAAGTTTCTGTCTGCATATCTCTCTTGCCCACAGTGCTAGGAACTCCTCTCGAGGGCATGGGTTTTTGTCTTATTTATTATTTATCACAGTGCTTGTTACATTGCCATTCACACATTCATGGAAGAAAATGAATGAATGTTAATATATTCTATACTAGCCTGGGTGCTCAACCCTTAAGAGAAGTCCTTCACTGACTTACAGTTCACTCACATAGAGACTCTGTAAATGAAAATATGCCATCACTATGTCCATCTCCTCTAGGTCCAGGACAGAAAGTTAAGGGTATAGTTAAGGTCTTTCAATGTCTCTCAGCTAGAAAGACAAGCTTTCCTTCTATACCATGCTTTAGAGAGATTTGGCTATGGGGCTCTTAACAACATCGGGCAAATGACACAGTTTCATCCTGTCAAAACGCATTGAAAATCATACTTGGGTGATTTATCATGAAAATACACATGGCAGGGAAGAGAAAGAGGAATTGGAGGAAGCAGAGAAAGCCACTCAGCCTGCAGTGCTCAGCTGGCAAGGTGCCTGTGGTGGCTGTGGCAGCTGGTGGACAAGGCTGCCCTGACATGGGGATAGATGGGCTTCTGCAAGAGGGCCACTGCCTGGAAATAAATAATCATCACCATATAGCCCCACTCCAAGAAGTGTGCTGGCACAGAAGAGAACAGCCAGTAAATCCCGGCCCAGCAAACTGGGGGGTGGGGGTGTGTTGGGGTGGGGGCAGAACCAGTTGATCTGCAACTGTAGCAAATAGATGAGTTAAGAGATGGACTAGCCTAGATTTTCTCCCAAAGTCAGTAGCAGTACTATCACTAATTTAAAGCCCTGGTATCAGGACCACGAACTAGCTCACCTGGTAGAGAACATGACCTGCTGTGTGAGAGGCCCGGGTTTGAGTCCTGGCACTACACAGAGACATCACGAAAGATACTGAGCACGCTTTATGGATGTCTGTCTCTTCCTCTCTACCCCTTCTCTCCCTCTCTCTTCTCTATTTCCTTCTCTCCTCTTTCTCTCTAAAACATAAATACTTGGGTCTAGGGAGACAGTAATATCACACATTCAGGAGACATTGTGTTCATTTAAAAAGCAAAAGCCAGGGGCCAGGCACTAGCACACCGAGTTAAGTGCATAGTGCAAAGCATAAGGACCAGTGTAAGGACCCTGGTTCGAGCCCACAGCTCCCCACCTACAGGGAGGGTCACTTCTCAAGTGGTGAAGCAGGTCTGCAGGTGTCTATCTTTCTCTCCCCCTTTCTGTCTTCCCCTCCATTCTCAATTTCTCTCTGTCTTATCCAACAACAACAGGAATGACAACTACAATAACAGTAACAACAAAATGGAAAAAATGGCCACCAGGAGCAGTGCATTCCTGGTGCAGGCACCAGACCACAGCGATAACCCTGGAGGCAAAATACAAGAAAAAAAAAAATCCACAGAATCCACAATTAATTAAAGTCACTACTGGAGAGACTTGGATAGGAGAAAGTAAATTACCAGAGATTTGAGTAAATCTCCCATATTCTCAGCATACCTGTAAACATTTTGGATCCTTTCTCTGACATCTTCCCCCAGGATATAAGGACTTATCTCAGGACAAGCCCTTGTTTTGTAAAGATGATGCTGTTTTGGTTTTATGTGCTTAGGTGCCCGTATGGCATGCTGGCACCTCTTGTTAAAAACGGCCTTAACAAATGTGAGCTCATATAGAAATCCACTGCTATTTGTCAATGTTTCTTTGAAAAAGAGGTGCCAGATTGCACTATGGGACCCTAGAGGGCACAGACTCTGTTGTTCCAAGGCTGAGTGCCTGCTCCTTGCCAGGTAGGATGAGAAAAAGGAAGACTACAAAAGTGGAATGTAAATGAGACCCTGCCACCAGCTCTTTAGAGTCTAGTGGGAAGATGGACCAGAGACAGAGATAAATAGTCAAGTAGCTGGGAAATAACTTAGCTGGAAAAGCACAGGCTTCTAGTTTAATCTATAGTCTCTCAATCTCTCTCTCTCTCTTTCCCTCCCTCCCTCCCTCTCCCCTCCCTCTCCCTCTCTCTCTCTTCTGTTTTATATGAAATAAAATAAGTCTTCTTTAAAAAAAATAAAAAGCTAAAAGGAAGGTTATTTTATAGTCCAGAAAACAGCTCACCCAATAGAGCACATGCCTCACTGTGCATGAAGTCCTAGGTGGAAATGCCATGAAAAGCATAGGGAGCTCCATGGATGGTAGAGTGATAATTTGGTATCTCCATCTCTCTCTCTCTCTCTCTCTCTCTCTCTCTCACCTTCTTCTTCTACCTTCACCCTTCCCTCTTTGTAAAAAATAATGTAAAACTACTTATCAGTGGTATCACACATGCATGAGGACTTGAGTTTATTATCTGGTACAGTATTTTCAAAGAAGAAAGAAAGAGGAAGAAAGAAGAAAGGGGGAAGGAAGGAAAGAAGGAAGGAAGGAAGGAAGGAAGGAAGGAAGGAAGGAAGGAAGGAAAAGACTATTGTACTAAAGTGTGATACTCTGAAACAGGTAAGTCTACAATGTTCTAGGATGGGAGGGGCCTAGAAGGGCTGAAGGCAGTGGCAGCACCTGACCTGAACAAGAATGGCCTCCAGGAGGAGTGGATATCTTAGCCCACAGCCAATACACGGGTCACGCCCAAAGACCTCTTCTGGAAGTCTCACAATATCTAAGACTGGGAAATTTTTTCTTTTTCTTCCTCCTTCCTTTTTTTTTGTTTTTGTTTTTGTTTTGACTTGATTTGTTTTGTTTTGTTTTGTTTCTTATTTGCTCACAGCACTACCCTTCTCAGTATGTGGGATTCTCTGTAAGACAAATAAGTGGGGATTTTGAGAATCCACCAACAATGAAGGCAGGAACACAGGAAGAAAGTAGGAGTAGGGAAGTCTTCAGATTACCAAGATAATAGCCATAAAGCCTATCATGTCTTTATAATTTCTTCTTAATGATAATAGTAAGACCAAAAAAAATGATGATGCAGGAGGCTGGGTGGTAGCACACCAGGTTAAGTGCACATAGTATGAAGCATAAGGACCCACGCAAAAATCCGGGTTCGAGCCCTAGGCTCCCCACCTATAAGAAGGTCGCTTCACAAACAGTGAAGCATGTCTGCAGGTATCTATCTTTCTCTCTCCCGCTCAATCTTCCCTCAATTTCTCTCTGTCCTATCCACAGGAACAGTGGATTTGTAGTGTAGGCACCAAGCACCAGCTTTAACCCTGGAAGCAAAAAAAAAAGATGATGTAGCTATAACCCAAGAGCCCTATGAGACCGAGATGTGGCAGTTCACCTTCCAGGTTTTTAAAAATATTTATTTATTCATATATTCCCTTTTGTTGCCTTTGTTTTACTGTTGTAGTTGGTATTATTGTTATTGATGTCGTTGTTGTTGGATAGGACAGAGAGAAATGGAGGGGGGGAAGACAGAGATAGGAAGGGAGTCAGACACCTGTAGATCTGCTTCACTACCTGTGAAGTGACTCGCCTGCAGGTGAGGAGCCGGGGGCTTGAAATGGGATCCTTACGCCGGTCCTTGAGCTTTGTGCCACCTGCGCTTAACCTGCTGCACTACCACCCGACTCCCTACCTTCCTGGTTTTAAATAAATAAGTAAAATTACAAAGAATTATCCAAAAGCATCACTGCAATCCAAACAGTACTATACTACAAATAATTCCATATTCTTTTCTTAGGGCTGCTGAACAAAGTAGCACAAAACAATGACTTAAAACAATAGACATTGAGCCAACAGGACAGTTCACTGGGCTAGTTCACCTACTTTGTCATGTGCATGACCCAGGTTCAAACCCAACCACCAAATGACTGAAGGAAGCTTCACTGTTGTGATGTTTCTTTAAAAAAAAAAACAAAAAAAACTTTCTTTCACTGTTGTTGTCTTTCAAATATATATATATATATGACTTGAAGCAGTGAAGCCCTACAGACAACAACAAAAACAAATAAAACAACAACAACAAAACATTTAGCAATTGGGGAGGTGGCTTAGCAAGCAGAGTGTATGCTTTGCACTACATATAACCACACAGTGCTCTGTTATCTCTCCCTGACCTTATTAAATAAATGAATCTTTATGTATTTTTCTACAGTTACAGGGGTAAGAGTAAGGAATCAATCTGTTGACAGAGTTGGCTTCACTTTAGGAAGTTCTGAGGGTGTCTAGGTTTCTGGGTTGTGGTAGCTGACAATCCCTGGTGATCCTTAAGTCAGAGAAGCATCACTTTCATCTTGTAAGGATCCAACATGGGGCTTTGGGCAGGCATTTCTGTGTCCCAGCACCCATTTTTAAAGACCTGCTTATAAACAAGGTCATAGTCATGGAAGCAGAGTGTGAGAATGTCAACATATTTCTAAGAGGACACAATACGACTAGCAACAGTCCTACTAACTTTTCAACAATCAGCCCCTTATTAAAGATCATCCCCCAAAACTCAAACCACGAAAATGTTGCCCGCTCCCTGCTTTAGCTTGTGTTTTATCTGAATATTGCCCAAGAAACTGCCACAATAGTGCAGGAACTATGTGCTTGGCAATAAACAAAGTGGATATGGTTCTTTTCTGACCTTTCAGCTAAAGGGATACCCCTTGCTCCCTACTCTAAAATGAAACTGTATGTGCATATCCAAGTGTGTTATGCCTGAACATAATAAATCCTAAATAGCTCTATTGTGGCTTCTCAGTTTGCACTCTCATTTTTCTTCTTTCTATCAAGATTCAGTATTCTAGAACACTGCACATTCTGAACAAAATGTCCTTTTCTTATTCAGTACCACATTTAGGTAGATAAAAGGTGAATGAAATGCTAAAAGTAATATAGAATTTGCTCTTAACAAATGGCAGAGAAGTAATGGTGCAATGATGTTTTATAAAGCTAATTAATTACAGTGAGATCCAAACATAGGAAAGGCCCAATTTTAATATTTCATAACAGAAAATGTCACTCACACATCTGGGTGTATTTGTTTTCTTTTTTTAAGTTATCTTTACTTATTAGATAAAGACAGCCAGAAATCGAGACAGAAGGGGATGATAGAGAGGGAGAGAGGCAGAGAGACACCTGCAGCCCTGCTTCATCTCTCATGAAGCTTTCCCCCTGTAGGTGGGGACCAGGGGCTTGAACCCAGGTCCTTGCACACTATAATGTGTGTGCTTAACCAAGTGTACCACCACCTGGCCCCTATTTGTTTTCTTAATAGTATCTTAAAATAATGACAGTTTGGGAAACTCTTTGACATTTATATTAAAAGTCATCCCAACATTTGATTTATAGTCCATCATTGTGCATGTGGCAGCCACTTAGAAGGAAGCAGCAGAAGTGAGAATTCTGGCAGGTTTTTGCCCTTGAGGTAAAGATATTAAACCAAAAATGAAAACTAATCTGTCTTCTGGCAGAAGTGTGATACTTAAAGTTGAATGTTCAAGAGACATTCCTGTAAAATGTTTCTCTTCAAGAACTACTTTATTAGAGCAATTAAAAATGTACAAAGTGGTACCATATCTCTAAAGTTGCGTAAGAGCTCTGTTCTAACCACCCCTACTCTCTGGAGCTAGATAAATCTATATATAGCCATTCCTGGTATATGCTTCACTCATTATTTCTATATATAGCTATGTGGATAGAATATTCACTGTGAGCACAGGTCACAAAGTAATCACAAAAGTATTTCTTCTAAGAACCTTGAAACTATAAAATTCCTTAAGTAGTTCTCAGAGTTGGCCCAGAGAATGAGAATTCAGAGGAAATCTTTTGAGCCCCACAGTTGTGCATTTATGTATCCTCTCCATAAACAGTTACTGAGTTTCTATTATAAGGAGACACTTGGGTCTATTGCTATGGGCTTAGTAACAAAAAGAAGAAAAAGTCTCTGGCCTCGAAGATCTCATAAGGAGAGAAATCTATGATTCTACTTTTGACAGTATATCTAACTTTATCAATTATATAACAGAGTCCTCTTGGTATAATACAAGCAACTTCTTTTGAAGTAACAAAAACAAACTTTGAAGTATATTGTTGACCTCTAAAAGTGAGAATGCTTGGGGGGAGGAGAGGTGGAGTCCATGGGGTTCAAATTAGAGCAGGACCTGTAACTCAGAAGCTTGGGTGGCTAGGAGGAAAGTTCCAAAATAAGGAGTATTGAGATTAGCTAGAATAAAAGAGGAAGTGAAGTCCTTTCCAGTAGTTCTTAACCATGAGTCTAAAAGGACCAGAAAGTACAGATTTAGATGGGGAGGGGGATGCATCTTAATTTTCATATCCCTAAAATTTCCCTGAATTACAAAATGAAAGTAAAGCATTATAGCTGCTTAAGTAATAACTGTGTTTTTGCTTCCAACAGAAATCATAACTATTCCTACCCCACTAGGGAACAGTAGAAATAGGCTGGGGGTATGGATCGACCTGCCAGCATCCATGTCCAGCAGAGAAGCAATTACAGAAGCCAAAACTGTAGGAGTTACATAAGAAGTAGCTTCTGCAGCCCAAAAATAATGTTGATCCATATTCCTAGTAGGGGAGAAATGGTAAGGGGAGGATGACCAAAGGACTCAGAACTCCATCAGGACCTGGAGAGAGAAGAGGAAAAGGAGAAGGACATTTGGATGTAGTGATAGGGTTATGTGTAGCTTGGAAAGGAAAAGAAGATGGGACCTTAAAGGGGATGGGGGGGATCAACTATATACAAATATAGACAAGATAGTTGTAGAAATAATAGTTAATTCATATCTGCAACCTTAGGAAAACTGCTATAACAGAGGGATTGGGGATTCAGAACTCTGGTGCTGGGAATGACATGGAATTATACCCCTGTTGACATGTAATTTTGTAAATCAATATTAAGTCACTAATACAATAAAATAAAGAAATCATAGCTATTTCATATCACATCAGAGTACTGCAAATACCTTGAAATGATGTTTATGCTCCTATGACTTTAGCAGTTAAGGTGGTTACTAGACAATCATTAAATCTTATTATCCAATGCATGAATAAAGAAGCTCGTGGTCCAGGAGATGGCGCAATGGATAAAGCACCGGATTCTCAAGTATGAGGTCCTGAGTTCGATCCCCGGCAGCACATGTACCAGAGTGATGTCTGGTTCTTTCTCTCCTCCTATCTCTCTCATGAATAAATAAATTAAAAAATTTAAAAAAAGAAGCTCTATATATAGGGCACCAAAATAAAAACCCTGTGGTGAGGGGCAGGGTGAACATGCGGCTTCCTGGGCCAGCGAAGGTGGGTGGGCGGGATGGGACACAATCTTTTGGTGGTGGGAATGGTATTTATGTACACACCTATTAAATTTTAGTCATATAAATCACTAGCTAATTAATATTAGAGGGGGGAAACTGATTGTATGTCTAACAAAGGGACTTCTCAAAGTTAACCCAATTACCAAATAATGTGATGATAAGAATAACTATCCATTGTCTTCTTGAACCCTAAGACAGCAGAAACCTCACATTTCCACTATAGAGCCTAAACATACACCAGTCCTGGGACCCTAGGGTAGGGCCCACTTTCCCATATGCTTCTCCCAATTCCTATCAAATAATATTGCATCCACTGATTGCAACCTAATCAACACAACGAGTGCCACCCCAGCATGCTTCACTTCAGACTGTGTCCAGACTTCAGGTGTGGAACCACAACCCTTCAGCTTGATCACCTTTCCTTTCATAGTATTCTCTAATTCCATCCCAGGTGGTTCACTTCCTAACAAAGTCTCAAAACCTAGATATAGACCAGGTTCCAGGAGATAGAGCATATGTTCACATGTATCCATAAATTAGGGCAAATATATGCCTGAAAGCAGTAGTACACTAGAGTTTGCAGTGAGTACCTCCCAACACTTCATCTGCACTATTCCAACCTTTGGGTCCATGATTCTTCAACAATTTGTTTGGCTTTGTATGTTAACTCTCTTTTCAGCCACCAGGTTCCAGATGCCATCAGGATGCCGGCCAGGCTTCCCTGGACTGAAGACCCCACCAATGTGTCCTGGAGCTCCGCTTCCCCAGAGACCCACCCTACTAGGGAAAGAGAGAGGCAGACTGGGAGTATGGATCGACGCCCATGTTCAGCGGGGAAGCAATTACAGAAGCCAGACCTTCCACCTTCTGCAACCCACAACAACCCTGGGTCCATGCTCCCAGAGGGATAGAGAATGGGAAAGCTATTGGGGAGGAGATGGGATATGGAGATTGGGTGGCGGGAATTGTGTGGAGTTGTACCCCCCCATCCTATGATTTTGTTAATGTCTCCTTTCTTAAATAAATAGTAATTAAAAAAAGAAGCTCTGTATATCCATATATAACACATTTGTGTTTTAGTATTTTCACAACTAGTGTCTCAGTCTGTTTGACCGCTTTAACAGGATAATATGGACTGAGTGTCTTATAGACAGCAGATTTTTATCTCTCACAGATTTGGAGACTGGGAAGCCCAAGATAAAGACTGAAGCAGATTTATTGTCTAGGGAGAGCCTGCTTCTAGGGTCATAAGCAAGTGTCTTTTCATTGTGTCTTCCCTAAAAGATAAGGCAAGGTAATTTATTTTATTTTATTGTATTTTATTTTTCATATTTGATAGGACAGAGCAAAATTGAGAGGGAGACAGTGGGAGATAGAAAAAAAAAGAAAAGAAAGGAAAAAGAAAGAAAGAAAAAAAGTTGAGTCATCTGCAGAACTGCTTCATCAATCACGATGTCTGCCCTTGCAGGTGAGGATTGAGGGCTTGAACCAGGGCCTTGTGCACAGTGATATGAGCTCAAAACCAAGTGAACCCTCACTCAACCTCAAGAGAATTTAAGAGTCGCTTGACAAGGCATTAATCCCATTAAATTGGGTATTTTCCCTTTCCAAAAATGCCATCTCCAAACATCATATGGGGGATCAGTTTTTAGCATATCAATGGAGAGAGCATAAATGTTCAGTCAATAGTGACTATACTTCCATAAATTTATAATCATTTCTCACTTATAGGCAGGACTTAATAAATAGAGGCAGGGAGGGAGAACACAATGCGAAACACGAACTGGGCGTAGTGTATTATATACAAAAAATAAATAAAATAAAAATAAAAAATAAAATAAGGGGCCGGGGAGATAGCATAATGGTTATGTAAGAGATTCTCATACCCACGGCTCAGAAGTCCTAGGTTTAATCCCCAGTACCACTATAAGCCTGAGCCGATCTGTGCTCTGGTCTTTCTCTCTGTATGTCTCTTTCTCATTAAAAAAATGGGATGCATTGGATCGACCTTCCTGTGGTGCATCTCGTGAGTACCCATTCATTGGGGAAAGTGACGATCCTTCCTAGCCGACTGAATCCACATGGATCCCAGTCACTTTCAAAGCCAGCAACAAGCAGCTCCTGACAGCTTTCAAGCTGTTGGTCCTGCTCTTTGAGTCCTCCAACTTAATGTTGAGGGGCTGTCCTTTGCCAAACGCGTTCTTATTGGTCAATTGGTGATTCAGCATCAGGCAGATGTTATCTGCCTACAAGAAACACATATAGCAGTCGATGAAGCTGCTCGATTCACCATCAGTGGATTCGATTTAATATGCTATAATCTCCATCCTAAACACGGCCGAGCCATCTATGCCAAATCGTATCTTGCGGATGTTTACCATACGGCCTCTTCGACCTTCTACGACTCCCATTACTATTGGAACTATTCAGCTCGTCAACGTATATAAGCCTCCCAGTGCCTCATGGGATAACGAGGTCCTGCCTAGCCCGAATCACCCAGCCGTTTACATTGGAAACTTTAATAGTCATCACCAAGACTGGGGATATTCCTCCACTCGTGCTGACGGCTCTATCTTAGCCGACTGGGCTTCAGCGAATGACCTCTCCCTATTATACGATCCCAAACAGCCAGGCTCTTTTCACAGTGCTAGATGGAATAAAGACTCGTCACCCGACCTGTGCTGGATTAGCACAGTCAACGGCCAAGCCTTTCCCGCTACGAGACAAGTTCTCAAGATCTTCCCGCACAGTCATCACCGCCCAGCTATCATCCACATTGGTCTCCAGCTCCCACTGATTCTGTGCTCGGAGAAACTAAGATGGAACTTTCAGAAAGCAAACTGGCGTCTGTTCAGTGATCTTACCAACAAATCTATTCCTGCAATTCCAATTAACTCTATCCCCTCTGAAGATTCCTACAGGCGCTTCCGCCAAGCCATCTTCAAAGCAGCTTCCCAAGCCATTCCTCGTGGGAGACGTGCTAACTATACGCCTTGTCTTGATGCTGAATTCGAGCAACTACTAAAGCAGTATGATGAGTCGGGCGACCCAGATGTGGCTGACCATTTCATTGCCGCCCTGGATGCAGCACGCCAAGCCCGCTGGCAACAACTCACGGAAAGTCTGAACTTCACCCACTCAAGTAGGAAGGCCTGGAAGCTTCTTCACAGACTGGGTGCCAGTAGCCAACCCCCTCCCGTCTCCCATCCTCCCGTATCTCCAAACTCAGTGGCCAGTCACCTAACTCAAGTTGGACGTGCTAAGATCGACCCAGTCTGGAAAAGAGAAATTTCCCATGAGTGGTCATCCTACTTCCGGTTATCTTGTCCATCTCCAAAACTCTCTCCCTTTACACTGTCTGAACTGGAAGACGCTTTGAAGAGGGTTAAACCGGGAACAGCTGCTGGCTATGATAACATCACCCCAGAACTCATTCTTAACCTGAGCCCCGCGGCAAAGTGGCTCGCTTCATTCCTGTCCCACATCTTGGAATCTGGGTCTATGCCCAAAGTTTGGCGTTGTGCGAAGATTATAGTGGTTTTGAAACCAAAGAAAGACCCAATTTCTCTCCTCTCCGTGTGTTACAAACTCCTTGAGAGGCTGCTTCTGTCACGTATTTCTCATCTTACAGAGAAATTCCTATCACCCGCCCAGGCTGGTTTCCGCCCAGGAAGATCTACCTGCGAACAAGCCCTGGCCCTCTCAACTTACATTGAAAATGGATTCCAGAAGAATTTAAAGACGGGTACTGTCTTTGTTGATCTCATAGCAGCCTATGACACAGTCTGGCACCATGGTCTCCTAGTCAAGATCTCAAGATGCCTGCCTCCATGGGTGGCCAACACTATATTGTTTCTTCTCCAAAACAGAAGATTCCAGGTACATCTGGGTGACAAGTCTAGCAGATGGAGACTTGTCTCAAGTGGCCTCCCCCAGGGCTCTGTTCTGGCTCCTACGCTATTTAATATTTACATCAATGACCTCCCAGAAACTTCTTCAAGGAAGTTCATCTACGCCGATGACATCTGCTGTGCAACTCAGGCATCCAAGTTCGACATCCTCAAGGAAACACTCACAAAAGACATGTCTCTGATATCTGATTACTGTAAAAAATGGCGACTAATCCCTAGCACTGCAAAAACGGTATCATCTGTTTTCCATCTACACCATGCCTCGGCCTCGCGTGAGCTTAATGTGCAGCTTGGCGATACGAGAATCCGGCATGAAGCCCAGCCAGTCTATCTTAGCGTTACTCTCGATCGCACTCTGTCATTTCACGAACATCTCATAAAAACTGAAGCAAAGGTGGGCACGAGGAATCACATCATTGCAAGACTGGCCAGCTCCTCATGGGGCGCGGGCGCTTCCACACTACAATCATCATCTCTGGCATTATGCTATTCCACTGCAGAATACTGTGCCCCAGTATGGTTCCGTAGCCCCCATGTCCACTTGGTCGATTCCAAATTATATTCCTCCATGAGGATCATTTCTGGAACCATCCGTTCCACCCCGGTTCCATGGCTGCCAGTTCTTAGCAACATCGCCCCGCCAGATATTCGTGGGATGCGGCATCATCTAAGTTCATTTCCCACGTCTATGCTCCACCGGACCTGCCAATATACGCGGATATCTTCGCCCACCCTGTTCAACGCTTGACGTCTCGTCACCCAATCTGGTCCCCTATTCCTACACTGAACTTCTCTGTTCCAGACTCTTGGAAACAGAGCTGGCAGTCAGCTGAGGTAAAGAACAAACACCTCATCACAGACCCCTGCAAGCATCAACCCGGCTTTGACCTAGCACGTTATGATTGGGCCCTCCTCAATCGCTATCGAACAGGCCATGGCCGGTGCGCCGCTATGTTCCACCGCTGGGGAGCCAGAGACGACCCGAACTGCCCCTGTGGCTCCAGACAGACTATGACCCACATAGTCAACGACTGCCACCTCTCCAGATTCAAAGGAGGTCTCGAAACTTTACATCAGGCTCAACCTGATGCTGTTGACTGGCTACGGAAGAAGGGCAAACGCTAGAAGAAGAAGAAATAAAAAAAAAAAAAGATTAAAAGTATTTTAAAAAATAAATAAAATCAAACAGGGAAGGAAGTGGAGGTAGGGCTGAAGACAGCCATGGGGGTCCTTGTGAATGATGTGGAGGGACCCAGACTGTGGGTGAGAGTGCTCTTCAGAGAATTTTCACAGGGTGATGAGAAATTCTACCTATGTGTCAATGACTGCACTGTAAATCATTAACCCCCCAATAAAAATAAACAAATTTTAAAAACTCCAGGAATTAGCACTAGAAATTTAAAATAATTATAATCATTTGTAAACATATGTAGGCACTCAAGAATAATCCAAGAAAGGCACCTAGGAATCACTGGGTTGACAATAGTCCAGACTTCTCCATTACTGAGAGAGGTAATGCCTTCTAGCAAAGTGAGTCTATATGGAAACTTAGAGGCCAGGTGGTGGCGCACCTCATTAAATGCTCACATTAAAGTGTATAAGAACCCCGGTTCAAGCCCCTGGTACCCACCTGCAGTGGGAAAATTTTATGAGTGGTGAAGCAAGGCTGCAGGTGTCTCTCTTTCTCTCACCTTCTATATCACTCCCTCCCCTCTCAATTTCCCTCTGTATCTATCCAATAATAAATGAACAAAAATATTTTTTAAAGAATTTTTTAAATTATCAGACTTTTTTTTTAAAAAGAAACTTACCCCTATGCTATGAATGTGTTGGAAAATATATTACCATTGATGATAACTACCCTTAAGGATTCATAATCCGAGAGTTGAGTGATAGTGCAGCAGGTTAAGCACATGTGGCGCAAAGTGCAAGGACCAGCTTAGGGAACCCGGTTCAAGCCCCCAGCTCCCCACCTGTATGGGAGTCGTTCCACTGGCGGTGAAGCAGGTCTGCAGGTGTCTATCTTTCTCTCCTCGTCTCTGTCTTCCCCTCCTCTCTCCATTTCTCTCTGTCCTATACAACAACGATGACAACAATAATAACTACAACAATAAAACAACAAGGGCAACAAAAGGGAATAAATAAATAAATATTTAAAAAAAGAATTCACAATCATAGGTCTATCATTCATGGGAACAGTCAGAAATTGCTAATCCTGAAAGTTAATCAAAACATGTCCAGGTTGATAATATTCTGTTATATTTTAGAATATTTATTTCTGGGTAAAAACAATCAAAACTAAATGACTATGATATAATTTCTCATGGATCCTGCTTAAAAAAATAATGAACTTATCAAAGTAAGGACTGCAAAAGCTGAATAAGGGCAAGAGACTGGCATACTTTAACAATGACTCTTTAGTCACTGTCAGACCATCCCATCAGCTGGGGCCCTAGTCAGGGAGTCTGAGATTCCCAAACAGACATAATGGGCCTAGACCTCGAATAAATCCCTCTCACCATTGTTACCGGTCATCTCTATCAGGAACAACACAATAGACCCCTTTGTGGGCCCCATAGGACCTTGCCCTCAACGTGGATCAACAACAGTAGAGAATGTTCCATCCTCTGAAGAGAGGATGGACAACATACTTTATGTTCCACCTGAGGAAGATAGATCCTGAAATTGAGGCAGCATGGAACATTCCTTCTCATGACCACAGAATGTGAGCTCAGATCTACAGGGATGCAGAGGTCACATAGGCTCCTAAGCTGAATATGGGATCAAATCAATGGGGTTTACAGTGAAGATATTTATATACCTTTCCCATATTTGGGAGCTACTCTCTTCCCTGATCCAGCTTTCTGGTCCTTTTTCCAGCCATAACATCATCTCCCCAGACAATAACTTGGATTCACCTGCATATAATATGTCAGGCTCAGAAAAGAAAAAAAAAAAAAAAAAACTAGTATAGTCATGGGCTCTTTGGAAAATAACTAAAATAGACCTACTAACTATCTACAAAACGGAGACCCCCCCCCCAACTCTTCATCTTCAATATTCCAGCCTTTAGGTTCATGGTTAGTCAACAATTTGTTTGGCTTTATTATGTTCTTTCAGCCACCAGGTTCCAGATGCTAACATGATGCCAAACAGACTTCCCTGGGCAGACAACCCCACCAATGTATCCTGGATCCTCATTTCCCCAGAGCTCTACCCCACTAGGGAAAGAAAGAGATAGGCTGGGAGTATAGATCGAATTGTCAATGCCCATGTTCAGTGGGGAAGCAATTTTAGAAGCCAGACCTTCCACCTTCTGCACCCCATAATGACCCTGGGTCCATACTTCTAGGGGGATAAAGAATAGGAAAGCTATCAGGGGAGGGGATGGGATATGGAGTTCTGGTGGTGGGAATTGTATGGAGTTGTAACCCTCTTATCCTATGGTTTTTGTCAGTGTTTGCTTTTTATAAATAATAAAAAAAAATTTTTTTAAATGAATTGGGCTGGGGAGACAGCTCTATGTGTTAGAGCACAGGACTTGCATGCCTGAAGCCCCAGAGGTCCCAAGCTCAATCTCTAGCACCAACATAGACCAGACCTAAGAGCTGCTCTGGTATCTCTCTTTCTATCTCTCTCTCTCTTTTTCTCTCTCCCAGCCCCTTCTTCCCTCCTACCTCTCTCCCTCCCTCCCTCCCTCCGTCCCTCCATCCCTCCATCCCTTCCTATTTCCCTCCTAAAAAGAAGTATTTTAATGAGCTCAAAGAGCCAGCAAGATAGCTCATTGGGATAGTGCACCTGCTTTGGTCATGCATGCAACCCAGGCTCAGGTCAACCTAAAGCAGTGAAGCCCTGATAATAGGGAAAAGAAAAATGAATAATATAAACTGTCAAGCAAACAAGACATAAGTTACCATGAGGGAGAGTCAGAGAACAAAATGAAAAATCCCCAGCAATTTTAACCCACTACTGCAAGGAATTCAGATATTCAAAATCACCTGATTCTGAATATAATACAATATTTTATATTCTGAATATAAAATACTTTTTATATATAAATGTAAAAAGGTTTTATATAATATAAAAGTTTTTTAGAAGGGCTGGATGGTAGTGCAGCGGGTTAAGCAAACATGGTGCAAAGCACAAAGACTGGAGTAAGGATCCCAGTTTGAGCTCCGGGCTTAAAAAAGAAGAAGCATAGAGCACCATGGATAAATAGAGAGCAAGTGCTAAATGAGAGTTCAAATAGTAATAGTCATAATCAATTCAAATGTAAATCATCAGCTAAAAGACTGAAATTGTCAGATAGATCTTTTTTATTTCCATTTTTTTAAAAACTGCCACCAGGGTTATCACTGGCGTTTGGTGCCTGCATTATGATTCCACTACTCCCACTAGCCCTTTTTTTTTTTGCCTCAGGGCCATTGCTGGGGCTCAGTGCCAGCACTATGAATCCACTGCTCCTGGAGGCTATTTTTCCCATTTTGTTGCCCTAGTTGTTGCCCTTATTGTAGTTGTTACTGTTGTCATAGATGTTGTTGCTGTTGTTTGATAGGACAGAGAGAAGTAGAGAGAGGAGGGGAAGACAAAGAGGAGGAGAAAAAGATAGACACCTGCAGACTTGCTTCACTGCTTGCAAAGCGATCCCCCCTGCAGGTGGGGAGCTGGGGGCCCGAACCTGGATCCTTACACCAGTCCTCATGCTTTGCACCATGTGTGCTTAACCTGCTATGCTATCACCCAGGCTTCCCTTTCTTCCCCCTTTTTTTATTTTGATTAGAGACAGAGAAAAAATGAGAGGTAGGGAGTCGGGCTGTAGTGCAGCGGGTTAAGCGCAGGTGGCGCAAAGCACAAGGACCAGCATAAGGATCCCGGTTCGAACCCCGGCTCCCCACCTTCAGGGGAGTCACTTCACAGGCTGTGAAGCAGGTCTGCAGGTGTCTATCTTTCTCTCCCCCCTCCCTGTCTTCCCCTCCTCTCTCCATTTCTCTCTGTCCTATCCAACAACGACAACAACAATAATAACTACAACAATAAAACAACAAGAGCAACAAAAGGGAATAAATAAATAAAATAAATATTAAAAAAAAGAAAAGAAAAATGAGAGGTAATGGGGAAATGAAGAGGGAAGATACGGGGAGACACCTGCAGCACTGCTTCACCACTTGTGAAGCTTCTGTGCCCTCTGCTCACCCCACCCCCGCTGGAGACCAGGGCCTTGAATCTGATTCCTAAAAAAGACAAATAGGTCTTTTTTAAATCAGCTATATTTTTATTTTATATTTATTTATTTTATAAAGACAGAGAGAAATCGAATGGTGAGGGGAGATCGGAAGAGAGACAGAGTGACACCAGCAGCACTGCTTTACCACTTGCAAAGTTTTCCCCCTGCAGGTGGAGCCTGGAGGCTTGAACCTGGGTCCTTACACATTGTAACATAGGTGCTCAACCAGGTATACCACTGCCCAGCCGCATCAGCTAAATATTTTAAGAAATATATGAAACACGGAAACTTGGAGAAAATTAAAATACAAAAATTAGGAAGATACACTGGGCAGATATTAATCAAAAGGAAGCTAATACAATGAAAAAAATTAAATCTGAAACAAAAAGCATACACAGGGAAGGTCACAATTATCGTAAAAATACATAAAAATAACCTCAAAAGATATAGTGAAAATTGATGTCTAGAAAAAAATTAAGCAGGGACCTGGTGGTGCTGCACCTGGTTGAACACACATGTTACAATGTGCCAGGACCGGATTTGAGCCTCCGGTCCCCACCTGCAGGGGGAGAGCTTTGTGAGTGGTGAAGTAGCGTTGTAGGTGTCTCTCTGTGTCTCTCCTTATTACCCTCCTCCCTCTCGCTTTCTGGTTGTCTCTATCCAATAAATAAAAATAATTAAATAAAAAAATTTTTAAAGAGAGCTACTAACATAACACGAGATTTCAAATTTCTCTCGCACTTAATAGCCAGACAGACAAAAATTAAGTAAAGCTTGATTTGATATATATTTATCAATAATACTGAACATTTATAAAACTGTCTCTATATCTAGCCATAAAGTAAGTCACAACACATTTCAAATTATCAGTATCACACAGAGAATATTTTCTTTTTTAAATATTTTTCTTTCTTTAATATTTTTATTTATTTATTCATGAAGAAGATAAGAGGAGAGAGAGAAAGAACCAGAAGTCATTCTGGTATATGTACTGCCAGGGACTGAACTCAGGATCTCATGTTTGAGTGTCCAATGTTTTATCCACTGTGCTAGCTCCCAGACCACCAGAGAATATTTTCTGACCACAGTTATACACAGATAACAAAAAATTAAGTACCTTAATGAATGAAAATAAAAATATTTTGAAATAATTTACAAATAAAATAATGAAAATAAAAGCATTCTTAAAATTTCATAATAAATATTAAAATGTGTGTAACACTAAAGCAATAATTTGAGTGAAATTATAGAATATTCCTAGACTTAGAATTAAGTTTTCCTAATTATGCACTGATACAAAGGAGAGTGATTCCCATAAGGGAATGTCTCAGTTTTGTACCCTAGGGATTACATAACTGATAACAGCATGTCCCTATGCGTCATACCCCATAAATCTACATACAACTGGTTAGTTTATGCTAACAGAAGCAACATACAGGATATTTCCTGCTCAAGACATTCCATATAAAATAACTTATGTTTATTTTTTTAATTTTAAATTATCTTTATTTATTTATTAGGTAGAGACAGCCAGAAATCAAGAGGAAAAGGAGTGATAGAGAGGGAGAGAGAAAGAGAAACACCTGCAGCACTGCTTTACCTCTTGCAAAGCTTTCTCCCTGTAGGTGAGGACCAGGGGCTCAAACCTGGGTCCTTGCGCATTGTAACAACTACGCTCAACCAAGTGTGCCACCACCTGGCCCTTCTCTGTTATGTTTACAACGAGGTTTGACGAGATAATTTCATTCTGTTGAATTATTTTCCTCTTTTCCCTAAGCAGAAAGGGTTATAGACCACCCAGTAACCCCTGCTTTCCCATAAAAAATTTAAAAAATTAATAAAAGTACAAGGATAGATGGAGAAGGTAAGTTGGAGGCAGTATATTATCTGTGTAAGTTATTCAAAACTTAAGGATAGGAAGTTATGCCTATTTGCTTGCTAGAATAGTACCTAGAACAGGAGCTGGCACATTGTAGATGTTCACTAAGAATCTACCAAATGAAAGAATGAATTGCCGCTTTCTGGCAAGATTCAAAAGTAACTGCAGAGGAATCCCAAAAGAAGGGCCAGGTGGTGGTACACCTAGCTGAGGGCACACTAACATCCATTAAGAGTTCAAGCCCCTAGTTCCCACCTGCAGGGGTGTGGGGAGGACTGCACAAATGGTAGGGTAGTGCTATAGGTATTTCTCTTTCTCCATCTCTATCTCCCCCACCCTCTCAACTTCTCTCTGTTCTATCAAATAAAAGGAAAAAAAAAAATCCCAAAAATCATTACAGACAAATTATTAGAATTGATAAGAGTTAATAAGATAAATTAATACCAAATCAAGAAATTACATTTCTCTATACCTGTAACAAAGAGAGAAAAAAGTAATTTTATTATTTATTTATTTATTCTGCCTCCAAGGTTATTATCACTGGGGCTCAGTGCCTTTTGGCACTACAAATCCACTACTCCTGGTGGTCATTTTTATTGGATAGGATAGAGAGAAATTGAGAGAGGAGGGAGAGATAGAAGATAGACACCTGCAGACCTGCTTCACCACTTGTGAAGCAAAGCCCTATGCCCCCACCACCGCTGCCACCCATAGGTGGGGAACCGGGGGCTTGAAGTGGTATTCTTGCACTAGTCCTTGTACTTCATACTATGTGTGTTTAACACAATGAGCCACCATCCAGTGCCCCCAAAAAAGTAATTTTAAATGATCTTTACGATAGCAACAAAAAAACAAAATCACCTAGGAACAAATCTAACAAAAAGCATGCAAGACTTTATGATAAAAAAAACTAATAAAATTCTATTGAAAGACACAGAATAAAGATTCAAGTCACAGTAAGATGTATGCTCACAGGAAAATTCAATAAGCTATCAGTTCTTCCAAATTAATCTATAGTTTTAATGTAATTCCAATCAATATTTTAATGTGTGCTTAATTTCTGTCTTATGGATATTAGTAAGCTAATTCTAAAACTTAAATAGAAACAAAAATCCAAAATAGACCTGAGAAAAAGGAAGAAGAAAACACTATGAAATAACAAAGCTTGGACTTCCGGAGGCGGAGCTACGAGCAGCAGATCTCTTTCTCTCCTCTCCTCTCCTCTCCTCTCCTCTCCTCTCCTCTCCCAGATCAACTAGGAATACCAAAGGAGACCACCAAGGACCGAAACAAGACAGGACTAGAATGACCACACAAACCCAGTAAATCACCGAATCTGGAGCAGCGACAGGAAGGGACACCAGGGGACAGAGATCTAACCAGGAAACTCAGAAGACCTATACCTCAGTGTCATAGCTGAGGGGCTGTGAAAGACTCTTTGCATAACCACTGTATTATCTCTGCCACACCCTGCTTTATCTCTTGGTCAGGAGTCAGTGATTAAGCCAAGAAGCCTATTGATAGTTTAAAAGCCCTCAGGCTCCCATAGCCTACAGGGAAGGAAAAAAAAAAAGAGGCTTTTAAACCACTGAGCTCCAACTCAGGGAATGAAATAACTGTTAACTTCCACCACTGTGAACCCTTTAATTTACTTAGACACAAGTCAATCCAGGCAATAGTGATCAATAATTTGAAAAGTACTGATAAAGGGAACTCATAACATAATATATAAAATGGTTAAAACAACAAAAAAAAATATTGGAGAATCGAACCAGGACAAGAATCCAGCTAAAAGTCCTCCAGAGGGTGAAGCACAAAATAACGAGTTCAACATCCAAACATTAGCTAAGGAAATAATAACAGGAGTGAGTAAAGAATTTGAAAAAAATGTAATCAGAAATGCAGGAACTACAAATGAGAATATGGAAGAAAATACTAATTAGCTCTTGGTTATTAGAGAGCTGAAAGCTGAAATCGCTGAGCTGAGAATTCAACTAGCTGAACAAGCTAAAACAGTATCAGAGCAGGGCAACAAAATAGATGAACTCCAGAAAACAGCAGAGGGCAGAGAGAATAGAATCTATGAGGCTGAAGACAGAATTAGCAAGATTGAGGATGAATTAGAGACAACTTAAAAAAGAAGTAAGAGATCTCAAAAAGAGATTAAGAGATGCTGAAAACAACAACAGAGTCCTATGGGATGACTTCAAAAGAAACAATATACGCATTATTGGCATACCAGAGGAAGAAAGAGATGGAGAGGAAGAAAGCATTTTCCAGGCCATAGTAGCTGAAAACTTCTCTAGTCTAGACAACATCAAAGATATAAAAATTGAAGAAGCCCAGAGGGTCCCAAACAGAATTAACCCAGACCTAAAGATACCAAGACATATCATACTTAGAATGGAAAGGAATAAGGATAAAGAAAGGATTCTGAAGGCTGCAAGAGAAAAACAAAGAGTCACCTACAAAGGAAAACCCATAAGATTAGCAGCAGACTTCTCCATACAAACACTACAGGCCAGAAGACAATGGCAAGATATCTATCGAGTGCTCAATGAGAAAGGCTTTCAGCCAAGAAAGCTATATCCTGCTAGACTGTCATTCAGACTAGATGGAGGCATCAAAACCTTCTCAGACAAGCAACAGTTGAAGGAATCAATCATCACCAAGCCTGCCCTGAAAGATTTCTGAAAGGTCTCCTATAAACAACCAGACCACCACAAATAGGACATATATCAAAACACTCTAAAACTCTACAAGAATGGCGTTAAAATATCTTCAATCTTTGATATCAATAAATGTCAATGGCCTGAATTCACCTATTAAACGACACAGAGTAGGAAGATGGATCAGAAAACACAACCCAACGATATGTTGTCTACAGGAAACCCACCTAACTCAACAAGACAAACACAGACTTAAAGTGAAAGGATGGAAAACTATCATATAAGCCAATGTCCCACAAAAAAGGGCAGGAGCAGCTATTCTCATATCTGACATGATAGACTTTAAAATAGATAAGATTAAAAAAGATAGGAATGGACACTACTTAATGCTCAGAGGATCAGTCAATCAAGAGGACTTAACAATTATTAACACCTATGCACCCAATGAGAAGCCATCTAAATACATCAAACTTCTACTGAAAGAGCTACAGCAATATATTAACAGTAACACAATCATAGTAGGGGACTTCAACACCCCACTCTCTCAACTTGAAAGATGATCCAGGCAGAAAATCAATAAAGACATAAGGGAGCTAAATGAAGAGATAGATAAACTAGAACTATTGGACATTTTCAGAGTCATTCATCCCAAGAAACTGGAATACACAGTATACTCAAATCCACATGGGTCATTCTCAAGGATAGACCATATGTTAGGCCACAAAGACAGCATTAGCCAATTCAAAAGCATTGAAATCATCCCAAGCATCTTCTCAGACTACAGTGAAATTAAACTAACACTTAACAATCAACAAAAGATTAGTAATAGTCCCAAAATGTGGAAATTCAACAGTACGCTCCTTAACAACTACTGGGTCAAAGAGGAAATAAAGGAAGAAATCAAAATGTTTCGAGACTTCAATGAAAATCAAGACATAAGCTATCAAAATATTTGGGACACAGCAAAGGCAGTACTGAGAGTTCATAGCTATACAAGCACACATTAGGAAACAAGAAAAAGCACAAATAAACAGCCTGATTGCACATCTTAAAGACCTAGAAGAAGAACAACAAAGGAACCCTAAAGCAACCAGAAGGACAGAAATCACTAAAATTAGGGCAGAAATAAATAACATTGAGAATAGGAAAACCATACAAATATCAACGAAAGTAAATGTTGGTTCTTTGAAAGAGTAAACAAAATTGACAAACCTTTAGCCAGACTCACAAAACAAAAAAGGGAGAAGACCCAAATAAATCGGATAGTAAATGAAAGAGGAGATATCACAACAGACACCACAGAAATTCAACATATCATGCAAAGCTTCTACGAACAACTATATGCCACCAAGCTAGAGAACCTGGAAGAAATAGACAATTTCCTAGATACCTACCAACTTCCAAAACTAAGTAAAGAGGAAGTGGATAACATGAACAGGCCCATCACAGCTAATGAAATTGAAGCAGTTATCAAAAATCTCTCCAAAAATAAAAGTCCTAGACCAGATGGTTTTACAAATGAATTCTACAAAACCTTTAAAGAAGAACTAATACCTCTATTTTTAAAAGTCTTCCAGAAGATTGAAGACACTGGAATACTCCCTGCCAGCTTCTATGAAGCCAACATCACCCTGATACCAAAAGCAGACAGGGACACAACCAAAAAAGAAAACTATAGACTAATATCTCTGATGAACATAGATGCTAAAATATTGAACAAAATTCTAGCCAACTGGATATAGCAGTATATCAAAAAGATTGTTCATCATGACCAAGTGGGGTTTATCCCAGGCATGAAAGGTTGGTTCAATATACGTAAATCAATCAATGTGATCCACCACATCAACAAAAGCAAGACCAAAAACCACATGGTCATATCAACAGATGCAGAGAAAGCCTTTGACAAAATACAACATCCCTTTATGATCAAAACACTACAAAAAATGGGAATAGATGGAAAATTCCTCAAGATAGTGGAGTCTATATATACAAACCTACAGCCAACATCATACTCAATGGTGAAAAACTGGATTTCCACTCAGATCAGGTACTAGACAGGGCTGCCCACTATCACCATTACTATTCAACATAGTGTTGGAAGTTCTTGCCATAGCAATCAGGCAGGAGCCAAGAATTCAAGGGATACAGACTGGAAGAGAAGAAGTCAAACTCTCCTTATTTGCAGATGACATGATAGTATACATGGAAAATCCTAAGGAATCCAGCAAGAAGCTTTTGGAAATCATCAGGCAATACAGTAAGGTGTCAGGCTACAAAATTAACATACAAAAGTCAGTGGCATTCCTCTATGCAAACACTAAGTTAGAAGAAATTGAAATCCAGAAATCAATTCCTTTTACTATAGCAACAAAAACAATAAAATACCTAGGAGTAAACCTAACCAAAGAAGTGAAAGACTTGTATACTGAAAATTATGAGTCACTACTCAAAGAAATTAAGACACAAAGAAGTGGAAAGATATTCCATGTTCATGGGTTGGAAGAATTAACATCATCATAATGAATATATTACCCAGAGCCATCTACAAATTTAATGCTATCCCCATCAAGATCCCAAGCACATTTTTTAGGAGAATAGAACAAATGCTACAAATGTTTATCTGGAACCAGAAAAGACCTAGAATTGCCAAAACAATCTTGAAAAAAAAGAACAGAACCGGAGGCATCACACTCCCAGATCTCAAACTATATTATAGGGCTGCTGTCATCAAAACTGCTTGGTACTGGAACATGAACAGACACACTGACCAGTGGAATAGAATTGAGAGCCCAGAAATGAGGCCCCACACCTATGGACATCTAATCTTTGACAAAGGGGCCCAGATTATTACATGGGGAAAGCAGAGTCTCTTCAACAAATGGTGTTGGAAACAATGGGTTGAAACATGCAGAAGAATGAAACTGAATCACTGTATTTCACCAAAGACAAAAGTAAATTCCAAGTGGATCAAGGACTTGGATGTTAGACCACAAACTATCAAATACTTAGAGGAAAATATTGGCAGAACTCTTTTTGCATAAATTTTAAAGACATTTTCAATGAAACAAATCCAATTACAAGGAAGACTAAGGCAAGTATAAACCTATGGGACTACATCAAATTAAAAAGCTTCTGCACAGCAAAAGAAACCACTACCCAAACCAAGAGACCCCTCACAGAATGGGAGAAGATCTTTACATGCCATACATCAGACAAGAGTTTAATAACCAACATATATAAAGAGCTTGCCAGACTCAACAACAAGACAACAAATAACCCCATCCAAAAATGGGGGGAGGACTTGGACAGAATATTCACCACAGAAGAGATCCAAAAGGTTGAGAAACACATGAAAAAAATGCTCCAAGTCTCTGATTGTCAGAGAAATGCAAATCAAGACAACAATGAGATATCACTTCACTCCTGTGAGAATGTCACACATCAGAAAAGGTAACAGCAGCAAATGCTGGAGAGGGTGTGGGGTCAAAGGAACCCTCCTGCACTGCTGGTGGGAATGTCAATTGGTCCAACCTCTGTGGAGAACAGTCTGGAGAACTCTCAGAAGGCTAGAAATGGACCTACCCTATGACCCTGCAATTCCTCTCCTGGGGATATATCCTAAGGAACTCAACACATTCATCCAAAAAGATCTGTGTACACATATGTTCTTGGCAGCACAATTTGTAATAGCCAAAACCTGGAAGCAACCCAGGTGTCCAACAACAGATGAGTGGCTGAGCAAGTTGTGGTATATATACACAATGGAATACTACTCAGCAGTGAAAAATGGTGACTTCACCGTTTTCAGCCAATCTTGGATGGACCTTGAAAAAATCATGTTGAGTGAAATAAGTCAGAAACAGAAGGATGAATATGGGATGATCTCACTCTCAGGCAGAAGTTGAAAAACAAGATCAGAAAAGAAAACACAAGTAGAACCTGAAATGGAATTGGCATATTGCACCCAAGTAAAAGACTCTGGGCTGGGTGGGTGGGGAGAATACAGGTCCATGAAGGATGATAAATGACATAGTGGGGGTTGTATTGTTATATGGGAAACTGGGGAATGTTATGCATGTACAAACTATTGTATTTACTGTTGAATGTAAAACATTAATTCCCCAATAAAGAAATAAATTTAAAAAAAAATACCAAAGCTTACTAGTAGGTTATAGTAATGGAGTTGGCATGACATTGGTACAGGAAAAGACAAAAAGGCCAATGGGTCAACACAAAGCTCAGAAAGAGTCATTCATATATCATATCCCAACATATGAAGAAAGGTAACGCTAAAAATTGGTGGGAGAAGTGACTTTACTTTAAATCTGATAGTATTACAATTTGTTATCCCTGTAGAGGAAAAAATAACTTGACCCCTTCCCTCCATATACAAACTTCAGTTTCAAGTAGATTATAACTGTAGAATTTATCACTTCAAAACCTTCAGCCACAGAAAAGAATATCCCTATGAACTTGAGCAAGACATAAAAGTCACAAAGAAAATGATTACTATGTATCACTGTGACAAATGTGATATTTTGTTAGGCAAAAGTTGTTATTTTAGAAGTGTTTTTTTTAAGTAACAAGGTAGGACAAACAGCTATAAAACATGTAGTCCACAAAAGAGTATATCCATACTCTACAATAAATTTATAAATATCCATAAGAAAGTCATAACCAAATTGGAAAAAAGGGCTACATTATAGAAAGCAATGATCAGAAATACCTAAAAACATTGCCAACCATATCAATAATCAGGCAAGCTTTCACTGCAAAAAAGAAAATGCAGTTTTACATAGTCAGACACGAAGAGAACAAAAAATAAAACCTCTAACAGTATTAATTTTGGGTGGGGATGCAAGACGATGAGAATCATCATACATTGGTGGGTTTTATATTCATGGGGATTATAACTGAATCTAATCCTTTAGGGGGGTCACATTACCTTTTTTAATATTTATTTATTCCCTTTTGTTGCCCTTGATGCTTTCTTGTAGTTATTGATATCGTTGTTGGATAGGACAGTGAGAAATGGAGAGAGGAGGGGAGGATGGGGGGGGGGAGAGAAAGATAGACACCTGCAGACCTGCTTGTGAAGTGACTCCCCAGCAGGTGGGGAGCCGGAGGCCTGAACCGGGATCCTTAATGCCGGTCATTGCCCTTTGCGCCACCTGCGCTTAACCCGCTACGCTACCGCCCGACTCCCACACATTACCTTTAACTCTGGAATTGTACAGACTCTATGAACCACAATTCCACTTTTAAATATGTACCCAAGAAACACCTGCACAAGTACATTAGAAGTGTTATGTGAGTAAAGAGCAACAAGTGAAAGTAACATAAATGTACATCCCCAGGAAAATAAATGAACTGTGGCACCTTCATACTGTAGAGCATTCTGCAGCAGGGAAGCCATTAAACTACAGCTACACATCCAGGTGGATGACATCAAAAGCAGGAAATGCAAACAGTATGAGACCATTTATCTAACTGGCAAGGTACAATAAGTAACTGAAGAATGACACCAAGTGTTGAGGAACAACTTCTGCCTAACAGAATCAGGAAGATGTAGATTTGAGCTAAACACTAGGAAAGAGTTCTAGAAAGAGACAGAGAAGATTGTATGTAGATGCAGCCCAGGCTGAAAAAAATAAGTGTGAAGGATGATATGGATTTTTTTTTTTTAAGATTTGTTTACTTGTAAGAAAAAGCATTACTCTAGCATACACAGTTCCAAGGCTCAAAGCAGGACTTGAAGCCTTCAAGCCCTGTGCTCAGTTGCTGAACCACTTTCCAAGGCCAGCTTCCTATTCTTCAGAGAATAATGTAATTGAAAAACAAGGCATAACTTCATGTAAGTGAAGTCAGAGACAAGGCTAGGGTTAGCCTGTATCTGGAGAGGCCAGAGATCCTGCTATAATCAACTCTCAAGAGAGGGAAAGCTCACTATTCACACCCTGTTCTTTTCTTGCGCTTACAGGGTCCTGTCCTGTGATTCACACCTTCTCCCCATCCTTGCTCTCATTCCTCTTCCCCAACACGATTCCTATTCTTACCAACTAAAATTAACAACAACCAAGACCACACTGCAATGAACAGCATCCCTTTGAAATGAATGTGAAAAAAACACCACCAATCATCTAGGTGGGAAAAGCCTGCATTTGCCCAGAGCACTCAGCAAACCCTTCAATCACGAATGCAGAGGGAGAAGAGAAGGCACTTGGGTGTTCTTGGCTGCATGTGCCTTTGAGTCAGGGTCCTCACAAGCACACCCACGTTGGGATACAGTGCAAAGGACAGATATCCCGGTTTTCCATCCATACTCATTCAGTACATATTTATTAAGTGTTTAAAGCCAACAGGAGTCAATCTTCGTGGTGCAGTGCAGCTGTTCTCATTACACAGCCGCTCCCTATCCCAGTGGTAGTTTTCAATGGTAATAGCCACGAGTTGTTAGACATGATCCAGAAGTGATTAGCTACTTATTTTCATTTTGCAGTACAGCCATTCAGTGTTCACTCAAGCACTAATGCTTTTTAAAACCAAATGGGAACCGTACTGAGTAAAACACTCTTAATTGTGTTGGAAAGAGTTTGCTGTTCAAAGTCATGTTTGAGATATACATATATAAAAAAATCGCTGGTGAAATAGCACGTTGTACTTTTTCTTAAAATTCGTCTTCTCCTATCCCTTTCCTTCCAAACTAATGTTAATATATTCATAAATAGTAACAAAGGAAATATTCTATATATAATTGAAAGAGGAACTCCAAGTGTTATCAGGAAACTAAGCAATGAAGGCTATTATTCTCCCAGCCTGTTAGCTCTATTTTTCATAGAGATGTTACAGTAAATTGAACTCATCTCAATTATCAGGTTCCAGTATTTCACATGGAAGTACAGCAGCACTAAAGGAAATGCTGGTGCTGTGATGTCTCTCCCTCTCTCTCCCTACTTGAAAAAAATAAGAAGGAAAAGGCTGAAACAGAGAGAGGGTAAAGTCTGACGATGACAAAAAAGAAAACAAATTAACCTCCAGCACCACCATAAGCCAGAGCTGAGCAGTGCTCAGGTCTCTCTCCTTATCTTCCTCTCACTAAAAAAAACAAGTAAATAAAACATTTAAAAGAAAGTGGAGGAGGAGAGGAAAAAGAGGAAGAGCGGGAAGAAGGAGATGAAGAGGAGGCTGGCAGTGGTGTACCAGGTTAAGCATAATAGTACAAAGTTCCTATGCAGCTACTAAGAACAATGAACCCACCTTCTCTGACCCATTTGGTCAGAGCTAGAAGGAATTATGTTGAGTGAGCTAAGTCAGAAAGATAAAGATGAGTATGGGATGATCCCACTCATCCACAGAAGTTGAGGAAGAAGATCAGAAAGGGAAACTAAAAGTAGGAACTGACTAAATTGAAAGTAGGGCACCAATGTAAAAACCCTGTGGTGAGGGGGAGGGTGGACATGCGGCTTCCAGTGCCGGCAGTGGGGTGGGGGCGGTGGGTGGGATGGGACACAATCTTTTGGTGGTGGGAATGGTGTTTATGTACACTCCTATTAAATTGTAGTCATATAAATCACTATTTAATTAAGAGAGGGGGAAAATTGATTGTATGTCTAACAAAGGGACTTCTCAAAGTTAACCCAATTACCAAATAATGTGATGATAAGAATAACTATCCATTGCTTCCCTGGATTGAAGACCCCACCAATGTGTCCTGGAGCTCAGCTTCCCCAGAGACACACCTTACTAGGGAAAGAGAGAGGCAGACTGGGAGTATGGACCGACCAGTCAACGCCCATGTTTAGCGGGGAAGCAATTACAGAAGCCAGACCTTCTACCTTCCGCAACCCTCAACGACCCTGGGTCCATGCTCACAGAGGGCTAGAGAATGGGAAAGCTATCATGGGAGGGGGTGGGTTATGGGGATTGGGTGGTGGGAATTGTGTGGAGTTGTACCTCTCCTACCTTATGTTTTTGTTCATTAATCCTTTCTTAAATAAAAAATTTAAAAAAAAAAGAATAACTATCCATTGTCTTCTTGAACCCTAAGACAGCAGAAACCTCACATTTCCACTATAGAGCCTAAACATACACCAGTCCTGGGACCCTAGGGTAGGGTCCACTTTCCCATATGCTTCTCCCAATTCTTATCAAATAATATTGCAACCTAATCAACACAACGAGTGCCACCTCAACATGCTTCACTTCAGACTGTGTCCAGAGACTTCAGGTGTGGAATGACAACCCTTCAGCTTCATTACTCAGGTGAGACCTTTCCTTTCATAGTATTCTCTAATTCCATCCCAGGTGGTTCACTTCCTAACAAAGTCTCAAAACCTAGATATAGACCAGGTTCCAGGAGATAGAGCATATGTTCACACGTATCCATAAACCAGGGCAAAATATATACCTGAAAGCAGTAGTACACTAGAGTTTGCAGTGAGTACCCCCCAACACTTCATCTGCACTATTCCAACCTTTGGGTCCATGATTCTTCAACAATTTGTTTGGCTTTGTATGTTAACTCTCTTTTCAGCCACCAGGTTCCAGATGCCATCAGGATGCCGGCCAGGCTTCCCTGGACTGAAGACCCCACCAATGTGTCCTGGAGCTCTGCTTCCCCAGAGACCCACCCTACTAGGGAAAGAGAGAGGCAGACTGGGAGTATGGATCGACGCCCATGTTCAGCGGGGAAGCAATTACAGAAGCCAGACCTTCCACCTTCTGCAACCCACACGACCCTGGGTCCATACTCCCAGAGGGATAGAGAATGGGAAAGCTATTGGGAGGGGATGGGATATGGAGATTGGGTGGTGGGAATTGTGTGGAATTGTAGCCCCCCATCCTATGATTTTGTTAATGTCTCCTTTCTTAAATAAAAAAAAGTTTGCATCTAAAAAAAAAAATAGTACAAAGTTCAAGTATCCCAGTTTAAGCCCAGGGCTTCTACCTGTGGGGGGCGGAGGGTGTCACTTCACAAGCAGTGATATACATCTTTCTCTCTCCCTCTCTCTTTCTCCCTCCCCTCTCAATTTCTCTGTCTTATCCAATAAATTTTTTTTTAAAAATGGCCACAGGAGCAGTGGATTTGTAGTGCAGGTACTGAGCCCTAGCAATAACCCTGGAGGCAAAAAAAGAAGGAAAAAGAAGGAGGAAGTGGAGAAGAAGGGAAGGAAGGAAGGAAGGAAGGAAGGAAGGAAGGAAGACAACAATTTTTTTTTTTTTTTTAATCAGAGCACTGTTCAACTCTGGCTTATGGTAGTGCAGAGGATTGAACCTGGGACTTTGGAGCCTCAGATATGAGAGTCTGTTTGCATAACCATTATGCTATCTATCCTCTGCCCTCAACAAATTCTTGATTATTTGTTAAACTGTTTTCATTTTTAATTTTTTTTTAATTTCAGATAGAAAGAAACACCACAGGACCAAAGATTCTTTCTGTGTCTGTGGTATTCTCAAGTGGTGCCAGGGTTTGAACCTGGCTACATGAATAACAAGACAATGTCCTATCAAACAAGCTTCTATCTTCCAGCCTTAAAGAATTTTTGGTTGGAGGCTTATTATTTTTTTCCTTTCAGTTCTTTGACTCTGTCATGCCACTCTCTTCTGGCCTCAAAAGTTCCTATTGAAAAATATGTTGACAATCTTATGAGGGAGATCTCCTGTATGAGATAAACTGCTTTCCTTTTTTTTTTTTTCTCCAGGGTTATCACTGGGGCTCAGTGCTAACACTTGGAATCCACTGCTCCTGCAGCCAACTTATATGACAAATAGAAATTGAGAGGGGAAGAAAGAGAGGGAGAGAAAGATAGACACCTGCAGACCTACTTCACTGCCTATGAAGCGACCCCCTGCAGGTGGGGAGCTGGGAGCTCAAACCAGGATTCTTGCGCTACATACTATGTGAGCACTGCCTGGGCTCCTAAACTGATTTTCTCTTGATACTTTTAAGATTCTGTTTTTAGCTTTAACATTTGTCATTTAAATTATATGTCTTGGTGTGGATACCTCTGAATTCATCTTACTTGAACTCTCTAGACTCCTGTATCTATTTCTGACTCCTTCCATAGGCTCGGAAAGAATCTGGTCATTATTCCCTCATATATATATATATTTTTTTTTTAATTGCCACCAGGATTATCGCTGGGGCTTGGTGCTGATACTATGAATCCACAGTTCCTGGAAGCTACTTTTTCCACTTTTTTTTTTTGCCTCCAGGGTTATTGCTGGGCTCGGTGCCTGCACTACGAATCCATTGCTCCTGGAAGCTATTTTTCCCATTTTGTTGCCCTTGTTGTTGTGCTTGTTGTAGTTGTTATTATTGTCATAACTGTTGCTGTTATTGGATAGGACAGAAAGAAAAGGAGAGAGGCGGGGAAGACAGAGAGGGGATGAGAAAGATAGACCCCTGCAGACCTACTTCACCACCCGTGAAGCGACTCTCCTGCAGGTGGGGAGCCAGGGGCTCGAACCAGGATCCTTATGCAGTCCTTGAACTTTGTGCCGCGTGCGCTTAACCCGCTGCGTTACCCCCCCGACTCCCTTTCCACATTATTTTTTCTTTCTGCTTTTTATCTTTATTTGAGAAAAACAGAGAGAAATTGAGAGGGAAGGGGAGACAGAGAGAGAGAAAGAAAGACATCTGCAGACCTTCTTAACCACTCATGAAGTGTTCTCTCTGCAGGCTGGGATCGAGGATTCAAACTTGGATCCTTGCACATGGGGATATATGCACTTAAATAAGTATGCCACCACCCAGCCCCCTCAAATATTATTTTCTACCCCTTTCTCCCATTTCTTTCCTTCTGGGAGATCTAGGTCCTTTATGGTTTATTTTTATTTTTTATTTTTCTATCATCACTGGAATGTCACCACTCTGGCCAAATGTTTTCAGATAGAAAAAGACAAGGGTCAAGTGGTGGCTTGTCCAGTAGAGTGCACACATTACCATGTACAAGCTTCACAAGTGGTGGTAGAGTGCTACACATGTCTCTCCTCTTTCTCTACCAAAACATAAAGAGGGAGGGGGAGGGGGCTGAGCACGTGGTTAAGTGTGTGTGTTAACATGCACAAGGACCTGGGTTCAAGCCCCCAATCTACACCTGCAGAAGGGAACCTTCATGAGTGGTAACACAGTACTGCAGGTGTCTCCCTGCTATCTCCTCTCCCCTCTCAATTTCTCTCTCTATTTCTATCTAACATAAATAAATGAGTAAACAAATAAGATGGAAAGAGGAAACTAAGGGGGAAAGTGGCCTCTGGGAACAACACACACTCCGGCTTCTCATGTTGAGAGGCAAGGTAACCAAGAAGAGAAACATTTTTTCTGACATTTAACTTACTCTCCAAATCCCCATGTAGGAATCCATAGTCACATTGCCAAACCTCTCAGTCAGTTCCCTCACCTATAAGAAGCTGAGAAATAACCTATGTTGCAAAGTTGAGTAAAAGTTATAAACCATGGGGTCAGTGAGACAGCTCACCTGGGAGGGTACCCGCTTTGTAATATGTCTGACACAGGTTCAAGGCCAAGCCCCAGCACACTCAGGAATGTTCTTCAATGCCATGGTGTCTTTCTCTTTCTGTGTCTCCCTGTGTCTACACGAAAACATCATCCCAGAGTGGTGAAGCCCTGGTAACGACAAAAACAAAATAAACCAACAAAAAGTTAGAGATTATGCATACAGCAGCACAATGCCTAATAAACAGCAGCTGCGGGATTATTAAAATAGGAAATGACCCCCCCAAAAAACCTCTAAGAGGCAAAGCTCACTTGGCACTAGGAGTGTCTTTAGGGCAAGTTCACCATCATCATCATCATTATTATTGATTTAATAATAATGATTATTTAATGATAATTTAATAATGATTGACAAGATTGTAGGATAAGAGGGGTATAATTCCATATAATTTCCACCACCAGAGTTCTGTATCCCATTCCCTCCACTGGAAGTTTCCCTATTCTTACTATGTGCGCTTAACCCAGCGTGCCACCACCTGGCCCCTACTTCCCTATTCTTTATCCCTCTGGGAGTATGGACCTAAGATCTTTATGGGGTGAAGAAGTGGAAGGTCTAGTCTGTAATTGCTTCTCTGCTGGACATGGGTGTTGGCAGGTCGAGCCATACCCCCACCCAGCCTGTTTCTATTTTTCCCTAGTTTGGTAGGGTTCTGGAGAGGTGGGGTTCACATTGGTGAGGTCGTCTGTAAGGCAAGTTCTATTTCTACTAACCCATTTCCTTGTAAAAGGTGCTCCCTTTCCTACTATGTATGCCCAGAAGACATAGTTAATATAGACCCCAATTAGACTGTACTATTAAAAAAACCAGGTTCGAGCCCCTGGTCCCTACCTGCAGGGGGAAAGTTTTGCAAGTGGTGAAACAGTAATGCACGTCTCTTTCTTTCTCTCTCCCTCCCTCTTTCAATTCTCCCTCTCTTGATTTCTGGCTGTCTCTATCCAATAAATAAAGATAATTGAGGGGGCAGCAGGTGGTAGTGCGGAGGGTTGAATGCACATGGCATTAAGTGCAAGGACCCACACAAGGATCCTGGTTCGAGCCTCAGCTACCCACCTGCAGAGCAGTCACTTCACAAGCAGTGAAGCAGGTCTGCAGGTGTCTATCTTTCTCTCCTCCTCTCTGTCTTCCCCTCCTCCATTTCTCTCTGTCCTGACTGACAGCAATGACAACAATAATAATAACAACAACTATAAACAACAAGGACAACAAAAGGAAAAAAATAGCCTCCAGGAGCAGTGGATTCATAGTGCAAGCACTGAGCCCAGAGATAACCCTGGAGGCAAAAAAAAAAAGATAACTAAAAAAAATTTTTAAGTGGGATGGAGGGGGTAGTTTTTATACTAACTTTTCCCAAAGTTTGCTTATGTCATCTGAAATGATGCAGCATAATATCCATAATCCAAAGATGACTTTAAAATATGATCTAAGAAAGTACTAGTGCACTAGTATCCTGAAATATGCATGTCTGTATGCATAACACATGCAATTTTAAATATATAAATATACAATATGCATTACTATGACTTTAGGTATATATATAACATATATGTACATATTACACTTTTAGCTTTTCATGGATTAAATACACAAATTAAGAAAAGCAAAGTTGGTGTCATCTCAGGAGCCAGGGTCATTCAAAGCTCCCCATCAGGATTTCAGAGCATTAATTAATCCCTTTATTTTTACAAACGGAGGTGATGTGACATATCTGAGTTTACATCATTCAAAACTAAGAGGCAAGTCACAACCCTCTTCCCAGCCCAGTACCTCTCAGATCCCAATCTCTTCCCACCCATTTCCTGGCTTAGTCGGTTAGAGGGACAGAGGCAGAGAGGTCCCAGGACAGAATTGAGGAAGCAGAGAAAAGGCTGCAGGCAGACCCTCCCATCCTTCAAATAGATCCTCTTCTAAAAGGAAGGGAAACCTAAGCTTTCACCTTGCACATTTTCCTGGTCACTTGCCCTAACCAGATTTATGTGACTTGGTACTCATCCATTAACATAGATAATCAAAAATAGCTTTTGGGGGCCAGGCAGTAGCGAAGTGGGTTAAGCACACATGGCGCGAAGCGTTAGGAGTGGCTCCCTACCTGCAGGTGGGTCGCTTCACAAGCGGTGAAGCAGGTCTACAGGTGTCCATCTTTCTCTCTCCTTCTCTGTCTTCCCCTCCTCTCTCCATTTCTCTCTGTCCTATCCAACAACAACAATGACAACAATAACAGCAACAAGGGCAATGAAAATGGAAAAAAGGAGAAGTGGATTTGTAGTGCAGGCAATGAGCCCCAGCAATAACCCTGGAAGCTATATATATATATTTGAGGGACCCTAATGAAAGCTATATATATATAGCTTTCATTAGGGTCCCTCAAATAGCAACAGGAATAGAACAAGTAGTTCAGCTGGCACATGACAGAAAATGTTTCCTGCATGCCTGCTTCAAGCTCCTGCCTCAATGCACTTTATTCTCCAGCAAAATCCAAAGGCTTGTGGCTTCCCTGTAAGATCCACTCCTTCTAGTCTTCATGTTTATGCTCCTGCTGACCTTGCTGGCTGAAACTCCCTGCTGATCTTCCCTCAGTTCAATCGTCCTTTATAACACAGCCCACCTACTCCACAAGCTTGCCAGCATTTATCCATGTATCTTGTCCACTGTAGGATTCAGTGTAGGTGGGTGAGTATTTAAGGTTCTTAGAAGAGGTTTCCTGTCTCTGATGATTCAATTTTATTTTTTAATTATTATTCTTTTCTTTCTCCTTTATTATTTTGTTGTTGTTGTTTTGTTGTTGCTGCTGCTGTTTGTTGTTATTGACAGAAATAGAGAGAAACTGAGAGGGGTGTGGGAAGTAAAGAAGACAGAAAGAGAGAGGGGGTTGAGCGGTGGCACACCTGGCTAAGTGTACATATTACCAAGCATAAGCACCCAGGTTCTAGCCCCTGCTCTCCACCTTCAGAAGGCCTGCTTCACAAGTTGTAAAGCAGGTCTACAGGTGTGTGTCTTTCTCTCCCTCTCTCTATTTCCCCATCCTCTTTCAATTTCCTTCTGTCCTATCTAGTATAAATTAGAAAAAGAGAAGAAAAGGAAAGAAAAGAAAAGAAAAGGAGAAATGGCCACCAGGAGCCATGGATTCGTAGTGGCAGCACCAAGCCCCAGCAATAACCCTAGTGGCAATAAAAAAATTAAAAATAAAAAGGCAGAAAGATAGAAACCAGCCCTGCTCCACTGCTAGTAAAGTTTCCTCCCTGAAGGTGGGGATCAGGAGGCTAGAACCCACATTGAGCATGGTAAGCATTGAGTATGTACTCAACTGGGTGTGTTACTTCCCAACCCCTTAACAACATTATTCTTTTTTCTTTTTCTTTTTTCCTTTCCTTTCTTGGTTTATAGTCGACAGTAAAATATAGTCATTTGTACATGTGTAACATTTCTGTTTTCCTTCACATAAGACTCTAACCTCCCACCTAGGTCCTCCTCTGCCATCATGTTATTCCAGGACCTCAACACTCCCCCCAATCCCAGAGTAACAGCATTATTGTAACAACACGTACGATCAGAAGCATCAGACCTTATCTGTCATAGGCCAGTGAAGCTGTGGGAATGCCTGGCACAGCCCTGTTCTTCAGCCAGTGAGGAAATCTCTACACAAGACCCTGCAACAAACCTAGGACAGACAGTGCCAAGGACAAAGCACAAACCAAATCTCAAATCCAAAGGTCTTTGATTCTGATGTTCCCCTATACAACTTTAACAAGTCAAGTTTGTTCACGTTCTCTCACTTACAAACTTGGGATTATATCCAGGGGCACCAGCCTATGACCATGGGTCTCCAGGAGCTCATAAGCCCTTAAGTTTGTGGTTTTCTGTGCCCAGAAATTAACTCTGGGATGCAACACAAGCTGGTATTTCCTGGCCACAGTTACCGGAACCAACTACCAACGCAATGCTTTTGCTAATGGCCGATAGATAGCCTTTATTCTTGGGAGACTAGAAGCATTAGCAATCAGAGGCCTTGTACTTGAAATGCCTCTCCTCTGACAGCAGAAGGACTGATGAAGGAGAGTCAGAGACAGAGGAGAGAAGTGTGCACCCATACCATTAGAAATGAAGTACTGGGGTCAGATGGTGGTGCATTTGGTTGAGTGTATATGTTGCCATGTGCAAGGACTAGGGTTCAAGCCTCCAGTCCTCCCCTGCAGGAAAGAAGCTTCCCAGGCAGTGAAGTAGTACTGCAGGTCTCTCTATCTTCCCCATCTCTTTATTTCTTTCCTATCAAATATAAAAACAAATAAAAATAAAAAAGGAATGAGTATCTACTTGTCCTTTCCTCTGCCAGCTTAACTCAGATGGTTTTTCCTCTCCTTCTTTAAAAGATTTATTTATTTATTTATTTACTATGAGAGAGGGAGAGAATAGGACAGAAGGGAGGGGAAGAAAGAGAAACAATTCCTCAGCTCTGGCATAAAATAGTGTGACAGATTAAACCTGACACATTTGGGGGTCTCAGAAATGCAAGATAGTGTGTTTAGTTTTTTTTTTTTTAATAGCTGTAGGAAAAACAGGAGGTATCATGGCCACACTGTAGAGGAAGAAGACTCTGAGCCAAAGGTAAGGAAAGCTGGGTTCTCCAACAGGCTCAGTAGCTACTCTCTCTGTGAACAGAGACAATTCACTAAGCTTCTTTGGGTATGTTTCCTCATCTGTAAATTTAAAAGTTTAAACTCTCCAGACATGTACCAGTGCTCCACAAACTGGTATTCTGATGATTTGCTCTGCATTTAACTTGCAAAATAATTTCTTCACTGCATAGGCAATGTATAGTAACAACTGTCAGGAGAAAAAGAAAGAGTGGCAAGAATGATGAGAAAGCACCAGATATTTATAGCACTCCTTTACCAATTGTGAAGCTTCCCCTCTGTAGTAGGGAAGTAGGGGCTTGAACCCAGGTCCTTGTGCATGGTGACATGTACACTCAACTGAACTGAGTGCATCACCACCCGGCCCCCTTAATATAAATTCTTTTTTTTTCCCCTCCAGGGTTATTGCTGAGCTCGGTGCCTGCACCATGAATCCACCGCTCCTGGAGGCCATTTCTCCCCCTTTTTGTTGCCCTAGTTGTTGCAGCCTCGTTGCAGTTATTATTGCCATTGTTGACGTTGCTTTGTTGTTGGATAGGACAGAGAGAAATGGAGAGAGGAGGGGAAGACAGAGAGAGAGGGGGAGAGAAAGATAGACACCTGCAACCTGCTTCACCCGTGAAGCGACTCCACTGCAGGTGGGGAGCCGGGGGCTCGAACCGGGACCCCCACACTGGTCCCTGCGCTTTGCGCCACATGCGCTCAACCCACTGCACCACCACCCGACCCACGATAGAAATTCTTAAGGAACATGTCCCTAGGACTTAGTCCCTCCAGGTGCAGTGGAGGGGCAGATAGGGGATATATATATTTGTTCCCGGCTCTGCAGCTAATCTGTTTTAGGCCAAGGCTCAGTCACAAGAAAATATCCAAGCTCTCAGCTTCCACTTCTGCCTTGTGGACATAATATTTCCTTCTCTGCCTCTTGCACAAGATGCTGGGAGGAGTCCATGAACTTACACCTGTGAAATAGCTTTGAAATATGGTCTCACTGCTCTCAAGGCAGCACTCAACAGAGATGGAGGGCTTATCCAGAATCAGGGCTTTGGGTTCTGCCTGGCTTCCTTTACCAGTCCTGTGTCAATCAGCTGTCACTGTTCCTTCTCCTCAAACCATGTGCATTTTAAAAGCCTGCATAAACTCATCTGGAATTCACATACCCAAGCTTCAAACAGACAAGGACAATCCAAAATTGGAAACACAGGAAGAGGGCAGGTGGTGCTCTCTGTGAAAAATGAGCTTTGCAGGAGCAGCCTCCTTCTCCCAGAGCTTACCGATGCCTCCAGATGATTTGTAATGCTCCTGCTGAAAAACCCTCATCCTCATGAACACATTTTGAAGATAGAAATCAATCTTACAATATAACAGGGAGAGAAAATCTGTCAGGAAAAATGAAGAGGAGAAAAAACACCTAGTTCGAGAATCCTTGCTACTAAATAAATGGATCCCAGAGAAGCAAGGCTGCATCCATCTTTCACCCTCCCGCTCGTCATTTGCTAAGCAACTGCAAGAGTGGAGATTGAAGAGAGAGACTTGCTATCTGGCCCTTCCAGTCTTTTCCATCTCAATAATTTAGGCCAGACGCCATTAGAGGGAGACAATCTACTTTGTCATCTCACCTCAGGGCCCTCTTTACCCGATCCATGGCTTTCATGCTAGACTAGTGTTTGCCCAGGAGAGATAAAGACCCTTAGGGAATCCTCACAACTATATGCTGTGATACACTGGGCATTAGTCCTTCACAAGGTGAGGCTGCCATTGTAACCTTGAGGTATTTGTGATCTAAACAAAATACAGCAATATAGTGAGATTTAATTCAACCCCCAGATCAAGAGGATCCCACCTCTCAGACTTTCAAACCTTCCACATACAGAAAAGGAACTGTTGAAAATTATCAAACAATTCCTTGCAATGAGAATATGACAGTTTCAGATGGAGCTAAGCTATCAATTAAGGCAGAAGTCAGTGAGACCACCATGAATAACTAAGGTGGAGATGGATAACTGGAGCTGGTTAGGCTGAAGGTGTTACTCTCTGCTCTTCAAACTGCTTGAGCCTATGGAATGTCTCCCCTACAGCGCTGACACATTTATCAGCAAGCCACAAAATTGAGCGAGAACTTCCCCTACAGTTTGTAACTCTCCATGCATAAATGCACACAAATACCACCCCATTAACCAACAAAAATACCACACAGGGCTAGCTCAGAATAGTATCTGAAAAAATAATAAGGTATCTTTTAAAATATCTAACCAAAGGATAATTCTCTTCATTCATATGGGTTCCTTGAGGACAGAGACTAAGTCTACAACTTGAGACACTGTTGGCATATAGAAGTGCTCAATAAATATTTACTGAGCAAATCAATCGATCTGAACCAGATTAATAGCTGAAATAAAAAACTACTCAGGTCTACTAAGGGACAAACCAAGAAACCTGGTAACAGCAAGGCAGAAGTGCCCATGCATAAAAACAGGATACTCTCCCAGAGTTCACAACTTGTTGGCTATGTGACTGCACAAAAGACTGGTACTGCTGAATGGGAAACACCAGGGGCTGAGGAAAGAGTAGGGCCAAACCAGCTGCTCCTTATGGGGACAGCATAATAGTTATGCAAATGACTTTAATGCCTGAGGCTCTGTGGACCCAGGTTCAATCCCCAGAACCACCATAAGCCTGAGCTTGGGGTGGGGGGGGGGAGCATTTGGGGAAGAGAGAAAGGAAGAACCACTTGCAAAGTACCTATGTATACTCTATTAAGGCCAAATAAGAACATAAGTGTTACCATCATCATGTTGCCAAATATATGAAAACAACTTCAAGGAAGAAAATAAAACTCAGAGGACAAAATTAAAAGCAGGTCAGGAAAGGTCCCTCTAGAGTGATGAGTGATGGAGCAAAAATTACATGAGAGCATCACAATGTGGGTGGGGTCGCGGGCAGGCGGTAGCATACCGGGTTAAGTGCACACAGAACAAAGCACAAGGACCCGCAGAAGGATCCTGGTTCCAGCCCTTGACTCCCCACCTGTGGGAAGGGGGGATGTCACTTCACAAGTGGTGAAGCAAGTGTGCAGGTATCTATCTTTCTCCCTCTCTATCTTCCCCTACTCTCTCAATTTCTCTCTGTCCCATGCAAAAAATTGAAAAACTGGATTCACAGTGCAGGCACCAAAGTCCAGTGATCACCCTGGGGGGGGGGGGGATCACAATGTACACCCAGTCACTCACCGAAAATGTACCCACCCCCACCCCCCAAATATAAGGTCATCTTTAACTGCCATTATCCACAGGAACCTGAGTCATAGCCACTGGGCCCCTTCCCCCAACTCTCAGCACATAGCTTCTTACCTTCAAAAACAAAGGTACTGAGAACCAAGAGAAAAACTAGGAGGAAATGAAAATGCATCTAGTTCCCTGTCAAATGAAAATGTTATAGGCCCAAGGCCAATGAATATTCTTGGCCCGATGGTGTTCACCACCCTAAATTTAGCCAAATGTGAGCTTATTAAAGAAGTATTTTATTCAACCTTTGCAAGTCAGAGATTTGCCTCCTAATGCACAGCTTGCCTCCCCTCTGAAGCTGGAACACACTGTCCTTGGCTTTGTCATCCTTGCAAGAATCAGTGCCAACAAAAGCTCCACTGTTACCACCTCGCTCGGCTTATCCAAGCAGTGACCAGGTAAGGTTGCTAAGAGTACTGCCAAGATGTTCCCTTCCCCCAACAACCAGCCTTCTCCCCCCCACACACCTTCCCTTCACTGCTGGCTCACCTTCCTCCTTGCCCTCTGAGTTTTCTCTTCTTGTTAATCACTCTAGCTCCCGACGGCCTTTTAGGATGAGTAAACTTTAGGAGGAATTTGCATTCCATTAACATAACCAAGGTCTCTGATCTTTTGACAAACAAATTGTGATTGGGGCAGCACAGAAATTTGAAAAAACATGAAGTTTCAGAGGCCACCTCACCCTTTCACACAGGCAAGGTTCAGTTGCCTACTAAACAGGTCACAATATCAATTGTTTGCCCCATAAATGGAAACTAAAGCTATTTTTAGATGGATAGTAATTTGGGGAAACTTTAGAGCCAAAAGATCTGAGTGGCTAAATATATGTTTTAAGAGTCATCTAGTGGGAGTCAGGCAGTAGTGAAGCAGGTTAAGCACAGGTGGCACAAAGTGCAAGGACTGCCATAAGGGTCCCGGTTAGAGCCCCTGGCTCCCCACCTGCAGAGGAGTCCCTTCACAAGTGCTGAGGCAGGTCTGCAGGTGTCTATCTTTCTCTCTCTCTCTCTGTCTTCCCCTCCTCTCTCCATTTCTCTCTGTCCTATCCAACAACGACGACAACAATAAAAAACAAGGGCAATGAAAGAGGAATAAATAAATAAATAAATAAATATGAAAAACAAAAAGTCACCTAGGGAAATCAGGAGGTATGCTGGAGAAAGCTTTGGAGAATTGATTACTAAAGGTAGCTTCATGACACAAATGATGAGAGAGTCAGACACAGGGAACCAAGAGGCCAAGAAAGGGAGTGGAGACAACTAGTACCAAAGGGCTACCAGACCTTCTCAATTGCTCACTATTGTTTTCAACAAAATGTAAACCCGAAAATCTCCATATTCTATTCCAAATTCAGTCCCCTCAGGGAGAGTTGTGGAGCACCTGGTCTTTCAAGCCCACCTCTTTCCCTGTGAAGAACCTCTTCACTTCACTAGGCCTGCGAGTAGCAAAAGACCTTTTTCCAGGTGGAAGGAGGTAAGGCACCAGTTCTCTGAGCAGAGCAGGGCTTTTGTGACACCGACTGGGAGGTTGGAGGGTAGACAGAGACACTGCCTCTCTGGAATGAAACAGTAGCACTAGGAATTGGGGCAAGGGGAAGCCCCCTTCCAGATTATATCTGCTTGAAGATCAGAGCTTCTGTTAAAGGGAGATGAGGGGGAGAAAGGAACTGATTCAAGTTCAAAGGCCAGACTCAATTATTCTTAATAAACTTTGGTAGAATTTCTTGAGTGAATGTGCTGTGAGGAAATTTTCCAGAGACATATATATATATATATATAGCACTTTTCATTAGTTAGACTGTTGCTTTGCTGGGGAAAGTCAACCCAGCTCTTCTTAGCGTCATTCCAGAAGTTTCACCCCTAACTCATGGTTTTGTTTTGGTTTTTGTGGTTGCTGAGTTTACACCATTCCCAGTAGACTTTTTTAAATGTTTTTTAATCTTTATTTATTGGATAGAAACAGCCAGAAATCAAGAGGGAAGGGAGTGATAGAGAGGGAGAGAGACAGAGAGACACCTGCAGCACTGTTTCACCACTCTGAAAACTTTTCCCATGCAGATGGGGACCGAGGGCTCGAACCCAGGTCCTTACGCATTGTAATATGTGCGTTCAACCAGGTGCGCCACCACCCAGTGGCCCCCAGCAGATTTTTTTCAGACTGAAAGAAAAAGACACCTATAATGCAGTGGGAGTTAAGACTTAAACATGAGTCCAGCACTGGTGAAACAGGCACATTTTCCAGTTGCAATCCCCCGCCCCATTCATATTTTAAAGTATTGTGTTTCTCTGTTGTGTGGAGAAGAGGAAGAAAGTAGAAGTAGCAAAGCCTATATTTAACCCAAGTTCAAGCCTCCAGTCCACACCTGCGAAGGAAACTTCAGCAGTGCTACAGGTGTCTCTCTTCTCTATCTCTCTCCTCCCTCCTCCATTCTTTCTCACCCTCTATTAAACAAAAAAAAAGGGAGGGAAATGGCCTTTAGGCTTGGTGGAAGGGTCATGCAGGCATGAGAACCAGCAATAACCTTGGTGGCAAAAAATTAATTTGATTTTTAAACACACACACATATCCATAACTGAGACTAAAAGGTAGCTTTCCTAGTAGGACACATGCTATGCTGTAGGTTCAAAGTTCAAACCCTGGCACCAACAGGAGTGCCACAACACCAGGAGAGGTTCCAGTGTTGGGCTGTCTCTCCTTCATTAATTCACTGTCTTTATTTCTATTTCACTGTCTGAAGTAAAAAGAATTAAAAAGTAGGTTCAGGGAGTCGGGCTGTAGCACAGCGGGTTAAGCGCAGGTGGCGCAAAGCACAAGGATCGGCATAATTATCCCGATTCGAACCCCGGCTCCCCACCTGCAGGGGAATCGCTTCACAGGCAGTGAAGCAGGTCTGCAGGTGTCTATCTTTCTCTCCTCCTCTCTATCTTCCCCTCCTCTCTCCATTTCTCTCTGTCCTATCCAGCAACGACAACAACAATAATAACTACAACAATAAAACAACAAGGGCAACAAAAGGGAATAAATAAATAAATATTTAAAAAAATAATAAAAATTTTTTTAAAAAGACTTTTTTATAAAAAAAAAAAAGTAGGTTCAGCAGCATGAAATTGTACATAATCAAAGCCCTGGCACAGATAGATAGATAGATGGTGGGGGGTAGACAGCATAATGCAAAGAGATTTTCATGTCTGAGGTTCCAAAGTCCCAGGTCCAATACCCAGCACCACTATAAGCCAGAGCTGAGCAGTGCTCTGGGTAAAAAAAAAAACACACACACAGAAAACAACCAACCAACAAACAACAACAACAACAACAACAAAACACACAAGGATAGATATATATATATAGACAGGCAGACAAACATAAAGGTGGAGACTGAAACAGAGATATCTCATTTATGCTTGCTGCCCCTTAGTAGAGCAGTGCTCAAACATGAGAACTTCTCAGGAATTGGCTCCTTCGCAAGGACGACTTACCCTCAGTGCAGGGATTCCATATATTCTACCAGATAAAACTGTTATGTTTGTCTACTTCCTATTAGCACTCAATCAAGATTTTCCAACCCAGGACAGTCTCCCTTATCTATGCCTCTTAAGAGGCCCTTGAACTTCCTGACCATGTCCAGACTATCAAGTTTCCTTCCACTCTCTAATATTCATTCTTTGCTCCAGATTTATGTGTTCACAATCATCCTGTTTGCATAAGAACAACTTGTTGGTTCCCAGGCCAGGAAAATAGCTTAGCTAATAAAGTCTTGGACTAGCATGTTTGAGGTCCTGGTTCAGCCCTCACTGCCACATGTACCAAAGTGATGGTCTGGCTTTTCCCTGTTTCTCATAGGTGTGTGTGTGTGTGTGTGTGTGTGTGTGTGTGTGTGTGTGTATACATATATGCATATCTCTCTCATATAAGCAGTATGTGTGTACACATATGTTAAAGTTCATCTTTTAAAAACAAAAACTTGTCAGTTCCAATTGTCATTGTCCTGCCTCTCCATATATAAGTTCATCCTGTATTTGTTGCTTGTCTCTCACCTGCTCAGCCCACCCCAGATACTGTCTGATCAATCTAGCTATCTCTGACCTCTCCTTGACGTTTTTTATTTTTTCAATTTCTACAAATCTCTTGTTGCTTTCCCAGAACTGGCCTTCCTCTGTAGCCTTTGTTTGCTTATTTAACTCTCTTCTCTCTCTCTCTCTCTCTCTCTCTCTCTCCCTCTCCTGACTTTAATTCAGAATTTATGTTTTTCTTCCAGCTTTCCATACCTGATTAGGGTTCCAGGATTTGTTAATAGGTTTTTTAGCGTCAAGCCTCAACCAACTCTAGGTTCCTCACCTGGTATCAGCTACCAGTTCCTGCCACTCACTGCCAGCCCATTATTATCCCATAATCTTGTGTTTTTCTTCTAGCCTTCTTGTTCCTTTATTCCATGTGCAATCTCTTCATTCTATTTGCTCACCATTATTTCTATATTCCCAAGCCAAAAATTAGTCAATCCATTTTTTACACACTGACATAATATTAAGCAGAACATACAGGATAATTTTAAACAAAGAAATGCTGGATTTAAAATAAAACAAAATATCCAAAAAATATTATGGAAACTGACTATATATAGTAAAGGGAACTACTGTCTAAAAGATTGTAAAATCTATGAGAATATGAATTTCACTTTATTTATCACAGTATCCCCAGCACATAAACACTGTTTTGAATAAAAATAGGTTCAGTGGAGTTCAGCTGAAAAAAATGATTAGAAGCATAATATTTTTACATTTATACTCTAACTACTTAGACTCCTAGATTTACTCCTAGATTTACTTAGACTCCTATATTTACATGCTGTCACAAATTATTTCTAAGACATTATCTTGTGCTCTTAGCACTTTGGAATAATGCATTTACTTGTTCTTCCTCCAGTTTTTATGCCCATCTCAATTTTTAAAATTATTTTTATTTATTTATTTATTTATTCCCTTTTGTTGCCCTTGTTGTTTTATTGTTGTAGTTATTATTGTTGTCATTGTTGTTGGATAGGACAGAGAGAAATGGAGAGGGGAGGGAGAAGACAGAGAGAGGGAGAGAAAGATAGACACCTGCAGACCTGTTTCACCGCTTGTGAAACGACACCCCTGCAGGTGGGGAGCCAGGGCTTGAACCAGGATCCTTATGCAGGTCCTTGTGCTTAGCGCCACCTGCGCTTAACCCGCTGTGCTACAGCCCGACTCCCTTAAAATTATTTTTGCTTCAAACCCTATTCAGCATACTAGATGGAGTTACTCTAAGCCTGATTATGAGTTCCCCCAATGAGAACATCCTAATTTTGTCTGCTACTGAAATTAAAAGCAAGAAGGAAAGTTCTGATGGGGGCTGTGTTCCTTTGACATTGATAGTGTAGGCAAAAGGATAGCTTGGGTGTAGACCAGAACTGTTCTCATATGAAGTATTTATCTAGCTTTAATGATTAATTCTGATAGGCAGAGATTCAACTGATTTTATAAGCACTTTCCTTTACAGCCATGAACATCTGTATCAAATTATGTACCTTCCCCTGATGTGGGCAGAAATCTATTTGGCATTTCTCTAAATCTGTGATGCTTTCAATCATAAACTATGCAACGGCAAACACTTAAACAAAGATAGGTAGCAAGACTGAAAAAAAAAATGGTAAAACTACTACCATTAGAGAGAAAGGTAACACGTTGCAGCCAGTTTCACTTCTTTTTAATTTCTGATCACTAGTAAGTATCTCCCATTCCCTTCCCAAAAGATTAACAAAAATTGATTATTTTTAGCCTTGTCTAGTGGGAGATCTGAGTATATCTCTTTAATAGGTCATATTATCATAATTTAAATTAATACTCTTCCACGGGTTTTAACACGACCATTTGTATTCCTTCTGATCTTTGCAGTAACTTTTAAAAGGCTAAGAATCAGAATCTAGGAAGCCCTGAGGGAAAGAGGTGCTAAACTTGATTAATTTTGTTTCAGGGCACTGGGTGTCTGACATTCTTCCATTTTATTTTAACCAAGAAAGGCACCAAGATTATAGATTTTACCACAGCCCATCAGAAATACTTGGTCCTGGGATCCCCACAGGGCTTTTTGAGAAGTTTTAAATGAACAGGACATAATTAATAATAAGCATTTTTTACTATTAGCATTTTTATCACTATAGCATATCCAAGTAGCTAATACATCACAGCACTGAAACTCCAGACACAGTTATAAGAGCAGGTGTTGTCTGACCATCAAATCTCCAGATCCTTCCCTTGCCTATTCAGAGTCTAACTTGCATCTATACTTTATGTTCCTATACTATGACCCATGAGATGAAGGGTATTAATGGTGATCCTTCTAGATGATTTTTAAAACATTTCTATTATCTGTTGGATAGAGACAGAGAAAAAAATAGAGAGGGAAGGAGGAGATGGAGAGGGAGAAAGAGAAAGAGATACCAGAAGCACTGCTTCACTACGTGTGAAGCTCCCCCCACCCCCATAAGTGGGGACTGGGGACTTGAACCCAGGTCCTTGAACACTGTAATGGGTGCGCTCAACCAGACGTGTCACTGTCCAGCCCCATTTCTACATGGTTTTCAATGTACATATCAAAAGAGTTACCTAAGCTGGGAAGATAACATAATGATTATGCAGATAGATTTTAAGCGTGAGGATCTGAGCTCCCAGGTTCAATCTCTAACACTATCATAAAACAGAACTGAGCAGTGTTCTGGAAAGAAAAAGTTACAAAAGAAATAGGTCAAAATATCTAAGAGATAGCCTAGTACAATATTCTTCTGAATTTTTCCCCATCAGTGCTGGGGAATAAACTCAGGTCCTCCTCACACATATGCAATGCAACCTCCCCCTGCACAATTTTTAGCTTATTTTTAGAGACAAGAATAGGCATCAAAGAACTGTTTCATCATCCATGGAGTTCACTTGCTGCTATCCATGGCACTCCCATGTGGTGCCCAGCATCAAATCCAGGGTTTTGCACATGAGAAGGCATAGTCTCTACCTGCTGAGCCATCTCCTTGGCCCCTCTTCCTGAAATTTTAATCCACTATGCAGTTTATGCCACATTGAAGTGATCTGTGCAGCTAACTCCTTCAGCCAAATTGAACTTAGGAGCATACACTACTTCAACAGCCAGTTAAGCAATAATGAATCAGAACAGCTTCCTGAAGGCTAAGGTTGAAATGCTTATTACCAAAGAACAGATCCCTCGAAACTTACGTAATTATCAGGATGGCCTAAGCTAGGAACATGAGTCTTCACTAAAGCCCAATAGTATTACCCGTCATGACAAGGGAAACAAGTCTGGCTTGAGTTCAGCCTCCAGACAGAAAACCAAAATTGAATCCCCAGAAGTACAGGAGGTTTACATCAGGGAGGGAAAGTGTTGAAGCCAGCACATAAATATATTTAGGCAGCCTGTTCCTGAGTGGCAGGAAACAAGATGGTGTCTAAGTGCAGATAACAAGGACAGGAAGGAAAGGAACTGTGCCAGACAGCAGAGATCTGTGCCAGCCAGTCTGCAGCTTGAGGAGAGACATCTGAGATGAAAGGGATTTCACGCTAAATCAAATTCGCAGCTGATTTTGTTGAGGTGCTTAAGGAACCTTCTGTTTGAATACTCTCCTATTCAGTTTGGATTCCCTTTCTTTGTTTCACTTTGTTTTCCTTTCAGCTCTCCAGTTCCTCAGACCAGTAGTTTCCCTCAGATGCCTCCCCCAGCTTTGTTCTCAATAAACTATGATTTGCTAAATCTAATATCTGAGGTAAGAAGTAGGAGGCTCAGCTGGGGTATTTTGTAATTCAAAAGACAGTGAAGAAAACTTAGTACAAACTATGATTTTATATTTATTTATTTTCCCTTTTGTTGCCCTTGTTGTTTTTCGTTGTTATTGTAGTTATTATGTTGTTGTTATTGATGTCGTTGTTGTTAGATAGGGCAGAGAAAAATGAAGAGGGGAGGGGAAGACAGAGAGGGGAAGAGAAAGATAGACACCTGCAGACCTGCTTCACCACCTGTGAAGCGACTTCCCTGCAAGTGGGGAGCCCGGGGCTCAAACTGGGATCCTTGCCAATCCTTGTGCTTTACGCCCGGTGCACTTAACCTGCAGCGCACTCCCAAAACAATGATTTTAATATGTGTACTTAACCGGGTGTGCCATTGCCTGGCTCACAAGCTAGGACTTCATTTGTTTGTTTGTTTTGTCTCCAGGGTTATCGCTGGGGCTCGTGCCTGCACTACAAATCCACTGCTCCTGGAGGCCATTTTCCCCATTCTAGTTGCCCTTGTTGTTATTATTGTTATTGCTGTCATTATTGTTGGACAGGACAGAGAGAGAAGTCTAGAGAAGAAGGGAAGGCAGAGAGGGGGAGAGAAAGACACTTGCAGACCTGCTTCACTGCTTGTGAAGCAACCCCCCTACAGGTGGGGAGCTGGAGGCTCGAACTGGGACCCTTGGACTGGTCCTTGCACTTTGCACCATGTACACTTAACCCACTGCACTACTGCCCAGCCCCCTCATACTATGACTTTATAAGCAGGAATTGCCAATGCTGCTAGTTGCAAGAGCTAAGTTTACATGTCAGTCAAGTACTCCTTTAGTGTCTTCGTGGAAATGCAGCCTCAAGAAGCAGAAAAACAGGACAAGAGTCTTGGCAGAGAAAATTTCCCTTGAACATCAGCATCAAGTAGTGCAATATTTTCCAACATCTTTCAGACACTTGTATAAGAAACATTTTCTGTAACCCCTCCCACACCCAAACATCTAAGAGATCAAGATACAGATGTTCTGGTTGGCGTGACTCTCAAGAGACCTACAATTTCACAGAGCTGGTCTCCCCCTTGAGAACGTCTCCCCATTTCTTCCTTCACAGATGCTTCTGAGGCAGTTCTGTAGAAGCCCAGGACTGTGTGGAGCATGATTTGGGAAAATATTCACTAGTAGTTAAACTTCTGAATCAAGAAATCCTAGTTCCAAGTCCCAGTTCTCCCATCTACTACTTGTTTCAGTTCAAGCACATTAACCTAAACTTCTACCGCTTGCCTATAAAATGCAGATAATAGTAGCACTCTCAAAGACTGTTTGGGATGTTACATTAAGATAATGCATGTAAAATACTTAGTATTGCCTATCCTATAGAAAGAATTCAGTTACTGTCTCAGATATTATTATCGCTATTAAAATGCCATATATTAGGAGAGTCAAACAAGAGTCTTTTAATAGTGGAGGCAAGAATTTGTAACTTCAGTCCTTATCATTCTTCGATAATATTGTTTCCCAGATTGTATTTAAACATTATTTTCAGAAACATTTCATGAGTAAAGGCCTGCAGTCACATCTCATAGGAAAACACGTGTCTAATAAAGCCTCCTGCAGCTGGGAGATGGCTCAGCTGGTAGAGCACATGTTATCATGCACTAGGACCTGGATTCAAGTCCCAGTCTACCACATAAGAGCACCTGGGGGGGAGGGGAGCTTCATAAGCAGTGGGGTGGTGCTGGGGTGTCTTTCCTTCTCTGTGTCTCCTTATCTCTCTCTGTTTCTCACCATCTATCTGGGGAGCTATGGGAAAGAAAATAAATGCCTCCTGGGAATAGTAGAGTTGTGCAAGCACTGATTCCCCAGTTGATAACCTTGGTGACAAAATAAAAGCCACAGAGAAATTCACAATGCCAAATGTCTGGGAAGAGGTCAGCAAGTCACCTGGCAAAACTTGACCTTGAGAAGTTGACTCTTAGGCTGGACAGTGGTGCATCAGGTTGTGTGTACACATTACTATGCAAAAGGACTTAAGTTCAAGCTTCAGTCTCCACTGACAGCAAGGCTGCTTCATGAGCAGTGGAATGGTACTAAAGATTTCTCTCTCCTTCTCTATCTCCCTTCCCCTCTAAGTTTCTCTGCCTTATCAAATAAAATAAATAAATATTTTTAAAAAAGAAAGATGACTTGTTGCCCTTCTGGGGGTAGAATGAATGAGTCAAGACTGATGGAACGGAACAGACACTGGTTGGGAAACCACTGCAATAATTCAAGGAAGAGATAACTGCAGAGTCAAACCAAGTGACCAGATTCAAGATAAAGAGGAGGGAAGGCAGCTCATTAAGCAGAGCACAGACTAGCCATGCTTGAGGCCTTGCGTTTAAGCCCTGATACCACATGGGCATACTATGAACAGCATCAGGCGAAAAAAGCACTAGGTGGAGTGATATTGTGGTGTCTCTCTTCTCTCTCTCTCTTTTAAAATAAACCAAGGATAAAAAGATTGAGCTGAAGAGGTTACTCGGTGGTGGTTATCTTAAACAAATGAGATTCTGGGTTCATCCCCCAGCACTACACAGAAAAGAGAGAGAGAGAAAAAGGGATGGGGGTAGGAAGATGAAAGAGTCAGCCATGAGACTCAGGATTTTCTGGCCTGATAAAGGAATATACAATGGTAGTACACTAGTAGAAACAGAATAAATTGCAGAATCAGACTAGAGAAAGATAAGTGTCATTTTGCACTATTGAATCTGAAAGGCATATGTTCCACTGCAAGTAATACAAACTCCATTCAAACTAACACAAGTAAAAAGATCATGTATTACCCCACCAATGTGTTCTGGAGCTCAGCTACCTACTAGGGAAAGAGAGAGGCAGGCTGGGAGTACGGATAGACCAGTCAACACCCATGTTCAGCGGGGAAGCAATTACAGAAGCCAGACCTTCAACCTTCTGCATCCCACAATGACCTTGGGTCCACACTCCCAGAGGGTTAAAGAATAGGAAAGTTATCAGGAGAGGGGATGGGATATGGAGATCTGGTGGTGTCTGTCTTTCTCTCCTCCTCTCTGTCTTCCCCTCCTCTCTCCATTTGTCTCTGTCCTATCCAACAACGACGACATCAGTGACAACAACAATAATAACTATAACAACAATAAAACAACAAGGGCAACAGAAGAGAAAAAAATAGCTTCCAGGAGCAGTGGATTCATAATGCAGACACCAAATCCAGCAATAACCCTGGAGGCAAAAAAAGAAAAAAAAAAAAAAAGAAAGAAAGAACAAAAGAAAGAAAGAGGAGGAAGAAAGAAAGAAAAGAGAAAAAGAAAGAAATTACAGGGGCTGGGTGGTAGCGCAGCACATTAAGTGCACATGGCACCAAGCGCAAGGACCAGCACAAGGATCCCAATTCGAGCCCCAGCTCGCCATCTGCAGAGGGTCGCTTCACAGGCGGTGAAGCAGATCTGCAGGTGTCTAGCTTTCTCTCCCCCTCTATATCTTCCCCTCTTCTCTCAATTTCTCCCTATCCTATCTCACAACAACAATAAAAACCGCAAGGGAAACAAGGGCAACAAAAATGGGGGAATAGCCTCCAGGAGCAAAGGATTCATAGTGCAGGCTCCAAGCCCCAGCGATAACCCTGAAGGAAAATAAATAAATTACTAGGATCCTGGCAGTGGCTCACCTGGTAGAGCACTGATGTTACCATGCACACGGAATCAGGTTCACGGCCCTGGTCTCCATTTGCAGGGTGGAGGCTTCAAGTGCTGCAGATGTGCACAAGTGGTGGGGCAGTGCTGCAGACGTCACTCTCTCTCCTCACTCCCCTCTCAACTTCTCTTTGTTTCTAACCAAAATAAAAAATAAAATGAAACTTTTTTTTTAAATAAAATAGATTACTGAGTCCCAGTCATAGAGTTTTTGCTCAGTAAGTAGGAAGTAGGGATGGGGAAGTTTGCATTTCTAATAAATTCCCAGATGATGCTAATTCTTGCTGGTCCAGGGATGACTCTTTGATAACTAATAGGTACTATTAGTCATTCTCCAACCTTACAGTCAAATCTCAGTAACACAATATGATTTTCCCCTACTTATTGAAAGAATTCTATGATCAGAATCTTCTCTTGAATAGATTTTTTTCCCTCTATATATGCCAGGTGTAGTCTATGATAGAAAGGCTATCAGGTTAGGCACAACCTAAATTAACTTGGGAAATACTTTTTTTTTTCTTTTGCCTCTAGGGTTATCAGTTGTGCTCAGTGCTGGCACTATGACTCCACTGCTCCTGGAGGCTAATTTTTCCTTTCCTTTTTTTTAATTTTTTGGATACAACAGAGAAAAATTGAGAGGGGAGGGGAAGATAGAAAGGGGGAGAGAAGGAGGCTGGGCCTTAGTGCACCAGGTTAAGTGCACATAGTACCAAAGCACAAGGACCAGCGCAAGGATCCTGGTTCAAGACCCCGGCCCCTCACCTATGGGGGGGTCCCCTCACAAGGGGTGAGGCAGGTCTGCAGGTATCCATCATCCTCTCCCCACTCTATTTCCCCTTCCCCTCCCAATTTCTGTCTGTCCTATCCAATACAATCGAAAAAGAAAACAAAGTGGCCACAGGAGCAGTAGATTCATAGTGCTGGCACCAAGCCCCAGTGCTAACGCCTTCCTCACCTACTTCCATTTCACTTTCTTCAATTACTCTAAGGGTAACCTTGTCAGATAAAGTAAGGACTACAAAAGCTGGATAAGGGCAAGAGACCAACATACTTTAATGATGGTTCTTTTGGTCACTACCAGGCCACCCCATCATCCAGGGCACTAGTCATGGAATTCTAGGATTACCACATAGATATGATAGGCCTAGACCTCTAACAGATCCCTCTCTCCACCATCACTGGTCATCGCCATCAGGAACAGCATCATGGACCCACTTGTGGGCCTCTACAGGACCTTGCCCTCAATATGAAACAACAATGGTAGGGACTGCCCCACTCCCCAAAGAAAGGCTGGGTCAACATACTCTGCCACTCCAAGAACACAGATCCTGAAATGAGTGCAGCCTAGAATGTTCCTAGCTATGACCACAGAAAGGAAGCTCAGACCTACAGGGATGCAGAGTTTACACAGGCTCCTGTGCTCAATATGGGTCCCAGGTCAGATTGAAGGGGTTTACAGTTAACAGTAGTTAAATACTTTTCCCATATTTTGGAGCTACTCTCTTTCCTGATACAGCTTTCTAGTCTCATTTCCAACTCTAACTTTTAGCCCACCTGCATGTTAGCTGTTGAACTCAGGCAAAAGTTAGTAAAGTCACGGGACCCTTGGAATATACTTAAAATAGACTTCACAGCTTTTTCCAAAATGGAGACCCCATAAATCTCATCTGATATAGTCTTACCTCTAGGTTCCTGATTATTAAACAAATTTTTCTCCTTTATATATGAATGCTTTTCAGCCACCAAGTTGCAGATGCTACTATGATACCAACCTGACTTCCCTGAGCAGAGGACCTCACCAATGAGTCCTGGAGTCCCACTTCTCCAGAGCCCTGCCCAACTAGGGAAAGAAAGAAACAGGCTGGGAGTATGGAAGGATCTGTCAACACCCAAGTCCAGCAGAGAAGCAAAGAAGCCAGATCTTCCTCCTTCTGCACCCCATAATGATCCTGGGTCCATACCCCCAGAGGGATAAAGAATAGAAAAGCTTTTGGGGGGTAGAGAAATGCAGAACTCCGGTGATGGGAATTGTGTGGAATTGTAGCCCTCTTATCCAAAGACTTATTGATCATTATTAAATCAATAAAAAGAGGAGGGTTAGAGAAAGAGAGACATCTACTGACCTGCTTTACCGCTTGTGAAGCGACCCCCCCCCCGCATGTGGGGAGCAGGGCCTCAAACCAGGATCCTTGTGCCAGTGCTTACACTTCATACTATGTGCACATAACACAGTGCACTACTGCCTGGCCCCCAACTTGGGAAACTATTTTTAAATTTGTTATTACTGATTTTTAATATAGATTTACAAAATTGTAAGATAATAGGGGTATAATTCCATACAATTCCTGCCACCAGAGTTCTGTGTCCCACCCTCCACCCCACCCCGATTAAGAACTGTAGTAGTTCCCCCAAAGTCACAGATATGGGTTGATTCTATAACTATCTATCTGTATCTATGTATATTTTTTCTGATTTTTTTCAGTGGTCCTGCCTTCACTTGCTTTCAAAGTCACCCCTATACCTACTACATCCAACTGCCTTACTTAGGAAATTCATTATCACTCTTAAATGTGTGACTTCCAGGCCTCTGTCTCACTACATTCTATTCCACGTGCCAGAAGCTAAAAATTACCTGGTATTCTCAGCTTTCTTTCTACAACATTCTTAACACATCGGCAGGCAGATGGATACCTTAGAAAGCAAGGAAGTCATGAACTCAGAAAGGCCAAAAAGAAAAGAATCACATCAAGATATTATCAAAAATATCCTAGTAGTTGTGTTTATACCATCAGAACTGTGGAATTTTTTATTTTCTCCATACAAGTGTATTTTCCCCCTCCAGTTATAGCTACAAAGCCATGAAGTATCCTCTAACTTCTTGCTTTTAGGTTCCTTTTAGGCTGCTTCTTTTAGCTGTTATTTTAGGGAGTAATTGGGCAACTATCCCTGCCACAGCTAAAGTCCCAAGAGGAAGAGAGCAGTCCTCTCTTTATCTGTCCTTTAAAGTAAAAGTGCAGCAAGCAAGTAGACTTTAAAAAAAAAATGCCATAACGTACTTAATCAAATATTTCCTACTTAGACCTAGATACCTTCCATACCTACTTCCTATTTCACTTCTCTCAATCATCTAAGTCTAACCTAGTCAGATAAAGTAAGGACTACAAAAGCTGGATAAGAGACCGGCACACTTTAATGAAGGTCCTTCGGTCACTACCACTCCATCATCCAGGGCCCATCAGAGAATCCTGGGATTCCCACATAGATATGAGGGGCCTAGACCTCTAGCAGATCCCTCTCTCCACCATCACTGGTCATCTCCATCAGGAACAATATCATAAACCCTCTTGTGGGCCTCTACATTGTCCTCAATGTAGAACAACAGTGGTAGAAATTGTTCCACTCTCTGAAAGGAGGCTATTCAAGGAAGACTAGTCCTGAAATGAGTGCAGCCTTGAATGTTTGTAGCCATGACCATGGAATTTGAGCTCAGACTGACAGGGATGCAACGAACAGTGGAATCAGACAGGAAGTGAGCACCAGCATTACCTCTGGTGGCAAAGAATAAGGTGAAGGAGAAGGAGGAAGTGGAGGAGGAGAAGAATGCTTTCTTGCTCCCATATCACTGTATTTTACTCGGCTATCAGGGTAGCCTGTCATCTTGCTTGAAACACTCCCTTCTTTCAAGGTCTGTTTACTGGGCTCTTCTTGCTCCAGAACTCACAGTCATTCGCTCTATCTTAAATCTACCTTACTCCCCCCAAAGATGTCTTTTGTAATGAACTGTGTCCTGCCAGATACCTTAGTGACCCAGACATTTGGCCCAAAGTGCATCTGATTTTTACCAGTCATGAACAGACAGGCCTCAACACTGAAGAAGAAGTTACAGAAAGAACTGGATTGGTATGAATCACAGCAAGAAAAAAATCTATGGAGTATTAGATTTAGAGAATATTACTCTCTGGCATTATTTGAACACCTCTCTGACCATACTTGCTAGGCCTAGATCAGCGCTTCCATTATAAATCCTATTTTCAAGGGTTTATGACTTGCTATAAAAATTCAATCTAAACTGAAAAGCAACAGAGCAAATTTGCAGTTCAAGAAGCAGTTAGATTCAAGAAAGGATAAAAAGTTGGGAAGAAACAGACACAAAAGAGAAAAGGAATCAAGTCCTTTAAAAAGAGGCCAGCTAGAACTCTTGCCTTCTTTCTGCCTCTATGTGACCTGAAGATGATTTTGTTTTTAAATTTGAGTTTTCACAGGCTATTAACTCTCATGTGCAAAGAGACCTATAGAGACACTGAAGCCAAATAAATAAATACATTTAGCTCCGTGATGTGTTTTCGATTAGAAGTGGCAGCAGCAAGTGTTGAACCTTGTTCCTCAGGACTCCTCTGGGGAAAAATGACTCTACTCAGGGGTTACACTCATGAAAGCACCCTAGGAAATGTACCAGAATTTTCTCTGGTTTAGTAAAAAGCGGGAAAGGTAAAGGAGATGCTCAGTAACCTTATACATTCTGATCAGATAAAAGTAAACTATAACTACTTATTTCCTGAAAATAAAGCAATCAGATGCCTCTATATGTTACTCTATGGAGTCATATTTTGAAGCAGGCTTGTAAACATCTACCTGTTTATGTATCCAGCTATGATTTCATCATAAAGTGAGCCAACAGATACTTAGCAGCTTTGGTCAGCATTACCACTAACCTTCAGTTCGCAGGGAAAACACATCTATTAGTTCAGAAATATCATCCCCTTTGCCTTGGAAGCATAGGCTAAGACTACACAAAGATCAACAAAGTCTACCTTGCCTTGTTCAAAGATGAGTCTCTGCCCCCAATTTTCTATTAAGAAATCTTAGAGTGGTCCAGGGGAGCATGGAGAAGACAGAAAAACATTTAGAGTCCAGACTATCTCCATAGGGAAGCACCCAAGGGTGGCAATCTAGTCATGAAAGAAGAAAGCAGAGAATTTATCTTGACCATGATTACATAGCAAGCAATGACTGCTGCTGAGCTCACAGGATTATCTGATAGGGCTGATGGAAAATAGAGTGGGACACAAGTGTCTGTCCAATTCTTCCTGCTACAAAACAAGACTCTATATTCTGTAAAGCTGACAGTTTGATATCAAGCAGAAGAATTTAATAGCAGGAACAAAGAATAGAATTTGTATTATTGTTGTTGTTGTTGTTATTATTATTATTATTAAGCATCCATGCTGCTATAAATATGTTTACATGTTAACTCATGTAAACTTCATTAACAAAAAAAAAAAAAAACCTCTATGGTGCTGATATGTATTATCCCTTTAAAAGATGATGAAATTAAGACTAATTAACTCACTTTAGGTTAAACCACAAACAAGCCAGCAAAGGCAAAACTGAATCCATACCTTTCTCATATCAAAGCTCTTGATCTTCTCTATTAGCTCCAAGTAATATTTCAGTGGATAGATTACAGAGTGGAAATGAATTTGAGATGCTCTAAAAGTTTCAGGTATGATGTTATCTGGGGTGGAACTAGAGAGAAGCCAGGTAATCATTTGTACAAAGGAAAGCAGATTTCAATTATGCTAATTCCTCAAATCTAGAAAATTATAAAAATAATATAAAGGATTCCTGGGATTGTACAAATAAAACAAAGCACAGACAACCCCACTAATGTGTCTTGGAGCTCCGCTTCCCCAGAGCCCTTCCCCACTAGGGAAAGAGAGACAGGCTGGGAGTATGGATCGACCTGTCAACGCCTATGTTCAGTGGGGAAGCAATTACAGAAGCCAGACCTTCAACCTTCATCCCACAATGATCTTGAGTCCATACACCCAGAGGGATAAAGAATAGGAAAGCTATCAGGGGAGGGGATGGGCTATGGAGGTCTGGTGGTGGGAATTGTGCGAAGTTGTACCCCTCTTATCCTATGGTTTTGTCAATGTTTCCTTTTTATAAAATAAAAATAAATAAAACAAAGCAACCAACAATCTTACTTTATCAATATAAATGACCAATACAACGATGTCACTGTGAACTCTGAAAGAGTTCCCACTTTCATTTTTACTTATTTATTTTTTCCCTTTTATTGCCTTTGTTGTTTATCATCATTGTTGTTATTATTGTTGTTATTGTTGTTGGATAGGACAGAGAGAAATGTAGAGAGGAGGGGAAGACAGAGAGGGGGAAAAAAAGATAGACACCTGCAGACCTGCTTTACAGCCTGTGAAGCGAACCCCCTGCAGGTGGGAAGCCAGGGGCTAGAACTGGGATCCTGATGCTGGTTCATGATGCTTTGCACCATGTGTGCTTAATCCATTGCACCACCATGCAGCTCCCAAATTCCTGCTTTTAAAGATAGTGTTGGTAATTAGGCTACTCCTCAGCTCCCAGCCCATGCTACTATAATCTTGGAGAGGCTGGAGTTGTAACCTTGCAAACTATACTTCTGCTTGCCCAGTGGGTACTCTATTTGAGCTCTCCCAACAGGGCATGCTAGAAAAAGACTGAGAATATTCTAGGCATTTCCCTGCTGGAAAAGTACAGCAGTAGATTCTAGTTGCAAGTGCCTCTCTCTCACTCTCCAAAACCAAACTTATTGCACCTTCTCAGAGCCACCAGGACCTTTTTCTATCCTGGACCTCTTCTAGAGTTTAGTATCCTTCAATTGTTGCCTCAAAAGATACAGTTGCTTCTTCTTTAAGCTGCTATACTGTTACACTATTGTTCTCTTTTGCATCTAACTAGTTAAACACCCATGCAATAAATTCCTTTTTAATCAACTCCCTATTAACATAGCTGGTCTGATTCATTTTCCTGAATGGGATCTGGCACATATAAAGTATTCTTTTTTTTCATATCAAGTATTCTAATGGAATGTTCTTTAATCTTTTTCTTAAGTAGAACTCTCCTTGCACCCTACATTTTTTTTATATTGTGCCATATTAAAAATTACTCTGGGAAGTGTAAGCTACACCCACTATGGAAGAAAAAAAAAAAAAAGAGTTGCCTTATGAGCCAGTAGTTCCACTCTGAGGAATATACCCAAAAGAAATTAAAACTCTTGAAAATATATCTGTATTCCTTGTTCACAGTAGAATTATTTACAATAGCCAAGGCAGGGAAACAATCTAAGTGTCCAACAACGAATGACTGGATGAAGAAGTCGTGGTATACAGTTGTGCATAGCTTAACTGTAGGGGATATATTCTGAGAACTGCATCATTAAGCTATTTTATCATTGTATGAATGCCACAGAGTGTTATTTGTAGTAGGCTAGGTGATGTGACCTACTATACACATAGGCTACATGATAAGGAACCACTATGTTCCACTGACAGAAATGTCATTGGGCTACACATGACTGTATAGGTACACACTGAAATATTATTTCGGTCATAAAAAGGAATGAAGTACCTATACATACTACAATCTCAATGAATCTCCATAACATATTAAGTGAAAGAAGCAATACACTAAAGGTCACATCTTATGACTATATATATGAAATATGGAAAACAGGTCCGTATAAACAGAACACTGATTGATGCTTGTTCAGTCTTGTGAGGAAAGGGAGAACACAGAGAACTGCTTATTGTGTAAGGGCATTTACTTCTGAGTGATGGAAATGTTTTTAACTAAATATAGTTTGTGCAAGATTTTGAAAGTAAAAAGTGTGACTTAAAACAGGCTGAATATATGTGAACTTCAAATCAATAAGTTATTTTGAAAGGAAGAAGAGTAGGATAGAGGGGAGAAAGGTAAGAAGGAGACAAGCCAGAAGATGGAGAGAGAAGAATCTAGGTCCAAAGAATATGACTGAGAATTTGGATCAATCTTTCCCTAAAATAGATAACCTTATAATTTTGTCAGGTTAAACAACAAGAATTTTTTTTTTATCATTTCATAAGTTGGGTTTCTCTCTTTTCCAGCCAAGAAATCTTCATATTGCCCTTAATTAAGGGTAGTCCACTAGAACCCACCAAAATTTAAATTGGTTTCCATCTGTGCTGGTTTCAGTGGAAGAGACCAGCTCACCAACAACTTATCTGGAAAACCATGTTTGTAGCAGCAGATGCTCAGGGACACTTGAGCTGTCTCTTTGTCAGACTGAATCATCCCAGTTTCAAACTTTCAAAACATTTTATAGGAATTGTGTGGAGTTGGACCCCTCTTATCCTATGGTTTTTGTCAGTGTTTCATATATATAGATTTTCCCTTTTGTTGCCCTTGTTCTTTAACATTGCTGTGGTTATTGATGTCGTTGTTGTTGGATAGGACAGAGAGAAATGGAAAGAGGAGGGGAAGACAGAGAGGGGGAGAGAAAGATAGACACCTGCAGACCTGCTTCACCGCCTGTGAAGTGACTCCCCTGCAGGTGGGGAGCCAGGGGCTCGAACCCGGATCCTGAGGCCAGTCCTTGCGCTTTGCACCACGTGCGCTTAACCCGCTGCGTCACCAACTGACTCCCCAGTGTTTCCTTTTCATAAATAAAAAGTACTAAAAAAAAGAGTAGCTTGTAAATTCTGAGATTATCTATACATATTTATTTGAATAAGTAAATGCATGGTGGGAAAAAAAGACATTTTAGTAAACTCCTTGGCAGAAGTAAAAGATTTAAGATATTTCTCCGTTCTGACCAACAAAAGAAATGACCACTGTGTCTCAGCAAAGCAATGTTGCCAACTCACCCTATGGTAAGTGAGTGAGTGAGTGAGTGAGTGCTGTGCAAGTAATCTAAGAATAATGAATCCTCTGGCTCTTCAGACTTACTCCCTCTACTTCCTTCCCTACCCATAATCACCTTGATGCTTTTTATGTATTATCAGTGAAGGGCTAATGACATTTTAATACTGTAGGTGCGGGCTTAACTGTTAGCTTATAATTGAAAGGCTCTAAGTGAAAGGAACTAAGCACCTATACGAAAATTTGATGTGCTTCTGTCCGGTGTCCATTTGGATATCAGAACACACCTACAATTGATGAATTGATCACTTTGCTAGTTTCCTACAAGCGACTGGGTTTCTTTATCTTCCCTTGCCCTGGATGGCTAACTTAAACACATGGAAATTGGCATGGGGCTTGGGTAACTTATACCACCAAATGGGTGGTATTCTCCAATGTGTTACAGTTGGAGAAAACCTGGTAAAATGCTGACGTGGCAAGTAGAAGCAACAGACACCAATTCAAGCCAAGTAGAAAAAGCTTAATTGTTTGACAGGTAACCATGGGCAAAACTTATAACCTCTGGCCTTGAGATTTTCTTTTTTATAAAAGAAAATAATGGGAGCTTACCTCAAAGATAATTTATTTTCAGAATCAAAATTTCATAGTTTACATGTCAGAAGTAGTTTCCCTCATTTTCAAGAGACAGAGGGTCACCCCACTAGGGAAAGATATAAACAGGCTGTGGGCATGGATTGACCTCTTAAGGTCCATTACTTGTCCATCCAGCAGACAAGTAATTATAGAAGCCAAAACTCCCACCTTCTGCACCTATAAAGAATTATGATGGGACTAGGGAGATAGCATAATGGTTATGCAAATTGACTTTAGTGCCTGAGACTCTGATGTCACAGGTTCAGTCTCCAGCACCACCATAAGCCACAGCTGAACAGTGCTGTAGTAAAAAAAAAAAAAAAAAAAGGAAAAGAAAAAGAAAAAATATATAGTCCAGGGGTGCCTGTCGGTGGTGCACCTGGTTAAACATTCATATTATATTGTACAAGGATACAAGCCCCCAACCCCCACCTGCATAGGGATGCTTCACAAGTGGTGAAGCAGGACTGCAGGTGTCTCTGTCTATCTCCCCCTTTGCAATTTCTCTTTGTCCCTATCCAACAATAAATAAATAATATATATATATATTTTAATTGTTTAAAAATAATTATGGTCCATACTCCCAGAGGGGGGGAAATGTTAGGGAAAGATGACCAGAGGGCTCTGAACTCTAATTCCATCTGGACCCAGAGAAAGAAAAGGAAAAAAAGGAAGGACATTAAAAGTAGTAACAGATGGGGCCGGGTGGTGGCGCACCTGGTTGAGTGCACATGTTACAGTGCACAAGACCCAGGTTCAAACCCCTGGTACCCACCTGCAGGGGGAAAGCTTTGCAAGTGGTGAAGCAGGTCTGCAGGTGTCTATCTCTCTCCTTCTCTAATTCCCCTCCTCCTCTCAATTTCTGGCTGTCTCTACCCAATAAACAGATGAAGATAATAAAAAAAAAAAATTTTAAGATGTACCAGAGTGATGTTTGATTCTTTCTCTCTCTCCTCCTATCTTTCTCATTAATAGATAAATAAGTAAAATCTTTAAAAAAAAATTTTTTTAAGTCGTAACGGGGGTCGGGCGGGGGTGCAGTGGGTTAAGCGCATGTGGCGTAAGAATCCCGGTTCCCCACCTGCAGGGGAGTCGCTTCACAGGCGGTGAAGCAGGTCTGCAGGTGTCTATCTTTCTCTCCCCCTCTCTGTCTTCCCCTCCTCTCTCCATTTCTCTCTGTCCTATCCAACAATGAACAACATCAACAATGGCAATAATAATAACCACAACGAGGCTACAACAACAAGGGCAACAAAAAAGGGGGGAAAATGGCCTCCAGGAGCGGTGGGTTCATGGTGCAGGCACCAAGCCCAGCAATAACCCTGGAGGGGAAAAAAAGAAGAAAAAAAAATTAGTAACAGGTGTAGGTGTGATTTAGAAAGGAAGAGTGGCTGGGTCACCCTGAAATGAGCACAGCCTGCAATGTTCCCAGCTGTGGCCATGAAATTCGAGCTCAGACCAATAGGGACTCAGAGGTTACACAGGCTCATGTGATATACATGGGTCAGGTGGATGAGGTAAACAATTAATTTTATTCAGAGTTTTTTTTCAAGAATGAGAGCTACTCTCTACCTTAATCCAACTTTCTAGCCCTTTTCTCTACTCTGACACCATCTTCTCAGACAATACGTTTTCCAACTCCATGTTAACTATCTAACACAAGCAAAACTATGATAGTCAAGGACTTCCTAACTTCTTTACACTCTAAGATCCCTAGTCTCACCTGCTCTTCTCCTACTTTGTGTTTCCTGTTCACCAATTATATTGTACTTCTTTGTATTCTAAGTGCCTTTCAGCAACCAAGATGCAGACGCTATCACGGATTCCATCCTGACTTCCCTGGGCAGATGACCTCACCATTGTGTCTTGGAACGTCACCTCTTCAGAGCCTTGCCCTACTAGGGAAAGACCGAAACAGGCTGGAGAAATGGATTGACCTGCCAACGCACATGTCCAGTGGAGAAGCAATTACAGAAGCCAGAACTCCCGCCAGAATTCCCACCTTTTGCACCCCAAAAATAATCTTGATCCATACTCCCAGTGGGGGAGAAATGATAGGGGGGAGATGACAAGAGGGCTCTGAACTCAACTTCATCAGGAACTTAAGAGAGAGGAGGGAAGAGGGAAGGACATTTAGATGAAATAATAAGTGTATTTGTAAACTGAGAGGGAAGAAAAGATGAAACCTATATTTTTAAAAAAGGCCAAATATATACAAACATAGACAGATAGTCATAGAAATAATAGCCCCTATCTGCAAACCTTGGGAGAATGACTATAGCTTACAATGGAGGGACTGGAGATACAGAACTCTGTGGGAACAGTGTGAAGTTGTACTTCTGTTATCTTGTAACTTTGTAAATCAATATTAAGTCACTAGTAAAAAAGAAAAAAAGGGAAAAAATTGTTAACCAGGGGTCAGATGGAGGTGCACCTGGTTAAGCACACACATTACAGTGCACAAGGACCTGGGCTCAACTCCCTGGTCCCAACCTGCAGAAGGAAAGCTTCATGAATGATGAAGCAGGGCTGCAGGTGTCTCTCTTATTCATTATTATTATTTGTATTATTATTATTATTATCATTATTTACCAAAGCACTGCATAGCTCTGGCTTATGGTGGTGTAGGGGATTGAACCTTGGACTCTGTAGCCTCAGGCATTAGAGTCTCTTTGCTTTCTACCCTGCCCTTTCTGTCTTTTTCCCTATCTCCCCTCGCCTCTTAATTTCTCTTTGTCTCTATCCAATTATAAATAAATTTAAAAATAAATATGTAAAAAAAATAAAATAAATAATAGCTAACCTGGTGAAGGTGATGTCACACCTGCTGTCTGACAAAGTCCGCACATGGTGGGAAACTCTGCAAAGTGAATGTTCCTGGACTGAACCGAAGCCACTCAGCCTTTTGCTTGTACTTCTGTTAATCACTGGATTTATAGGATCTTTCCAAACTTCACTTGGGGGCCCTGAGAAAAATTCCCTGGGGAAGAAGTGCTGTCACAGAAAACCCAGGGACTCACCAAGTACTGATATGGAGAACTGTACCAGATATGTAATTTACTAAAGAGGTTCAAAACCTAACAATTGGCTAATTATCAGATAGCTGACTGTGAAGGAATTGCTTGCTTGCCCCCTCTCTTGTCATTCTGGTTCCTACACCCCGGGCAGAAAAGGTCAGGGGAAAATACAGAGAGCTATGGGTTCTTCCCACGGCATAAGGGCCGCCTTGGGTAGCTTATAAAATAGGTGGTAGACTGTGGTTTCCCCCAAAGTATAAGGGCCCATACCAAGCCCCCCCTGCCGACCCTCCTCTTCTGTTTGCAGGCATCTATGATGAATACTGGGGTCATGTGGTTAACATTAAAGGTAAGTAGGTTGAGGATAATAAGTTACCATTTATATAGAAACTAGCAAGGCCCTATCCACCCTAGGTGTGTGTTTGCCAGGAGACAAAGACAAGCTATTAAAAGGTAACTGAATAAATTACTGGCAAAAAAGTAGGCTGTGAGAAATGTCCCAAAGACAGACTATAGAACCAGGTGAATATATATATGTGAATTATGAAAGATGCTATAGACAAGATGAATTGCTTCGTGAAAACTGACCTATTAGAAACAATAGATGCTTTATAGGAACATAATAAAGTAGTGGGGCTTTTGGTAATATTCCAGTAAAAATTAATCATATAGGACTGTTGTAAGATTCCAGTAAAACCTAGTTAACCATAATATAGATTAAGCTTAAACAAAAAACATTTAGGGAGTATGACACAGTGACAGTACAGGATACAGTTGAGGGACTAAGAACAAAAAACTGAGGAATACTGAAATGGACTGTTCCAGGTATGGTTCGACAATGAACTCATATGTTTTCTTTTTAATCAAAAATTGACACATGTTGTATCCGGGTGAAAAAAATGTATAAAAATAAAACTCTGCAGAGAGAAATCAGAGATGCCTCTCTCCTGCTCTTGAAGCAGTTGATGTGTCTCTCACCTTATTTGCACCAATGCCCCTCCACCTTCGGAGACCCTAGTAATCTGCTGAGACACCCCCCCCCCCGCATTAACCCTTATCTGTGGCCTTGGGAGAACTACTGCAGTTTCCAATAGAGGGAATGGAGACACAGAGCTCTGGTGGTAGGAACAATGTAGAATTATACCCATCATCTCATAATTCTGAAAATTAATACTAAATCACTAAGAAAAAAAAAAAAAAAAAGAGGGCCAGAGAGATACTCAGCAGTGGCTCATAGGACTTGCATGCCTGAAGACTCAGGTTCAATTTCTGGCACTACCATATGCCAGAGTTGAGCAGGGCTCTGGTCTCTTAACTCTCTCATAAAAATAAGTCAGCAAATATACAAAAATGTTTTTTTAAAAAATAAAGAAACATGGCATAAGTCAATTGTCCCTATTTTATATTTGTATAAATATAAACAGCAACCCAAGAAAATAGCAAGATTTTTCATTAAAAAAAAAAAATATATATATATATATATTGCCTCCAGAGTTATTGCTGAGGCTTGGTGCCAGCACTATAAACTCACTCCTCCTGGGGGCCAATTTTTTCCATTTTTTATTGGATAGGACAGAGAGAAATCGAGAGAGAAGGTGGACTATAGAGAGAGGGAGAGAAAGATAGACACCTGCAGACCTGCTTCACTGTTGTAAAGCAAGTCTCCTGCAGGTGGGGAGCCGGGGGCTTGAACTGGGATCCTTGCACGGATCACTGGGCTTTGTACTATGTATGCTTAACCCAGTGCACTACAGCCCAGCCCCTTTTATTTATTTTTTTCAGTCAATCTGACTATGTTTTCCAGGACAACTTTTGTGTGGAATGTTCCAGAATGCTATTCCAGGACCTTTATACAACTACTAAAACCTTGAAGAGCATTTCATAATTTTATAGTTAATGAGCAGTAGCTACCACAATAATAAACAGTATATACCTAAAACCTAGTGATCACAATTAGTAAATCATATCAAGATTTATACTATAACTACCTACATAATAAGTAAAATCCTATTTCTTGGGACAGAATTTAACACTCTAGAATTTAACAAGCTAGAGAATTTGATAGAAAACTATTTTATTTCATAATAAAACTTTATGGAAAAAACAAGGGGGTAGAGAAGCCCAAGCAGCGGGTTTTGCACTTACTAACCTGTGCCATGGTGGGATTAAGTGTGGAACAGTGTTAAGGTGACACCAGAGGCCTGTTAATCAATAACAGATGCTATGATATCACTGGGAATTTAAAGAGATGGAAAAAATGCATTTTAAAAGAATGAAAAAAGAGCCAGGGGTACAAAGCAAAACGAGAACTTGGTGGAAGAAGGGAGGTTCTTAGAACTGATCGTTTTCTGTTTTCTTTTGAGAAGGTCACTCAGGATAAATTCATACAGTTTGAACTTCATTCACTGACATCACAATCCACTTATTACTGGCAGCCTGGGAGATGGCTCAGTGGATAAAGCACTGAATTCTCAAGTATGAGGTCCAGAGCTCAATTCTTCAAATGTGCCAGAGTGGTGCTCTCCTAGTCGTTGTTGTCCCCCACCCCTCCTTTACCCTCCTTCTTCCTCTTCTCTCTCTCTCTCATTAATAAATAAATCTTTTTTTTAAGTTACTTACTAAGCAGTTGGGGAGTTTACTCAGGTGGCAGAATTTAAGCTTTACATGCTTGAGGCCCTGGGCTCAATCACTTATACAGTACATAGCTGAACCCTGCCCCCTTCTCAAAGTAACTAAATAAATTGTTCCAGAAGGTACTTAGTGAAATAAATAAATCATTAAAGTAAACAAATATTAAACACTAGGGTGGAGTAGTGGTATACCCAGTTAAATGCACACATTACTATGTGCAAGGACAGGAGTTGAAGCCCACACTCCCCACCTGCAAAGGGGAAGCTTCATGAGCAGTGAAGCAAGTACTGCAGGTGTCTCTATCGCCCTCTCTATCTCCCCCTACCCTCTCAACTTCTCTATCAAATAAAGGAAAAGTCCTATTAAATAAAGGAAAACAACAATAGCAACAAAATGTTAAACATCAAGCTATTCTTACAAACAAAAAAAATGAATGTAGGGCTCTCCTATCATTGGGGAGCCCTAGCAGCTCAGGGTACCCACCATTGTTGGGCCGTGGGGATCCATAAATGAATGACACTCCCTCCCTGCACCCCCTGCAAAATTCATTCAGTATATAGGTTGCAATAATTGATTTTAGGGTATTCTTTATTTCTATTTTAAAATAAACTTTTTACTGAAGTGACACTGGTTTATAACATTATATAAGTTTCAGGTGTCCAGCATTATGCTAGCTATTTTTTTAATTTATTTAAGAAAGGAGACATTAACAAAACCATAGGGTAGGAGGGGTACAGCTCCACACAATTCCCACCACCCGATCTCCATATCCCATCCCCTCCCCTGATAGCTTTACCATTCTCTATCCCTCTGGGAATATGGACCCAGGGTCGTTGTGGGTTGTGTGCTAACTATTTATACACACTTGTGATCACCTAAAGTCTGTCTTCCAGTCATCACCATACAACTGACTACCAGCATCCATTTCACTCACCCACTCACTCTCGGCCTCCTTCCCATACAGTAATTATCAATCTGTTACTGAACCTTAATTTTAATTCCTATTCAGATCTATCTTTTTCACAACATACAGTCCTTTTTTTTTTTTTCTTTTTAAGAATGTGCCAGGAGCTCCCCAGACCAAAAAGACTCAATTGTTCCACAAACACTTATCTCTGATCATACTATGCAGGGTACTGCAGCAGGTGCTGAAGATAACAGGCAGAGAAGATGAAGCAGTGGCCCTCGGGGAGCTCAGGCCAGGAACAACTGGCACAACTGGGCTGTGAGTGTGGTACCAGAGGTAGACGCACAGACCTCAGGAGAGATGAGCATTGTGTGCTCTGACTACTTTCACTGTCGAGGATGATGATCAACCACAATGGCTGACTCCTCTATTATTTGCTCTCATCCTCTCAGCAATGTATTATTAATAACCCTATTTATGAGTAATGATATGCAGAAGTGTTCATCTTTTTTGTTATTAGCAGCTGGTCAGAGAATTCTGTGAGAAAGTTAATTCTGCCGACAAACTGTAGGATAAGTCCACCCATCCAAATCTAGAAGAGTCAGCTCCCACTCCAAGGCAAGGGATTGGGCTGGGAAATGGATTTCCTCCTGGGCAGCACAACAAAGAGTGGAGACCGGGGATGCTAGAACACTGGGTAGAAGGGATTAAAAGGAGGACAGCTTTGCTTGCAGTTAAGTGTCAGCAGAAGGCAGACTCCCTGGCTGAGGTGCAGAGGGCAGACGGAAGGCAGAAGAAACAAGTCAGATTTTCTGATGTATATACTGTCTGTTTTGGAACAAAATTCTTCCTGTGATCCCCACCCCATGTTTAGTAAATCTATTTGAATTTTGTGTGGAAATCAGAGAAGATGCAGAATTTTACTTCAGACTCAAAAAGGGCTGTATACACTGATGAGAGGAAGGTCTGCCATCTGTCTTTAGAATTAAGATGTTGAAACCAGGATGTAAAAAGATTAAGCTAGAAATGTCACAAGGTTCAAACAGTTGATAATTCTGAGAACTATCTCAGCGTACCTGAAAGATGAAGACCCAGTCAGGGTTGAAAAAAAACATCCTTGGGCCTAGTCAGTGGAGCACTGGGTAAAGCGCACGTCGCCATGCACAAGGTCCTGTGTTTAAAGCCCCCCAGTCCCCACCTTCAAAGGGGATGTTTTCACAGGTGGTAAAACAGAGATGTAGGTGCCACTCTCTGTCCCTTCCCTCTGTTTTTCTCTGTACTATGAAAGGAAAGAAGAGGGGGAGGTAGACTGCTTGAAGCAGTGGAACCATCATGCAAGCACTGAACTCCATCAATAACTCCAGTGGGAAGGAAGGAAGGAAGGAAGGAAGGAAGGAAGGAAGGAAGGAAGGAAGGAAGGAAGGAAGGAAGGAATGGATGGAGGGAGGGTAAGGGAGGAAGAAAGGAAGGAAGGAAGGAAAGAAGGAAAGAAGGGAGGGAGGGAGGAAGGGATGGTAAGGGAGGAAGAAAGGAAGGAAGGAAGGAAGGAAGGAAGGAAGGAAGGGAGGGAGGGAGGGAGGTAAAGGAAGGAAGGGAGGAAAAGAGGGAGGAGAGAGAGGGAGGGAAGAAGGGAGTGAGCAAGGAGGGGAGAAGGAATGGGTAAGGAAGGAAGAGAAGACAAGATAAGACAAGACAAGGCTATCCTTACTATCCTTACCAGAGAGGATGTTCTGACTCCAAAACTTAAAGATCAGGGAACCAGAAGGCTAGAACATAGTAAGAGGTCACAGCAGTAAAGAGCTGGGAAAAAAGAAAGTATTCCTGGGATCTTGAAACATATCAAAAACTTTCATAATCCCACCACAATGAGTCTGTGAAGCAAAAATGCTGAGGTAGATCACCATAAAAGAGTGGAAACATCAAGATGCAGAAACAGTTTAGCATTCAGTGACCCAGATTTGAGTCCAGCCCTATCACATTGGTGGAAACTTCAGTCCTATGATGTTTTTCCCTCTCTCCCTCTGTCTCTCTGTCACTCTCTATCCAAGAAAGTCATCCCTAAACAGTGACAACAACAAAAAAGGATGAAATCTTAGAGCCGCTAGCATCCCATAACCTGCTAGGAGATTAGGGCAGAAATTTAGAGTGGAGGGGGTCGGGCGGTGGCGCAGTGGGTCAAGCGCATGTGGCGCAAAGCGCAGGGACCGGCGTAAGGATCCCGGTTCGAGCCCCCGGCTCCCCACCTGCAGGGGAGTCGCTTCACAGGCAGTGAAGCAGGTCTGCAGGTGTCTATCTTTCTTTCCCCTTCTCTGTCTTCCCCTCCTCTCTCCATTTCTCTCTGTCCTATCCAACAACGAATTGCGTCAACAAGGGCAATAATAATAGCCACAACGAAGCTACAACAAGGGCAACAAAAGGGGGAAAAAAATGGCCTCCAGGAGCGGTGGATTCATGGTGCAGGCACCGAGCCCAGCAATAACCCTGGAGGAGGAAAAAAATAAAAATAAAAAAAAAAAAGAAAGAAATTTAGAGTGGAAAAGGAAAGATCACTTAGAGGTAAAATGCACCCCTACAGATCTTGTAAAATATTTCATTTGAGATGTTTATGTAAAGTGGGTTCTCATTTTTTCACTATTGCTAAGTGATCTTAGCAATAGTGGAAGAATTTTGGGGACCTAAGAGATAGATCACAGGGTAGGCATAGACTTTGCTACGAGCATGGCCCAGGATCAAACCCCAGCATCACACAGCAGCATGACACTACCAGGGAGAGTTCAGGTGCTATGGTATCTCTCCTCTCTTTCTCTTCATCTGAATGAAAAAATCAGCTCTTGAGTAGTGAAATAGAGAATGTCCAAAGACCAGCTCAAAATAAGATGTGATTTTGTGATTTAAAGAATAGAAAATGTCGGGGGCTGGGTGGTGGCACACTGGGTTAAGTGCACATAGTACAAAGCGCAATAATCAGAGCAAGGATCCCAGTTCGAGCTCCGGGCTTCCCACCTGCAGAGGGGTTGCTTCACAAAACAGTGAAGCAGGTCTGCAGGTATCTATCTTTCTCACTTCCTCTCTATCTCTCCTTCCCTCTCAATTTCTCTCTGTCCTATCCAATAAAAAAGGAAAATGTCTACCCAAAGCAGTGGATCATAGTGCCAATACTGAGCCCCAGGTATAACCCTGTAGGCAAAAAGAAAAAGAAAAGAAAATGTCAAAAGGACAGAAGGTTTGAGAACAGGAAATCTAGTTCTGTCTCCATGGTCTCTACTTCCCTGTATGGCTTTTGTATGGAAAAGGGAGATTAGAAGAGTTTCTAGTAGTCATTAAAAGAAGCTCTCCTATTCTGTCATATGAAGTGAATAAAAGAAATAAACGGGGCTAGGCGGTGACACACCCAGTTAAGCATATACCTTACCATGAAGAAGTACCAGGGCTTGAGTCCCTGCTCCCCAACTGCAGGAAGGACATTTCACAGGGTGAAGCAGGTCTGCAGGTGTCTGTCTTGATTTCTTCCTCTTTATTTCCCCCTCCCATCTAAATTTCTTTCTGCCCTATCAAATAAAATAGAAGGGGGGAGAGGAAGGAAAAGTGAGAGGAGAGGAGAGGAGAGGAGAGGAGAAGAGAGGAGAGGAGAGGAGAGGAGAGGAGAGGAGGGGAGGGGAGGGGAGGGGAGAGGAGAGGAGAGGAGAGGAGAGGAGAGGAGAGGAGAGGAGAGGAGAGGAGAGGAGAGGAGAGGAGAGGAGAGGAGAGGAGAGGAGAGGAGAGGAGAGGAGAGAAAAAAAAAATGGAAGCAAGGAGTGATGTCCTGCTAGTGCCAGATTTAAAAGAAGAAGAAGGAGGAGGAGGAGGAGAAGAAGGAGGAGGAGGAGGAGGAGGAGGAGGGGAAGAAGAAGAAGAAGAAGAAGAAGAAGAAGAAGAAGAAGAAGAAGAAGAAGAAGAAGAAGAAGAAGAAGAAGAAGAAGAAGAAGGAGGAGAAGAAATAAAGAAATAAATGGAACAAATCTGGCATGCGGTCTCCCCCCTATTTTTCTTCTGGACATTTCCCACTTCCTGAAGCTTCCTTGACTTTGGTCCTTAGACAACTCTAGGATTTCTTCCTCACTAATTATAGTAGGACTGCATCAGGGTAGGTTTTTTTTTTCCTGTATAAATGCAGATGCTTTACTAGGTTTTTATAACTTAAATCCTACAATTTCTTTGAATATGACCTTTCTGCTTCTAAAAGATTTTATTAATTTGCAACTCACCAATGGTCTCCATGCCCTCTGTTGCACTTAAGAGCATCAACTGTCTAATTTCAACACTTTGGTGTTCCTGAAACTTCAGTATTGACATGAGAGCTCATTTAAGTTGGAGAAAGCAAAGGCTCCTGCAGCCACAATGTCAAACAAATATTGAGTAATGGCCCAAGCTCACAAAGAATTAAAACCTAAAGTGTGATTTTTTTTTTTTAAAGCTGTAGTTGACAGTCATGAAATAGTTGAATTACTTTATAGTACAAAATGAAGAGAGTCTACCGAGGATCTGAAGGGAGGAGAAAAGAATCAAGGGCTATAAGGAATACATTATGCAGATTAATTTTAGAATATGAATAACAGAAATTGTTACTATGACACATAACTCCAAACCAAAGTTTTTGCCATTGAATAAAGTAATTATCATTCATTAATCTTTGCAAGGATTATGAAAATGTGTTTGTGATCAGACTCCCCAGTATTTGCAACCATGATTATAAGGATAGATTTGTCATCCCAAATAAGCAGATAATCTTCCTGTTTAATGAGCCTGCATTGTGGGAAGCTCAAGAAAATGATGCTCCAAACATCATTTGTTACTTTAAGTTTTATTCAGTGTAACTAAACTTAAAAAAAAAAAAAAAGCAATTCTTCCAGCTCTTGCTTTTCCTCTCTCCCCTCATATTTCTTACCCATGAATTTATTTCCAGCAATGCCGATTCAGTCAAGCAGAGATCTCAGAGCTTGTCTTGCCGCCTGACTTTCCTAGCTGTGATCAACAGTGTTATTCAGTCTGACACAGAACACAAAACAAGTAAAATTATGGTTGCAAAGAAACAAGAAGTAAAGATTTTGTAACAAGCAGTTGTAAGTTCGAATCCCCTTTTTATCAATTATTATAGGAAAGTAGCTGCCATACCTGTAAAATAGGAGTAGGCTGACTTAGACAGTGGGTGTAAAATATGGGTACTCAACAAAAGGAGCATCACTCCCTGACCCCCAGGTCTCTTTATCCCTCTCTCTCTCAGAGGATAACAAGGATCAACGGATATGGAAGGTATCTGACCCCATTCCAATCTGCACCACCTTTTACCATTCCAACAGCAGGGCTCCTGTCAATGGTCAGTGCACTGCCAGTGACCTTGCAAAGATGTGGGAAGACTTTGGTTGGTACTCAATTCACCTGAATTCCTACAGCACTCAGGAGTCTGCACACTCTTTAGTATCACTGAAATAATTGCTTTATATACATATCTGATTTTTCCAGCAGGATGAACATTTACAGCCAGCATGAACTGGACCCATAATGCCACTGTCACTGGTCATCTCCATATGGACCATATGGACCCCTTTGTGGGCCCCAATAGGACCTTGTCCTCAATATGGATCAACAAGGGCAGGGAATATTCCATTCTCTGAAGGGAGGTTGGATAACATACTCCACCTATCACCTGAGGATGATGGGTCCTGAAATTAGTGGAGCCTGAAATGCTCCTAGTCATGACCACAGAATGCGAGCTCAGACCTACAGGGATGCAGAGGTTACATAGGCTCCAGTGCTGACTATGGGCCCCAGATCTAATCAATGGGATTTATTTACAGTTAACAATACTTATATGCTTTCCCCATATTTGGGAGCTACTCTCTTCCCTGATACAGCTTTCCAGTCCTTTTTCCAACTATGATTCCATCTCCCCAGACAATAACCTGGGTCCACTTGCATGTTAGCTGTCAGACACCGGCAAAAACTAGTAAAGTCATGGGTCCCTTGGAATATACCTAAATAGATCTACTAGCTTTTTCCAAAATAAAGAACCCAAATCTTCATCTGTAATATTCTTGCCTTTAGGTTCATGATTAGTCAACAATTTGTTCTGCTTTATACCTTAACTCTTTTTCAGCCACCAGGTTCCAGATGATAACATGATGCAAACCTGAATTCTCTGGGAAGATGATCCCACCAATGTGTCCTGGAGTCCCGCCTCCCCTAACCCCTGCCCCAAAAGGGATAGAGAGAGACAAGCTGGGAGTATGGATTGATCTGCCAATAACCATGTTCATCAGGGAAGCAATTACAGAAGCCAGACCTTCCACTTTCTGTATCCCATGATGATCCTCGGTCCATACTCCCAGAGGGATAAAGAATAGGAAAGCTATCAAGGGATTGGGGCACTGTGTGGAATTGTACCCCTCTTATCCTATGGTCTTGTCAATATTTACATTTTATAAATAAATTAATTAAAAAACAGAAAGCAAAAAAAGAAAGGTAACAATCCATAAGCATCAAATTAAGTCATAAACATACAAAGTAAGTGAGAAATATGTATGTAAGATGTACATATATGTAGGAATTTAAGTTGTGAATTGATTCTATTATTTTGGGCTTTTAGACTTGCCACTTAATTTTTTTAATATTTTATTTATTTTATTTTTTAGAGAAATGTGGAGAGAGAGAAACACCAGAGCACTGCCCAGTCTGGCTTATGGTGGTGCAGGGGATTGAACCTGGGACTTTGGAGCCTCAGGCATGAAAGTCTCTTTGCGTAACCATTATGAAATCTATCATGCCCTCTTGCCACTTTATTGATGAGCAAATAACAGTGGCTCAAATGAGAAAGACATTTAATTCCTAGTAAAAAAAATCTAGACTGTTAAGACAGTCCAGTGGTTGTTTGTAGCTTTCCTCAAAAGCAAGGAATTCATTTATGTGGCTGAAACAGGTCTATCCCCAACAAGAATATAAAAAATAAGAAAAAAGAAGTCAGGAGTTTCTTGGGACATAGCCATGAACTTGCACAGGCCATTCACTTCATGTTCTATTAAACAGAACTTGGTCAACAGTCACATTTAGCTGCAGGTGAAACTGGAAAATATCTAACTGTCAGAGAGAAACAGAAGTTATTTATCTAGCTAAAAGTTGAAGGTTCTACTATAAAGAGAAAGAAGAGAATAGTGAGTCCTGGAAGCGTTAGTAATCTCTGACACTATGGATGAAACTGAATTCTAGATTACTTGACTATTCAAAAAAAAGAAGAAAGAAAGGAAGGAAAGAAGGGAGGGAGGGAGGGAGGAAGGAAGGAAGGAAGGAAGGAAGGAAGGAAGGAAGGAAGGAAGGGAGAAAAAGAAAGCAAGTCAAGAGTGAGAGCAAGAGTGAATGAGAAAGGAAGGAATGGAAGGTGGGAGGGAGAAAAGAAAAAAGAAAAGCAACAGATTTGACAACACAGGGATTAAATTTGAGTCTAGCAGTAGCCAAATACTCTGAGTATCATCCGCTCTTTTTAGAGAACACACACAACAACTATTTTGTCATGCATAGTCCCCATCAGGCCATTATGCACTTCCTATACTTAGTCTCCATTTCTCACTCCTGTTCTCTGTGGGCATTTGAGTTTGAACCCAATGCATCTAAGGAGCTACCTATTGTGCACCCACTCACTGCATGCCAAGCACTTTACCTACATCATCATTTCACCCTCAGCAATTTTGCAAAGTAGCTTTTGTTGTTGTTGTTGTTGTTGTTCTGTGATATAACGAAGCAAATTAAGGTTGGGAGAGTTTGAATAGCTTGCTCAGTTTATCTAGAAAGTGGCAACTTTCAAAAAATGTAAATGGACTGCAAAACAACTCGCCTGAAGAGTGTGCTTGCTTAGGCACAAGCATGACCCAGGTTCAGGCAAAACCCCCGTCACTGATGGATGTTTCAGTGCCATGGAGTCTTTCTCTCTGTCTCTCTATCTCTGTATCTGTCTTCCCATTTGAAAAAGTTAGCCTGGGGGGCAGGTGTAGAGCACCTGGTTGAGCGCACATGATAGAGTGAACAAGACCCAGACTAGAGTCCCCAGTCCCCACCTGTAGGGGGAAAGCTTCACTAGTGGTGAAGCAGGGCTGCAGGTGTCTCTCTGTCTCTCTTGCTCTCTATCTCCCCCTACTCTCTCAATTTCTGGCTGTCTCTACCCAATAAATAAAGATGATTTTTTAAAAAGAAAACCTTTTACTGTCGACTGTAAAATATTAATCCCCCAGAAACAAAATAATAAAAAAAAATTAAAAAATAAAAGTCAGCCTGGAACAGTGAAGCCTCACAGACAACAACAACATACTGTCAACTCCCAAACCCCCGGTATCTGCCTCAAATGTCTATGCTGCGAGGTAGGTGCAGGGTTGTATGTCCACAGAGATTTTGCACAGTTCAATTTATTCTTTGCTTTGGTAAAACAATTTTCCTCTTTCTTGCCCACAGTTTCTTTATTATTGACTTGACAAAAGAACAACTCTATTAGGTAATTCAAATCATAGGAATATTTCTTTAGACCACTATATGGAAGATGAAGAACCAATTAAGTAGAAGCATGAGGCCCTCCATGGCTCCCTCCCTATCTCTATTTCTCGCTATGGCCTCTGGGCAACCTGTTTATGTTCATTCCTCCCGTCTTCCACATTAGACAGGAAGCCTGCATCACTGAACTAGGTGCCAGATAAAGAACAAATTCTCAATAAATCTGTGGTGACTGTAAGTTGTCAGACTAGATATTTGAATATCTGAACAAATCAAATATATAAAAAAAATCTGTATTCTTGGGGTAGTGATTCCTGTCTATATCTTTATAAGTTATCATGTCTCCTTTTTTTTTCTAATAACTTAAAGGTCACTGTGGAATTGAGAACCTGGACAAAATAAATAAATAAATATTTGCATAAAAGTTACAGGATCAAAGATCAAAACTTTGCTCTTGACTCTTTTCATTCATTCTACATCACTGGGCATGTAGTGTGCGCCAGACCTTGGGAGACAGAGATGACACGAGAGACACAGAGAGTAATGAGCTGGGGTTCCATTTTCAAGAAGATCTCATTCTGGTGGGAGGATACAGGAAAACAATCACATTGCAGAGTATGAAGGAGTCTATCAGAGAGCTGAAACCTGGGGAAGGGACATTAAAATCAAGTCACATGCAAGAAACTCTATTTGCTCTTCTGTTCTATCATACATCAATCAATACGGGGGGAAAAAAAACTATTTACCTTCACTAGATTTTATAAGACATCATTATGGAAATTTTCAGTTTTGTTCTTCCACCAGTCTTGACAACCTTCATTAATCTTTGTAGTTCTTACCCTGTTTACCAAGAAAACAGTGACTCAGAGCTACATAACAATTACAGATAAAATTAATTAGAATCCAGATTTCTTAACTTTTCTTTTTCAGCAATTGCTCACTGTTAAAACTTGAAAGATCACTTTAAGTAAGAGATAAATGGAAGTGAAAACTCACTGGCAATGGAATTGAAAACACACATGTACTAATAAGTTCCATTTATACTTTAGATAAAATTTGGGGTAAGAACACTTTTAAGTCTGGAGGACTAGTGACCCAAACAACAGTGACAATGACCCCAGTCGTTTTTTTTGCCTCCAGGGTTATCGCTGTGGCTCTGTGCCTGCACTACGAATCCACTGCTCCAAGAGGCCATTTTTCCCATTTTTGTTGCCCTCGTTGTTATTGTTATTATTGCCATTGCTGTTATTATTGTTGTTGTTGGATAGGACAGAGAGAAATCGAGAGAGGAGGGGAAGACAGGGGGAGAGAAAGACAGACACCTGCAAACCTGTTTCACTGCTTGTGAAGCGACTCCCCTACAGGTGGGGATCCAGGGGCTCGAACTGGGATCCTTATGCAGGTCCTTGTACTTTGCATCACCTGCGCTTAACCCGAGACACTACCACTCAACTCCCAGCTTTCACTTTTAATGAACACTTATTGAGTGTTACACAGTATTCATTTTCAAAAATTAATAAATAAACTCATTTATTGTATTTATGGGGTGGAGGGACAGATCAGACTCTGACACGTGAGGCCAGGGATAGAATTCATGGCCTCATGCTTAGGAATGCAAGGTTTTATCCATGCCACCACTTCCTGGGCTGCTCACACAACATTCTAAATGCTTTTTTTTTTTTCTGCCACCAGGGTTACTGTTGGGACTAGGTGTCTCATGATGAATCCACTCCTCCTGGCAACCACTTTTTCCTTCTTCTTTCTCTCTCTTTTTTTTTTAAATTATGACAGAGATAAAATATGGCAAGAGAGGAGAGAAAGAGAGAGTGAGAGAGTCAGATAGACATAGAGAAAGAGAGACACCTGGAGCCTGCTCCACTACTCGTGAAGTTTCTCCCTGAAGGTAACTTAAAACTCTGTACTAGCTGACCACTTCCAAGCCCCCTAAGTGCACTTTATATATATATATATATAATTTTTTATATTTATTTTCCCTTTTTGTTGCCCTTGTTGTTTTACACTGTTGTTGTAGTTATTAATGTTGTTGATGTCATTGTTAGATAGGACAGAGAGAAATGGAGAGAGGAGGGGAAGACAGAGGGGGAGAGAAAGATAGACACCTGCAGACCTGCTTCACCGCCTGTGAAGTGACTCCCCTGCAAGTGGGGTGCCGGCAACTCGGACTCGAACCGGGATCTTTCCGCGGGTCCTTGGGCTTTGTGCCACGTGTGCTTAACCCGCTGCGCTAACGCCAGAATCCCCTAAGTGCACTTTTTAACTTAATGTCTTATTCACAACTTTATGAAGTATGTTCTAATATTAATCTCATTTTCTAGAGGAGGAAACTAAAGGTATCTTGTTTTGCTTTTTTTTTTTTTTCCTTTTTTTGCCATCAGGGTTATCGCTGGGGCTTGGTGCTTGCACTATGAATCCACTGCTACTGGTGGCCATTGTGTTTTTTTGTTTGGCTTGGTTTTTTTTTTTTTTTTTGTAGAAAAGAGAGAAATTGAGAAGGGTCAGGGAGATAGAGTGGGGAAGAGAAAGACACCTGCAGACCTGCTTCATGGTTTGTGAAGTGACACCCCTACAGAGTGCCACCACTCATCCCCCAAGGTGTCTTGTTTTTTAAAAAAGAAAACTTTCTGCTGATTGACTCATTACTTGAAACTCCCCTCCCAGAAGGGTGGGAGGAGATATATTATTTCCAAGTGGAGTATTTTACATTTTTGACATTAACTTGGCAGACCACACATCTTGTGTGTGAGGCCCCTATGTTCAAATCCTAGTACCACATAAAAGCACCATGCAGGAGTTGGGTGGTAGCACAGTGGTGCAAAGCGCAAGGACCCACGGAAGGCAGGGGTGTCGCTTCATAGGCAAGCAGGTCTGCAGGTGTCTGTCTTTCTCTCCCCCTCTCTGTCTTCCACTCCTCTCTCCATTTCTCTCTGTCCTATCCAACAACGACATCAATAATAACAACAATAAAAAAAAAACAAGGACAACAAAAGAGAATGAATTTTTTTTTTAATTTTTTAAAAAAGCACCATGGACAGCCCTGGGAAGCTCTATGGATCATGGAGTAGTGTTATCTCTTCTCCTCCACACCTAAAATAAAGATTGGAAAAAATAAAAATATAAGCCCTAGGAACTGACCACTCAGCAGTTGTATCGCACATGTGCAAAGTCCTGAATTCATTTCTCCAGTGCATCACTAAAAAAAAAAAAAAAAATGCAGTGTTCCAGGAGGATAAAGCATTGGACTCTCAAGCATGAGGTCCTGAGTTCAATCGCCGGCAGCACATGTACCAGAGTGATGTCTGGTTCTTTCTCTCTCCTATCTTTCTCATGAATAAATAAAAAAAAAATTTTTTTAAAGAAAATGCAGACGAAGAATGCTATGCCTCAGAATAGAATCCAGTGAGGGTGGTTAGGAACAAGCAGCCAGTATAACAGCAACCTCAGCAGAAGACAGGAAGCACCCACCTAGAGAAATGTGCCTATCTCCTGCCATTCGTTCAGGAGGAGAGGAGAAATGTGGAGCTCTTGGGTGCCAATTATGTATTGTTAAAATGTGAACACCAACAATGGCGCGCACTCAAAACATCTATGAGTCACCTCTCTGAGCATAACAAGCCCCAGCTACATACTTGAAGAAGCAATCTAATTTTAAAAATATTAACATTTAAATTGAATGTAGGTACTGCTAATTGTTTTGTGGCTCACAACTGGAGGGCTTGGAGCAAATTTCATTTGACTTATTTTTTCTTTCAATAAGCTGAGAATCTTGTTTTTTTTTTTTGCTTTAGTTTGTCACAGGTAGGAGCTTGATGGAGATGGGAAATAATGAGTAATAGTCAGAGAGGAACACCTCAGTCCTAAGCCTCCCTTTCAGGAGGAAAACCCAAAGGCTCCACAAAGCCACCAAGTTGCCTTTCAGGTAATAAAAAACAAGCTGTGAAGATTTCCCACAGGGACCATTGAAGGCTATCAATTATTGTGCCTGTGGCTGCAGGTTAACTCCTCCAACCCTGTTCTGACTGAGTAAACCAGATGAGCATGGATGGCAGCCTTGTCCTTCCAAGAGATGTCAAGCCACCTGCACTGGCACATGTAACAATGCAGGGGCCCCTCATCAGCCTTACACCTCAGAGGACATAGTGGCCTCTTCTCTAAAGAACAGTTCTTTCAATCAATAGACATCCACTGAACACTACCAGAGCTCAACTACACTAAATTCATAGACTAGCCAGACAAAGCCATGAAAATACAATTGTAGGGAGTCAGGCGGCAGCACAGCAGATTAAGCGCAGGTGGCGCAAAGCGCTAGGACAGCATAAGGTTCCCGGTTCGAGCCCACAAAGCACTAGGACCAGCACAAGGAGCCCCTAGCTCCCCACCTACAGGGGAGTCGCTTCACAGGTGATGAAACAGGTCTGCAGGTGTCTGTCTTTCTCTCCTCCTCTCTGTCTTCCCCTCCTCTTCCATTTCTCTCTGTTCTATCCAACAACAACATCAATCATAACTACAACAATAAAGCAACAAGGGCAACAAAAGGGAACAATAAATAAATAAATAAATATTAAAAAAAAGAAAATACAATTGTAATGGGATGTGGTTACTATGACAGAGGTAGGTATATGAAGCCACAGGGAAAAAAGGGAGAGGCAAGCTATGAGAACAGGGGACAAGAGTAAAAAAAAGCCTTTTCTGACTGATACAAGTGATAATTGAGCTGGGTTGTAGAGGATAAAGAGGAGCTTTTCTATACTTATATTATGTGTCTAGCTATAAGACCACTTAGGTTGGAACCACGTTTTAGTTTTGTTCAGAAATGTATTTCTAAGACTAACTTGAAAAAAAAAAAACATATGAAGTGGTCGGGAGGTAGCGAAGAGGATAAAGCGTTAGACTCGCAAGCGTGATGTCCTGAGTTCAGTCCCCAGCAGCACATGTACCAGAGTGATGTCTGGTTCTTTCCCTCTCCTATCTTTCTCGTTAATAAATAAATAAAACCTTTAAAAAACATATGAAAACCAATGTTCATAACTGCATTATTTACAAAAGTCAAAAAATAGAAGCCTTGACTAAATGCTCATCAACAGACAGCTTGATAAAGTAATTAAGAGATGGGGCTAGGCAGTTAAGCACTCATAGTATGAAGCCCAAGGACCCGTGCAAAGATCCCGGTTCAAGCCCCCGGATCCCCACCTGCAGGGGGTCGCTTCACAAGCGGTGAACAGGTCTACAGGTGTCTCTCTGTCACTCTTGCTCTCTATCCATCCCCCCCAATTTCTCTCTGTTCTATACAATAAAAATGGGGGGGAAATGGACATCAGGAGCAGTGGATTCATAGTGCCAACTCCAAGCCCCAGCAATAATCCTGGAAGCAAAAAAATTAAAAATAAATTATGGGATATATACTCAATGGAATACTACTCTTCAATTAAAAAAGAGAATATTGGATGGAACTGGAAGTGATTGTGCTTAATGAAGTAAGCAAGCAGGTGAACAACTACCACCAGATGGTTTTGCTTAAGAAAAATATAGAGAATTGAAACACATGAACTTGCAGGGGAAAAAGGAAAGAAAGGAAGACAGAGAGAGAGGAAGGAAGAAATAAAGACAGAGAAAAACCTATCAAAGTGTCTCTAAGACTTTGTAAGAACTATGGAGAGATTGGGGGAAGGGAAGGGGACTGGAGAAAGGAAAACAAAACTTTGGTGGTGGGTGTATTGAAGAACTATACAACTGTAATTTTTTAAATCTTATAAACCACTATTAAGTAACTAATAAACATTTAAAAATAAATATATCAACAAAGGAAGAAAGTAATATATTTCTAGCAAGTAGTATTTTGCCTGACATGTTTCCTGAATGCATGAGGGAAGGAAGGGAAGGAAAGAGGAAACAAAAAGAGAAAAGGATGTTTATTTCACAAGCATGGAGAAGAGGTATAGCAAACATCCTTTGACTTGTCTACTCATCTTATCCAAAGGTATACATGTTATTAACCACATATTCTATTTCTCCTGCTTGATCCTGGCCTCTCATCATAGGTGACTGCTCCAGGGAAAGGCAATACACACAAGTGAACCAAACCAGAGTGCCTTCCTTGGAATTTTGGAATGGAGCCCAAAAAGAAAGTCTTTATCTCACTGAGTAGCTGACTCTATAGCACATAAACCTGTTCAACCATGTGAACAGGGAGCCAAGGAAGCCAGTTGACAGAGAGCAAAGAATGCAGTATGTAGAGAATAGCAGTGATGAGAAGCAAGGAGGGATGTGAGATAGGAAATATACCAGAATAGCTACTGCTTTCCAGTTCCCAGTTCTTGTTGCATAACGACCTTAAGATTCTTTGAGCTTTTCCATTTGTTTGTCCAGTAATTTTCTTTTAATATTTAAGCCAAATTAACTTGGTTTTTGATGTTTGAAACCAGAAATATCTTATCCAATGACAGGTGAAAGAGATTGACCATGGGGTCTGATAGATTTGGTTGTTTGGAGAATGGGGAGGAGATGGTCCTATATTGACTGAGATTAATGAGCAGGGGATGTTAGAAAATTCCAAAATGGGAGTTAGGCAATGGCACACCTGGTTAAGCATACACTGCAGTATGCAAGGAGCCAGGTTCAAAACCCCAGCCCCTACTTGCAGGGGGAAAGCTTCATGAGTGGTGGAACAGGGCTGCAGGTGTCTCTTCATCTCTCTCCCTCTCTCCTTCCCCCTCCTTTCAATTTTTCTGTCTCTACCCAATAAGTAAATAAATAATATTTTTTAAAAAGAAAATTTCAAGATGGGGGCTGTGCAGTGGCATACCCAGTTGAGGACACAGGGCCCTGTTAAAGCCCCCAGTTTCCACCTGCAGGGAAAAGTTTCATGAGTGGTGAAGCAGTGCTGCAGGTGTGTGTGTTTCTCTCTTCCTCTCCCTTCACCTCTTGATTCCTCCCTTGATTTCCCCATTCCTTCTCAATTTCTATGTCTCTAATCAATAAATAAAAATTTTTTCTTTTTTTAATTTTTTAATTTTATTTATTGGATAGAGACAGCCAGAAATCGAGAGGGTAAGGGGAAATAGATAGGTAGGTAGGTAAGTAAGTAGGTAGGTAGGCAGATACGTAGTAGATAGATAGATAGATAGATAGATAGATAGATAGATAGATAGATAGATAGGGTGAGCTGCAGCACTGCTTTACCACTCACAAAACTTTCCCCCTGCAGGTGGGGACCAGGGGCTTGAACCTGGGTCTTTGTGCATTGTAACATGTGTGTTCAACAAGGTTTGCCACCACCCAGCCCCAAATAAATATTTTTTTAAAAAAAGAAAATTCCATAATGAAAAGGGACTAGAGGAACCAGGAGATAGCTCCTTCTTCACTATGTGCAAGAACCCAGGTTCAAGCCCTAATTCACCACATGAGAACACCATGCAAAGGGAACGCTGCCTGAGTGGTAGAGTTGCTGGGTATCTCTCTTGTGAGAAGAAAAAGACTTCGCCAGGAACAACAGAATCACAAGGTGCAAAGCCCTGAGAGGAGGGAAGGAGGCAAAAGGACCAAATGTGATGAAACAGATCAAGCCTCCTCTAGAAATTTATACATTTGGAAGTGTCTAGGAATATTTGTTTTAATTTTGTTTATTTATTATTGGTTAGAGACAGAAATTGAGAGGGGAGAGGGAGGTAGAGAAGGAGAGAGACAAAGTCACCTGCAACTATACTTCACCACTTAGGAAGCTTTCCCCTGCAGGTGGAGACCAGGGGCTTGAACCTGGGTCCTTGCACACTGCAGTGTGTGCACTTAGCCAGTTACGCTACCACCTGGCCCCAAAGTGTCTAGGAATCATGGTCACGAAGGCTGAGAAGGCAGTTCAAGTTACACCTACAAAGTAATATAAATGAAACCTGCCAGAGATCTGTTCTACACAGGCTTTGGGAACTAACAAAGTTTAAAAACTTGGAAAAGGGAGGTGGAAACAAGAGGATGAGTAGCAACGCTGAAGAAAGACAAAATCACCAGATTAGGACATCTGTTTTGTTCATTTACAATGACATTTGAGGATCACAGGCCCAGGGGACATACAACATCCATCAATTTGGCTATGTAGAACATATATATGATCCAACCATTGAATAACAGTATCCACATGCATCCCAATTAGACTTATTTATAAACACCCCTGCCCCCACTCTCACATTAATCTTCCATCACTCTCTTTTGGACCTCCTGTACCAAGACAGAAGTCATTAAAGTAGGCCCTGACACATTTTCAACCCTTCTACTATTTGGCAGGAATTGATAGAGACAGCCAGAAATCAAGAGGATAAGGGGAAATAGATAGGTAGGTACGTAGGTAGGTAAGTAGGTAGGTAGGTAGGTAGGTAGGTAGGTAGGTAGGTAGGTAAGTAGGTAGGTAGATAGATGGACAGACAGACAGACAGACAGACAGACGGACAGACAGACAGTCAGACAGGGTGAGCTGCAGCACTGCTTTAACACTCGCAAAACTTTCCCCCTGCAGATGGGAAAGTAGCCTCTTTTTTCTTTAATTTAGTATTTGATCTTATTCATCTGTTTTGGGTAGAGACAGAGAAATTGAGAAGGAAGGGGGATACAGGGAGAGAGACAACTATAGCACTGCTTCACTCCTTGTGAAGCTTCTCACACTGCAAGACTGGGGGCTTGAACCTGGGCCCTTGCACACTGAAGCATGTGTGCTCTACAGGGTAAGCTACTGGCCAGCCCTACTTTCAGCCCTTCTATAGTTTAGCCCAAGGTATGGGAAAACAAATGTCCCAGTGTCCTCCCACATATTCATGTTATTGAACACACACTATGGTTCCACTTCTAGAAACTCCAGTTGAGTATCTCACAAAACTAGCTGACATGTAGGTAGAGTTTATTAGCATTATTAATAGCATTAGAAGATGTGTCCTCCACTTGTCAAGGACTTGACTTCAAGGTTCTTTCAACTTGATTATTTCTCTAGTGCAATTAAAGCATGACATAATTTTCACAAATAGTACTTGCACAATCATTCTCATAAATACAATTATTGTGTGTTATAGATTTGACCTATATTGCACTTAAGATCTCTGGCAAAAGTAATTCCAAATTACAGTTCAGGGAAATTTTTTTTTATTCCCTTTGTTGCCCTTGTTTTTTTATTGTTGTAGTTATTATTGTTGTTGTCATTGTTGGATAGGACAGAGAGAAACGGAGAGAGGAGGGGAAGACAGAGAGGAGGAGAGAAAGATAGACACCTGCAGACCTGCTTCACCACCTGTGAAGCGACTCCCCTGCAGGTGGGGAGCCGGGGCTCGAACCGGGATCCTTATGCCGGTCCTTGTGCTTTGCGCCAGCTGCGCTTTAACCCGCTGTGCTACAGCCCGACTCCCTCAGGGAAATTTTTTAAGAGGTCAAGAGTAGACGTCGCTTTTTGTAGCATCAGTACAGAAGGAGCTGTGAATCAAGCAAGCCTCGCTTGGTTTTTAATAATTCACTGCTTGGAACTATCCGTGCCCATGGGACCAAAGACCTGGGTATGGAGTGTGCACTCAACAACATCCCAGGCACATAAATAAACCATCTGCTCTCAACCTGGGAGGCAGTTATTGATCTAAGCTGTGATTCTTTTCCTACCTGACTTTCTGAGAGTTTCCAAAATAGTTCATCTTAGGAGAGTTTGAGTTTCAGGTACTTCTCTTGTAAGGATCCCAGTTCTGGCCCCCAGCTCCCCACCTGCAGTGGAGTCACTTCACAGGCGGTGAAGCAGGTCTGCAGGTGTCTGTCTTCTCTCCTCCCTCTCTGTCTTCCCCTCTTCTCTCCATTTCTCTCTGTCTTATCTAACAACAAAGACATCAATAACTACAACAATAAAAAAACAAGAGCAACAAAAGGGAAAATAAATAAATAAATTAATTTTTTAAAAAGGCCAGTACCTCACAGAAGATGAGTTCTGACAGAAGAAACATTAACGTTCATTCCTATGGTCTGACAAATGACCTGGAGTCTTAATCTGCAAGCTAAGAGACTTAGGGAAGGTTGATCATCTCCTGGACACAAAGGTCACCATGACCCACCAAGAACCAGTCTCCAAATTAGGATCAGGGGCTCAAATTCCAGCTCTGGGATCTTGGTCAGCTAAAAACTGACATGATCATATGATCTCTGTGGATCAGCTATGAAAAAGAGATGCCCTGACAGTTGTCCCACTTCATACTTACAACTGCCCATTTAAGAGACCTGGATGAAAGTGTGGGCATAGCTCTTAGTGGTGATGTGACTGAAAGTTCCATCATCTCTCAGGACCTGTCTCTCCATTTGTCACTTTTTTTTTTTTTGCCTCCAGGGTTATTGCTAGGGCTCAGTGCCTGCACTACTAATCCACTGCTCCTGGAAGGCTATTTTTTCCCATTTTGTTGCCCTTGTTGTTGCCTTTGTTGTCGTTATTGTTATTGTTGCCACTGCTGTTATTGTTGTTGTTGTTGAATAGAACAGAGAGAAATCAAGAGAGGAGAGGAAGACAGAGAGGGGGAGAGAAAGATAGACACCTGCAGACCTGATCCACCACTTCTGAGGTGCACCGCCCCCCACAGGTGGGGAACTGGGGGTTCAAACCGGGATCCTCAAACCAGTCCTTGCACTTTGCGCTATGTGCACTTAACCCGCTTTGCTACTGCCAGACCCCCTTAAGTTAAATCGTTCACCCACCAGGTTATTTCCAACCCCTCTCTCCCAGCCTGCCTATAACTAGAGGTCTCAAATGCTGAATTCTCACTTTCCTAGTCTCCTTTGCAGTCAGAGTCCTCTGAGATTTACAGGAATGTCAGTAGAAGGAATACTGGATAAGCATTCCATCCTTGGTAAATATGACAGTATGATAAAGGTCTGCTATGCAAAATATACAAAACTCCCAGAAGTCTACAACAAGAAAATAAACAACTGCATTAAAAAATCACCAGGCTGTAGCGCACTAGGTTAAGCGCACATAGTATGAAGCACAAGGACCCACACAAGGATGCTGGTTCAAGCCCCCAGCTTCCCGCCTATGGGGTGGGGGGGGGGTTGCTTCTCTCTGTCCTGTAAAATAAAAATTTAAACAATGAAAAAAATGTCTGCTAGGAGCAGTGGATTCATAGTGCTGGCACTGAGCCCCAGCAAATAACCCTGGAGGCAAAAATAAAGAAAGAAAGAAAAAGAAAAAATTACCAAGGAAAAGAGAAAATTTTTAAAATTTTTTGGAAATGACCAATGGCCCTTAAACAGTCTCCACACATATATGTGTACATGCTCCACTGTGTGTCACTTATAGAAGATATGCAGATGGCAAATAAGTATATGTGGAAAGGATACACCATATCATATATGACCAAAGACATCCTAATTAAAATAACAATATAGTATTTATCACAACGGCCAGAAACTAGAATACTAACAAAGGAGGACACTGAGAAAGATGTGAAGTAACTCTCATTTATTGCTTGTGGAATGGAAAATTGTATAGTCACTTTAGAAGACCATTTGGTGGTTGCTAAACTAAAGATAATGTTACCATATGAGCCAACACACACATGCCTTAATATTTACTCAAAGGTGTTGAAAACTTATGTCCACATAAAAACCTGCTCACAGATATTTACAGCATATCTATTCATAATTGTCAAAACTTGGAAGCAACCAAGATGTCCTTCAGTAGGTGAAAGGATAAACTATAGTACATTCAGACAATGAAATTTTATTCAGTACTAAAAGCAGCTATCAGCCATGAAAAGATATTGAGGGTTGAACCCTAAGTGTATACCACTATATACAGTGGACATTACTATACTTTTAGGGTCACAGGCAGAGTGCAGAGGATTTTCAATGGAAATGCTCTGTATGATACCATAATGATGGATATATGTTATTATACATTTATCTAAAATCACAGAATATATGCCATCAAGAATGAATGCTGAAATTCAGAGAAAATGGTAACAATGACAGAGCAAAGGATATCACTCATTCCAGGACAACTGTGTGTTGTGGCTGAGAAGAGAATCTATCACTGCCAGAGAGAAGATGGGAACAGGGTGAAGGGGGAGGGGAGAAGAGTTCAGGAAGGGAGACAGGAGTATACCTGTCAGAACCAAATTAGCACAAAAGGAGATAGCAATATTTCAGCCAGAGCTTTGGAGCAAATGTAAAATCCAGCTCTCTGGTTGAAATAGATGCAGGAGGGAAAAAAGTACATATTTTCCTTAATGGAGAAAGAACCATTCAGAGCCCCAGAAAAAATCCTGGCAAAACAGGACAATAGTGAATTACCATGATGCCGTCTTCTCTCTTCTCACAGCATGGATGTCAGCTTGTAGGAAGGTGACCTGAAGACCTGGGGTCACTCCTTATTCAATGGATGATCTCCTGCAATTTCATGAGTAGCTTCCATGTCTCTATGTAAAAGAGGCAATGACACCTGCCTCACAGGGTTGCCATAGCTATGAAGCACAAGGACCCACACAAGGATCCTGGTTTGAGTCCCCAGCTCCCCACCTGCAGGGGGGTCACTTCACAAGCAGTGAAGCAGGTCTGCAGGTGTCTATCTTTTTCTCTCCTTCTTTATCTCCCCCTCCCCTCTCAATTTTCCTGTCCTATCCAATAAAAATGGAAAAAGTCTGCCAGGAGCAGTGGATTCATAGTGCCAGCACTGAACCCCAGCGATAACCCTGGAGGGGAAAAAAAAAGGCAACTTCCTAGCATCCGATTCCAAGTCATACTAGAAAAGGTGAGACTATGAAGACAGCGACACAGCTAGTGGCTGACAGGAGCTAGAGATCAGGAGGGATGAGCAGAAACACAGGGAATTTTCAGAGCAATGAAACTAGTCTGCAAGATTCTACAACAGTGGTCACATGTCACTGTTCATTTGTCCCAACCTACAGGGCACACAGCACCAGGAGTGAGTCCTGTGGAGACTGTAGGTGTCTCAGGGGACACTCAGGTGGGGGATGTTGAGTGGGGGGGCAGCAGTGTCTCATGACTTCCTCAAGGTCACACAATTCCTTGGCTGATTTAGGGAGACTGCAGGTGTAGGGGCAGAGTGCAGGTGCCAACTTTCTTTGCCTCCGTCTCAAATTTGGACCCAAAACTGCTCCAAGAAAGTTATAGATAAATGAAAATCAATTTTAAAATTCATATCAGGGAAAGAACTCAAGGCTTTGGACATGCATGATACCACTGAGTGGCCTCCTGTTCCCAATTTTCTTCTTCTTCTTCTTTTTTTTTTTTTTTTGCCTCCAGGGTTATTGCTGGGGCTCTGCGTCTGCACTACCAATCCACTGCTCCTGGAGGCTATTTTTCCCCTTTTGTTGCCCTTGTTATTTTATTGTTGTGGTTATTATTGTTGTTGTTATTGCTGTCATTGTTGTTGGACAGGACAGAGAGAGAAATTGAGAGAGAAGAAGACAGAGAGGGGGAGAGAAAGACACTTGTAGACCTGCTTCACCACCTGCGAAGCAACCCACCTGCATTGGGGAGCCGGGGGGGGGGGGGGGCTGTCGTACCAGGATCCTTGCACGGGCCCTTGCGCTTTGCACTATGTGCTTAACCCACTGCGCTACCGCACGGCACCCTGGTCCCAATTTTCTATTCCTTACTTATTTTGTGAGAGATTGCCCCTCCATCATTCATGGAGCTCCCCTTGTTGCTGATGACAGTGCTTACATGTAAAACCAAGACTCGAGGCCAAGCAAGGCAGGTACTCTACCATGTGAGCTCCCCACTACTTCTGTATGTGATGTGATGTGATTTGTGTGTTTTCTAACAACCAAAATCAGTACCCCAAACTCATGAGCATATTAACATGTGATGCTCTATGTGCATGCATGTCTCGACCTCTTACGTCCCCAATTCCAACAATGCACAGCCCCTAACAAACCACAGGTTTTCTTGTGGCTTCCTCATCCTGTGGCTTCCTTAACATCACATAATTCCTTGGCTGGTAGAGGGGAAGGATATCTCAGTATAATTCAGGGTTTCTGAACTCAGGTCCCTGTTCCTTCACCATGTTATCTTTGGACTCAGCTCAGATGGATTCTTTTTTTTTTTTTTTTCCTCCAGGGTTATTGCTGGGCTCGGTGCCTGCACCATGAATCCACCGCTCCTGGAGGCCATTTTTCCCCCTTTTTTTGTTGCCCTAGTTGTTGCAGCCTCGTTGCGGTTATTATTGCCATTGTTGACGTTGCTTTGTTGTTGGATAGGACAGAGAGAAATGGAGAGAGGAGGGGAAGACAGAGAGAGAGGGGAGAGAAAGATAGACACCTGCAGACCTGCTTCACCACCTGTGAAGCGACTCCCCTGCAGGTGGGGAACCGGGGGCTCGAACCGGGTTCTTACGCCGGTCCCTGCGCTTTGCGCCACGTGCGCTTAACCCACTGCGCCACCGCCCGACTCCCGCTCAGATGGATTCTATCTGCACCAGCCTGGTGCCACCACGGTGCTTCCCTCCCAATGTTACCAGAGCTGCCTGGATGTGCTGGTCATTCTTTTGCTAATATCTCCCTAACCCATCTCCCAACCCTTGAACGTGATGATTGCCACAGAGAATACGCATCTCTCCTTCCTCTTCCTTCTACTTGTGCTCCCAAGTGTGTCCAGGTGGAGCAGGCGCAACTGAACTATGTCAGCCTCTGTGGAGCTCTGCCTCTGCTTCTTCCAAATCATCATTCTAAAAACAAACAAACAAAAAAACCCTATATACAAAAGATAAGAATAACAGCAAAACTACTAAACATCTATCTATCACATATTAGACTTTTTAAATATTCTTCTCCAACTGCATTCCATAGCCACTCCTAGCTGAAGGAAGGTGAGGCAATTAAATAGTTTAGTAGAACAGAAAAGACAAGAGTTGACAAAAAGTTGGGAATACATATGGGAGAATAATGAAAGCAGAAGGAATCATATAGGAGGTAAGAGAGCATAGTTTCCTTGTCAAGCAATTTAGACAAGATGAAGCCAAGGGAAATGGTCTGAACTATGGAAGAGGTTGGAGAGACTGGCAGGGCTGGTGCATTTAACACTTTGACACTACACTATGGCTTGGACTTTGTTCTAAAGCACCTTATCACAAGTATCATTAGAGCTATATTTCAGAGATCATTCCTCATGTATAGTGGGAAATATATTTTTAGGAGTACAAGATTGAAGAAAGAGAAATCTTCAAAGTAGCTCTTTTTTTTTCCTCCCCCTCCAGGGTTATTGCTGGGCTCTGTGCCTGCACCATGAATCCACCGCTCCTGGAGGCCATTTCCCCCCCCCCTTTTTGTTGTAGCCTCTGTGGTTATTATTATTGCCATTGTTGATGTTGTTCGTTGTTGGATAGGACAGAGAGAAATGGAGAGAGGAGGGGAAGACAGAGAGGGGGAGAGAAAGAGAGACACCTGCAGACCTGCTTCACCGCCTGTGAAGCGACTCCCCTGCAGGTGAGGAGCCGGGGGCTTGAACCGGGATTCTTATGCCCGTGCCTGCGCTTTGCGCCACATGCGCTTAACCCACTGCGCCACCACCCGACCCCCTAAAGTAGCTCTTTCAAAGAGGAGGTAGAGAATAAAGACATATGCAAGTAGGACAAAAAGATGTAATAAATTGTGGAGGGATTATAGGATACACCTCCTCGAAAAGTACTTTCCTTAGCACTGTATCCAAATAGCAGTTGTACAGCTGTTAGCAATCTACCTTTTATGCTCACGCCTTTATCAAAGCACTAGAAGACAGAGTAATGCATTTCCCGGACTCCTCTATTATCCAGATTCCAAGGCTATGCCCTAACCCAGTTCCTCGATTCATTCCCAGATTATGGAAAACATTCTTTTGAACTATTGTTTATATATAATCTTCTAATATAGATCTCATACTATTTCAAGTATAAACATCACTTTACAATCTCACATGATACAAGAATAGCTCATCTGAACTGCACAACAATGGTGCCAGCCCCTCATATAGTAGATCATTCTCACATGACATTACCATTGCTACCACTTAATTGAGTTCCATTCATTATTTGTTATGTTTCCATTATGAAGGTGACCCATTTCCCTGCTAAATTGTAATTTTCTTTTTTTTTCATTGTAATTTTTGTAAAGGAAATGCTACAGATGGAGGAGTTTATTTAATCATTTTCTGTTCAATCATGTCATGTCTCAGTTTCTTAACAGACTAGAAAAATAAAAGGTGAGCTATAAATCAAGATATACTTGTAACACATATGATAGATCCAGGTCTTACAGATAATATACAAAAAGAGTGCTTAAAAATCAAAATAAAATAAACATACCAATAGAAAAATGGTCCATGAACATGACTAGGCATTTTTAAGAAAATAAACAGAAGTAATTGACATGCATAATTTTTAAAGTATTCAACCATATTCATCAAATAAATGCAAATTAAATTGAATATTTTAATATGTGAGTTAGGCAAAGATAAAACAAAATAAAATCAGCTAATATTTAATGAGTATTTGCTATGAGCCATGTTCTCTTCTAAGTGCTTAATCTGCAAGGAAGGTACTATTTATAGCTCCTGCATTTTTTTTCTCTTCTGCCACCAGGATTACCACTGGGACTCAATATCAGCACTATAAATCTACCACTCCCAGTGGCCATTTCTTCCTTTCTCTTTTTTCTTTTCTTTTCTTTTTTTTTTTTTTTTACGGGGTAGGACAGAAATTGAGAAGAGAGAGGGAGACAGAGAGGGCAAGAAAAAGAGAGACACCTGCAGATCTACTTCACCACTTTCACCTTGTAGGGCAGAGGAAAGTTGGACTGGATGTGTTTTTGTACAAAGTAAATACATTCTTATGTTTAATAAAATATATCTAATGCAGTAATTTGGAACCCATCCCACCCCTACAGATAGGAAGTGGGGACTCAAACCGGAGTCCTTGCACATGGTGACGTTTGCACTTAACCCAGGGCACCACCACCTGGCCCTATCCCCTGCATTTTATAGAAAAGGCACAGAGAAGGTAAGTAACTTGCCCAGAGTCACACAACTAGATAACACTGAAGAGAAAATTTCCATTCACACACTTGAGTTCCCAAACAATGCTGTTGACTCTCAACCTTTTACCATGTTACAGATATTTTCTACTTGCCAAGAACTGTAAGTGCTGTAAATAGATACAACACTTCTATAGTAGTCCTAAATGGAACTCAATTTTCTTTTTTCCATTTCACAAACCAACAAACTGAGACTAAAGTGAAACGAAAAATAATAATAAAGCCATCTTAACATAAAAATATCAATGAAATAATCAAATCAATGAGTAATTTATAGGACTAGAAGTGTTTGTACAAAAGCCTATACCCAGCATTGATAAAGAGTTTGGGGGAGTCGGCTGGTAGTACAGCTGGTTAAGCGCACGTGGCACGTGGCGCTAAGTGCAAGGACCCGCAGAAGGATCCCAGTTCAAGCCCCCAGCTCCCCACCTATAGGGGAGTCACTTCACAGGCGGTGAAGCAGATCTGCTGGTGTCTTTCTCTCCCCCTTTCTGTCTTCCCCTCCTCTCTACATTTATCTCTGTCCTATACAATAATGACAACATCAATAAAAACAACAATAATAACTACAACAACAATGAAAAAGAACAAGGGCAACAAAAGAGAAAATAAATAAATAAAAACCATTATATAAAAAAGTGTTTGGAAAAACAGACACTTTCCTGTATAGTAAACAACATTAGCTTTTTGTCATTTTCCATTGGCTAATATAATTATCAAGCATATTATTTTCTTAAGAAGTCACTATGTACAAAGACTGTTTGTAACTGAGACTGGAAAATAGCTAATAGTATTTCTTCATAAAGGAACACAGTGCAATCATTTATTTAAATTTTAATTTTATTATCTTTATTTATTGGATAAAGACTGCCAGAAATTGAGAGGGAAGGGGAAGACAGGGAGGGAGAAAGAAAGGGGGCAGGGTGATAGTGCACCTGGTTGAGTGCACATGTTACAGTGTTCTAGGACCAGGGTTCAAGGCCCCAATCCCCACCTGAAGGAGGAAAGCTTTGTGAGTGGTGAAGCAGTGCTGTAGATCTCTCTCTGTCTCTCTCTCTGTCTCTCTCTCTCTCTGTCTCTCTCTCTATATATATATATATATATATGCCCCTTCTTCTCAATTTCTGACCATCTCTATCCAATAAATAAATAAAGATAATGAAAAAAGAGGGGGAGAGAGACACCTGCAGCACTGCTTTACCACTTGCAAATCGTTCCCCCTGCATGGGGGGATGGGCGCTCAAACTCAAGTCCTTGGGCATTGTAACATGTGTGCTCAACCAGGTGTGCCACCACCCTGCCCCACAAGGTAGTCATTTAAAATGAAATGATAGGGGGGCCAGGCAGTAGCACAGCGGGTTAAGCGCACATAGTACGAACATCACATACAGGTATAAGGATCCCAGTTCGAGCCCCTGGCTCCCCACCTGCAGGTGGGCCGTGTCACAGCAGCTCTGCAGGTGTGTCTATCTTTCTCTCCCCCCTCTGTCTTCCCCTCCTCTTTCAATTTCTCTCTGTCCTATCCAACAACAACAACAGCAATGGCAACAATAACAACAAGGGCAACAAAATGAAAAAAATGGCCTCCAGGAGCAGTGGATTGGTAGTGCAGGCACCGAGCTCCAGAAATAGTCCTGGAGGCAAAAAATAATAATAATAAAGTGATAATAGACTACTTTATGGCATAAAAAATGTTAATAATATGTTGAAAAGAGAGAAAGCAGCAAATGCCATATGATGTCAATAAATGTATATAAATATTAGCCAGCATGAAGATTACAGTAGGCTGCTTTAACTAGACAATTGGATAGTTACAGCAGGATTTTTAATTATACGAGAATATTTACAGTGGTTGCCTCTATACAGTAGGATTCCAGGTGACATTTTTTCTTTGTACGTTTCTGTATATTTCCAATTTTCTGCTTTTCCACTTGCAATAGGGGGAGGGGAGAAGTACCAATTTTTGTATGTGATTCCACAGAATAAATACAAGAAGGTGTCTCAGGCTTTTATAAAAGTAATATTTCTACCTAAAGTTCACAGGTAAGGACAGGAATTATAGTACTAAGGAAGACAAAAGCCAAGAATAATGGTTAATATTTCCCACAGGCCAGTCACAGAAAAGATTAGTCCTGCCTCACAAACCCCATCATAAAATTCTCCAGGCCATGTATCCTCACAAACCTGGACAATTCTTTATTGCCCTAAAACAACAGGTTTCATTTGATGGAATACCTTATATATCCCCCTCCCTTCAGTTCCAGTGGGTTTTCTTGGCAGATGAGTCAGATGCATTAGTTAGAATCTTCCCCGCCATCCCCACTCTTTTTTTAAGCTAAGTTAATTCACAGGACTGTTTCTCTTTCAACGGTACAACCTCACACAATTGGGAAATTGTATTTGCTAATTACAGTTACATAAATGCACATGTAAACAATTAGTCTACTAAAAAGATAAAAGGGCTGGGGGGGTCGAGCAGTGGTGCACTGGGTTGAGTGCACATAGTACAAAGTGCAAGGGCCCGAGCAACCATCTGGTGCAAGCCCCCAGTTCCCCACCTGCGGGGGGAAGGGAGTTGCTTCACAAGCGGTGAAGTAGGTCTGCATGTGTCTATCTGTCTCTCCTCCTCTCTATCTTCCCCTCCTCTCTCAATTTCTCTCTATCCTGTCCAATAAAATAGAAAGGAAAAGAAAAATTTTTAAAAATGGCTGCTGGGAATGGTGGATTCATAGTACTGGCACCAAGCCCCAGTGATAACCCTGGTGGAAAATAAAATAAAATAAAATAAAATAAAATAAAATAAAATAAATGTCTCTTACAAGTGTAGGACCAAGAATGGTTACAGAAACTTCTGTTCAAGCATCTGCTTCATTTTCCTAACATTTATTTTATTTTATATGAAATGCAGTTTTATGAGAGAGAGAGAGAGAGAGAGAATTTGAAACCAGAGCACCACTCCAGCATATATGATGCCAGGATCAAACTGGGAGTCTCAGGAATGCAAGTCTTGCACTCCATCAACTAAGCCACCTCTCTAACTACATAGTACTACTTGAACTTTTTCATTTTTTCAATCTGTCATCAACTCATCCATCAATCAATCTATCTATCTGTCTATCTAGGCACCCTACTTCATTATTTTGTGTCTCCATATGTTTCTCTCTCTCTACCTCCACCACAGTAGAAGATAATTCAAAGTTCATGGTCATTCACAGACTAGAAAAAAGTCAATCTGCCCCCAACACCTCATCTGCACTATTCCAGTCTTTAGGTCCATGATTGTTCAACAGTTTGTTTGGCTTTGTATGCTAACTCTCTTTTCAGCCACCAGGTTCCAGATGCCAACAAAATGCTGACCAGACTTCCCTGGACAGATGACCCCATCAATGTGTACTAGAGCGCCACAACCCCAGAGCCCCACCCTACTAGGGAAAGAGAGAGGCAGACTGGGATTATGGATCGACCAGTCAACGCCCATGTTCAGCCGGAAGCAATTAGAGAAGCCAGACCTTCCACCCTCTGCAAACCACAATGACTCTGGATCCACACTCCCAGAGAGAGAATGGGAAGGCTATCAGGGGAGGGGATGGGATATGGAGATCGGGTTATGGGAATTGTGGAACTGTACCCCTCTTATTCTATGGTTTTGTTAATGTCTCCTTTCTTAAATAAAAATAAATAAATAAATAAATAAAAAGTTTTATATAAAGTAAAAAAAAGAAAGAAAAGTTTTATATAAAGTAAAAAAAAAAAGTCAATCAGCACTGACTGGTTCATTCTTATCACAATTAGGACCATTAAATGGGTTTTAGTATCTACCTATGGAACCACCCTATGGCCCTGTGAATGGAGAAGTGGTTCCCCATAATTAGGAAACTGCTGAGAGCAGAGGAGGTCCTCCAAAGAGGTATCTTCTGCCTACTTTACTGGTCTTCATCTTATGTGCATTTGGGATCCACAGGTCAGTACACACATACTCTATTTTGAGTCAACAAATACTGCCAGCCTACTCAAAGAGAAGCATGGGGACCCCCATTACCTCTTCTGTATCTCCCTTAGCACAGCGCACTGGGAGCTTTGTATGCTTACTGCTCGATTGCCTGAAAAAAGCACCAGCCTCTAACACAGGCTAACAATGTGGCATAAAGGCCCTAGACCCAGTTTTCAAGAGATGAAGCCAAACAAGGATTCAAATCCAGAATCAGAAACAAGGAATTTTTAACTCTGGGAAGTTTAAAGAGACATTTCAGCAGAAGTCAATTTAACTTGGGGGGAGGGGATGTAGACATTTTCTCTTCATTGGTCAACATGAAAAGATGAGAGACTAGAAATCACTTCCATTTCAACAGCATACTGTTCTCCATGCCAAAAGCTTATTAAAAATATATTTTGATCCGTGAAATAAAGTGGTAATGGCTGAGGTTTGCTTAAGAGTGAAAACTGAATAGAATTTAGATCTCATCTCTTCAAGCCTACCTGATACCAAGCTCAGACACATTAAGAGAATGCCATTTGGGATCTTGTTTAATTGGATTTTTCTAATCTTCCATATATTTTAATGAGCTTGGAGGGGTTAGGATATAGCCTTTATCAAGATAATCCCAGAGCTTTCTTTGGGTTGCTGTGTTGGAAAATAAGAGTGAATAGGGGTTTCATGTGAATTTCCCTCACCTATAGGAATTTCTCAGCCTCTAGCCTTCTGAATGTGCCTGCCAAACTCCTGTTTCCATCTCTATGAAGTCATATGGCATAAAAAAAGACCCAAAGATCTTCAGCAGAATGTCTTTCTTAGAGATCTCACTGCAGTTTTCTGTGTTGCATTTAAAGATGATTTAACAAAGACCTACAAATTATTTTTTTTTGGCCTCCAGGGTTATTGCTGGAGCTCAGTGCCTGCACCATGAATCCACTGCTCCTGGAGGCCATTTTTTCCCCTTTTGTCGCCCTTGTTGTTGGAGCCTTGTTGTGATTATTATTGTTGTTATTGAAGTTGATGTCGTTCGTTGTTGGATAGGACAAAGAGAAATGGAGAGAGGAGAGGAATACAGAGAGAGGGAGAGAAAGACACCTGCAGACCTGTTTCACCACCTGTAAAGTGACTCCCCTGCAGGTGGGGAGCTGAGGGCTCCAACCGGGATCCTTATACCGGTCCTTGTGCTTTGCGCCACGTGCACTTAACCCGCTGTACTACTGCCCGACCCCCAAAGACCTACAAATTTAACATCAACCAGATAATATAGTTGGCTGTAGCAAAAGGGCAGAGACTTTGCCAACCATCAGTCCACTCATGAGAGTGTGCATGATCACAGATCCTCCGCCCAGCTTCCCAGCAACACTCTCTAAGAAAACTAGAATGGATGCACACAACAGTGAGCAACCCTGACCATCTTAATGGTTTGCTAAAGCTGAAACCAAAAGCCCCAAATTGGGTGGCTTAAATCCCAAATATTTATTTTCTCACAGTCCTGGAAGGTAAAAGTACAAAATCAAGATGTTTCTTCTGAAACCTCACTCATTGACTTATAATTTTCTTTTTCTTTGCCTGTTCTTCCCTCTGTACATACAAATTCACACACACACACACACACACACACACACACACACACACACACACACACACACCAGTAAAGCTCTGTGTCTGTGTGATCCCACTGCTCCTAGTAGACACTTTCTTTTTTAATTTAAGAGTGAGAAAGAGGTAGAGAAAAGAGAGGAGGAGGAGAGGAAGAGGGAACAGAACAAGAAGGAGTGAGCACAACCCTTGTTTTGTATATGATGTTCCCAGGTGGTGCTGGGGGGATTGAACTAGGACCCTGATGTATGGTCAAGAGTGGGCTCTACCAGTTGAGTTATCTCCATCCCCAAATTCCCTCTCTTATCAGGCACTGACCATGTTGGATCAGGACCACCCTACTGATAACATTTTACTTCAAGTATTTCCTTAAAAACCCAGCCTCCATGGAAATAATCTGGAATTGTACCCGTTATTTTGTAAATCACTAATAAAAAAATAAAATAAAAAACCCTACCTCCAAATGCAGTCACATTCTGAGTTACTGGATAGAAGTTGAACACATAAATCTTATGTGATAAAACTGGACCCCCAATCCAATCCAAAAGAATAACCTACACATATGTATACTTCTCCAAAATTCTCAGATCCCTCTAGGGAGTCAGACCAGCACGATTCTCCCAAATACAAATTCAAAATAGAAGACCTGGCTCCCAATACTCCGTATTTAATTAGACACAAGCTAGCAGAGTTTATGTAACTTACCTTTCCTCTCGGGGCCACAGTTTCTTAGATATGAAGTGAGAATTATTCTCATTTGACCCAAGTCTTATGACAAAGGATTGTCAAGATGATTAAATGGGTTCACACATACAATGACTGGTCTTCAACCAGCATATGACACAAAGTGATCACTTCAGAAATTTTAGTGATTATTGTAAACTGAGATCCTAGGCACCCTAGCCAACTGCTGGCCCAGTCTGGTTAAGGGTCTGCTGAATTTACCGAAAGTATCCTGGAAGGTATTTTCAGGAAATGGTAGTTGAGCACACTTTTTTCCCCCTCCAGTCTAATCACTGGTGCTCAGTGTCTGCACTACGAATACACTGCTCCTGGAGACCACCTTTTCTCCACTGTTGTTGTTGTTGCTGTTGCTGTTGCTGTTACTGTTGTTATTGTTGTTGGATAGGACAGAGAGAAATTGAAAGAGGAGGGGAAGACAGAGAGGGGGAGAGAAAGATAAGACACCACTTGCAAAGAGACTGGAATGCTTACACACTTCGCACTATGTGTACTTAACCTGGTGGGGCAAACTCTTTTTTTTTTGCAAACACTCTTTTTTAAAAGTCATTTTTATTGTAATAATAATGTTCCACGGGGGGTGAATAGTGGCACACTTAGGTGCATACAGAACTATACGCAAGGACCCTCACAAGGATCTGAGTTTAAGCCCCTGCTCCCCATCTGCAGAGGAGACACTTGGTAGTGGTGAAACAGGTCTGCAAGTGTCTTTCTCTCTCCCTCTCTTTCACCCTCTCCCCTCTCGATTTCTCTTGTCCTATCTAATAAAATGAAAAAAGAAAAGAAATTGCCACCAGGAGCAGTGGATCTGTAGTACTAGCACTGAGCCCCAGCAATAACCCTGTGGTGGTAATAATAATAACAACAATAACAACATCATAAAATTACATGATATAATTCCACATTGCACTCACCACCAAAACTCTTCCAGCACACTTGCAAAGCTATAGTGAGTCTGGCTACACTCTGTTAGTCACAAATCTGGATACAAAAACTGATCCACCGTCAGTTCACTCTTGTAACTTGGGCCCCTGAATACTTAAGTTTTCTGCTTATATTGAGAATTTGCATCCACTCATAAGTCCCTTTATACAGGTCGAATTGGCAGGCAATGGATTTTTCCCTTTGTTTTTCTTGTTCTCACTGAATACTACAAAAAAAGGCTTAAACTAATCCTGGAAAGATAAAAAGGCTTCAAGTGACTTTTCTTTTCCAACCCTATTTAGTCTTGCCTATAGTTAATCAGCTTGCTTGTCAAAGCCGACCCTACATCTGCTGGAAACACATGACAAGGGGAGGGTATGTAAAAACAAGGAACATTTTGCTCTCATGTGCTAGGTGTTTGTCATTTGGGAAAGCGGGCTCTCCCGCTTTATAGGAGCTGCACCAGACTAAGTAGAACCCTTGTCTTTCATCAAAGGAATGGAGTCCCCTCACTGACATCAAGACTTTTTTACTTGAGAAGCTAGTATGTGCATATAACTGTGATACTTAAATTATATATTTACATTATAAGTGTGTATTATCTACAACTCATATATTTATCATATATCTTAAATTAACTAGTGTATTTTATATAATGTCCAATATATTTAAAATATAGATAAAGAATCATCCAGAATCTGACTGAAAATAACCTGGAGGCTATGGAGGGTTGGGTTCCTAAGCACATGCTGGAGTCCCCAGTGTTTCAATCATCCTCTGACTTATCCACAGTGTAGAAGTCAAAGACCTCTCAGGGTTGGTTGATCAATGCTTCATAAACATTCCACCAATCAGAACTGCACTTACAAAGTCTCATTTACATAAAGACTTATCCCTTATAAAACCCTTTTACACATATAAGCAAGGTTTCTTGCTGAGTTATTCCAACACATCTTTCAAAGGTCATTGTCTTGAACCGCAGTTCTGGAGCGCTGAATAAATGTTGAGTTGTGACAAAGGAACTGTAACACTGAAGTTGCAAAGCTCAAGCTATAATGCATTTGTTGCTGCTTGAACCAGGTTTTGGCTTTTCAGTCAACACTGCCCAGAGATGAGAAATAAACAAAATGTAGCATAAATAGGCAAGTTCCTCAAAGGGCTGAGAGTATAGATGGGCAAACTTCCCTGGCAATCAATGATAAGAAGATATGGAAGAATTATGATGACATTGGTTGGAGACACAGATGAAGCAGTGGTCATAACTGGGGATGAGGGAAGGCTGATTTGAGGTGAAACCTTTGAAGGATGAGTAAACAGGTAACTAGTGAGATAAAGACCTTCATTACAAAGTAAGCAGGAAAAGTAAAAGGGGCAGCAGTAGGAAAATGCTTAAGGGGATGAAGTAAGATCATTGGGGCAGCACCGGAAAAGAGGTTAAAAACTGCAACCACCATCTATTTGGAATTCCTTCACTCACCGTAGAAGTATACAGAAACCAAACTTGCCTGCCTTCTTTTAAAGAGCTATTGGGTGGTCCGGGAGGTGGCGCAGTGGATAAAGCACTGGACTCTCAAGCATGAGGTCCTGAGTTCAATCCCTGGCAGCACATGTACCAGAGTGATGTCTGGTTCTTTCTCTTTCTCCTCCTATCTGTCTCATTAATAAATAAATAAAATATTTTAAAAAATAATAAAGATCTATTGGGGCTGAATGGTGGCACACCTTGTTGAGCACACCTGCTACAATGCACAAGGACTTGGGTTCAAGCCCACCTGCAGTGGGACAGCTTCACAAGTGTTCTGTCTCTCTCTTCTATTTCCCCTTTCCCTCTTGATTTCTGGCTGTCTCTATCAAATAAAAAAAAGATAATAAATAATAAATAAATAAGTAAAATATTTGTGAGAGAGACCAGTGCACAGCTCAGCTCTGGCATATGTGATGTCAAGGATGGAAGCAGGGACTTGTCAATGCAAGTTCTATATTCTTTTTTTTTATTATTTTATTTATTTATTCCCTTTTTGTTGCCCTTGTTGTTTTATTGTTGTAGTTATTATTGTTGTTGTCGTTGTTGTATAGGACAGAGAGAAATGGAGAGAGGAGGGGAAGACAGAGAGGAGGAGAGAAAGATAGACATCTGCAGACCTGCTTCACCGCTTGTGAAGCGACTCCGCTGCAGGTGGGGAGCCGGGGTTCGAACCGGAATCCTTATGCTGGTCCTTGTGCTTTGCACCACCTGCGCTTAACCCGCTACACTACAGCCCGACTCCTGCAAGTTCTATATTCCACAACTGAGTTATGCCCCCCTCAAGATCCCCACTTTCTTATTTAATGCTAGTCCCATTTACTGCATATTTTCCGAGTTTCTGTTTGCAAATTATTAAAACCTTTCTTTAATATTTCAATCCCAGTTGAAAGTTATATTTGACAGTACTGAGTTTTGCAAAGGTTTACTTATTTACTTATTTATTTATTGCCTCCAGGTTTATCACTGGGGCTCAGTGCCTGCACTATGGATACACTGCTCCTCGTGGCCACTTTTTCTTAACGGGATAGGACAGAGAGAGAGATTGAGTGGGAGATACTGAGGAGATAGAGAGGAAGAAAGATAGACACAGAAGCGACCCTTCTGCAGGTGGGGAACTGGGGGCTTGAATTGGGATCCTAGTGCGGGTCCTTGTGCTTCCTATTATGTGTGCTTAAACTGCTGCACTACCACCCGGCTCCCTACACAGGTTTAGAACAAAGCAATTCCATAACCATTGCTTAGGGAAGTGAGAAATCTGAAGCAAAACAGTTTTTAAAATGTAACTATTTTTGCCCTTACCAGCAAAGCACCTAAACATTCTGAGAGAGGACATGATTTAGATGAACTTAACTATTTTTTCAGAATCTAGTCCTACGTTCTTGATATCATTTCCGTGCTCTTTTGTATGTGCACAAACTCATACATATTTTTCATCTTTCTAAAAGATTTTAATTTTCTGTGTTTATTTGCTTGGTTTTTTTTTTGTTTGTTTGTGTGGGCATATGTTGTTCTTGTTATTGATGAATCTACTACTTTTGAAAGCTTTTTTTTTTTATTTTTTATTTCTCTTTTTATTAGATACGACAGAGAAATTGAGAGGTCCCTGGGGAGATAAAAAGGGAGAAAGAGGGGGTCGGGTGTTAGTGCAGCAGGTTAAGCGCATGTGGCGCAAAGCCCAAGGACCGTTGTAAGGATCCTGGTTCCAGCCCCCGGCTCCCCACCTGCAGGGGAGTCGCTTCACAGGCGGTGAAGCAGGTCTGCAGGTGTCTGTCTTTCCCTCCCCTTCTCTGTCTTCCCCTCCTCTCTCCATTTCTCTCTGTCCTATCCAACAACAAGGGCAACAAAATGGAAAAAATGGCCTCCAGGAACAGTGGATTAGAAGTGTGGGCGTAGGGGAGTCAGGCTGTGGGTTAAGCGCAGGTGGCGCAAAGCACAAGGACCGGCATAAGGATCCCGGTTCGAGCCCCCGGCTCCCCACCTGCAGGGGAGTCGCTTCACAGGCGATGAAGCAGGTCTGCAGGTGTCTGTCTTTCTCTCCTCCTCTCTGTCTTCCCCTCCTCTCTCCATTTCTCTCTGTCCTATCCAACAACGACAACGACAATAATAACTACAACAATAAAACAACAAGGGCAACAAAAGGGAATAAATAAATAAAATAAATTTTAAAAAATTAAAAAAAAAAGAAGTGTGGGCGTTGACCCCAGCAATAACCTTGGAGGCAAAACAAACAAAAGCTGAGTCCGAATGTACTAGCTACATGAGATCATAGACACATATTGAGCCCAATTAAAAAAAAAAAAAAAAGTATGGCTGCCAGGAGCGGTGGATTCATAGGGTCAGCACCCAGCCCAGTAACCGTGGTGGCGATAAAAATAGGTAAGTAAATCAATGAATGAATCTATCTGTCTGCTTGTTAGTAATGGGACCCCGAGCTAGCACTGCCAGTAGAGCACGTCCCTTGCCACAGCTTTGAACACCGCATGCGCACACCGCAACACCATGCATGGCAGAGTGATTCCTGTCTCTGTCTCTGTTTTTATCGCTGACACAAAAACAATGAAAATTCTGCCCCGGGAGCAGTGGATGGGCCTCTCCACAGCCGGCTTCCACTTTCCTGCCCAGCGCAGGCCTCGGCTCCGTGCTCCCATTTTGTAACAAGCCAGAGAGATAACAACTCACCAAGAGATTTCTAGACATGATGTGATTCATACAACTTACACATCCTGTCATCTCTGCCTCCCTGGCCTTTAAAGTTCGGACAAATTAGGCCGACTAAGCCCAAACTCAAGTGAACACTCACCTCACGTGGCTGACTGGCCGCACAGCGGCTGCTTCCACTGTACAAAAGAAGTCCAGTGTGGCTCACTCTTCCCACTCTTACCACAACAGGCAAAGAGCCAAAAAAGCATGTGTATTTGCTTTGCCGCCACGCCAGTTGGGTTTGGGGGTTCAGGCAGCCGAGCCCCCGGCAGCGAGCAGGTCAAGCAGCTCCCGGAAGTACATCACGTGGGCTGAGGCTGTGACCTGTGACCCCCGACTCCGGTATATGTCAATGTTATGTCAAGTTCAGGTTGTGTTTTTTTTTGTATCCTGTATTCTGTGATTTTTAATGCTTCCATTTTTCTTTTTTTTAATTTTTATTTAAGAAACCATTTTTCTTTTTTTTTTTTTAGATTTATTTTCTATTGGGAGGTTAATGTTTTACAGTAAATACAATAATTTGTACATGCATAACATTTCCCAGTTTTTTTCCACATAACAATATAACCCCTCCTAGGTTCAAGTCCTGGAACATGATGGTAGGTTCAGGTATTCTTTTTTTTTTTAATTATTTATTTATTTATTCCCTTTTGTTGCCCTTGTTGTTTTATTGTTGTAGTTATTGGTGTTATTGATGTTGGATAGGACAGAGAGAAATGGAGAGAGGAGGGGAAGACAGAGAGGGGGAGAGAAAGACAGACACCTGCAGACCTGCTTCACCGCCTGTGAAGCGACTTCCCTGCAGGTGGGGAGCCGGGGGCTTGAACTGGGATCCTTATGCTGGTCTTTGCACTTTGTGCCACCTGCGCTTAACCCACTGCGCTACCACTCGACTCCCTCAGGTATTCTTTAGAATGAAATGGTAGGTTATTTTGAGGTCTGGCTGGGGCTGCTCAAAATCTCCATATAAATTAATAGTAATTGTTTCATTTGTCTAGCTTCCAGAAGGTCCACAGAAACACCCTACTTTCTTTTAAAAATTTTTTATTTTTACTCATTTATTTGATAGAGACAACCAGAAATCAAGAGGGAAAGAGGTGATAGAGAGGAAGAGAGACCAAGACACCTGCAACACTACTTCACCACTCAAAACGCTTTCCCTCTGCAGGTGGGGAATGGAGGTTCAAACCCCTTATGGATTGTAATATATGTGCTCAAACAGGTGTGCCACCACCTGGCTCCCTAAGAAATACTCCACTTTCAGTGAGGGGGAAACTTGTGTTTCAGTGTTCCAATTTTTATTTTATTTCTTTTGCCTCCAGGGTTATTTCTGGGGCTCAGTTCCTGCACTACAAATCCACTGCTCCTGGCGGCCATCTTTTTTCCTTTCTTGCTGTTGCTGCTGCTGCTGTTAGATAGGACAGAGAGAAATGGAGAGAGTCGGGGAAAACAGAGAGGGGACAGTCGCAGACCTGCTTCACTGCTTGTGAAGCGACCCCCCTTCAGGTGGGGAGCAGGGGGCTTGAACTGGGATTCTTTTTTTAAAATATATTTTTTATATTTATTTTCCCTTTTGTCGCCCTTGTTGTTTTTTATTGTTGTAGTAATCATTGCTGTTGTTGGGCAGGACAGAGAGAAATGGAGAGAGGAGGGGAACGCAGAGAGGAGGAGAGAAAGATAGACACCTACAGACCTGTTTCACCGCTTGTGAAAGGACGCCCCTGCAAGTGGGGAGCCAGGGCCTCAAACCGGGATTCTTATGCTGGTCCTTGCGCTTTGCGCCATGTGCGCTCAACCCACTGCGCTACCGCCGGACTCCCTGAACTGGGATTCTTTCGCGGGTCCTTGTGCTTCACACTACATGTGCTTAACCAGGTACCCCACCACCCTACCCCCTAACATTTTGAAGCAGGGTGGTGAGTTCATAGTGTTTAGTTAATTTATATGTTTTGTAACATACATATATCACAAAAACAATGTGTCAAGTATTGCAGACATTAAAACTTACTATCTGTTGGTTTAGTTATAATTAAATTTTCCAGCACTCTTCTGGCATTTAGCAACAAGTTAGTTTTATCCTATACTTTTATCAAATTTCTTTTTTGCTGCACTTCATAAATAGTAAAGTAGTAATTTTTATTCTTCCAGAAAGAGACCAAAGGGTATCTATTACCTTGTGCTCAGACCCTTACTCACATATGAGAAAATGGACATCAGGCTCTAAGTCAGACCCTTGCAACATCTTTAAAAGATTGCTTTTCCATTCTAGCCCAGGTGGTCATGATGACATCAAGAAAGCCAGTGCTACAGCTGTGCTTAAAATAAGCACAGTTCTGACATCTCATTCCTTGGTGCAGAGTAACACTTTCTTCCAAGGAAGTAATGAGACAAATTGGGGAGAGGCGGGCTAAGCATCTGGGTTTACTGCTGTCCTTAATCTAGTGTTTACTGTGCGTCTGGCATTGTGATGGGCACTGAGGATGCAGTGGATTCATTTTTTTCTATTGGATAGAGACAGCCAGAAATTGAGAGGGAAGGGGGTGATAGAGAGGGAGAGAGACAGAGAGACACCTACAGCAATGCTTCACCACTGGAAAGCTTCCCCCTGTAGGTGGGGACCAGGGGCTGAATTTGGATCCTTGCATATTGTAACATGCTCTCAACCAGGAGTGCCATGACCTGGCCCCCAATACAGTGGATTCTAAGACAAAAAGACAGCACATTTGTCACTCAGGGACTAACCTGCTCATGTAGAGAAACAAACATTAAGCAAGAAATGCATGAGCAACTCAGTTAACAAGTAGCTCAGTTAACTTGAAGATGTAGGGAGGGAGGATGGAAATAAATAAAAAACTGCTTCTTAAAATGGGTAGTGGAGAAAAGAGATTTCAGAGAAGAGAGACAGCATGTATGTGCAAAGATGCAAGCTATGAATGTGGCTGAGCTTAATGGCATATTAAGTTGATGCATTTAATTTCTATACGGCCCCCAAATCTCATTAAAACATATATGCACATGTACATACACAGACACATAGGAATAAGAAGGGTGCCATATCCACCCTTTTTTTTTTGCCTTCAGAGTTATTGCTGGGGCTCATGGACCCACTGCTCCTGAGGGCTATTTTTTCCCCTTTTGTTGCCCTTATTGTTATTAGTAGTATTGTTATTGCTATCGTTGTTGGATAGGACAGACAGAAATTGAGAGAGAAGGGGAGGACAGAGAGGGGGAGAGAAAGATGCCTGCAGACCTGCTTCACCGCCCATGAGGTGACTCCCCCACCCCCCGCAAGTAGGGAGCCAGGGGCTCGAACTGGGATACTTAGGCCAGACCTTATGCTTCTTGTCATGTGTGCTTAACCACTGAGCTACCACCCGACCTCTGTATCCATCCATCCATTCTTTTTTTTTTTTTTCCTCCAGGGTTATTGCTGGGCTCGGTGCCTGCACCATGAATCAACCGCTCCTGGAGGCCATTTTTTTCCCCTTTTGTTGCCCTTGTAGTTGTAGCCTCGTTGTGGTTATTATTATTGCCCAGAAACTTCTTCAAGGAAGTTCATCTACGCTGATGACATCTGCTGTGCAACTCAGGCATCCAAGTTCGACATCCTCGAGGAAACAGTCACGAAAGACATGTCTCTGATATCTGATCACTGTAAAAAATGGCGACTAATCCCTAGCACTGCAAAAACGGTATCATCTGTTTTCCATCTACACCATGCCTCGGCCTCGCGTGAGCTTAATGTGCAGCTTGACGATTCGAGAATCCGGCATGAAGCCCAGCCAGTCTATCTTGGTGTTACTCTCGATCGCACTCTGTCATTTCACGAACATCTCATAAAAACTGCAGCAAAGGGCGCGAGGAATCACATCATTGCAAGACTGGCCAGCTCTTCATGGGGCGCGAGCGCTTCCACACTACGATCATCATCTCTGGCATTATGCTATTCCACTGCAGAATACTGTGCCTCAGTATGGTTCCGTAGCCCCCATGTCCACTTGGTCGATTCCAAATTATATTCCTCCATGAGGATCATTTCTGGAACCATCCGTTCCACCCCGGTTCCATGGCTGCCAGTTCTTAGCAACATCGCCCCGCCAGATATTCGTCGGGATGCGGCATCATCTAAGTTCATTTTCCACGTCTATGCTCGACCGGACCTGCCAATATATGCGGATATCTTCGCCCACCCTGTCCAACGCTTGACGTCTCGTCACCCAATCTGGTCCCCTACGCCTACACTGAACTTCTCTGTTCCAGTCTCTTGGAAACAGAGTTGGCAGTCAGCTGAGGTAAAGAACAAACACCTCATCACAGACCCCTGCAAGTGTCAACCCAGCTTTGACCTAGCACGTTATGATTGGGCCCTCCTCAATCACTATCGAACAGGCCATGGCCGGTGCGCTGCTATGTTCCATCGCTGGGAAGCCAGAGACGACCCGAACTGCCCCTGCGGCTCCAGACAGACTATGACCCACATAGTCAACGACTGCCACCTCTCCAGATTCAAAGGAGGTCTCGAAGCTTTACATCAGGCTCAACCTGACGCTGTTGACTGGCTACGGAAGAAGGGCAAACGCTAGAAGAAGAAGAATTGCCATTGTTGATGTTGTTCGTTGTTGGATAGGACAGAGAGAAATGGAGAGAGAAGGGGAAGACAGAGGGGGAAAAGAAAGACACCTGCAGACCTGCTTCACCGCCTGTGAAGCAACTCCCCTGCAGGTGGGGAGCTGGGGGCTCAAACCGGGATCCTTACACCGGTCCTTGCGCTTTGTACCACATGCGCTCAACCCACTGCGCCACCGCCCGACCCCCTCCACCCATTCTTAAGTGTGTGTCCTGGCTTCTTGCCAGATCCAGAGAGACACAGATAATATTAAAAAGATGTTTAGTATTTGCTCTGCAGGACTTAATAGCTAATACATTTTACTTTGATCAGTATTAAACATCTCTCAAGCATACTACAAACTAAAATAAATACTGTCTCAGGATCATTGGAGAACAAAAGTTAACAAACCCCAAAGTATTAAATAAAAGTATAACAAAAGCCCAGGTCATTCAAAATTCTCTTAAATTTAATCACTAGCGTCCTCTGCAGGAAATGGGTAGCTCCACAAGCTCTTTCCTGGAGCTTCCTTAGCCCAGGCTTCCTTCACAAAATAATCCTTCTCCATTTCATGAATCTTTTCAAAGAATGAGAGAGCTGTTCCTGCCAGATAGAGGTATTTGGTGTTACTTCAACAACCTGGTCAGAATAAGCCTTGTTAAATTAGTTGTAGGCTGTGGGTGGATTAAAAACTGATAGTCTGAGTTCCCAGTCTTTCTAACAATCAACTGAAAATTCTTGATCCCTCTCTCGAATGACTGATTCTTCTCTGGTTTCTTTTGGTTCTCTCCCATTTCCATTCTGGGTAGCAGATCTTGCTGGCAAGGATAGTAATTAGGTGTGATTTAAGTGCTGCATAATTTGTACAATGCTATAAAATGCCAGTGCAAAATCAAGGAAGTTTGGTCAAGAGGAAAATTTATTTTAGAAAAGACGAGGAGAAGGAAAGCACGTGGCACTAGGCCATCTGCTTCAGAAGGGATAATTAGGATTCTGCTTTTGCTGAGAATGTTTTTAGAAAAAGCATTTGCAAGGGTTGCTGAAAAGTAGCATCAATTTTGAGAAAGAAAGAGAGAAGGAAAGAAATAAAGAAAGAAAAAGCAAAGGCTGATCAGACCAAGCTCTCCAGAGTTAATTAGTGCCAAGTCAACCCTATGAATTGAAATTCTGCAAAAGGCCTAGTCAGAAATAAACCCTCTAAGTAGAAGTAGTCCTCAGAGTAGAAAGAATGATTCCAGCTCTGGTATGCTGTCATTCAACCAATGCCTTTCATCTATAGGAAGTTCAACAACATTAGAAGAATTATAAACTGGGCGGGGAGTAGATAGCATAATGGTTATGCAAAGAGCTTCTCATGCCTGAGGCTCCAAAATCACAGGTTCAATCCTCCACACCGCCATAAAACAGAGCTGAGCAGTGCTCTGGTAAAAAAAAAAAAAAAAAAAAAGTTACAGGGTTGGGCAGTAGCACAGTTAATCGGCAGTGGGTTAAGCGCACATAGCACAAAGCACAAGGACCGGCTCAAGGATCCTGGTTTGAGAGGATCCTGGCTCCCCACCTGCAGGGGAGTCGCTTCACAAGTGGTGATGCAGGTCTGCAGGTGTCTATCTTTCTCTCCCCCCTCTGACTTCCCCATCTCTCTTCATTTCTCTCTGTCCTATCCAACAACAATGAAATCATAACAACAATAACAATAACCACAACAATGATAAAACAAGGGCAACAAAAGGGAAAAAATAGCCTCCAGAAGCAGTGGATTCATGGTACAGGCACTGAGCAATAACCCTGGGGGCAAAAAAAAAAAAAAAAAAGAGTTATAAACCAAGATGTTTAGAAAATGTGAAGGTGTTCTTCCTTCTCAGTCTCTGGTCTTTAAATATATGGTCATTTCTTTGTGATGCTAGGACTGTCAGGGCTAAGGATTGCCAGTATAACTTCTCAAGTGTAAATACCCAGAAAGAAGGCAAACTCTTAAAGGTCTCAAGATTGATAGAAGCTGTTCAAGTAGAAAGGAATGGAGAGTAGGCATGAGAAGGACAGAGGGGAGGATGAAATAGATGGAAGGAGGGAAAAATAGTTGCTATGACAGAAGAAGGGAGGGGAAGAAGACAAGGGCAACCTGAGTCCGGAAAACAGGTCAGAGGCTCCTAAGAAGATTAAAAACCCATCTACTGGTGGGAACACAGAGCTTTGGTGTGGAAGTATACCCTGTAATATTAGAATCTTGCAAACCAGTATTGATCACAAATAAAAATTACCTGGGGGGAAAAAATCAACCTAGAAATCTATTGAAAGGCTATAAAAATACATATTTGAAAGATCTGTGCATACTTATATTAGTAGTACTCAATTTGTAATCGTGAACATTTTGGAAACAATACAAATATCCAATTAACAGAATAATGAGTAAGGGAGTTGTGGCAACAAATACACACTGGAACACACCTTGTACAAATCAATGGCCTATTCTTTGCTGCAGTATGGGAGTAGCTAGAGTCATGTTGAGCAAAGTGAGTCAGAAGGAGAAGGATGATTATCAAATAACCTTACTCACAGATGTGCTCTAAGAAATAAAGTAAAGAACAATACAAATTAAGTCTTCAATGGGCAACCATAGCAAATTAAGGCACTCAGAAGGATGAAGGGTGGATTGCCAAGGGGATATTGGAGACCTAAGTCCCTGTGGTAGAATAAGGTGATGGCTTATTTAAGGGTGAAATATACTGATACTATCTTGGGGAAATGTACCCTTGTGACAACAACAACAACAAAATTTGTAAATTGACATTTTCTTAGTAAAGTGATGTTGGAATTGAAAAAGGAGGAAAAGAAGGAAAAGAAGGAGGAGGAGAAGGAGAAAAGGCAAGAGAGGAAAAGGAAGAGAACAGATGCAAATACAAAGAGTAAGTTGCTAGGCTCTACCTTTTAGAAGGTATAGATTTTTGTACAAGCATCATTAATTTGGGGCAATAAAGATAGGAGATAATTTCAATAAAATTACCTACTCAAAGCATTTTGTGCTGTGTGTTAATAATTATTGTAAATTCAAAATTCATTGTTTCAATTATAATACTTTCTGTAATGTAGACTAAATTAGGTGATGTGTTGTAATATTTGACTGCATCTATTATAATCACTGTAATTACCTTCTTCACTCTATTAAAGGACAATTTATACTTTGCACCATTATCTTTACACAGAAATAGCACAACACAAATTGGAAATTGCATATATATATTTTTTTAATTCCTTGCACCTTGAGTAGTAGGCTCAGCTCATGGCCTTTCCCACTCCCAAATGTTTATCAGTTAGAAAACAATGGTCCTGGGGGGTTGGGTGGTAGCACAGCGTGTTAAGCACACATGGCACGAAGCTCAAGAAGCTCAAGGACCGAAGTAAAGATCCCAGTTTGAACACCTGGCTCCCCACCTGCAGGGGGGTCGCTTCACAGGCGGTGAAGCAGGTCTGCAGGTGTCTATCTTTCTTTCCCCTTCTCTATCTTCCCCTGCTATCTCGATTTCTCTGTTCTATCCAACAACAACAAAAACAGCAATGACAACAATAACAATAATAACAAAGGCAACAACAGGGGCAACAAAATGGGAAAAAATGGCCTCCAAGAGCAGTGGATTTGTAGTACAGGAACCGAATCCCAGAGATAACCCGAGGCAAAAGAAATAGAAAACAATGACCCCATTTGCCACCTTGGAAAACGTCCATCCATTTTCTCTCCTCCTCATTTAGTTTGGGCTGTTGGCCTAGCCTTGAGCCCAACACTGTAAAGCCATTTGGGGGCTATGAACTAGCAATACTCTTGTTTGCATATAACTCCTTTTCTCTTGGCATAAAAGAATGCATTTTGGATTAGCTTGTCCTTGAAATACAATTAAGAGATCTCCTCTTTAAATTGAGGGGTGGGGTAGGGATGGGATTGGATTTAGAATAAGCAAGAATTCCAAGGGAAGAAAATAGAAGACACATTGCAATTAAAATTTAAAGCAGGGAACCTGACTGACAGTTTTATTAGAAGCCCTACATGAAGTTGGGCTGAGGATGTGAGTGCGATCTGGCTGCAGCATCTGTCACCCCATTGATCGCCAGGCTGATCTGGCTAGCTAGGCAGGTGGGCCCTTCCTCCCTCACCACTCCATGTGTGTCCCTCCCAAAGCTGTGAACTGGGTCGAAGAGGACAGCCTTCCCCGAACAGAGACAGACAGGTCTCCCATCGGTCAAGGGTATACAAGTAGTTGCACTCCCCTGCTAGAACCTCCAAACAAGCTCTCAAGGTCCATGGAGTTGGGTTGAGGAGGTTTATGGTTGTTCATTTGGTCTTTGCCAAGACATATTACTATTGCTAATGGTGAGAAATATTCTCCATATGGTCCTTGTCCTTTGTATGTATGCATGCCCTGGAAGGAACCCCAAAGAGAAGAGGAATGGATGGGTGGGTTCAAGGATAAATTCCTACTAGATGCCCTCAAAATAAGTGCTAGCTCCGTGTCATCAAAGAACAAATATGATCCAGGTCATCATCTTGCAAGAAATATAGCACAGTTCTTGAAGAAAGATTTTGTACGAGATGCCCTTGCCCTAAGGTTCCTTGTCTCTTGGAGTTGTTTAAGGAAATATGGAGACAGATGTCTATATTCCCATTTGGTTCTTTTCTAGTTCTTTCCTCCAATAGAAATAGTCAAGTGGCTTGAGCTTATTAGTCAATTTACTTAAAGGAAAAATACCAATTGGGGATGGATGGTGGTACACTGGGTTAAGCACAGATGCAAGGACCTGCCCAAGGATCCCAGTTTGAGCCCCTGGCTCCCCACCTGCAGAGGGGGTCACTTCACAAGCAGTGAAGCAGGTCTGCATGTTTCTGTCTTTCTCTCCTGGTCTCTATCTCCCCCTCCTCTCTCTCAATTTCTCTTTGTTCTATCCAATAAAATGGAAAAAAAATGGCCACCAAGAGCAGTGGATTCATAGTGCAGGCACCAAGCCTCAATGATAACCCTGGAGGCAAAAAAAAAAAAAAAATCAATTTACTTCTACCTCAACCAAGACTAACTCTAACTCTAGAAAGAAAAAGAAGAAAGAAGAAACACTCCCATGTGGTGACACTCACTGAGAAGTTGACCCAAATGACCTTAATAGTGCTACTAACAGTAACCCACCTTCTATTTCTAGTTCAGTCTGTGCCTGAAGTAACTATGGTTTACATATACAAGTAATCATTTTTCTAGGTCGAGAAGCATGCACAAAAGTGAGAGTTATAAAGGTTAAATTATGGAGTCTTTGGAAGATTGCACCAAGACAGGGCCATCATAACTTTTTTTCCCCCCCATGACATCTTTAATTTCTTTTAAAATTAACAAGGGAGTGGGTGGGTGGTGGCCTACCTGGTTAAGTGCACACATTTGCATGCACAAGAACCTGGATCCAAGCCCTTCATCCTCACCTGCAGGGAGGAAACTTAGCAAGTGGTGAAGCAGTGTTGCAGGTATCTCTCTCTCATCATAACTCTTGAATATACCTATAACCATGCTCTTCAAATAAGGAATAGGGTTAGTCAGTGTGCTTTTTCAGGCAGCACAGTGAAAAAGAAAGAGCATCTGCAGTCAGAAACCCAGGTTCTAGTCTTGCTGATTTGCTTACAGCTAATTGTTAAACCTTGGGTTAGTACAACCTCTCTAAACATTTTATATGTGCCTCATCTATATTATGAAGTAAATGAATAACATGGCTTCTGGGCTCCTTCTAGTTCTAGGGTTCCATCATACTAATGAAATGTCCCTTAATTAGACATCATGAGAAGGTAATGCTTGCTTTTAAAAAATATTTATTTATTTATTTATTTATTTATTTATTTATTTATTTGAGAGGAGGAGAGAGAGAAAGAACCAGACATCACTGTGGTACACATGGTGCTGGGAACCGAACTCAGGACCTCATGCTTGAGAGTCTAATGCTTTATCCACTGCACCACCTCCCAGATGACAATAGTGCTTTTTTTTTTTTTGCCTCCAGGCTTATTGCTGGGGCTCAGTGCCTGCACCATGAATCCACTGCTCCTGGAGGCCATTTTATCCCCCTTTTGTTGCCCTTGTTGTTGTAGCCTTGTTGTGGTTATTATTGTTGATGTCGTTCATTGTTGGATAGGACAGAGAGAAATGGAGAGAGGAGGGGAAGACAGAGAGGGGGAGAGAAAGACACCTGCAGAGTAGCTTCACCACCTGTGAAGCGACTCCCCTGCAGGTGGGGAGCTGGGGGCTAGAACCGGGATCCTTACACTGGTCCTTATGCTTGGCGCCACGTGTGCGCTACCGCCCAACCTCCTCATAGTGCTTATTTTTTTAAACGTAAAATGTACATTAAAATTGTCATAATTTCCCCCAACTTTTAAAAGAGCCAAATTCAATATAGTTTGTCAGAAAAAAAATTACTCAATCCATTAAAATAATTGGTTCCCATATTCCACATTCAAAGTAGAATGTTTCAGTTCATTATGAGTGATTTTAAGAAATCTGATATTAACAATTTGGACCTTTTCCTGAAAAGTCCTGGTAGCTCATATTTCTGTTTGGTAGAGCAATTAACATTCCTCTCAGTGGAAATATGAGCAACAACTTGGGGCCATAAGTAACCAAGGAATCTATTTTCATTTCCAAGTATATAAAAGGCAAAAACACAGGGGTTTGGGCAGAAGCTGGAAAATAGCAGAGATGTTGATTGTGTTTTTAAGATTCCAATTTCATTTTTAAGTGTGGAATGTGCCCAGAAGCAAGATCAACACAGCAACAACAGCAAATATCCTTAATTACTTCTTGCCTAGGCTCCGTCAAGCATTAGCAATCTGGAAGCTTGGTCCATAAAACTGGCCGGAAATTGCTCCAAATTATTTTCTAATCATTTACTTGAAAAGTAGGCAGGATTACAGAGTGATGTGACTCCCCTAAATAACTATTGAATAGAGTAGTCTCTGACCTCCAAAATCCTCTAGGGCCAGTGAGATTTCAGTGGTAACAATGAAACTAAAATAGTTTCCCTGGAGAGTTAAATGATGTGGTTCTCTCTTCTACCTTTGTTCTATACACTAAGACAGAACACTTACTCATTTGTACATTTTGGAATAGTTCAAAAATAAAAGTTTGTTTTATCACCTATGCTATTACAAAAACATCCATCCCAATTTGTAGCCTGAAAAACTGAATATCCTGAGGATTGAGCCTTCAATAATTTGTCCTCTAGTCCTTTGTGAACCCTTTCTTAACTCTCACTCTTTTTATCCAGTCTGGTCCAAGACAAATAGCGTTGGTGTTTCTGCAAATAAAATTTACAATGCTCAATACCCCAATCTGGGTTTAGACAAAGGATTTCTTAATATTAATCAACAATTCAAAAGTATAAGAATTTACTTTGCTTTCATAAGTCAGTCTGAGATGTATAGACTAGTACTGAAGCAAAGTATTCACAGAGACTTAAAGTAATGCCCATCTAGCAATGACAGAGATGTGGGGAAAGAAGAAAAGAAGCTTGGGCACAGGAATGAAAGATGAAGAAAAAGGCTGGTGAGATATCTCATTTGAATAATGTACTGCTTTGCCATGTTTGCGACCCAGGTTCAAGCCCAGCCCCCACTACACTGAAGGAAGTTCCGGTGCTATGGTCTGTCTCTCTATCTGTCTGCATCTCTGTTTCTTCCTAAAAGTAAGAAGCAAGAGAAGAAAGTAGAAAGATGAAAACAGAACAAAGAGGACAGAGTAATGAAATTTATTTGGACAGAGGATTTTTTTAATTATTTATTTAAATTTTTAATTATGTTTAATTTATGATAGAGACAGAGAGAAGTAGGGTTGGAGGAAGAGAGAGAGGGAGATGTTCCATTGCTTGAGAAGCTTCTTCCCTGCAGGTGGGGACCAGAGACTTGAACTTGCATCCTTAAGCATGGTAACTTATGGGCTTTATTGGTTGTGCTACTTCTCTGACCTTCCACCAGAGTTTTTGTTGGGGCTAAGAATTCATGCCTGCACAATTCCACTGTTCCTGGCAAACTGTTTTTTTTTTTTTTAATAGAAGCTGAGAAACAAAGAGACAAAGAGAAAAGAGTTACCATGTCACTGTTCCACAGGCTATGAAGCTTCCTACTTTCATGATACTCCCATGTCATGGCCAGGGGTTGGAACTCAAGTCCTCATGCCTAGTGAAGTATGCACTCATCTGGATAAGCTATCTCCCAGCCCCCAAGTGAAATTTTCAATTTTTTTTTAAAGGTTTCATAAAATACCATTTTAGGAACAAAATCACTGATGGGAAGAAAAATATCAGCATAGTCTGTGCTGATGTGGTACTGGTAGAAGCCAAGTAAGATACAGACCTTGAGGAAACCAACCCAGTGCCCTTTCTCCTCCGAGAGATGGGCTGTGTCCAATCAGAAATCTTCCTTCCACTACTTCCTTTCCAGAGGCCAAAAAAGCAACTCATTCTACAACATCCCCACATACATCCACATAAACAGTTCACTGCCCAGTAGAAGGCAGAGCCCCTGAATATAACATCACAGAAGCCACTTGACCTCTGCTGCAGGACTTCTTCCTTCCCAGTAGCCCCCACAAAACAATTCATCCTGTACCACTGGGGCAGGCAGAGGGCAATTACCAGAGGAGTAGATGTGTCTCCCCTCCTGATTAGTAGAGGTAATGTCTTCACATTGGTGAGCTGCCATACCAGCAGAAAAAAGCATAGACAAGAGAGATGAATTCTCTTTCTATAAATAAACATAGAAATCTGCTCTGGGACTTTAGAGACACAAAGATGCAATAGACATAGCAGACTCCCCTTCACTCACCAAGAAAACCTTGACAATGCCTAAGAATTCTTTGATACTTGAACAGGAGGATTTTTGAATTTGAGGCTCTTTTAAAAGCAAGTTCCTGTTAATAAAGAATTCAGACAGGTGTAATCTAGTGTAGGGCAAGGAAGAAGAGAAATTCTTTTTTTTTTACATTAAAAAATACTTATTCATTTACTTTTTTTGGATAGAGACAGAGAGAAATTAAGAGTGGAGGGGACGTAGGGAAAGAGACGCACCTACAGTACTGCTTCACCACTCCTGAAGATTTCCCCCTTGCAGCTGAGGACCAGAAGCTTGAACCTAAGTCCTTGTGTATGGTAACATGTGCTCTACCAGATGTGCCACCATGCAGCTCCAGAAGAGGAACTTTCTACCCCTCTTTTAGTTTTCAAAAACAATATTTTTGGTATCCTATCTTATCAGTATTTTGATTATTTTTGTATGTGTGATATGATATGCCAAGTTCTTTTCAAGATCAACCACTTTCCAGTCTCCACAGAATTTGATAGTTCTCCCAGAACTTTTGCTAAACCTGTATATAATACTGATATAATACTGAAGTTAAATTCTTGTTTGACTTGTCCCCATCTACACATCTACACAATCTCTGCCCTCCTGAACCCAGCACTCACTGACTCCAGCTGCCATTATTCCTGGAGACATAAATTGGAATTGGGATATAGTGAAATTAATCCACTTGCAGGTTAATTAAACACTAAAGCCTTAAAAAAAATTACCTCTCTCCTCCTCCCCTCAGCCTAGTTCCAATAAGAAAATCACATGAGTGCCTGCTACAGGGGTCTACTTGGAAAAAAAAATAGAATCAATCCAATATATAAACACTTCAAATGATATTTTTCTTTATTTCTGCGAGGCCTGCCCTGATTCTGTGGAGCCCCACAGCACATGGGTCAATGCTTCCACGAGCCGCTGTGTTCATTAAACACAGGAAACTAGGCCGAGAAGGTAAAGATGAAGCAGAGGAGCTACACCCCCTCCCCTCCCTCCCAGTCTCTCTTGGTCTTCATTTAATTCAGCTACAACGCCAAGAAAACTAAATATTATGAAGCAATAATCCTTGTGTGAGCACTAAGTTATAAAATGAAGAAAAATAACACTCGCTCATGCCCTAATAAAGCCAAGCTATTGGAAACTTGGAGGATTTATGGCTAACTCCGCTCTGAGGAGCCTTATGACCATTCGGCTTCTCTGTTCCCTTTTTACCAATGATTGAAGTAAGCTTGTGCAGCCGGGGGCTGCTCCCCTGCTCTATCCAGCTCACTTCCAATCAAGCAGGTAGGAAAACTACAGGTTCCAAAGCAAAGACCAGGCATGAATAGCCAATGCCAGGCACATGCCCATCTGGAAGGCTGTGATGAGAGAAGAAAACATTCAACTGCCGGGAGCCAAGGCCTTATCTAAGACTCTCATATAGCAGGTGAGAGGACATTCTGATCATTGGAACTGAGATTACCATCTAGCTGTTTGGAAAGTTGCTCACCCACCTTCCTCCCCCACTACCTTAGCAGAACTTCCTCCTTGTTTATGCATAAATTGTGGCTGTAAAATAAAATTTTCAGAGCTTGATCAGACCTCCTGTCTTGCTCTCATTCTTCGTGTCTCTTGTCCCCTCCATTCTCTCGCCCTCTACCCTAGGTTTCCATCGATAACCCCGCAGGCCAGGGCACCTGGTGCCCGACGTGGGACCTTTTCGGGTCTGGGGTTCGAGAGAACATTGCTCCCCAATAGTCCACCAAGGAGCATAGGACCGCCACTTCAGAGAAGGAGTGAGTGAAGGTTCAGATAGGATCACCACTTTAGCCCACAGTGAGTGAAGATCTGCTTGGTGATCACCGCAGATTCGTCGGTCTGTGAGATTGATCCATTTTAAGGTAAGAAAGAGCGATGCAATTATGGGACAAGCATTGAGCAAGCATGATTTATTTTTTAGGGGCCTCAAAGAGTCCCTCAAGACACGAGGAGTAAGGGTTAAGAAAAAGGATCTCAAGAAGTTTTTTTTATTTTGTGAGTGATGTCTGTCCGTGGTTCCCCTTAGAAGAGACTATTGATGAAAAAAGATGGGCCAGAATAGGAAACTGTTTAAGAAATAACCTTCTGTTTGTGAGCCTGTCTCTATTCCCATGCCTGATTCAGGAGACCCCGCCCCTGAAATGGCACCTGCTAAGTCTCCTCCTGTTAAGATTTACCCCTCTTTGACAACCTTAAGACCCCCCTGCTAAAGATGGGCCTGATGATAGTCTTTCTCCTGAAGAGGCCTTATCCCTTGATGAAGAGATGGCCAAATATCATAATTCTGACCGGCCACCCCTACACTCTTCTTTGTCCAGACCACCTCCCTATGCCACCGCCCCTCTGTTTTGTGCTCCGGTCCTCGACTTGGCTGACATCACTGATTATACCACTAAGGCTAAAACTCAACTAGCACAAAAAACAGCTTCCCTTAGAAGATTAGTAGAAGAAAAATGAGAGCATTTACAATTAGTTAAAGAACTGTGGGCTCTTGATTTGGCATTATCTTAAAACTAGCCAGCCAAAAAAGATCCAGCTTTTTCCCTCTGGCTTCCTCCAGAGCTCTCAGAAAGCATTAAACCAATTCTGAGTGAGATCTTATCTGGCTAGCAAGCTATTCTTTAAAGAAAGAATGAAATCAATCAAACAAGACATTCTCTCTAACTTAAAAGCTATTAATGAGAGAACCCGTACACACTTCTGATAGAAATTTAATGATTTGTTTCTTTAAAACTGTAAAATGTACCTTAGCCCAGAAAAATAATTTCAAAGATTTTTCTCCACGCGCTGTAAACTAAGCCCGCCTGTTCCTTCCGTGCAGCCAATCACAGCACAGAGCTCCTGCTCCACAGATTGGCAAAGACTTCAGCCAATCATTCCCTAGCCACAAATGCCCCTGGGGGGGGGGGGTTGGAGAGGCTGTGAGTTAGAAATCCAAAATCTGCTTTTCAAAGGGAAAACTTTTCTTTTCACCAAGAATATCTGTTTTAAGTCTGTGTGCTAACCTTGTTTCCATTAATGTGTGTTAACCCCTAAGTAATTAAAGTTTGTTTTAAGTTTTAAATGAGATTTAGTTAAGCTAAATGTGGTTTTAAAGATCCCGACTCAGAGTTGGCACACCTTTACCAGAGTAAAATATAGGACAGTTTCGTCCTTCTGATAGCTAATATCAGCATCAATTCATTAGTTAAAAGATTTTATGAGATCTCAAGGTGTGGTAAGACGCCCCTGAAGTTTCTCTCACTCTTATGAAAATTCTAAACCTTAACAGCACCCCAATACCAACTGCCACTGTTTGTAACAAATTCCATGTTTGAACTGGCTTTCTAATAACCCAGTCAGTGTAGAGCAGTGGCCTTGCCAGGAAAAAAAGGTTAAACATGATATTCCTAGCCTGATAAAAAATTTTTAGTCGGCAGATGTGATTCAACAAAATTATTTAGTGTAAAATGGTCATCTAAAAGAAATGTTAACAGTAAAAATTTATTTTAAACATTTCAGCTATGAGGTTTATCTTAGCTTTTTAAGTTACCTATCCAAATCAAAGTGAAATATCAATTAAGTTGTGTACCCACCCTTGTTCATAGCTGCCCTAAGGGTGTGATAGTTTTGTGATAAGCAAAGATCCTAACAAACAAAGTTTAACATTTTACTTAAAATTGTTTAAGTGATTTCAAAAAAAGAAAAAAAGGTTTCCAACACAGTTCTTATGTGGTAACATAAAGGTAAAAATTCATTTGCTAAGACAGCTAGAGATTTAAAGTAAAAGTCTTAAGTATTTAACGTGACAATTCTTCATCTCCAAATTGATATGCAAATTATCTATGTATTTAACTGAAAAAGTTCCAGCACATTCTGGAGGACCCCCAAAATGTCCTGTGAACTGTTTTGTGGATATTGGTCCACAGCAAATTTGGCATTTGTCTGACACTAAAGATGTTTAAAAAAAAACATTGTCACTAATGTGTGTTAACTCTTTAAGTAACTTAAGTTTGTTTAAGGTTTAAAGGTTTAAGGTTTAAAGAAAAATTTAGTCAAACTAAATTTAGTTTAGAGACCCTGGTTATGGGAATTGCTACAGGAGGTTAAAAAAGATAACTTTTAAATTTATGCTCTTTAAAATTCAAACAGAGCCTCTTAGAATTAGATATCATTCACTGAAGATCTAGACACTGAAGATGTGTCTAGATCTTGACTGTGATAGGTTAAAAAAAAAAGGTTTTAAAATACTTTCTCAACTAAACAGGCAAAACTGGCTTGGGTTAGTAAAAGATAACACAATGGTTATGTTAATTATTTACATGCCAGAGGATGTTGCTTTGATAAATAAGGTTTAATTTAAATAAGATATAAAAAAATTTCCAAATAAAACTTATCAAATAAATATGGGGCAGCCTAATGTAGAGCTGTACAGATGTTTTAGCTAACCTTTTGACATATTATTCAAGAAGTATGCCCCTGGTTTCCCTGAGAAAAAACTCTAGATATTAAAAAGTAAGAGAGAGTAGGTAAAAAGTTAAGAGAGTTTTATGTCTGATATAGACAAAAATGCTCTGGTTAAAACTTTTATTTTAAAACTTGGTAAGAGATTTTTTTATCTTACTCATGAGTTAGTTACTTGTGCTTTTACAGTGACTTACTCCTTCTGATAAAGTTGTTACTGAGATAACTTCCCTATTTAGAAAGACTACAAAAATCATTATCAAATAATTGGCTTTTGAGAGTACATATTCTACATGTTAAACTTTAATCAGTTCTTTTAGAGAGCAAAAAATTATCTGGTTTGTCTTAAGACACTGTCAGAGGTTTACTCTTGATAAATTAAGGTAATACATGGTGCTTCTGGTCTGATAGATTTGTTTTTACAAAACCTGATTTAACAAAATTATTATTTTGAACATTTAAGCTATGAGGTTTTATTTTAGCCTTTTAAGTTGCATATTAGAGTTCTAAAGAGCAAAATCTATTAAGAGTTTTATATCTACGCCTACTCATGATAGCCTTGTGATGAGTAAAGATCTTAGTAAACTAAGTTATAGTAGTGTGCTTAAACTGTCTAATCAGTTTAAAATAATGCAAAAAAATGGTAAACATTTTATCATGTCAACACATTAGGTATTGACTTCCTATAACATATTGGTATATTTTAATAAAGAGCCTTCTAAAATCATATAAAAAAACTCAAGCCAATTCTAACCATTAGATCATCAATTAACTTGGTACAAGTTCTCTCCCTAAGTAAATAATTATAGGTACTTCTGCACATGAAGAACTGACTGCTCATATGGTAAGATTTAAAACTAAACATTTTTCTTTTTTTTATTTATGGGTGTATGATGACTCCTAAAGTCACTCATATCCTAAAATTTTTTCTCTCATTTTTTTACAAGCCTCTTAAAATTTTAACGCTTGACCTGCCATAGTGAGAGCACTTTACTGGCTCCTGCATTGTTTAATTAAGATCCTGCTATTCAGACTTTTAAGATTAATCCCCATTGATAAAAGCCAATGCTCTCTGGCAGATTGATGTAATTCACCTGCCCATGTTTAGTAAAAAAAAAATTTTTTTTTCTCAATTGGTACTTTTTCTAAATTTATGTGGGCTACAGCTCAAACAAGAAAAAGCTCAAAAACCTTAGGAGTCATATGCTCTGTTTTGCTTCAATAGACATCCAATCCATGTATTTTTGTTTCCTTTAGAACACTAAAAGCTCAATAAATAAATAAAAAAGAAGGGAATGCACCCCCCAGTATTCAGTTGGCTAAAGTGTCAATGAAGTAACTATACTAAGCCTTTTTAATATTTACAAAAATTCGAATTGTCCATTTATTGTATCTCATTGACAAAGCCACCCACTCTCCCAGCCATAGAGACATATTTCTTCTTTTTCTTTTTTCAACACTGGATGTCCATGTTTGTTTTCCTTTTATTATGGTGGATGACATTATTGCTCTTGCAAAATCCACAGAGTCCCTGTTGGCAAGTCCTTACCACAAAGGACGCCATGGCAGTATATACTCCAGCTAACCGCACCAGCCTATCCAAGTCTTCTCTTTCTGCTGACCGACCACTGCTGACTTCATCCTTACATGTTTATTGACTGCTCACTTTTCTCCCAATATTCCTCATGTTCAAGGAACCTCACCTTCACTTCTAATGTGTATGCACTTCCTCTGTTTGTGTTTTGGCACAACACCACCCTATATTTTCATGTCAATTCTTCTCTACCTGGTCCTTGCCTCCTAGTTTTGCTTGTTCCACAGCTGACCCTTTATGAAGAAGAAAAATTTCATCAGTTGGCGCTGATGACCACCAGAGGACCAGACGTGCTGTGTTTCTTCCCCTGGACATAACATCCACTGACTGCTTCCCTTAGACTTGCTGGTGGCGCGCTAGGACACTTTGATGCCCCTTATGGGACCCTTGATTAGTCTTTTGTTAATGATTACCTTGGGACCCTTTATTTTTAATAAGATTATTGGCTTTATAAAACAACAAATTGATTCCTTGGCATCGAAACCCTTACAAATATATTATCACAGACTTGATTTGGTTGACAGAGGCTTGGCTGAACCTGAGGGTGACAGACCTCTTTTAGGAGCTGCATAAAACTCAGATTTATGCACGCCAGCCTTGGCATGGTGTGGGCACCGGTAAGGGGTGCAGGGCTAAGCACTTCAGGGGGAGGACCCTATAGTCTGCCTCTGAGTCCCCCGTGAAGCAAACCTGATTTGCATGGAGGTTGGTGTCTGTCATCAGAACTCTTTGCTGTGAGTTTTCCTCACCTTAGAAATAGTGGATCTCCCTCCCCTCCCCAAAAGACACCAAGAGCTGTATGAGATGCGGGAAGATCAGTTCTATATTTACCCCGCGGGAGAAATCAGATCAATACTTCATCCCTCTGGTTAATGCCCACTTATCTCTTGATAAGATTCCTAGCTTTTACCCTCAATTGCCCACCTCACTTAAATTATGAAAAGGGAGGACATGCTGGGAGCCAAGGCCTTAGCTAAGACTCTCATATAGCTGGTGAGAGGACATTCTGATCATTGGAACTGAGATTACCATCTAGCTGTTTGGAAAGTTGCTCACCCACCTCCCTCCCCCACTACCTTAGCAGAACTTCCTCCTTGTTTATGCATAAATTGTGGCTGTAAAATAAAATTTTCAGAGCTTGATCAGACCTCCTGTCTTGCTCTCGTTCTTCGTGTCTCTTGTCCCCTCCATTCTCTCTCCCCCTACCCTAGGTTTCCGTCAATAACCCCGCAGGCCAGGGCATTCAACCAGGCATTTGCCCAGGTTTTCTAATGAGAAGATGGAGCTCCAAACACCTTTTCCACAGGGCTGTCCAAAATGCAAAAGCAAAAGCAGGGCAATGGAGAGGTCATGTTGTCCTGACATTCCCAAAGGCTTCTAAGCACTTCACTTTCACATGCTTCTGTTCCATTCAAGCCTGGCAAGCATCAGAAAACACAGTTCTTCACACCTCTATCTATTTTTACAATCCCCATTAGCAACAAGAGGCATCAGAGTGATTAAGCCAGTGTTACTATTAACAGTCTCTGAATGATTTATGACAGCACAAACAGAAGCAGCTACTTATGGGTTTTGTTAACTGTGTGCATTAACTGTGCGGTAGAAAATACTGTTTATAAGTAATAAATTTAAATCCTCACTCTCTCTCTCTTTCTCTCTCTCTCTCTCTCATACACACACACACACACACACACACACACACACACACACACACACACACACACCAGCTTTTTGTGATTATGGATAGAAGCTACGATTACTAGAAAACTTCCCGTGGCATGGCTGATGGCTGTGGTTGAGTGGTTAAGTCGCTGGATGTGAAGCTAAAGGCCCATGATCAAATCCCTTGAGTCGGATGTCTCTACTCTTAGGTAAGTCTGGGAAGAGGGGAGTTAGTTAATGTTTTTAAGGATGTCCCTCCTACCCCTTCAGTTAAAGCAACCTATTTAGTTTGTAGCAGATACATAAATTTAATGCTCTTTTCCCCATTTCCTTCAAAGGTAATTCTTTTCACTGACTTTTTCCATTTGGTGCATCTCCTGTTACACACATACAAAACCAAGAAGACGAGTAACATATCTCAATTGGTTCAAACATTTAGGAAAGATTGTTCTTCTTTAGTTTGATTTTTGTTTTTGTTCTTATTTGTTTTTCCTCTTGCTAGTTCTTCTGGCAGAAAAATAACAAGATCTTTCATCACTGGAGAGTTTAGCAATTGTGGGATATGTTTGCACTGACTTGTGGCCCTCCTGCTAATGACAGAGAAAGAAGTCTTATCTCTGTAAAGCAAAAAGTAGGCAAGACATTCTGGAATCATCACTAATCCTGTAAACCAGCCACCTAGGCTAGTACATCAGAGATAGACTTCCAGAGCCAGACATACTGGGTTCTGAATACAGTTCTCTACTTCATCACTTCTTCTTCTAGCGTTTGCCACTTCATCACTTAAACTAGTTACTGCAGGAATTTCTTCACTTATTTTGCCTTCTTTTTTCCTGACAGGAGAACAAGAGGATGTTCTATAGCTCACTAACAAGGATTAATCTCACTGAAATTGGTCTCTAGAAAGTCTTTGTCCCAGTATCGGGCAATAGTCAAGTTCTCATTATTTAATAACAGGTTTTTTTTTGTTTGTTGGGGAGGTTGTTTGTTTTGTAATAAAACACTGTTTAGTGGTCCAGGAAATGGCACCATGGAAGAGTACAGGACTTATAAGTAGGAGATCCTAATTGGTACCAGAGTGATAATCTGGTTCTCTCTCACTAGGAAATAAATCTTTAAAGAGTAATATAAAACACCACTTACTTCAACGCTAACATGCCTAGCTTTTCTTCAAGGAAAATAAAATGCTGATGTGATCAGAAAGGGGATTATACAGAGGCTGTGACGCAGTTGAGTGATTCCCACACCTGGCTGCTCCTAAATTTCTGATGAAGTTAAAAAGCAGATGTCTCAGTCCCAGTGAACCAGAGTCTCCTGTGTTGTTAAAGTTTGGAGCTCCAGTAGGCCGGGCTAGCTTCGCAGCGGTAGACAGAAACGACCAGAGACTCTGGGACACACGGCTGGGCTGAGAAGCTGCAGTTTAATCTTTATTCACGAACAGGCAAATCACCACACCATGTGCTTCCCTATCATTCTCCCTCAGCGGCTGCTGCTGGGACTCTGGAACCCCCAACAACAACTAAGACAGTACAGATCTAAATTCGTGTTTAAAATGACATGTCTTCGTAACAAAGCTTTCTCTCCTTGTGTATTAATGACCATGTTTATGTGTGTGTTTAAAGTTTGGTAAACAGTAACTTTAAGGTTAAAAATGTAACTTTTGGCGCAAAGCACAAGGACTGGCATAAGGATCCCGGTTTGAACCCCGGCTCCCCACCTGCAGGGGAGTCGCTTCACAGGCGGTGAAGCAGGTCTGCAGGTGTCTATCTTTCTCTCCTCCTCTCTGTCTTCCCCTCCTCTCTCCATTTCTCTCTGTCCTATCCAACAACGATAACAACAATGATAAATACAACAATAAAACAACAAGGGCAACAAAAGGGAATAAATAAATAAAATAAATTTTAAAAATAATTAAAATAAATAAATAAAATAAAAATAAAAATGTAACTTTAAGGCTAAATTCTTACCAGGCAAAGTTAAATGAAAAAGGTTTTCAACATAATTCTCATAAAGATAAAATTAACTTACATTTAAAGTTTGAGGTAAAAAATAGTTAAAAATCAATATATTTTAACTAAGTTGGTAAAAAAAACAAAAAAAAAAACCTGCACACACCTAGGGTGTGTCTCCATCTTGAATGGGTCCCAGTATGGTTCCGTAGCCCCCATGTCCACTTGGTCGATTCCAAATTATATTCCTCCATGAGGATAATTTCTGGAACCATCCATTCCACCCCGGTTCCATGGCTGCCAGTTCTTAGCAACATCGCCCCGCCAGATATTCGTCGGGATGCGGCATCATCTAAATTCATTTCCCACGTCTACGCTCGAGTGGACCTGCCAATATACGCTGATATCTTCGCCTACCCTGTCCAATGCTTGACGTCTCGTCACCCAATCTGGTCCCCTACGCCTACACTGAACTTCTCTGTTCCGGACTCTTGGAAACAGAGTTGGCAGTCAGCTGAGGTAAAGAACAAACACCTCATCACAGACCCCTGCAAGTGTCAACCCAGCTTTGACCTAGCACGTTATGATTGGGCCCTCCTCAATCGCTAGCGAACAGGCCATGGCCGGTGCGCTGCTATGTTCCATCGCTGGGGAGCCAGAGACGACCCGAACTGCCCCTGCGGCTCCAGACAGACTATGACCCACATAGTCAATGACTGCCACCTCTCCAGATTCAAAGGAGGTCTCGAAACTTTACATCAGGCTCAACCTGACGCTGTTGACTGGCTAAAGAAGAAGGGCAAATGCTAGAAGAAGAAGGGTGTAACAAAAGGTTAAAAAGACGTTGTTGATATGTAAAAGTCTCAAATTCCTTCTCAGTTAGAAACCTTAGATTACACAATGGCTATGCTAATGATTCTCATGCCTGAGGTTTTCTTTCCTTGATTCTTTTTTTTTTTTTTTCCCTCCTCCAGGGTTATTGCTGGTCTCGGTGCCTGCACCATGAATCCACCGCTCCTGGAGGCCATTTTTTTTCCTCCTTTTGTTGCCCTTGTTGTAGCTTCGTTGTGGTTATTATTATTGCCCTTGTTGACGTAATTCGTTGTTGGATAGGACAGAGAGAAATAGAGAGAGGAGGAGAAGACAGAGAAGGGGAGAGAAAGACAGACACCTGCAGACCTGCTTCACCACCTGTGAAGCGACTCCCCTGCAGGTGGGGAGCCGGGGGCTCGAACCGGGATCCTTATGCCGGTTCCTGCGCTTTGTGCCACATGCGCTTAACCCACTGCGCCACCACCCGACCCCCTTTCCTTGATTCTTATGTCTACCTTTACACATTCTATTGTTTAAACTTTAAACAACCTTAAAATCATTCTAAAAAAGACTTCTAATTGTAATAGAGTTATCAATTGTGGTAAACTTCTAACCTGCTACAAGTTTTGTTTCATAAGTAAGTGAATTGCAGCTGTCAAGTTCTCTACAGAAAAGCAAAATTCCGATGGCTGACATTCCCCATTGAGACAGACGTACAACAATTCACCCCTTGGCAATTCTTCGGTGGACATCTGCTTTGGACACTTCTATCGGACTCACTGGTACACCTCTGGGACACTTTGCACAAAACTAGCAGCTTCCCCTTATGCTGCTGGGTTTCTCAAAGACTGACTGCAGCCATGCCTTGGGATTCTAGGCCTCACCCTTTCCCCATGCTAGAAAATGCCCGTCGAGGCAAGTACGCCCCCCAGAGGCAGGAAATGTTATTTTAAGCTGATAAAGTTTTGCCCACAGAGGCAAAAAATGGCCCCCTCAGGCCTTCCCTTGGCAGCACACTGGTTCTTGTTACTTGCTTACATGTTTCTCCATGTTTGTGCCAGTTTCTTTTTTGAAAATGCCTGTACGATATAGGTTTCTGTTCACCCCACACCCCTGATACTGTGGTCATTTAGTTAAAAACAGAAGGGGGAATTGTTCTATGTTTCATATTGGTTTGTCTTCCTTCCCCCCAACTCTGAGAGAATTGGTTTGGCCCTTGCTAGTTTCGCGCCCCTCTTTCTCCCCGCCCTGTATGCTAAGGACGAGCAGAGTCCCAGCAGCAGCCGCTGAGGGAGAATGATAGGGAAGCACATGGTGTGGTGATTTGCTCATTCGTGAATAAAGATTAAACTGCAGCTTCTCAGCCCAGCCGTATGTCCCCGAGTCTCTGGTCATCTCTGTCTACCGCCGTGAAGCTAGCCCGGCCTACTGGAGCTCCGAACTTTAACAACACTCCTGGGGGAGGGGCACAGCAAAAGCAGTGCCTGTGAAAAGCCATCGTATAGGGGAGCCACTAGTCTAGATAATTAGAGTTCAAGAGAAGATATTCCTATTATTTAAAAAACAAACAGTAACATAAAATTCATTTCATTTTAAATTGTCTCTAACTTCCCTTTAAAACCCGTTTTTAGAGGATGACTTACCCATGTGTATAACTCTGATAAAAACCAGTAAAGTGGGAACCGGATGGTGGTGCACATAGTTCAAGATCCTGGTTTGAGCCCCCGGCTCCCCACCTGCAGGGGGTCACTTCACAAGTGGTGAAGCAGGTCTGCAGGTGTCTATCTTTCTCTCTCCCTCTCTATCCTCCCCTCCTCTCTCCATTTCTCTCTGTCCTATCCAACAACAATAACAACAATATAACAGTAACACCACCAACAAAATGGCCACCAGGAGCAATAGATTTGTAGTGCAGGCACTGAGCCCCAGTGATAACCCTGGAAGCAAAAAAAAAAAAAAACAGTAAAGTGATGATACATGGACTTCAGAAACTAATACATTGTGGTGTGGAAAAATGAACCAAATCATCCTTTACTTTTTATGTTGTAACTGATGACAATTCAGGAAATGATGCTGAATGCTACTACAAACTGTCTGCTGCTATAACCCAGACAGCTTCCATGATGTTATGTAGTCTCTCAAAAGAAGGGTCAACATGGGACAGGCATGTGGATTCAACCTTCCTTCATTATCTTCCTTCATAACATGCTGCTTACCCAGTAGCCAAAGACCCAGGGGACAGCTTTGATTCCTCTATCTCCCTCACCCTTCTCATTCGGTGACCAACACATCATGCCCAGTCTGCATCCTAGCTCCTTCTGCATGACTACTGCTGGTCCAATGGAACCCTTCATATTTCCACTACAACTATTTCATTGCCCTTGACAGATGAGGGCTCTGCTGGGATGGAAAAGGTTTATACTTGCAAACTATCCCTTCTTATGAAATTAAGGCAGCACCAACATCCTTATTTGTTCCATTGCAACCCCCATGGCCTACTTATATGTCCTTCTCTATGCTAGAAAGTGTTGAGGATGGGAAGGAATGGCATATAGTCAGCTTGGCCAAGTTGTCACAAGTCTTGGAGCAGTCCACTCAGCCTCAGGCTACAGAGACTGACCCAGACCACCAGAAGGTGGGGATAAACCTTGGACCAGCACAAGCTCCAGGCAAAAAGATACAGGCCTATCCAGCAGTGAACCGGAGCCCATCCCACCAGGTCCCACCAGTGCTTTGAGGTCAAAATGGAACAGCTTTCCATTTCCATTTTTCTTAATGAGCAACTCCCAGAGGCAGGTCACAGTGTCCCCATCCGCCCAATCTGAGCAGATTGGGTAAAGTGATTTGGCATGACCTTGTTAGGATCCCAATTGAACATGCTGCGTACACTTAGTACTTAATGCAGTGCTCAGTACAGACAGATGCTTCGAAATTACTTTTAAATGAGCACTTTGCAGATGACCTCTCTTCCCTTTCTGCACACCCATGCTGAAATAGAGAAAACGGTGATCTTAGTAATACACAGTAACCTTGTTATAGCACTCTGTGTTCTAGTGTGATGCTATCTTGGATCCTATCCAGAGGATTTGGTTATCAAAATACCTAAAAGATAAATTATAAGGTATAAATAAGGTGGTTTCACCAAAAAGACAGTTGAAATTCATTAAGTAGAAAAAGAAAAAGCTTCCAAGTTCAAGTCCCCATTCCCCACCTGCAGGAGGGAAGCTTCATGAGTGGTAAAGCAGGTTTGTAGTTGTTTTTTTCCTTCCTTCTTTCTGTTCTTTCTTTCTCTCTCCCTTTCTTTCTTTCTTTCTTTCTTTCTTTCTTTCTTTCTTTTCATCTATATATCTATGTCACCCTCTCCTCTCAACTTCTCTCTGTCCTATCAAATACAGGAAAGGAAAAAAGAAATGACCATTTTGCCCTGCAACCACCTCACAGTTCCTTGGATCCCAAAATGAAGTCCCCAAATACCAATAAGATCCAAAATCCAAGCCCCTGTGTCAGACTCTCCTAAGGGAAAACACAGACTAAGATACACATCTCTGGAAGAGCTAGCCATCAATTCTGGTCCCTCAGTGGTTACATGGAGGAAGGAGACACTAGATTGTTAAGTAAGAAATCAATGGAGTGTCCATCTAGTTGGTATAGGAATTTATTTGCTGAGTAGCTTCCTGAGTGGTACAAAGTGTTTGCCAAGGGTCCAACACTGCTTTATGCACTGGCAGGCAACGGAGTATCATCAAGCCCATAGAGGCACATGTAGGAGTGCTGGTAAATTTAACTAGTGCTCTTTCTCACATGTTCCCAATACAGACATTTTCATCACCATTACTGGGTGGAGGAAAAGACAAGATTGTTCTTTAAATGCTTGCCATTTGCTTCTTGGAAAATCCAACCTCCTGTACCTTATTTCCTTAGCCTACCCATCTCACCCCAGTTCATCCCTCCCTCCCAAAATAGGATGCTACTGAATTAGTTGGGTACAGCTGTATAACTGCCTCAGCTACTCTCCTATGAGAGCTATTTCAAAAGCAAGGCAAGAAAATTCTATATGCTAAAAATTTATTGTTTTCTAATACTTATTATATGTTTTTATGTTCCTACCTGGACTCCTGGACTAGACTGTAAACTCGTTGATGTCGCCAAAGAATCTCATCATAAAGTGGTTCTAGGAGTCCATGGGGAAGTCTTACATGCTTGATGTAGAGACAGAATTAAATAAACAGAGAAGAACTTATTCTCTTCATATCTACACTCATATTACCAGATTTTCTTTTTACCCAATATTAGCCCAAGAGTAGGTGTAAAAGAACAAAATTCAACTGTTTTTAATATAGTGTTTTGTGAACATGTGTGTGTATTATGCTCAGCATTGCTGTTGGACTTCATCACAGAAATGGAAATGGAAAAACCAAGGAAAAATTTCTTTTCTCTGACATTGCCTCTAACCATTAGACAAACAAAGCATTGCACTTACCTCCCAGTCTACCCCACCACCACACACACACATTATGATCAAACAGCATCCATCCATCCATCTGGTACCAAAGGACTTAGGAAGGGAGCTGAGAAAACAAAAAAAGGCAATCCCTTTCCACAAAGCTTCCATCTGCAGAAGAGCAGTGATAATGCTCCTATTTTTATCATAGAATGATCACATCAGGTATTTGGTGGTGATGGGAAGGGGGTGTGAGGAAATTGGAATGGAGCAAAAGTTTTATATACATACATACGCTACATTCTTTGCCCTGGGGGAACCTCTCAAACATGCTTGCTTTTGATGGTACTTAAAACTTCTAAAATGTGTGATAGAAGATAGCAGCACAGAATGCTAAACACCGCAAACAGTTTAACTCTGTGGACAAGTATTTGTTCAGAGTTGATCTATGCCTGCAAATATTTGGGCAAGATTCGAGTGGCATCATTGGCATGGAGGGCTGGAGAGAGGTTAAGGAAAGCCAGTCCTGCATTTCATGAAAACTGAGGCCTGGTGCTTGCTGGCAGCACTGTTTAGACACCAGCCAACAGGGGAAGCGGGTCTGCCCTAGTTTCCAGTATCCTAGAAAGCTCCAAATCTCCCCATGACACCAAGAAAGCAAACTAGGAATAAAAAGTGATGATTCAGTGCCTGGTAAAATACTATATAACTTCCTCTGCTCAGAAAACAGGACCAGAGCCTAATTTCCTGGAACTCAACTACAATAAACCAGTCCTCATGGTAACTTATGGGTACCTGCTATTGGCAGGTCTTTCCTCATTTCTGTGTAATTGCACTGAAGTCACTCAGAGCCTGTCTCCTTTAAATCCCAATGCCAGAGGTGTTTTCCATTTGACTCTCATTTCTCATTAGTTTTGGTAAGTATCATAAACCCTTTGTTAGTGATTCAATGTAAATTTACAAAATTTTGAGACAGAAGGAGTATAATTCCACACTGTTCCCACCACCAGAGTTCTGTGCCCCCTTTACTTGCTTTGGAAACTGCAGTAGTTCTGAGGTCACAGATATAGGTTTATTATTTATTTATTTATTTATTTTATTTATAAAAAGGAAACACTAACAAAACCATAGGATAAGAGGGGTACAACTCTACATAATTCCCACCACCAGAACTCTGTATCCCATACCCTCCCCTGATAGCTTTCCTATTCTTTAACTCACTGGGAGTATGGACCCAAGGTCATTGTGGGATGCAGAAGGTGGAAGGTCTGGCTTCTGTAATTGCTTCCCCGATGAACATGAGCATGGACAGGTCGATCCATACTCCCAGCATGCCTCTCAAACCCTAGTGGGGCAGGGTTCTGGGGAATCTGAGCTCTAGGACACATTTGTGGGGTTGTCTGTCTAGGGAAGTCTGGTTGGCATCATGCTAGCATCTGGAACCTGGTGGCTGAAAAGAGAGTTAAGATATAAAGCCATACAACTTGTTGACTAATCATGAACCTAAAGGCTAAAGTAGTGCAGATGAAGAGTTGGGGGGGGGGTTTTCTGTTTTTTTATATAGCTAGTAGGCATATTTTAGTTATATTCCAAAGGGCCTGTGGCTATACTAGTTTTTTTTTTCTCCCTGAGCCTGAAATCTGATATGGAGGTGAATCCTAGTTATTGTCTGGGGAGATGATGTCATGGCTGGAAAAAGGACCAGAAAGCTGGATCTGGGAAGAGAGTAGCTCCCAAATATGGGAAGGGTGTATAAATATTGTTGACTGTAACCCCTATTGGTTTGATGTGATCTGGGGCCCATATTCAGCTTAGGAGCCTGTGTGACCTCTGCATCCCTGTAGATCTGAGCTCACATTCTGTGGTCATGAGTAGGAACACTCCACGCTGCCCCAATATCAGGACCCATCTTCCTCAGATGTAGCATAGAGTATGTTCTCCAGCCTCCCTTCAGAGGATGGAACATTCTCTGCCATTGTTAATCCAAGTTAAGGGCAAGGTCCTACGGGGGCCCACAAAAGGGTCTGTTTTGTTGTTTCTGATAGAGATGACTGGTAATAATGGAGAAAGGGATTTATTTGAGGTCACGGCCCATCATGTCTGTTTGTGAATCTCAGAACTCCCTGACTCAAGGGTCCCAGCTGATGGGGTGGCCTGATAGTGACTAAAGAGTCATTGTTAAAGTATGCCAATCTCTTGCCCTTATTCAGCTTTTGCAGTCCTTGCTTTGATAAGGATAGCTTGGAAGTGAGTGAGGGAACTATAATAGGAAGTAGGTGAGGAGGGTATCTAAGTCTAAGGAGACACTATTTCATTATGAACTTTACACTGACTCACTACAAACTATTGTGTACTTTTGCTTTCAGGTATATATTTTGCCCTAATTTGTGGATACATGTGAACATATGCTCTACCTCATGGGACCTGGTCTATATCTAGGTTTTAGGACTTTGCTAGGAAGTGAACCACCTGGAATGGAATTAGAGAATTCTATGAAAGGAAAGGTCTCACCGGAGTAATGAGGGTGAAAGGCTGACATTCCATACCTGACATCTCTGGACACAGTCTGAAGTGAAACATACCGAGGTGGTACTTGTGTTGATTAGGTTGGGATCAGTAGATGTGGTATCATTTGGTATGAATTGAGAGAAGCATGCTGGAAAGTGAACCCCACTCTAGAGGTTCCAGGACTTGGGGAAATATAGGCTCTATAGAGAGGTTTATTATTTCTATAACTATATATATTTATATAGATTTGCTCATTTTTTTTCTCTGGTTCTGCAACACCCAAGGGAAAGTGTTGAAATGGGTAAGAGCCACACTCAGGAGACACTATGAATCTAGACAAAGCTTTCATTTATTTTTATTTTTATTGATTTATGCCTCTATTTTGTTCTTTTTAAAACTAGAGCCTGGTCAGCTCTGGCTGATAGTGGTGCTGGGGGTTGAACCTGGGAACTTTGTTGCTCCATACGTGCCTTACCAAGACTATCTGCTAGTCCAAGGCAGAGCCAGGCCTCTGAGCCAAAGCTACCTGACTTCAGAAGCCAGACCTGTTAAATTCTGGGCTATTCCATAACCTGACTAAATACCACACTAGGCCCTGGAAGGGGGTGAAGGTGTGGAAAAGATTTCATTATTTGGAAAATGACCCATATACACTGTGCTTCCCCCACACTTGTGGAGAATAAAAGACCAAAAGTAAACTGCCTGCAAATGGAATAACAATATCTCTGAAAGAGAAGAATTCTTCCTTGCCCCTGCCTCATTCTGGTGGGTGCATCAGTCTTTGACATGCAATATATTACCACTCTGGAGGCAGATTTTTTCTTCATTCTTTGTATTTAAGGTAGATGCCTTAGCATTTTCTTTTCCATAAGTCTATGTAGGAAGCAAATGCTAAGAGTATCTTCAGAGACTGTCACCAACTGGGAGCAACATTCAAGCTACCATGAATGTCCTTCCTTTTTTCCTCTTCTCTCTCTGAGTCTTGATGGAATTAGAGTTCAGAGACCTCTGGTCATCTTCCCCTAACACTCCTCCTCCTCTGGGAATATGGACAAGCATTCTTTTGGGGGTACAGAAGGTGGGGAGTTCTGGCTTCTGTAATTGCTTCTCAGCTGGACATGGGCATTGGCAGGTTGATTTATACCCCCAGCCTGTCTCTCTCTTTCCCTTGTGGGGCAGGGGTCTAGAGAGGTAATGTTCCAGAACATACTGGATTAGGTCATCTGCTCAGGGAAGTCAGGATGGAAGCATAGTACTGTCTGCAACTTGGTGGCTGAAAGGTGGCAAGATATAAAACAAAACAAAACAATAAAATTGAACAAGAAACAGGAACCAAAAAAGAAGGAGTAGAGCAGATAAGAATGGGGATCTTAATTTAGGTTCTTGATTAGTAAATACTTTGTTCTACTTTGTATCTTAATGCTTTTCAGCCACCAAGTTGCAAGTTGCTACCATGACACCAGCCTGACCGGGCAAATAATCTCACCGATATACCCTGGAACCCCACCTCTCCAGAGCCCTGCCCCACTACAGAAAGATAGAAATAGGCTGGGAATATGGATCAACCTGCTGATACCCATGTCCAGTGGAGAAGCAGTTACAGAAGCCAAACCTCCCACCTTCTGTACCTCATAATGATCCTGGGTCCATGCTCCCAGAGAGATAAAGAACAGAAAAGCTTCCAATGGAAGGGGTAGAATGAGGAACTCTGGTGGTGGGAATTGTATGGAATTGTACCCCCTCTTATCCTACAATATTGTCAATCATTATTAAATCAATTTTAAAAAAAGGTGGGTTAGGGCAGACAGTAGCTCCCAAAGTTAAAGAAAATATATAAATACTATTAACTGTTTACCCATCAGTATGACCCAGGGCCCATATCTATTCACATTTAGCACAGGAGCGTGTGTAACCTCCTAGTCCCTGTCAGTCTGTGCTCACAACTTTATTTTTATTTTTTAATAATTTTTATATTTCATTTATTGGACAGATACAGAGAAAAGTCAAAAGAGGAGGGGGAGAGAGAGGAGAGAGAAAGAAAGACACCTACAGCACCACTTTGCTGTTTGTGAAGCTTCCCCTCCCTATAGGTGGGGACCAGGGCTTGAACCTAGGTCCTTGTGCATAGTAACATGTGTTCTTCCAAGTGGGAAGCATTTTTCCCCATTTTTGTTGTTGTTGAATAGGAAAAAGAAATTGAGAGAGGAGGAGAAGATAGAGAGGGAGAGAGAAATATAGACACCTGCAGACCTGCATCACCACTTGTGAAGCAAACGCCCTCCCACCCCGGCTGTAGGTGGAGAGCCAGGGGCTCAAACCAGGATCATTGTGATGGTTCCTGCACTTCATACTATGTGTGTGAAACCCAGTGCCCGTTCTGTAATTTTTATATTTTATGGGAGGGATGAAGGAACGGAGGAAGGGAGAGAGGGAGGGAGGGAGAGAGAGAGAGAGAGAGAGGGAGAGAGAGAGAGAACCGGGAGGTGGTGCACCTGGTTAAGTGAACACATTACAGTGCACAAGGGCCCAGGTCCCTGGTCCCCATCTACAGGGGGAAAGCTTCATGAGTGGTGAAGCAGGGCTTCAGGTGTCTCTGTGTCTCTCTCCCTTCCCTTTCAATTTCTCTGTCTCTACCCAAAAATAAATAAATAAAACATTTTAAGAGAGACTGAGATCAGAGTACTAGTGAACTCTGACACATCTTGTGCTAGGGATAGAACCTTGTAACTCAGACATGCAAATCTTACTACTAAGCTACCTCTCTGAGCCCTGCTGTCATATTCTTAACAATGAAAACTAATCAGCCCCCAGAAACAACCCTGCAACTTATCTTGAAATTATGGAACATCTCAATTAGATGAGGGTACTGACATGCTATCCAATGAAGAATGTGCTTAGCCCATGTGGTACAGTAAAATTGATCTTATGGTATGATGTGAATTCCTCATCAATTTATTACCCTGACAAAGGGATCAGTGTGATCACATTTTTTGGCATTAATCACTGGGCGAATCTTAGTGGTTCTGCAAAAAAAAGAAAAAGAGGGAGTCGGGCTGTAGCACAGCGGGTTAAGCGCAGGTGGCGCAAAGCACAAGGACCAGCATAAGGATCCTGGTTCGAACCCCGGCTCCCCACCTGCAGGGGAGTCGCTTCACAGGCGGTGATGCAGGTCTGCAGGTGTCTATCTTTCTCTCCTCCTCTCTGTCTTCCCCTCCTCTCTCCATTTCTCTCTGTCCTGTCCAACAACAACAACAATAATAATAACTACAACAATAAAAAACAACAAGGGCAACAAAAGGGAATAAATAAATAAAATAAATATTAAAACAAATAAAATAAAAAAATATTTAAAAAAAAAAAACAAAAAAAAGAAAAAGAAAGAAAGGAAGGAAGGAAGAAAGGAAGAAAGAAAGAAAAAGGGGGAAAAAAACCTTTATATATTCAGGAACAGGGTTTTTCTCCCTCAAAACTGTGACTATGAGACTTCTTTCTCTGCAGATTTGACATTTGAGCAATCAGGCCCACCTGAGGTGCACAGGGTTAGAGGAGAGTGAATAGGAAACAATCCCAGTCCTGCAGCAGACACAAAATACAAAGACCTTTATTCCTCGAGGGATATCATATTCTTTGGCAAAGCTTTAAAAGCCTCAGTGAATGGCTCCAGAAGGAACACTCCACTGTCATGTCTGGAATGAGAAAGAAAGCACATGGCACTTGACCCCACTCCCACCTACTCAGACAATCTGGTCCCCTAGGGTCTTGAAGTCGAATGGCCTCACAACTCCCTCAGAATCAGTGATGAAGTGACAGGAACCTCTGGGAGACAACACTCAGAGACACAGAGGAAGACCTGTCGCCTGAGGGGCAGTGATCTTGTGAGGCCAAGCGGGAAGATTGCTCCAGTGTCCTTTCAGAAGCACACTTGACTAAAAGAAAAAATAGATCTGAGTTCTCCCCCTTAAAAACTCCAGCCACCAGATCATGCAGAGTACTCCTGGGGAAAGAGCCTAGGAAGCAAATACTAAGACTATTTTCAGAGACTGTCATCTACTGGAAGCAACATTCTTCAAGTCAGGAGGCACACACACCAGAGACCACAGCTGACTCCAGCAATGACGTCAGTAGCCTCTTTCCATCTGTGCTGGTAAGAAAAGGCAACTTATAGAAATAAAAGCATAGAAATACAATGGTATATTTCTGATGTCTGTCCAGAAAACAATCTTCCCCCAAAGGACCAATTCTACCATCAGAAAAGTACACCAGGGCTAGTCTGGGGTGTGGTGTGTGTGTGTGTGTGTGTGTGTGTGTGTGTGTGTGTGTGTGTGTGTGTGTGTGTGTGTGTGTGTGTGTGGTGTTACTTTGCAGGATGCAAGTTGGAGGACTCCAGGGCCTTAACAGGAAGTGACTTAAATAGTGTTCCCTTAAAGCAACGTGGGGACTAAAGTTACTGGGGAGAAATTCAGGCAGGAAGAGGAAGATCAGAAAAGGTGGTGTCAGGGGTTAGGTAGGAGTACAGTCTATCGCTGATTCTTTTTTTATTTTATTTTATTTTATTTATTTATTCCCTTTTATTGCCCTTGTTGTTTTATTGTTGTAGTTATTGTTGTTGTCATTGTTGGATAGGACAGAGAGAAATGGAGAGAGGAGGGGAAGACAGAGAGGAGGAGAGAAAGATAGACACCTGCAGACCTGCTTCACCACCTGTGAAGCGACTCCCCTGCAGGTGGGGAGCCGGGGTTCGAACTGGGATCCTTATGCTGGTCCTTGTGCTTTGCGCCACCTGCGCTTAACCCGCTGCGCTACAGCCCAAATCCCAAAATTTTATTTTTATTTTTTAATCAGAGCACTGTTCAGCTCTGGCTTATGGTGGTGGTGGTGGGGGAATTGAACCTGAGACTTTGGAGCCTCAGGCATGAGAGTCTGTTTGCATAACCATTATGCTTGGGAAGCTGCTTTGAAGATGGCTTGGCAGAAGTGCCTGTAGGAATCTTCAGAGGGGATAGAGTTAATTGGAATTGCAGGAATAGATTTGTTGGTAAGATCACTGAACAGACGCCAGTTAAAGTTCCATCTTAGTTTCTCCGAGCACAGAATCAGTGGGAGCTGGAGACCAGTGTGGATGATAGCTGGGCGGTGATGACTGTGCGGGAAGATCTTGAGAACTTGTCTCGTAGCGGGAAAGGCTTGGCCGTTGACTGTGCTAATCCAGCACAGGTCGGGTGACGAGTCTTTATTCCATCTAGCACTGTGAAAAGAGCCTGGCTGTTTGGGATCGTATAATAGGGAGAGGTCATTCGCTGAAGCCCAGTCGGCTAAGATAGAGCCGTCAGCACGAGTGGAGGAATATCCCCAGTCTTGGTAATGACTATTAAAGTCTCCAACGTAAACGGCTGGGTGATTCGGGCTAGGCAGGACCTCATTATCCCATGAGGCACTGGGAGGCTTATATACGTTGATGAGCTGAATAGTTCCAATAGTAATGGAGTCGTAGAAGGTCGAAGAGGCCGTACGGTAAACGTCCGCAAGATACGATTTGGCGTAGATGGCTCGGCCGTGTTTAGGATGGAGATTATAGCATATTAAATCGAATCCACTGATGGTGAATCGAGCAGCTTCATCGACTGCTATATGTGTTTCTTGTAGGCAGATACCATCTGCCTGATGCTGTATTACCAATTGACCAATAAGAACGCGTTTGGCAAAGGACAGCCCCTCAACATTAAGTTGGAGGACTCGAAGAGCAGGACCAACAGCTTGAAAGCTGTCAGGAACTGCTTGTTGCTGGCTTTGAAAATGACTGGGATCCATGTGGATTCAGTCGGCTAGGAAAGATCGTCAGTTTCCCCAATAAATGGGTACTCACGGGATGCACCACCGGAAGGTCGATCCAATGCATCCCTCGACATCCTCGAGGAAACACTCACAAAAGACATGTCTCTGATATCTGATTACTGTAAAAAATGGCGACTAATCCCTAGCACTGCAAAAATGGTATCATCTGTTTTCCATCTACACTATGCCTCAGCCTCGCGTGAGCTTAATGTGCAGCTTGGCGATACGAGAATCCGGCATGAAGCCCAGCCAGTCTATCTTGGCGTTACTCTCGATCGCACTCTGTCATTTCATGAACATCTCATAAAAACTGCAGCAAGCCCCCGGCTCCCCACCTGCAGGGGAGTCGCTTCACGGGCGGTGAAGCAGGTCTGCAGGTGTCTATCTTTCTCTCCCCTCTCTCTCTGTCTTCCCCTCCTCTCTCCATTTCTCTCTGTCCTATCCAACAACAAAGCAACGTCAACAATGGCAATAATAACTGCAATGAGGCTGCAACAACTAGGGCAACAAAAAGGGGGAAAAATGGCCTCCAGGAGCAGTGGATTCATGGTGCAGGCACCGAGCCCAGCAATAACCCTGGAGGGAAAAAAAAAAAAAACTGCAGCAAAGGTGGGCGCGAGGAATCACATCATTGCAAGACTGGCCAGCTCCTCATGGGGCGCGAGCGCTTCCACACTACGATCATCATCTCTGGCATTATGCTATTCCACTGCAGAATACTGTGCCCCAGTATGGTTCCATAGCCCCCATGTCCACTTGGTCGATTCCAAATTATATTCCTCCATGAGGATAATTTCTGGAACCATCCGTTCCACCCCGGTTCCATGGCTGCCAGTTCTTAGCAACATCGCCCCGCCAGATATTCGTCGGGATGTGACATCATCTAAGTTCATTTCCCATGTCTACGCTCGACCGGACCTGCCAATATACACGGATATCTTCGCCCACCCTGTTCAACACTTGACGTCTCGTCATCCAATCTGGTCCCCTACGCCTACACTGAACTTCTCTGTTCCAGACTCTTGGAAACAGAGTTGGCAGTCAGCTGAGGTAAAGAACAAACACCTCATCACAGACCCCTGCAAGCGTCAACCCGGCTTTGACCTAGCACATTATGATTGGTCGCTCCTCAATCGCTATCGAACAGGCCATGGCCGGTGCGCCGCTATGTTCCATCGCTGGGGAGCCAGAGATGACCTGAACTGCCCCTGCGGCTCCAGACAGACTATGACCCACATAGTCAATGACTGCCACCTCTCCAGATTCAAAGGAGGTCTCGAAACTTTACATCAGGCTCAACCTGACGCTGTTGACTGGCTACGGAAGAAGGGCAAACGCTAGAAGAAGAAGAACCATTATGCTATCTACCTTCCACCCCTATCGCTGATTCTTACCTAGCCTTGTCCTGGAGTTTAAAAACTCACCCACCCTCCAACAGTTCTGGCAGACCCAGACACTGTGTGCCAAGATATGCTTAACAGCAGCCCTTTAGGGGGGGCAATAATGTGTTTGTCAATATATTGACCATGAATCTAAGGGTACATAACAAAAATGACAACTAACAATAACATTTACAGTACTCTATGGTAAATGTCATATAACCCATTGATTCTTACAGAAAACTTTTACTGATTTTTTCTAGAGTCTTCTAGTTATTGACTATTTGAGGTCTAGCATCCCTAACATACGAAAAAGTAACAGACAGAAATCTCAAGGTCATGAAGAGCCAATTGACTGGAGCCAGGTGGAGGCGCACCTGGTTGAGCGCATATGTTACAGTGCTCAAGGACCCATATGTAAGCCCCCCGTCCCCACCTGCAGCGGGAAAGCTTCACAAGTGGTGAAGGTGTCTCTCTGTCTCTCCCTTCCCTCTCAATTTCTGGCTGTCTCTATCCAATAAACAAGTAAAGATAATTTAAAAAATTTTTTAAAAGAACCAATTGATCAAGAAGCATTCTGAATATGGTATTCAAAATGGTTCCTACCTTGGCAGCACTGCTCTTGTTTGTGTAACACACACACACACACACACACACACACACACACACACACACACACACACACACGGCATTCACCGCTGTCTTATTTTCTTTTATTTCCAAAGTAGTGTATTTTTTAGCCATAATGTTAAGCATAGAGTTATGGGTGGCTGAGAAATCCCACTCCTAAGTAAATACTCAAGACATATTCACACAAAATCTTAGAGATAATGAGTATTCATAGCAGTATTGTTCATAACATCCACAATGGTAACAATCCAAATGTCAACGAACAGATGAATGAATAAGCAAAATGTGGTGCACCTACACAATGGATGACTGTTTGATAACATGGAATGAAGTACTGACAGCTGCAACAACATAGATGGACCTTAAAAAT